>NW_024387523.1:8022411-8655873 GCF_900408965.1 Simochromis diagramma | reverse complement strand
CATTAACCTACTGTCCCCTCTGCTGATCCAATCTAGCAACGACCACTTATGTAGATTTTTCTGTTTTTAACTTGCACACTGACACTATAGGGTTCCCCAGTGTGTTAAAATGTGATGGCTCAGGATCATCCAGCCATTAATATTACAATTTTATATTTCAGATCTGGTAATAAAATCTTCACTTTTATGAGGAGCTTGTCAGTGGGCTCCAAACCAGTAAAAAATGTATCCTTTTAGGATCATTCACAGCAAATTTTATTAAAGACTTCAGCCATTAGGCTTCAGCATGCTGACCTGTTTAATGTCCAAATCATTAATCCAGCAGAAATCTTGTCATTTGTGTAGCAGAAAATTAAATTATTGGGAATCGACCTTTGGAGTCTTGCACTGTGATGAAATCTTCACTAGCGTATGTTGTGCAAAAGAAAACAGTAAAGTAAGTCTGACACTTAACGGAAAATGGAAAACAAGTTTGGAAAACACAGGAAGACTGCATGAAGAGCAGATCAGGAGAGAAATATGGATGATATGAGGCTCCTGGCCACAGTCTTGAGAGCGCAGCAGGAGGTAGGTTTGCAGGTTTTATTTTTACCTTCCCCAAAACAAATTCGCCTGACTGGGTATGAAAGCTTTAGGTTTAAAAAATTATATCTCAATATCTGTACCCTCCACAGCTGCTCCTTAAGTCCCCAGCTTGTGTAGGATAAGAACACATTCATCTAAAACATAATGACAGGCATTTACATCCTGCAGGAAGGCCACAGATAGGCTGTTTTCTCGAGGGAGGATTTATACACAATATAGGTTTCCTCTTCTTCACTGTTTATTAAATAAACACCCAAATGTCCATTTTGAGTACTGTTTGTTATTACTTTTATTAATTATTATCATCATTATCAACATTATTCTTCAAGTTTAGCTGTGTAACAAACTTTTCTTGGCTGTCAAAATATGTTGTTGAAATATGATTTTGCATGAAATAAAACCTAAAAACAATAACGTACAGAAAGGTAGCAGAATAAAATACAACATGAGAGAGAACATAACCTAAAAAAAAAAAAAAATCCCATTTCTTTTCTATAAAAAGCCATTCAACTGAACAGAGACAAAAATCTACTAAAATATACTGATTAAATGTACATACTTGCTGTGTGTATGCATGCATGTGTGTGTGTGTGGCCAAAAATAAACTGGCCTATGTTAACACTGTACACCCCAAAATGTACACTCGATCCGTACCGCTGTTTGTGTGTTTCTTATGTGTGTGTGTGTGTGTGTTGTCCCTTCCTTGGCAATAAGAACATAATAAATGGAGTGCAAGCAACAGCGTCATTTGTTTCTATAACAAATTCTGACAAAGGCAAAAACATGAAAGCACTTGTTAAGGCCTCCCATTGTAAACGCTGATTTGAAATGCCATCAAACCTAAAACATAAAGTCATTGCTGAAGTAACCCAAGGCCATGTCATGTGTGTCCCGCTTCGATTGATCGGGTTAAAAGTTCCCCCGAGATTCCTCTCACCCCAACATGAACATCTATTTATAATTTAGTTATAAATGTTAAACTCTCAAATGAACAACAGAACAGATATCTGCGGCATACTTAGAGTACAGAAAGTATGAATGAACAAATTTCAATAAAGGTTTCTTTATTTCAACTTAAAAAGAACCCAAGGATTTCACTTCAAAGGAATTAGTGAAACATTATGGCATCTGAAAATACATTTGTCTCCAGTCTACTGAGAAATCCTTTTGAGTCAGATGACATGTAAAGAGAGGTAAGTGAGGAATCCCATGACAATGTTGAGAACCTTTACCAAAGATTTTCTGACTTTCTCAAAAAGTATTTAAACATTTTCTTTTAACCAACCAGAGGCCGATTTAATTTAAAGAAGCTTAACCTAAATAAAGTCTAAATAAACATGTAGATCAGCCTTTTAATGTGTGGGGTAACTGAGTTTAGCTCAGCTTTTGGGGTGCAACATTCCGTAATACAAACGCTTAACTCCCGTTTAAAACCTCCGTATTCTCTTTGTCTACTGAGAACATCTTTGTACATTCATCAAATGATGGGATGCAGGAAAAATGGAGGAGATGCTAGAGTTGTAGCAGGTGAACAAAGAAAAACAAAGGTGGGATGGAGAGGTACAGTGAATAATACATTAAAAAATAATAGATGAGAAGGAAAGAAATAAAGTTGAAGGGAGGTAAAGAGACAATACAGAGGGGATGAATCATCCACTTTAGCCTCATTTGAACTCATCCTCCCTTTATTCATCCACTTCTCTCCACATATTCTTCAAAGGCACCCATCCATCCCTCCTTTTCTTGTGTCTTTTAAGAATGGTGAAGCGTCCTTTCTATTTTTTTCTTTCTTTTTTTTTGCTACATTTATTAATGTAAACATTTTTTCATTATTTTTTTATCAGCAGCCGATAAAAAAGTAACCAAAGAATTCATTCTAAAAAGTTTTAAAAAGCACAAAAATAGTTCTGAAAATAAAAACAATTAGAACAATCTTTCTGAAAACAAAACAAAAAGAAAAGAAAAACAATAAACCCCCAGATTTTTCAACCACTACCTTTTTGAACTGACCCAACTGGCACGTACAGTAATATGTTAAGACCTGGTCACCGAATGAAAGGCAAACATCAGAACGAGAGAGTCATTAGACTTTGTAACTTAAGGAGTTACGATGTTTTCACTTGACACGTGTTATTGGAGAAGTTAAACAAACCCTTCTTATGCATTATCGTACAGATGATCCACTGGCAGTTTGACTGTAAAATGCAGCATACAGTGCTTAACAAATTTAAAAGAAAAAAAAAATTGACCTTACACTGCCTAATGTAAAGTTAATGCCACAGCTGTCCTATATTAACAGTGCTGATAATTACCAATGGTTAACCACCGGTACGTGAAAACTCTTTAATAAAAATATTTTAATGCTAAAATATAATTATTGTTTTTAATCTATAATTTTCAAATGTACTGCTTTAAAAAAAGCAGAAAAAAAATAAAATAAAACACATTATTGTTGCAATGCAAAATTAGTTATTTACCTGCTTTCTTAAAAAGAAAAAAGGTTTTGTGGTTGAATGATTTGCTTAATTAATTTCTGACCACTAAGAAGAAGTCTAGTATGCCTGCTTAATAAAAACACAAATTCCTTTTATTTACCAGAACATTTATATAATTCTTAACTCTAAACAAGTTTTGCAAAGATTTCCAAAATATTTCCGTTTCTTGTCTGATAAATTTGTTAAGTGCTGTACACAGTTTTTTAAACGTACGTGCAAGTTAAAATACTGCTTCAAAATGAATTACTGAAGTATTAAAATTAGCCAAAAGTTCAGCTATTTCTTTTTGAGTTTTAAATAGAGAAGAGAATGAATTTTACTTTATAATTCTAAGCCTTACTTTTGGTTTAATTGGATGAGCAATGCTTAGGCTGTTAGCATCCTAGAAACCTATTAGCAGTATACTATCTCTGAAAACTTCAAAATAAAAATAAGCGAACAATTGTAATTCCAAACCAGTGATGGGAATTTTCTGAGGCAATCCACTTAAAAAGAGCTACAACAAGCTACTGACAATGGTTGCAAATGCTCCGACATTCGCATCAAAATAAAATCCAACCTTAATAGCAATCCAATGTAATTTTACAGGGGGAACTATACGTGGTTCTTATCTAGTTTTACTTGGCATTGGACTGTTACCAATGCAGTAGAATTTAAAAAAAAAAGCTAATTTAAACTGTTTATCCGGCATAAATGCAAAGTTAGCTGTATTGCTAACCGTCTTAGAATAATGTGTGAATAATCAACATTGCATCCACCATGATATGGGACCTGGTGACATGGCCGTGTCTCTGTTTCAATCTCCAAATTAGGTCCTTTTCTTGGCATTGTGTCTCTCATACAAGTAACTGAGGCATATGGCTCAACATTCTACAAAGTAGTGTAAATATATGCACAAAAATGAAAGTTTAGCACAGCAAGCAAACATGAAAAGTTTGAACAAACACCTGACCGATCGGTCAAGCAGAAATCGTAATCGATGACTCAGATGACTTGGTGGTGTGAGTGCATGGAAAGGAATATATCAGTTTGCTTTCCCACCTTCTGTTCTACACGACTCATTGCTTACATAACATTTTTAATGCAGACAACAAAACATATTGATTTGAAAAGTGGTACAAGTTACCAGGCACTAGGTGGAATATTCGTCATTCATGTCTTTTTGGATAAGCATAGAAAAATAGCTTTCCCCCCCCCCTCACATTCTTTAGCTCGTTCCTTCCTGTCTTTTATTTTTATATTGACATATTATGTCCTTCAACAGAGTCCGTTGGTGTTTTCTTCTTTTGTCGCTGTTGTTTTCTAGCAACTAAGGCAACACGGCTAGAGAAGTCATCCCATCTTTATCAAAAATAAACAAGATGGCCACCACTTTGATATAACAGCGGGACTTTCAAGGACATGACTGTTAGAAGTTTCTCACTGATGAAATTTGGTTTAAACTAAGACTCAGTTATGGAAACTGTTCCAAAAAAACAGCAACGAAATCACTGATGATGGCGTAATGTGCGATGGGTCAAATGGAGTTGCAAGCCACGTGAAACTTTTACTTCATTGAATTATTAAAACATAACTTTGCAATGTCACCTCGTGTTCTTTCAGTATTATTTAGGTCTTTCATGTAACACCTCACACCTTTAGAAAAAAAAGCAACTTATTTTGTAGATTTCGCAGGTGCTAACATGCTACATAGAGGTAACCTAAGTTGTACCAAACTCTCAGTAATATGACATCAAACACTGTAGGCAAAAACATCTGTAGACTCAGTACAGAACAAAGGTTTATACAGTTAACTCAAAACAGTTGTTCCTTTTGATAAGATTTGGGGTTTTACTCCCTAAGTTCCTAAGTCTTTCTGTAAAACTGTGCGACCTAACAATTCGTAGACATAGAAAAAAAAAAGTTACATACTGAGACCATGTTGACCTATTAACACATAAAAACACAACAAGAACATATATAAGAGAACATAAGAGAACAATATGTGACATGCTAACACAATTAGGCCATGTACTGTAAAACTGATGTGTCACATGCTATGAAACAGGTGGGTTGGTGTGCAACATGTGTGACCCCTGAGGACTGAAAAACCAACTGCAAGCCTTCATTATGTTTACATCATCATTTGGGGACGGACACATCCTTTGATCCTTACGCGTAGAAATGCAATTACACAAATGCACACATGCACACACACCCCTCCCCCTCCCTCCCTTGTTGTACCATTTCTACTAGGCGGCTGTTATAAATGTAACAAGTCTCATTAAGAAGCTCAAAAACAAGAGAAAAAAACTCACATAGGCTAATTTTTATAGTACCATTTCCTGCAAAAAGCATTTTCCTTTACAAAATACCATATTATATATGAAAGTGTAGCAAATTGCATTTTTTTTGTACGATAGCATCATCATCATCATTATTATTACCGTTTTTATTATTATTATTAATATAAATGTTAAGCGGGTACTAGATGGTTGTTGGGCAGGCAGCCAGGCACATAGCTAGTATCATGGCACAGAGGAAGGTAGAAAATAATGTCACTTGGTTTAATCCAAACGGATAGAGAAAACACTTCGGTCCGGAGTTTAACCGGTTTTATCAAGTCAAACTGGCTCAGCAGTTCGAAAAAGTCCCAGCTGACTCAAAACCCGAGAACCAAGAACTTGATCAGTTTCAGAAAAAACAGGCTAAGTGAAAGAAATCAACTGATCACTTTTTACCGAGGTAACACCAACTCAACTGCAGCCCAGCATAAACTGGTTTCAAACTAACCAGCTTTAATTAGTCAAAAAAAAAAAAAGAATTTTGGTTTTAGATCCATTTGCACAGAGAAAAAAAAAACAGTCAAAAACATGCTCTGGACAAGAACAAAGCAATCCTAACCAGATCACATCTGGCTGTACCAAAATAAAACCGTCTTAATGATACATTAGACTAGTTTGGACCAGCTTTTTTTTAGTATGGTGCATAAGTAATCAGCCCAGCTCAGTTCAGTTCAGGTTAATTATTTTGCTTCTAGTTTCTTTTTTTTTTTTGCTCTCCTTTATGGTGGCCATGCAAGTGCTGAGCTCCCAAAAGTTATCCAAAATATAACCAGTTCAACTTTTAGCCCAGCTTCCAATGCCCTTATGTGGAAATCGCATGAAGTGGCTGCTTATTAAAGGTGATTTCAACTCCATGCCTGTTGTTGAATGCCTGCCACAGAGCTGTCAAGTGGCAGTCACTCAGCAGAGGATTCGGGCAATTTCTTCAACTGCCCCTGCTATAGTTCAGCTGGATCCTACAATGATTTCTGACCATTTGACAGCCGGGTGCTTCCAGCATAAGGATGTGTTCCTTTTAGTGCCCAGGATAGGCCCATTTTGACATGAGCTAGCCTCCAGAAACATGAAGGCATACAGCTTATTCATCCAAGAACAACGCTCTTAAAGGTTTGCATGAGTCAAAGAGATCAATTAATTCCCATCTGTGTTCTCATCTAATATTTTAGAGCCAGCAACAGTTGTGACCTCTGAGCTTCTCGTGACGTCATCGCTGATGTGCGACACCTTTTTGCCTCCCAAGTCCTGGTTTGTCGCGGCATTGTCCTCTCCTTTTGCTTCTTTTTCAGTCTCCGTTTCATTGTCAGTGCCATCGCTGCCTGTGTGTTGTTTTGCTTGGTTGTCATGACACGATTCTACTACATCACCTTCGCCGGTGGTCTCATAATGACCGTCTTCATCTCGTTCCTCCTCCGTCGCGTTTTGACACTCGTGCTCCGACATTCCCGCAGCGTTCTGAATGTTGCCGTCTTGCATTTGACATCTCTGTTGTGTCGTTTTGTCTGTGTACCTGTGTAAGCCTCTCTGTATGTGCGTGGTGAAATCGTATCGATCCGCGCACACGTGGAGGCAAAAACTGCACTGGTATGGTCCTTTGTCACCGTGGCAACTCATGTGCAGGGCATACATCACCTCATCTATGAAGTAGATCCCACAGTGGACGCAGCGATTGGTCAGGTCATCCTGTGTGGCCACCTCCACCATTTTGCGATTAGACGGGACACTTGACTGACATGTTGACAAACATTCTTTTTCTTCCTTCCCTATCTCCTCACCTGGATTCCCTCCTTCGTCTGTCCTCTCCTCCTCCTCTTTCTCTCCTTTCCAGTTACCTCTTAGCCTGTCAGTTAGCGGCGACTCCTGCCTTCGCCTTTCGGCACCATTTGTGGACACGTGCGCGTTTACAGCACTTGTATCTCTTTGTCTTATTGCGAGATCCAAAGGAGCATCGTTTTCTAATGATGATGAAGTAGGGGTTTGGACGTGAAGAGGAGGAGGAGGATAGTGAGTAGGAGCTGGAGGTGGAGGAAGAGGAGAGTAGGGAGAGGCGCAGTAAGGCACCGTGTAGCTTTGCTGATGATGTTGTACTGGAGTCACCATCGCGCTAAGATAATGAGCGTTATTTCCAAGGCTCCCGGGGCTGCTTAGATTACTGATGCTACCAGGAACCCCAGAGGCGGCTGCCATCTTATACTTGGTCCAGAACCTGAGCCAATCTGACTCCGGGGTCAACTCAGGTGAAATGGTTAATGGAAGGGGTAAGGAGAAAAGAGGGTACTGATATTTTTCAATGGGTGAACCTGGAGGTGAATAACTAGACGGTTTGGACGGACGCATGTACTTTTCAATTGGACTGCCTCTTTCCGATCCCCCTCCTCCTTTACCCCCCTCCGCTTTCGATGTTATACCTCCCTCTGTGATACCGCCATTGCCCTCCGCTCCCACTGAGGAGGGGGCATGTGAGGGGAGGAGAAGAGGAGGCATACGCCTGTGGATCTCCAATGTTTGATTGGCCAAGAAGGCTTGCGTGGACCGCGGTGAGCGTGAGCGAGGGGAAGGCTGTTGGTTTTTGACTGACGCACAGCTCCTGTCTGTTTCCTCCCCGTTCATGCGCTCTTCGCTGGTGATGCGTTGTTGCTTGGGGGCAGGGTTTTCAGACGAAAGCGAATCGGGGTTGAGGCGTTTTCGGGTTCGACGGCGGATGATTTGCTCACCGTTGTTCTGCTTGATGATGTTTAGAGGTCTGGGTGTCTGCAAGGCAAAGGAAACACAGAAGAATGAGCAAGAGGGAAGGGAGTTAGACAGTTAGCAATATATGAGGCGGTAATTCGACTTCATCACGCTGATAACTTTGCTGAACTAATTAATAAATGTCAAGCACACATGCCCCGGCATTACTTGACTATGATAAAATTCCTACTTAATGCATAGGTGGTCTCAGAGATTAAATAACCATTGTGTGTGCCTTTGGTGCAATCGACTGTGGATAAAAAATAAAGCTCTCTCTACTTTGACTAATCAGCCGAGTATAACAATTATTTAATCATAAAGCTATCATAAGCATATTTGGTGAAACAAAGAAAGCAATACGCACCACAGTCAAGATCTAAAACAGTAGCTACTGGTTTTAGGTTCCCCAAAGTTCCCTAAAAAGCCCTTTGTGGCAGATTACAGTCTGACAGTCTTTCTTCTTTTATATAGATTTGAAGTATAACTAAATGCATCGCGATGAAAGAAAGACTGATAACATATCCTCCAGATGACTGTGGTTTTTGCCCTCGCCACAAGGGGGTGCGGGCGGACTTACATCTGTTGAAAGTGCAACCCTCTCGCACTTACAGTGCACTCATCTCTTTAATCGAGTCCTATAATATGCTTTGTTTCAGCGTGAAACACTTACTGAAATGTTTTTTTTAATAAAACAGGAAAGCTAGAAACACTACAACCAATTACTAAAGCAGGTTGTGAGCTTCAAAGAAGGCTGTGTTCTGGTTACAAGTGTTTTGGTTAAAAAAAAGGCAAAAGTCATGCATAATTCCAAAGAATAAAAACTGCTCATTTGCATCTAAAACACCAGATTTCTAAAACACTCCCCACTTATTTAATTCCCCACTGGGTTTAATAGTGTGAGTATAAAAAAAAATCTGAATGATGATGAAACTTTTTTTTTGATGGTGATGCTAAACACATGCCAAAAACACACACACGCACACAGCTTGTCTAATACATTTCCAAACAAATCACTGAAAGGCTGTCTTTGCTCCTAGTAAAATAAACCGTTCAATTTAAACTGTCTTATAAGGTGCCCAATCAAAATAAATGTGTCGCTAACCCGCCATTATTCAAGAAAGACATTCACATTATGAGCAGTGACCTCTGCACAGCAATGTCAAATTCAGTTAGCATACAGGACATGGCTTTTCAAAGCTTTAAAAACAGGTTTGCAGAAATTTGTCTTTGTACTGTGTAACTGTGTTCATATCTCCGGGTATACTTTTACATATTTAGAAAGAAACTTGTGTGTATATCAATGATGTAGGACTTTGAAATACAAAGTGCATATTTGCGGATGCAAGCCATCCACAGAAGACCGAGCAAGATATTGAGATGGATAGACACTTGGGTACAGGAAAAAAAACTGTACCAATGCCTTCAAAATGTGTCCTGTGCCTATGCTGGGAAACTCTTGGGTGATTTCCAGTATCCTTTTGTGTATGGAAATGTATTCTTATGTTCGTGTTGATAGCCTGTGACCGAATGTGTGTCTGTCAGAGTATGTGCATTAAGTATGCTTGTGTGGGAGTGCATGTGTGCACGCCAGTGTGTGGGTGAAAAGGGCAAAGACAATGTAATTTTCAGCGTGGAGTTTATCAGTCACTGTAGAGCAGCTACCGAAAATATTTAAGAGCAGAAGAGTCACTTCTATTACAATTTTAATATTATTATAATGATTCGGGGATACTGTGCTGTGCTTATGTAAACATATAATTAGCGCATTAATGTTAACAAGCAAAAACAATCGAATACGCTTATATAAGCAAACTCAGAAGGGCAAAACTCAGATTCAGGGACCTATTAATGCACATGCATTTCAGCGAAGTGTTTTCAGTCCTTCGTTTGGCAAGCTGGTAAAAGTTAATGAGAGAGTTGTCTCGCTGAAACTTCTTGACATATGGATCAATATCAAAAACAAGATTCCATCACTTGGCAGAGTGGCACTCGCAAAATATAGCAGCAAAATCCACAAACATTTCTCTTTTTCTGGCCTTAGAATTTGTGTTTCTAAAGACCGACTGGTGCACAGAAGGACGGATAAAGGGAAGGGGGCGTGAAATAAAGAGGGAATGGAAGACGGAAGCACGAGACACAGTGATTCAGAGCATGATTTAAATCCATTCACACTGAGAGAACCACTGAATAAACTATAAAGATGAGGAAAAGCCTTAATTTCGGAGTGGGATACTCATAAACACAACAACTGCATGGAGGTGAAACACCTAGGAAAACATAAATTAGTTTCTTTATTAAAGTTGCAGTTTGACTGACATCCAGTGGCATCCAGTAGCGCATATTCTATGAAGCTCATATGTGGTATGGAATAGGGAAGCAGCACAAGTTTTTGCTACTTCTTCTCACTCAGTCACTCACTGTTTTTTGTTTTTTTGCTTCTGTTTTAGCAAGAATTTGACTCGATTTTCCTCCCTGTCCATTCCCTAATTATCCTTTCCTCCTCTTTACTTTGTTTACTTTGTATTGCCAGTGTCTTCTCACAGCAGGTGTGACCACATGGTGTTTTGCCTGTTTTAGATTGGAAAATGAAATCATATGCTTTCCTTTTAAAACTTCCTCGAAAAGCTTTTTATATATCTGTGTTGTATCTTTTCAATTACATGAGCTGTCACCTAAGTAACTGCAGAAAGTGATGCTTATTTATAGGGTTTTAATGTGTCTACAATCCTGTGGGTGCAAGTAACTCAAACAAACAGTGAGACACACACATGGCTGCTGTAATTTTGTGCACTTTTATGGTTGTAGGGGTGGCTTGGTAGAATACCTGGGCTGTGGTTGCTGCTAGCACACATCACATAAATCTGCCTTTCTGTCTGTTCCCTTCTTCTTCCTAAATGTTGCTTCTGCATTCTCTTCTAATCTCTCCCATCTTCCTCCATCTCTCACTCTTCATTCACACCCTGACCCTTCATTATCCCCGTCCTCCTTCTTACCTTAATCTTTTTCCCTTTCTTTGTCTTCCCCCCTTCCTTTTTTTCCCTCCACTTTTTTTCCTGCCCCTTTATTCATAACTCTCCCTTCCCCTCTCTCACTCTCAAGTGTTTTACTAGCTGCTATCCTCTCTAATAATGTGTGTAGAGCATATAAAACTTTTATTATGGGATATAAAATATGGCCGTCGTGAAGATTGCCAAGAGTAGAGGGAGCCGGGACGTGATTGGAGCAGCAGATGAGATGAACGGGTTGAACCAAGGACATCTGCAGGGGCAGGAAGCAGTAAACTTCAATAGCTTGTCATCCTCCGAAAGGTCTTTAAAGCGCCATTGGATAATGGCAGCATATAGCTCAGGGTTGCAACACGGTCAGTCTACTAATGCATTTATTATCACTGTGATCGATCACACAGAAACGTCCGCACTGAACTTTCGCACACTGGAAGCAGGGTTCGGCATATGCAGCGACGCTCTGAAGTTGCTTTATGTTGTTAGTATTTGCAAACCGCTGCGATTAATGAGTATGCTGAAGTGTGTAATTGGCTTAAACACCTTAAGAACATATCTGAGGTGAATAATCTTGATATTCTGAAGTCAACTAAATTCCAGGCAAGTTTTTATCTCATCTGTAATTCATGCAGTCTAATTAAATTTGGGATTTCCATAGACTTTCCCTAGGCTTAGATGGTAAAGTTGATTCATTCCATCATATTTCTCACTACATGGATCTGGCTCCCTGTGACTGCTGAAACGGTCTGTAACTCCCACCAAATCAAATATGCTTTCTCCAAAATATTACACTTTCACAGCAGGACCCACAGAATATATACAAGAATCTACCCGCGGTGTGCAGCATTTTATTTGCTCCGTATGCTAATTGGCCAGACAGGAGGAATGATAATTAGTGGTCAGAACCACCCCCGTGGATGTAGTATAAAAAGACACCAGCAGGACCTTTATGAGGAAACGTGTATATATAGGAAGTGGATATGAGTTTGGCCATTAAGAGCATATTAACTTCTGTATAACAGGACACTTGTAGGCATTTGCCTCCATTTTATTTCCTCTGCTTGCATTGTTTTTTAAAATGTAAGAGTGCAGCTGGTGAAGACAGAAACACCTGTGTGCGACTTACTGAATGTAGTTTTTGGTATAAACCACATGCGTTGCAGACGTAGCCTCCATTAGCATTTTTCCTCCACAGCGATGTCTTGGTGGTCAGACAGTTAGCGCAGAAAACTCCACTACCTCTGCGCCGCTATGGAGGAAGAAGGAGAGAGACATGTTAGAGAGTGAAAATAAAAACATGGTGTAATGAAGAAATTTGGTGAGGATAAGAAAGATGGCAAATCGCTGGAGGGAAAAAAAAGTGGGTGGGGGGGGACAAAAATGAACTTTTTGATTCCTTTGTAATTTTCATGCCACTCAAGTGCAATAGGCTGGTAGTTAGGGTGGGAGACAGAGGGAGAGAGCAGATTGGCTTGGTGGCAGAGAGATGATGGACTCTCATTTATCACACCTAATGGGAAATCCTATTGAGAACATTATTCTTCTCTACAGTGTTTTCCCTGCATAGAACAAGGTTAATAAAAAAAAAAAAAACTACCTCAGTGAAAAGAAAATGATGTAGTCGAGATGACTAAGTTGTTTTCGAATATTCGATAAGATCGAACATGGACTTATCTAAGAAAGACATGAGGCACTGCGGTAATTTTGTCACTTGAAAGACGTGGGAAGAGATGAGTTATGCTTTCACCTTGTAGCATAAAGCGTTTTAGTGTTTATCTGAACTGCAGCAGGTACTTTACAGGCAGGCGTTTGACTTTTACTGTATTAGTGTGCAAGTTCTCATATACACACCTCTGCAGTTCACAGCGCAGTGGCGCATAGAAAAGTAGTGTGTGCAAGGAGGGGTGGGGGGGGTGAAAAGGCCAATTGTCGTGGCAACGTGCTCCATCACAGTAATGAGCCAATCACAACGTTTCTCCATCCCATTAAGCCTCTGGCCCCATTCACCACCTTTATGACCCTGAGAGGACAGCATACCTCATCTTTCTCCAGCGGAACTCCTCTGTCAGTTTCTCCCTCTGTCTGCCTATCTATCCTTTCCTGAAACATCCCATAATTATTCCGCTGCGATCTCCGCTCTGATCTCTTTAGCCTTTAAAGTGCTCACTATTCCAGGGTTCTCCTTTTCAGCTTCTTTTTAACTGATAATTTTTAGTTATAAAATTCTTAACTACTTGGAGTTTTCATCGCCTGCAGTACCATATCAAAAAATAATCAAATTATCCTAAAACTGGATATGATTCTGTAGAAGAAATCACAACAGGGCCTCAGGAACACTTCTGAAAACACATGGAGCATGCTGCCATCCGGACGACAACACCAAACAACACTGTGTTCTAAATGAATGTCTCTGTGGTAAAAGAGTCCTTATACTGAATGGGCCCGCCTCATGTCCAGACATGTCACCTGTGAAAAATGTCAGAGGCTTGACGATGCAACAAAGGATGTCCCACAATGTCATCAAGAAAGATAAAGAAATAATTTGGCTTTCAAAACTAGAGCAGCTGCTCTCCTCTGTTTTAAAATGTTTGCAAAGTGTTGTTATATGGAAAGGTGATGTAACACATTGGTAAGCATGGCCCGCTTACAACTTTGTTTGAAAAGTGTTTCTGGCATCAAATTCAAAAGTAGCATTTAGCACAATAACATTTCACAGTTTCACAGTCTGACATGTTCACTCTGTGAAATTAAATGTAGGCTTTTAAGGTTTTACAAGTCATACAAGCGTGCGGTATGAATGTTGGTAAAATCTGTATATGCAGTTTGTGTATCTGGTCTGCCATCTTCCTCTCGCTGTTGTGTTACTCCGTGTTCCCTCCAACATCATGGGGCTATGGTCCACTGGGACCTTCTCTCTGCTGTTTTGTTTTATGTTTATGACAGTGCTGAGAGCTTAGCATTTTTTATTTTTAGTTTTTGGGCTCAGAGCATCCACTGTTCGAAGTTAAAGACATTTCAAGTTCTCACAAAAGAGTGCCACACTTCAATCAGGCTTTCTGTAGTCTCAGAGCTGCAGATGGAGGCACTACCGGCACTTCCACTGAGCATCTGTTTTTGAGCTACGAGCTAAAAGCAGAAGAGCCCAGTGGGCACAGCACTGTTCAGTTTATTTTGCAATCTAATGCACCGGAAAGATCACAGAACAATTAACCACTTAACATAACTTTGGGAACAGACGTTACACACTGAATGTGCATGGAGCATTCAGCCTGAGCAATCCAGTGCAAATACTGCACATTTGAATAGAATCATTTGACATGTTAGTGTAGGTGTGTTAAGAGCTATTGTCATAAGGAATATTCCCATTGTTATCCCCAGCAAGAACATGAGATATTCTTTGAAATCCAAGGAAAATATTTAAATCTATTTGCTTTGTTGCAAATTTAAATGCAAAAAAGTCGGATTTTTGCCAATTTGTTTTAGAAGTTTGCAGTTTTAGCTGATAAACACAAATTTATGATGATGTTCTTCATAGTATCTGGATCACACTGGAGAAACATTGTCTCTCAGTTTCAATATGTGTACAAGAATCTTGCTTCCAATGTTTCTGCATGTATTAAACACCTGAGCTAAAACTACCAGTCTTTAGGGTACACATGTTTTCATCCATCTGACATTAGACAGCACAACACTTACATTAGCAAATCCTCTCAGCGGCACACTGAGCTTGAGTGTGTATGCCTATTCGAGTGTGGTGCACACACCATACGGTCACCACATGTAGAGAGACGGAGCCAGGTGATTGATTGATGTATGCTTCCTCTGTGGATGTGTGTGTGTGTGCGTACGCGTGTGTGTATGTGTGTATAGTGTTGCAAGCCAAACAGTGCGTCTGTCATCAGAATTCAGTTTCCCTCTGAGCGCTCAAATCACTCACATATGGCCCCACAGCTGCCCCTGAGAGCAGCACACACACCTGAAAATATTGGCTTCCATTGACTAATGAAGCTAGATTTGGATGAGAAGCGGCAAGAAGTGTATGTGTGTGTGTTGGGGATATTTTGGCTACACCAATAGTAGACTACAATAATACTGTATGGTGTGTGTCTGTGTGTTTGTGTGTGTGTGTGAATGAGAGGTTCAAGTGTCAATTACACAGGAAACTACAGAAATAGCCCGCACCACCGTCCAAAATGTGCACGCGCATGCACGAATGCTCTCTCAAAATGTGGCTCCTGATATCCAACTTCCTTTTCAATCATCAGCTAGTTGGCTTGACATTTGTGGAAATGTGCAAGCTCACATGTATCATCAACACATCAAACGTACATACACACATTTCTATAAACATACTGTACTGTATATATATATCACATACTGCGAATACTTTGTCTGAATTTGTGAACTTTGTCTTGTTTTTCTCGGACAACTAGTTTTGTGAGCAGGGTAAATTAGTGTGTACCTACAGTGTGGGTGTGCACTTTTTCTGATTCATTACGGATACCTGGCCTCTTCCGCTCACCTCACCCTGCAGAGAAGGGCCGGCTGTAATTAGGGATCGGGGTCTTAATGACATCTATTTATCTGCGGCCTATAGCAGCGTTCAATCAGCACCGCAAACAACGCCCTCTGACGCGCACACAGGCAGTGCTCGTGCAGAGACAGAGGATCAGCGGGCCAGGAAATTAAACTCTTTATCGAGTTCTTCCTAATCAAGCCAAATTCAAACCAACAAATGCATTTCAAATTTATTTATTAACCTTTAAGGATATGTTATGGGAGAGTGCCCCGGGCCCAGATAGGATATGAAATGTTGCTATTCTTATGAACCTATAAAGACAGTTGGGACAAATACCTCTCATTAATTAATCGCCCGAGGATAAGGTCACTATAAACAGCGAGTATACATTATAATCTAGCAATGAGAAGTTGACAATATGTTCAGATTTTATCAGTCTCCTGATGCTTGTAAAAAGAAAAAAACAGAAGAAATTAAGAGTACAATCTACTCAGGGAAGGCTGCATATAAAACAACATTTATTGGTTTAATAACTTCCACAATCAGTTCGGTCAGTCTGCGCTCGGATGCACAAGCAGCTCTAGCGGAAAGCTTTTGTCTGGCATTAGAATTAATGCAAGAATGCATAAACGAGGCTACGCGATCCGGCTGCTGTTTGTTTGGGGAAACATGCAACATCTCACTGTAACATGTATCTCATGACTTTAATATGTTTGCGATGCCACACCAGCTTCTCATTCAAGAGTTCGAAGTGGCTGCTTTTCTTTAAACTCAAATAGAAGTTGGCCGTTTTCATTGCCTTTTTTGGTGACTTTACTCATAAAACGCCCTAGTGAATTATAACTTAATTTTTGAGAATCTGAAGTTGTACTCAACATCAAACATATGGTGTAACCACGCTGTGGCTGAGTGCTTCAGCTTTGGCTTCGAGTCCACTCTGATTTTCTCCTGAAGCCATAAATTTACAGATGTTATACCAACTGTTTACATTGCACAGTCTTTTAAATCTTTATGGAAGAAGTAGCCTGAATAGATAAGCATCCAAAGGTTTGGGTCTCATCGCAATACTGAGGCCCTCAGATTTAGTTTAGCATCTGCAACCAATGTGCACCAGCATTTTAAAACTCTGGTGGTGTAGCTTCAGTTGAAGGAATTTGGCGAGGCCAACTGGTGGCCTTCACATGGGCTGCTGTTTAAAAATTCAACGTTTGTCATCTCTCAGCATTTTTCTGTAATTTCTTCATTTTAAACATTGAGCACGGTGAAGTAAAGGTAAACACGCAAAACATTTTAAATGGTCCTTGACGAAATGTGGCGAAACAGAGAGCCGCACAAGAGAGGAGACTGGGGAGAGAGAGAAGAAAGGCATCCATTTAGGCGCCCTGTGGTCTAAAATATATTTAAAAAGAGGGCTTTCCAAACAAAGTCTTTCAAAATGACATTACATTTAATTCACTTAAGTAGTAAGTCGGCCCTGCTTTTAACACACAGATGCACACACAAAAGGAGGCGCGTGCACGCACGCACACTTACACTGACTTGCATTAAATCAGCGATTATTTAATCAAGCCAGAAGACCAGCTGGAGGAATTAACTAAATTCCATACTGCCAAGACCAATATCCTATACACTGAATCAGAGAGATATGCATGCACTCGAACACACACGCAAGTTCTTACATAAAAAGGGGAAGAAATAGTCCTTTGGATGAGGATGCAACGATAGTCTCAGATAAAGATTAGCTAAAATTTATCCTCCAGTCACACACAAACTCACTGAAAAGCATCTGGGTCCAATCTAAGAGAACCCCGTGCAGGTTCTACCCACCATTATCTGTTTGTGTGTGCAGGTCTCAGTATGTCGTTTGCATATGGCTGCAAAAGTCCATCTGTGTGGTTTTGTCTGAAACTACTGTGTCGGATTCTTCTAATAGAATGACTGAATTTAAGTCAAATAACTTTAACTTGGATTTAATGACTTAAATTTTGTTAGTTTATTCTTACTGAACAACGAGAAACAATAAAACGAACAAAGCACATATTTGTGCACATGCACGCTTTCTTAAATATTTATTAAAATAATTCTTTTGCCCCTCAGCAAATATTTTATCAGTTAAGACAGATGAATAACTGAGCAATGTAATTAACTGCCTCTTCACTGAGTCTCATTCTTTGCACGGGTTCCAGTTACACAGTTTCAGACTGCCGCTTGCAATCGTAGCCCTTGTTCTGCTCCACAGCCTCTGTGATCTTGGTGTGGCAGCGCATGAAGCAGTTCTCCTCCAGCTGCAGGTTCAAGGCAGTGGAGTTGGAGTATGTTAAACCAGCAGCCGAGAATCTCTGAAGAAGCAGCTCAATGATATTGTAGATCGCCACAATAGCAATATACTGATATCTTTCATGTTTACTTCTTTTTCTTTCAGCTGCTCATCCTCCTCCGTCTCAGCCTACCTCTAACATCCTGTTCTGTCTCACAAACCCTCTACACGTTCTCCTTCAATACATCCTGAGGTTTTCCTCTTTTTCTCCTGCCTGGCAGCGTCATCTTCAACATCCTTTGTCCAGTATATCCAATCTGCACATGTGCCCTCTCAGCCTTGCCTCTCTAACTTGGTTTCCAAACTGATCAACATGAGCTGTCCCTCTGATGTACTAACTTCTAATCTTGTCCATTCTGCTCTCTCCCAAAGAAAATCATCATCTTCATCTTCAACTCTGCCACCTCCAGCTCCACCTTCTGTCTTTTTGTCAGTGCCACCTTTTCCAAACCATACATCATAGCAGGTCTTACTACGATCTTGTAAACCTTCCTTTTCACTCTCGCTGCTTTCCATCTGTCACAAATCACTCCTGACACTCATCACCACCCACTCCACTCTGCCTGCACTCTCTTCTTCACCTCTCTTGTGCCCTGTCCATTGCTTTGAATGGCTGAACCCAGGTATTTAAACTCATCTACCCTCAGTGCCTATCCTTCTTGCATGTTCACCTGTCCACCTGCCTCCCTCTCATTCACACATGTATTCTGACTTGCTATATCTTCAGTGTTTTACCAAGCTCTAACTATATTTTAAGGAAATCAACATGTCAACCTGTGGCCACCAAGAGACAGAAAAACAACTACATCAAAGGGAGTAAATTTACTAACCGAGTCAGACTCCAATGAGCAAAAGCACTTTTAAAAGGACAGCTGTCCAGTGGGAGTCTCAGAGGACAAGGAGTAGTCTCTAAGCCACTTCTGAGGTTAGGGGAAAAAGGTCAAAAAACTTGGGGTAAGCTAAGACGTGCTAGGATTTCAAAGAGGATGAAGTCCTATGATAGTGACAGTGCATCAAACCCCTAGTGAAATATGCTGGTGGGAAAAATTCAAATCTGGTTGAACACACGTACAGACCTGACTTCTCTCTGACCAAAAAGAAGAAGCAGGTTCAAAGACAACCTCCACCCTCTGGTTTGCATCTATGTGGAGAAGGATTCGTTCAGCATGAGGATAATATCCCCAAACACACCTCAAAGTGATGCAAGAACTACTTTAAGATCAAAGAAGACCAAGGAGTGATGACTTTCATGGACTTGGGTCCACCTGACCTCAACCCCAACAAACACCTGCAGTGCCACTGAAAAAAGCCACAGATTCCTGACATCACAAGAAGCACTTTGGATCATTGTCAAATAATGTCAGGATAATGTGGGTTGTAAGTTTAAACAAAGTTGTGAGGCATTAAGGTAGAGGGAGATGCAAATAGGGACATTCAATATCTTACAAACACATTAGAATATGACTAACATTTTAAACGTATGTGTTCATTCTTAAGTCTTTAGCACAAAGTCGATTAAACTGTTTAAAAATCAGTTAATCTTAATCAAGTCAGATGAAATGAGAGAGATTCACACCACCAGCAATCTGTGATTTATTGCTTAAACAAACTAATTACAAGCCAAAGCCTGAGAATGTATTTTTAAGCAGGGAACAAGTTTTTTTCTTAACTTCTTAAGTGAAACCTCCTACATTTTCTGCTGATTATCTGCTCACATGATATTAGCAAGGAGGAAGAAATAGTACAGCATTAAACTTCCAAAAATGCCCTACCCCAGTAGCTCTGTGAAAGGGTACAACCGAAGGACTAATTACCCCTTGAGGAATCAAGAGACCTTTAAAAAAAAGGATAATGATGACACACTGTAGAAAAACATTATAGTCTGTGGAGTACTTTGCCTTGACTCAGTACCTATAAGCCTGAGAGCCTGAAAGCAACAGGTTTTGCAAGTACACAGTTATGGAGCATTTGAGCAGTTTGCAATTCTAAAAGTACTTATTAAATGAGTTGTACATGTCACTAAAGCAGCGCAAACTAATGAGGAAAGTTGAGAGGAGAAAGGAATTTGAAAGAAACTGTTGCTAGAATCAAAATTGTCTGTTTTTTATCACAATACCCACTGTTCTGTCACAGTGAGTGTGACCTTGAGCTTCCAAGCACAGCCTGTACCAATAATACGACCATCTGCTTCAGCAGCCCTCAGACACCCACCCTATTCTCCATTATCTCCCCTCTTTAAAAGCAGCACCAACAGAACTTAAAGAAAATCAAATTTCAGAGCAAAAGCGCTCAGCAGTGAGCCTACTGTGGCACTGTTTATGAGCAGAGGTTGGCAGTTAGGATGACTCGCAAGTGAAATTTCCAAATAAAACACATCCTCAGACATTAGCTATGTAGGGAGAGCGGGACCAGAATATTAACATCCTGTTTTTGTAAATATCTAGCGAGATAATGCCGGAGAGGGCATCCCTTGCTGTGAATAAATACATACGGCATGATGACAGCGTTTGAGGCAAAGCCCAGAACTGGCTGACACTAAAGCATTTTCTTTAAAAGGAATGCAAGTGACTGCTTACAATATAGCTATGTGTGGAGATCAAAATCTAAACAGCTGTCATATATCAGACCACACAAGTCACATTCTCACTCCTGCCAAGAAGATTAGGCATAACAAGCCCTTTATCCCCGCTGCCTTAGGCCTCTACGTGACGGTATAAGCAGAAGGAAGGCGATGATTGCTTGTCATTGATTGGTATTGATGGCTTTGCAAATTGTGATAATGATGACAATGGTGATTCGTCTCATGGTTGTCGCCTGAAAGTCTGTATCAGCACCTTATATTGGTGACTTTCAGTTTCATGCAAGAAACTATCAGTACCCGCCAAAGTGGCAATGACCCACCAGCACAAAAATAAGCTTGAAACATATTCTTAGTAACTTTGTTACATGACGGGTTGCGATAGTGGTGAAACTGCAAATACGCATGCGGATGCAACCGCAGAATAAATATTTTAAAAACAGTCTGGACAGCTGAGGTGCTGAATAAGAGTGAAGAAATGACAACCAAGATCCTTTGTTAGTAAGAAATGTCAATACACATACAGTACACGTTTGACTTTGTGTGACAGTGAAATAAAAGGTGTCAGCTTACACAGCAGGTCTTTTATTCTAGGCCCACATATCTCTCTATGTGTGTGTGTGTGTGTGTGTGTGTGTGTGTTTATGTCTATGTGTTTGTGCTGAAGCCAGACGTAAGTGTCTAAAGCAGGGGAGAAGAAAACACCGGAACATGATGACATCACCATTACACGCACACCTACGCAAACACATCTCCAACCGTCAGACGAGAAGAGTGAGGTCAATGCATCTCTCTCTCTCTCACAGACACACACAAACACACACACGCCAGATATGGGTCACACACTGTGGCCCACTTCCCTCATTTCATTCATTCAGCCTTTGCGATCACTCCTTTCCGGATCTTTTTCTCCTTCCCGGCTCTGGTCTATTCATCCTCCCTCCTTTCAGTTAATACGGCACGTTGTTACCTTTGTTACGCTGCAGCGAGACTCTCGATTCCTGTGAAATGTGCAAAAACTGGCCTGTGCACAAACACAGGGCAGGCCACATTTTGGCGAAATCCAAAATACTTCCATTGATCTAATTTTGATAAACGATCTCAGTTGCACTGACTTCACAGTTATGTGTTTCGGGTAAAAGTGTGATAACCGGTGGAGTGTATGAGAGGGCGAGAGAGAAAGATAGAGCGCAAGAGATGCAAAGGGAAGAAAGGGAAATCATTCTGCGTTGATCTAATTTTGATAAACAGCCTGAATGTATGCAGACCTGGAGTCCGTAGACCCGGAGATCAGGGCTGTGTGTTTGTGTATCTGTATGAGGTGAGTTTCCATCTGGACTACTGATGAATATCAAGTTCTTTGTACTTCTGTTTATCAAGCAACTCGTTTTATAAAGCTAAAACTCACCGTTTTGATAAGATAGCGTGAGATAGACTGTGTGTATTTTCTTGTATTCCTGATTTAACCTTGGACTTTCTCTGTATGGTGATAGAAGAAGAAAAAAACAAAAAAAACAAAAAAAAACAATTCTCTATTTTGTGCTTTTTATCTTGGGAAATACTTCACACTGCCACCTCCTTAAGCATTCCAATTTATTCATTTTAAACAATCTAAGAGTAGAAATAAACATTAAAAAAAACTACATTTTGTTCAACTCAAATCAAACCAAGGGGTTTGCATTTTTTGCCATAATCGACCACTTGCATGTTTTTAATCTGGCAATGTGCAAGACGCTCTCGATTATAAAGCCACACGTGCATTTCCTTATCTAAAATTGCGTTTTAATTTCCTCCTTTTAAAGCAGAGCACTTCATGACCCACTTCACACTGACCGGTATTCGACGTGTGTGTGATCAGGATGTATACAAATGAAAGTCTGTGCCTGTGTGTGAATGACTGGGGAGCAAAAGAAAGAGAAAGAGAAAGAAGTGCGTGTGTGTGTGTGTGTGTGTGTGTGTGTGTGTGTGTGTGTGTGTGTGTGTGTGTGTGTGGCGTCATGGGAAGGCCCTGTAGGTTGACATAAATACACATGCACGAGTACACGCACACAACACACACACACGGGCAATGTGCACATAATCTGGTGTGGAAACCAGGGCACTGAAACCTTAACTCACCCCAAAACGGAAAGAGAGAGGCCTAGAGAAAAAGAGAGAGCGAGAGAGAGATGGAAATATACAAAAGAGCCTCATTATAATGGTCATCCATAATACTTGTTGTTTTATCCACTGGTATTAAGTGTCTTATTAACTGTCTTTAGACTGTTTTTACTGTTTACCTGAGAATAGTTCAGGGGGCTGATTCCCACACAACAAAAAGACCCACGTGATCCACTCAGGTGGTGGACTTTTGCTTTGTAAATTAAGTGAAAGTGTCTGTTTGAGGTGCTGAAAAGCTACACAGCCGGAGTAGTGCCAGCAGCTGATCAGTGCTGCATGTTCGGTTGATCTGCTAGCCTCAGTTTTGTCCGCAATGGACGATGTCCTGTTATCCAGTAGTCATGCAATTGTATAGATATGAATGAGGAGCAAAAAACAACGTAATTTATGTGTGAATAGGTTCAACTCCCATGCACACATAAAGCAATTTACTTGTCATGCATCACTTAGCTGGTTGTTGTAATGGCTATTCTATGCTCGGGGCAGTCAACTGTAAGCTGCGGTTGGTTGCCGCTTCAACCGGTTGCCTCAAATTAGAAATGAGTTTAACTCAGTAATTGCACACAGTGACTCTTCCTGTCATTGCTACAAGACCCTGAATATCACTGGCAATTCAACATAGCTCCTAGTCTTCCTATGAGTACGGCCATGGCTACTCTCAGTAGTTGTTCTTTCAAACTTGTGACCAAAGGCTTCAATCTTTAAGCACATGCATATTGTAACCAGATTTGGACACCCAAAGCTCTGATGTTGTATAGCCGGAAAACTGAGTACATATTCCCATCAGTCACAACATTAAAAGCACCTGCCTAATACTGTCACTAAAAACAGCTCTGACTCCAGTGGGAATGGACACGTGACCTCAGAGATGGTCCTATGGGGTCTATAGCCAGGTAAACCTCAGCACTCAGGTTGTAAAACCACAGTGCCTTGTGGGAAGTCATGCATGGATTAAACTTCTCAGGAAAGCACATTTCTCTCTATTAACAGAGACAGGAAAAGTTTTCTCAGTCCCTAAATGTTCATTTTGAACTGATGAGAACAGCTGTGATGCTAATTGTTTAATACTGTTTTAATTTAAACAAGTTAAAGATGGGCACTAGTGCAAACATGCACACAGACACACACACAGGCGTTACACGTTACAACTTAATTGCTAAACAACCCTGGACAGGCAAGATTTCCCTAAATGACAAGAGCAGAAAGATTTAAAAAAAAAAAAAAAAAGACTGAAGAACAAAATACGACTGAGAAGAAAAGGAAAAAGAAGCGAGAGAAGACTCAACCATGCTGCACAGAGCAGCGTATTACACCTCTAAACGACCTCACACAATGCCCTGCACACACACATATTCTTGGCAGAATGACTTTATCTTCCCAATTAGCTGTAGAGGGGAAGTGTAAAAAAGGGGAGAAGAAGGGGAGGAGGAGGATGAGGAGGCCGGGCTTGAAAAGAGAGAATAGTGAATTGACTAGAAAAGAGGGAAATTTTCACATCATTGTCATTTCTAGTATTGTTAACTCCACAGCGCTAAGTTCTCTTCTTGACAGGTTTTAATTTATGTTCTAACATGGATAAATGAACTATTGTGGTGTACCGCTACATTTACCAATCACTTTCTCTACCAGTCATCCAGTTTAGCCATATGTGTCAACTCCTCACCCACCTGGCCACATGCCTGTCTCTTTCTCTACGCCCTGTCAATCTACTAAGCAAATGCTGCAATTATGAGCACAGAAAAAGAGCAGATGGGAGGAAGAGATAGAGGTTGAGCAAGGTTCAAGACTTTGCTGAAGCTGAAGATTTTCAGATTCTCCTCAAGCTTCAACCTGATTGTAAATAGTGTGTTTTTTTTCTGCTGTGTGTGAGCATCTGCACATGTATCTTAGTGGCAGAGGCCACGGCAGTGGGAAATGAGCAACACAGAGTGGGCACAGAGGTCAAGGTGATGCCTGGGAAGCACAGGTAGTATACAAAACACACACACACACACACACACAGGATTCAGTAACACAAGCTTTAGACACAGTGCAGAGATACAAACCTACAACAACAGAGTAATAGAGGTAGTGAAATATAGGCAAGCAAAAGAATGGCTTTTCTCTGTGAAGTGTTAATTGGCTAAAGTTGTGATAACTTTTACAAAGCATTAATTGTTTCAATCCCTGTGTTTACTGCAGCGGTACTCTAATAAATTTTAAGCATAATGTATAAAAGTATTAAAAGGTCAAGTTAAAAGAAAAAAGTCAACACTTTATAACCAAATCTGTTTAAAAAACATAAAAACAATGCTGGAAAAAGTGCAAAAAAAAGATTTGTAACACTATATGCTCTGAAGCCCAGTTTGCAGTTGGTCAACTTTACCCATCAAACTGAAGCCAAAAGGACAAATAATAAGCTCAGTCAGCTCATTAAGGTCCACTCATAAAAATTCAAAAGCCATACTGGAGTCAAAG
This sequence comes from Simochromis diagramma, assembly GCF_900408965.1. Lineage (NCBI taxonomy): Eukaryota > Metazoa > Chordata > Actinopteri > Cichliformes > Cichlidae > Simochromis > Simochromis diagramma. The sequence continues at coordinate 8,630,709 of NW_024387523.1, read as the reverse complement.
CAAACAAATGAACACCACTTCAACAACCTAATGAGAGCTGAGCCAGGTTTTAAATGTGCATATAAAAAACGAGTTTTAAAGAAGATGATGAAATTGAATCTCAATACATCTGCCTGTCTCTATCTATCCAACCAGTTTTTGCTCTGCATTCAGTCACTTGTGGAAGCAATTCACACCAAGAGCTCTACCGCCTGCAATAACGAGTGCCTGAAATTAATGACATTGATTTCTTTGAACCATCATTACTGTGGAACTGACGGCACTTTATAATTTCTTTATGCTCGTCTCGGTATGAGGTAACTGTTAGCTACTCTTAAACATGCTGCAGTGTTGACGACTGTATGCCGACATTAATGATGGAGAAGACAGTGGGCTGATAAGGTACTGCTGTGTCTGGTCCATTTAAGACAATGTCTGCCATGCCAAAGCTAAGGATTTATTATTATTTATGCGGAGGGACTTAGAGATGGCGAAGTATCTATGCTTGTTACTGCGAAAGAGACGGCTCGGAAAAATGTCCACAGTTTTGGTGCCTGTATACACAGACGCACAGAGAAAGCAGAGCGCATATCTAAGTAGTTTACTATGCTCCCGTATGAAAGACACTCATTTAAATTTGGCTTTTTATTCTGAATTTGAATAGAATTTGCATTCAGATTGATTGTAGACTTGAATTTTTCATCCAGCAACATATCAATCACTAACCATGTGTTGCAGATGAATCATCTCACATGTTCTCTCGACTGACATTTAGCCCATTTTCAGCATGTTCTTCCCGCCATTTGTCTCTGCCCTCACATTAACTTTTATTGAGGGGGAATAAAGCTAACCCTTCTCCTGGTTTGTTTGACTTTGTGACCCAAAGTAGAGTTTGTACCCGAGAATGGCTAATGACGTCAGACTCAGGAAGTGGGTGGGCAAACTGCAATCGGGAAATAAGAGGCAGCCTAACTGGACCTAATGCTACTCAGCATTTTAACACAGGGCAGCTGAGTATGGATGGGAAAATAACTGTGCAGGTATGAACCACAATTGTAGACCACTAAAGCCTCCATGTTTTTTTTCCCTGCCAGTTCACTCAAGAGTCATTAAGAACATTTTCAAGGAAAAAACCATCAGGGGGTTATCAAACCCATAAGAATGAATCCTCTGGGCATCATGAATACTCGCCTTGAAATCTATGTTAATACTACATACAGTTACAATCAACATAGTTCAATTCAGATCATCTGCCCCACAGAGTCATTTCTATACCTATTATGCTAGTGTGGCGCAGTCTAGTGAAAACCGCATATCACTCAGCAATCTGCATGCTTTAGGGTGCACCATTTGCATGCTACAGCATCCCTGTGTTTAGTATGCAAATGAGTATGAGATGCAAATGCTCTCTTGTGTATGTGTTGATGCATCTGCACGTTCACGTGGAAGCGATTGTGCCAGGTTATTCTAAATATCTCTGTATTTTAATGTATTCGCTTATTCTATGACACCACTGAGGCTCCAGCGATGCTAAATGGTGTGACCATCTCGGGGCCCATTTGACATTTTCCACCAAGACAGGCCCTCAGGGTGGAGTTAGAGACTAAAACATCAATATCTGAATTACTCTAACCCCTTCACCAGCCCTTCCTCCCTTCACTCCTCTCTGTTTCCCAAAGTCCTTTTGCTGCATTGGGGCCACACACAAACACTTGTTTAAAGAAAAAGACACACGCACACGCACTCGGGGTGTTGATGGCGATGCTCTAGCTGTCAAGAGGAACGGAAGAGATCAGCTATCCTCCAAGTAGTGTGCGCGTGTGTGTGTAATCGATGTCTCATCTTTGTTCCATTTGCTCCAGACAGAGCCATGTATGATAACCCTTGTTATCGGAGAGCAAGAGAAAGACAGGGCTGCTCGGGGACTATCACCTGACACCCTATTTGTTGAGAGATTTTCATACTGTTTTCACACAGTCCTCCATCTGTCGAGAAAACAGCGTTAACGTGCAGAGGTGTCCTAGCTGACTTAAAGAATTTGATGTCACCTATGGGGCTTTAATTGGACTTGGTGTCTTTTCACACATGGCTCGCAGCCGCTGCCAAAAGTCGGATCTAGCAACAGGTTTGAAACCTGGCTTCAAATCCAACTTGGCTCTGACACCTTCATAGGCAGTGACTACAGCTACATCAAGAGCAGAACTGAAGATATAGATAAGCTTAATTTAGAAGAACTTCACTATTTATGCTCAGTGTATTTCTGCAATCTGTACTTTTCTGCTGACGGAATAAACTCATGTAATTCTGCAGTTAGAATCTCTTTTCAAGTCCTTGTTTATTTTTTTATCATTTCGCATCCCTTTAAATTCCTATTCTTATTTGTTTTTTTTTGTGGGAGGGGTACTAGCTAGGCAGCCTGGTGGTGCAGTGGTTAGCACTCATGGCTCACAGCAAGAAGTTCCTGGGTTTGAATTCAGTGGCTGGCTGGGGTTTTCTGTGTGGAGTTTACATGCTCTCCCCATGCTTGTGTGGGCTTTTTCTGGGTACTCCGGCTTCCTTCCACAGCCCAAAAGACATGAATGGGTTATGTTAACTGCCAATTCTAAATTGGCCTTAGGGGTGAATAGTTTCTCTCTCTCAGTGTAAGCTCTGTGATTGGCTGGCGACCTGTCCAGGGTGTACCCTGCCTTTTGCCCTATGACAGTTGAGACAGGCTCCAGTTTCTCAGATGCCTGAATTGAATAAGTGAAAGAAAATGGATAGAAGGTATTTTGTCCTATTTTGACAGGACATTGCAGAGAGCAGACAGGAAAAGGGGAGGGAATAGTTTGGACTAGAAACAAGGTCTCTGCAGCGAGAGCTCTAGCCTTCAGTACATCAGGTCATCAAATTAACCAGGTGATCAGTAGTGGTGCCATATTTTTGCATATTTAAAGTGTTTGAAGTCAGTTCAATGAACTAGCTATAGATGCTACAACAAGTCAGGCTTTTATGTGGGAATGTTTTTTAGGCTACTAAATGTGCTGACTGGAAATTGGTAAAAGAACACAAGGTGCTAATTTAGAAATTTAGCATCTAATACACAATACCTATTTGCAGTAATCAATATCCTGGAAAAGGTACAGAGAAGCAGGATAAAACTGAGCAAAAATTGACCACATTACAAAAAAACTCCCAACAAAAATCCCTGAAATCAAACCAGTGGTTAGAAAGAACAGTGAAGAGGATTCTTCGTTTACAGCGAGAAATGCAACTGGGTCAGTCAAGGACAAGGAATCTCAATTTTTCTCTCTGTCTCAGCTTCTATACCACCCCTGCAGAAAACAATCTGTTTGAGAAAGAAGCAAAAGAGAGAGAGAGATACAGTGTGGGAGAATAAGAAGGAAACAGAGAGAGAAAAAGAAGGAAAGGGAGTGAGCAAATTACTACTTGTGAATAAAATTTTGTACTAACAGCTTGATATCATCCAACATAGCCACATACACACAGTCACACACACTATCATTCACCCGGATACAGCCTGAAGGCTGACTTATTCTCCTCAGAGTGCTTCATGCACTCTCATAATGAGACACACACACAAACACTCTTGTAGACTCACTAAAGACACCTACAGCTAGCAAATACCAAGACCTTCAAAGCGATGGTTAGCACTTAGTCATTACTGAGCGATAGAAAGAAACAGGGAAAGACGAATGGGATGAGATAAACTGAGGGAGGTGAGCGTGTGTGTTTTTGAGAGAGAAGTGGAGAGAACAAAAAATATCGAGAAACATTCACAAAAAGAAAGAAAGATCCAAAAACCTGATTTCTCTTCTTTTTTATTTTATCTTCTGGTACATCTTTTGTCTCATCTCATCACAGCGAGAGAACAAATAACAAAAAAAAGACACCCCACAGGTTGGAGAGGAGTAAACAGGAGGGGAGGAGAAAAAAATCACTTCCAACAGTAGCTATAACAACACCAGGAAAATGTGCTTTTACTGTAACTGATACAGAGAGCAGTCGGTCGAGCTCTTGCTCTGCACGTCCGTTGTTTATTAGAGTAAACGCAGAGCCGAATGGACAAGCAATGTCAGTAAAAAACCTATCATCTTACATCACTCATTACTCTCTCTTTTTCTGAATACACACAGAATACCGAATAATCCTTTAGTTTTACTGTGCAGAGAGCCAAAATTCAATGCTCCCTCTAGTGGTTCAAAACTTTACTTGCAGATTCATTTTCATGTGTTAAGTGCCAATTTCTCAGTGGGGCTAAACCTGCAAGTCTGTGACAAGCCTACACTGAGATGATTGTCATCAACAAACAAACAGATCTACGATGAAATTTAGGCAAACTCGTTTTGGAAGGATTATTTCCTGGCAAAGACTTTTTTCCTCCTGTGGGCGTCATGTGTCGGGTCACTGACAGTAAGCAGAGTTGTGGAAGTTAGTTTTTTTTTCCTTTCACATCTCAGCAGAAACTGAAACAAAACCACATTAAGGCTTCGTGTGATGGATTATTTGCCATAACAAGTTGTTTATCATAATGTTCATGAGCGTAAAAAGCAAACAGCTTCATCTGCGAGCAAGCAAATGAATCGCTGTAGCGCCTAATTTGCTGACAGCAGGTATAGATATATTGATTCAAACCAGCAATATAATGAAATCTTGAAAGAAAACAGCAATTACACCCTTCAGTGTGGCTTTTCGTGCTGTGTATTGTGTAGTTTGTACAGCAAAAGAGTTGTAAATTATTAAATTAAATTAAAAATAATCAAACTATAATAATTATCAGTTAAAATACGAGTGATTGTTATTAAAAGCCCGCTTTAGCTCGTTTTTTAAGCTGTAAGGAAAAAAAATACATCAATAAACAACATTTATAGTTCAACAATATTTAGCTGCAATCGTGATAATCAGGAGTTATGATAACTGTCAACAGCTAATAATAACTGATTATCAACCGCACACAGTTTAAACCTTAAAGGGCTGACATCAGCTTCACAAACTGACAGGACCAAACGTAGCACAGTCTCACTCAGAGCTTTTAAGGTGGTAGGCATAACAGTGATCATTTGCTCAAAAGTTTAAGTAAAATTGTAACGTTTCTGCGCAAGGGGGATTCGGCTTTTTGAGACTTTAACTACTCAAACCATCATCTGTCATTTATCGCCCACAGCTGCCAACTTACTCAAACTGCTTCTACCTGCCTGAGAGGAATTTAAGGGGATTTCACAGATTATGTGTAAAAGGACTCGACACTATGTGTTTATGTACAGCAAAAAGACTCATACAAAACATATCGTTCTCTAAATGTCAAAAAAATTATAGTACTGGCAGAGTATCGCTTCTCTTTAGACACCCTTTATCAAAATGCCACATCAAATTTACGAGTTTCACCAGCTAACGGAGTGTATGAATTACAGAGAGGTTCAATGTTTTTATCTAAAGGCTGCCATCGCAGCAGGCAGACCAACATGTTCTCGTCCTAGGGCATCGAATACTGCCTATTTCTCAGACGTGGCAGGCATCAAGCAAATCCCTGATGCATTGACTGCAGCAACACTGGATGCAGTGGGCTAACTGCCTGCTTTTGAGGAGCATCAGCAATCTCATCATGAGTCAGGAGGGGTAGCCGTGACTTTAAGAGAACTGCATGACCGTATGCCTATCCTACGCAGAGCTTAGTAACTTCTAAGGCAAAAAAAACCCACCTTTGTAGTGAAGTCAAAGTGAGAAAAACAAAATTACCGCCATTGTGAGCACTGTGTTCTGCACTTCTGTTGTCATTTACTGACAGCTTTTGTGCTTACTTGCGTTTTACTGTTGCCCTCACCTGCTGCTTTGTTAGGTGTAGGAAACGAAAGTACTCAGTCATATTAACGAGTTATGATGTTTAATTTTTTGGTTTTGTTTTTTTCCACACTAACCCCACATATTGGAAAACAATCATGATGCTCAAGGCTACCCAGTGGGTGTTCCAAATTATAATCAAAATCACACTGAACATTGCGCTCTTACAAACCGCTATAGTACACTCTATTTTGACTCTGTGACAGGGCAATCAGACAAAAGACTGTTTGCTATTGATTCCAAACTACTGCCAGCAAGCTAAAAGATACCACCCCAGATGAACAAATAACAGGAGGTGCACATCCTGGACACAGATGGGAGTAAAGAGCGTGTAAATACATGGTGGAGCCAATTACACTGCAGACAATTGACTCTCATGGTTGCTCTTACAGTGTATGCCCATGTGAAGTGTGTGCCTGCATGTGAGAGAGTGTCCTTGTGTTGGCTCTCCATCAGCTTGTAAATAAAGTGTTAGGACAAAGACAGGAAGCAGCGCACAGTAACACCAACCAAGCCGTCTCACACATACACACACACACACACACGCACGCACACACGGTAAGCAACAATGTTATGACAATAACTCTGAGTTTTACGGCCCACTGTAGCTGCACATCTGGATAGCATCAGGACACACAGGCGCAGATAAAGACGCACACACACATACGGACACACAAGCAGAGTAAGCGAGAAGCACAGAGATGATGTCGGAGAAGAGAGATGGCCAAAAAAAGACGCACACACTGCCAAGAAAAAGGCAGAAACTGTGTTGCTGCTCTCTCCTGCTCTCGCCGTCTCCCTTCCTTCAACTCATTTTATCCCTCTTTCTATCTGCTTCCCCCCCTTCGTTCTCCCTCTCTCTCTCCTTCCGTCTGTTCTCGTCTCTCCTCTAATCCTATACGACAGAGACACAGAACACAAATCTCCCTGTTGGCAGTGGAAGAACAGCATGTTTCAACTGAGAGAGTCAGAGAGAGAGGGAGCGAGAGAGAATGGAAAAGAGAGAATGGGAGAGAGAGAGACAGAGATTGACTGTTGAACACCAGTTGAGGTGATTTATGAGGCTGGAATCTGTGCTGGAACATATGTAGACACTCCTTGTCTTTTCCTTCGTTCTTTCTAGCTCACACACACACACACACACACACACAAACACACACAGCTAAAACTCTTTAGCCAAACTGAGAGTGTCTGGCAAGTAGGAGGTTGTTAGCTGGTGTACAGTAGACAGATACACATTGTGCAGTCACACACTACATCTTCTGTAAGTTAACTTGGAGCCTCTGCGTATGAACCCCACACAAACCCATAAACACATGTGCGGAAGCATTCGAAGGCAGTTACATTGGGAATCTCAGGGGAGCCACATGTCTTAATCATTTGAGGTGCGATCCAAAAACCTTAGCTAGAAAAGCATCCAACCTTTCAGCATCCAAATTATCGTAATGAGAAAAATCAATCAAGACCGTGTTTTTGTTCCAAACGCACCTCGACTCCCTTGCAAAGCTGTTGGTAATTTATGACGGCGCTAATATTTTTTAATAATAAATGAACAGAAAATATTAGATAAGCAGAATTGTTGCTTCTGCTGTAGCAAATGAAATATCAGCAGAGGAGACATAGAAATATAGATTTTTTTTATGTATTTATATGATTTTATCTTACATGATCAATGTAAAAGAAAAAAATAATAACAAGAGGTACATTGATCAGATGATATTGGTAGAGTATAGATATGTTGGCATCAATGTTCGCATTATTAGATGTGACAGCATATATATGAGAAAAAATACATTTTAAGGTAATTAAATATTGGATTATGCACTATGATCATAAAGCTGCTTGAATGTACATGTTGTAACATAACCTGTAAGTATAAACTGTCAATTTGATGGTTAAAATTGGAAGACAATGGGAGAAAGTTGAACTTTGCGAGTCATCAAAGCTTATCAAGTTAGCAGGTATGTCAGTGTTGTTAGCCCAGGTTCACAAAAGGACTGCTCAGGGGTGACTGACAGTGATGAAGCAGAAATGCTGGCAAAACTAGACGAGGTACAGAGGAAAGTTGGCTGTGCTGTTTGAGTTCTCTTTTACAGTAAAAAGGTAAAGGATTGTGGACTGGATTCAACTTTTCCCTGTTGCCTAGAAAGACTGGCCTTTTCCCAAATGATCAGGATGTTAGGTATTAACTCAGGGTAACACAGTGACACCCGATCAGCCTGTCATTTATGACCAATAAATCAGAATCAGAACCGTCTGGGAGTTGGACTTTAACAACTCGATCACTGACTTCATTTCCAGGAACACCAGAAGAAAGTTGGTGCTGTGAGTAGAACATTTTTCACCACGGCTCTGTTTAGGTTATAGTGTGTGTTTGACTACTTTAGACATATATATATTGCGCTGTACAAGGCAGGTATTGAGCGGATGTGCCTCAGGAGGTAAAGTGACTCCTCCACTAATCAGAAGGTCAGCAGTCATTGCCAGGTTTGACTGTGAAGTGATAGGTGCAACGCATTTAAAGTTTCAGAATAAAATGTGCTGTGTGAATGTGTGTTTGGATGAGTGAATGTGGACTGTGGTGTAAGAGCATTTTGAGTGCTCAGAAAAATACTATATAATTTCCAGTCCATTTGCCAGTCCAAGGTAACAGAATAGTCATGATTTAATATGGGGGTAATGCACGCTTATATTTTTAAGTTGCCTAGTTTTATAAAGTGACCAAACTAAATAAGTGGTAGCATGAGTAAGTCCTAACAAGTAATGGTAATGATCCTCATAAGTACTAGCCCCCAAAGTATAATTTAGACACTACTAAGGGCAGGGATAGCTCAGTAGGTAGAGTGGTGGCCCCATGATCGGAAGGTCGGGGGTTCGATTCCCCTGAACTAGTGCTGAACAGCTACCCTGAGGTACCCCTGAGTAAGATACCGTCCTTATACACTGCTCCCCGGGCGCCCAATGGCTGCCCACTGCTTCACTGGGTGAATGGGTTAAATGCAGAGAGGAATTTCCCCACGAGGATCAATAAAGTACACTTTCTTTCTTTCTTTCTACTTCCTATTGTGAAGTACTTGTACGGCATCATTTCAATCGGGATTTTTCTCTCTCCTTGGAATGAATCAACACCAGATCTTTATGAACTAGTAAGAAGAATGCATGGTAACATCTGGAGGCAAAACAACATCGACAAAAGCTGCATTAGCAAGACAAACAAATGTCTTTCATATGACACATGAAGAAACTGCCCACAGGTGAGACTGCAGAATAAATCTACATACGATGCTGATGACAAAAGCTGAAACAGCGATTCAGTTAATCAGTTATTTAACAGAAATGAATATTCTACAATTTGACTGAGCAAATATTTATGGTGTCATTTATCAAGCTAAAAGGCCAAATTTCACCATTTATCTTTGTCATATCGCTGAAAAAAATATGCTTAGATTTGGAGTTTTTGATTGTAAAGTTGAGTGTTACAATGAGCCTTTTAACCGATTGGTGGATCATCGGCTGCTCACCCTCTAAACCGAATGCTTCCATTTTATTATACTAAAGCAAAAAAGCAAAACAGTTCTGATATATCTAACTTCTATACTTCATCTGATACAGAACACTATCAACCAATTTGGTGGTAAAAAATGATAAAAGACACATATTTGAAGATTCTACAATAGACTGTAAGAAATGGTGACAGGCAACTAAATATCAGTCTTCTTACTGTGACCTTAGATTGTAGGGAACTATAGGAAACTATAGGGAACTGGAGTGGGTATTTCATTTATGATGCTCAAAACAAGAACCCCACCTATTTAGTAGCAAGCCAAAATAATCAGCCAATATGAGCTTTTTGCTAATCTATCAGTATTAGCCTTTATAAGAGCTGGGAGAAACACCCTTCAACCATGTTATGAGTGTTGGTGCCGCAAATTTTGTCCACCAGAGGGCGACGCCAGGTTGAAACATAGCAGACTGTAGCAGCGTTGTGCAAAGCCTAAAGAAGTAAATCAATGACCACATATAGCAAATTTTAGGGAAATCAGTTTTGGTCTTAAAAGTCTTATATCAGTGGGTTTTTACTTAAAACCGATATTAATCAAGAATAATAAAATAACCAATAACAAAAATAATTGTTAGCTGCAGGAATCAAGTCATTTTATGCTTATGATTAAAAAAACAAATAGAGTGCAAATAAACACCAGAAAATGTAACCAGGGGCAATATTGCAAAAGGAGTTGGTGGGGGAGCAGTAATAATCCCATAATGGAAATAGTGACGACACTGATAAGAAAATGAAGAAAAGAGTCGGCACATATAGGAGAGCATGGCCAGAAAAAGAAGAAAAACATGAGCAATGACTGGAGAGACTAAGGAGAGACTGAAAAAACAGATAAAAGAAAATAAAAGTGACAGAAATCCCAAACAAACACATACTTTCAGTCTTTGTAAGAATGATTCTGTAATATGACTTTGTCTGTTTTACTTCCCTTTTATTTCCTCCCTATCAGTCGCCCTCCCAGGTTCCCATAGTAATCATTCAAACCTGATTGCTCTGATCCCTCCATTCTATTTGTCATTAAATACGACACACACACGCCAGACACACATTACCACGCATGGGCACCCATACACACCAAGAGACAGAAACAAATGCCATTTAATCAAATTGTATAAATAAATAAAAGGTTTTTATTTCCCATAAGTCCATCTGGTCCCCTGCTTCTCATCACACACAGCCTTCATCTGCTGGTCAATAAAGCTCACACATATACACAAAAATACACACTCTCTAAATCAAAGGCACGGATGACCACACACATTGGCCGGTGAATCTAAATGTAGATGAGTTCAGTCTGCCAGAACGACTGGTGGCAAGAAGAAACCTTTATCAAGCAAATCTATTTGTTTTCTGTTATTTCGCTCACTGCAGTTGACCATCCTATCAATCGGTTTAACAAAATGTTATCGACACGTGTTTCTTCACTTTAATTTCACAGCAATCTGCGATTTGGTTCAAATGTGACTACAGTTGGGATCCAGAGCTTCCACATGACTAACACACGACTGTCAAATGACGGCGAATAAAAATAAAGCCAAACTTCGCTACCAGACTAAACCCATGCAGGTGGTTAACCAAAGCCAGACACTGTGTTTGAGCTGCTGTTTCTTTTTGTTCTTTTTCTTTTTCAACTTTGTTCCACAGTTAGGGTTAGGCATTAGGGTTAGTACGTACGGACTATTTTACTGTGTATTTCCAGGTATCAAGAAGGAAAACTCGGGAACTTTTTATCAAATTGTCTCCCAAAACAGGAAATATCAGTAGAAGTGCTGAAATACTGGATTAAAAGGGGTTAAAAAGGATCTGCATCACTGAAGAACTTATACATTTAAAAAAACAGCCTTGAAGGTCAATGACAGAATAACTCACCTGTCTACTGATCCCAAATAATTCACAAGTTAGTGTAATGTATTAAGTACAGAAAGACAGTTAGAAAACTAGAAACAAGAGGCAACTGGACTTCTTTAACTCTGAAGACATTACACCTCTCATTCAAGAGGCTTCTTCAGCCTCCTCAGCCAACTGAAGAAGCCTCTTGAATGCGAGACATAATGTTTTCAAAGACTTAAAGAAGTTCAGTTGCCTCTTGTTTCAAGATCTCTAGACTACCATGACTTGGATGACTGAGAACCTCTACAGAACCTCTACTTCCATTGTGAAGCCGTGGAGGCTCACAAACATTCATATCATGGGGCAAAAAATTACATCTGACCAATACTCAAGTGTTTCTTGTGAAAATGGAAAAGTGCAAAAAAGGCAAATGTGTATGGAAGCTTGTTGACACCAATGAAAAAAAGAAAGAAAAATGCCAAGAATAGCTAAGTCAAACGTTCAAGTTACTGTATTTTTCAGACCATAAGGCACACCGGATTATACGGTGCATCAAGGGAAACAAAACTTTACTCAACTCCAACTTCAGTAACCCTACAAAAGTCACTGCTGTTTAGTTTTCTGTCTTCATTTTTGTTGGAAGTGATAACAGAGCTGTACGTTTGAATTTTTTCACAAATCTCTCAGTAAGAACATGCTATATCATGTTTAGGTGGAAACCAGCGAGCTAACTTCCAGGTAACTTCTAACTCCATTAAATTTAATAAATTCTGTTGTCATGGATGCCTGGATGTTAAACTTAGTTGTTACACCTGGTAAAGATGAAAGAATTTAGACAGTGTTTAACTCTCAGTGATGCCGCAGTGTTCGTTTGACTTTGGGACATGAAGGAGACCGAGTTTTGGACCCAGATTACTCTGTGTCCGCGAGGCTCCTGACTACAGTAGCCGTAATGCTCCAACAGTTTATCAAATGATGTGGCTTTGCAGCTTACCAAAGTTATACTAAAACATTTTTTGACAGATTTTTGAGCGCCGTGTACCACATAAAATCGGTTCGAGGTCAGTAAGAACAACCAGAATCCATACATAAGGCGCACCAGATTATAAGGCGCACTGTCGATTTTTGACAAAATTAAAGGATTTTAAGTGCGCTTTATAGTGTGGAAAAATATGGTATTATTTAAAAAAATTTCAAGTTATATAGCTCAAAATTTCGAGTTATTTCTGTTATTTCAGTTGAAATTTCAAGATACTAACCCAAAATTTCAATTTATTTCGAACAAACATCTGTCAGTGGCGGAAAGAAACTTCCATAAATATGACCCTGCCTTTAATGAAGACCCTTTCATTGATCACTGTGTGAAGGTTCCATAAAAATCTGACCAATGATTGGGAAAGGCAGGCAACGTCTCATTGGTTCATCAGTCAGATGAGCTAAAAACTAGAGTTCTGATGTTAATAATGTGTGACTCTACATACAGAATACAGAAAATGTGATTAGTCATACGCTGTCTATCCCACCATTGTTTTCCTAAAAAGAAAGTTTGAGCATTTTGATAAATTAGAAAACGAGGACCCATTAAACAAGCTGCATTTTTTAACAGTACTCCAGCTACACTTTGCGGAGCCTTTATGTCTCACTTGTTATTAACACTGAGCAGCCCTGATAAGAACCTGTCACATCCTAAGGTTTGGAGATCCTTTTAAGGCCACCGTTCATCCCGATATCCCTACTGATGGTTTTTGTTCACTAGTGCAAAGTTCAGCATCGCAAAGTTCACGGCTCTAGTTCCTAAATTATCTGGAAGTACTATTCAGTGCACCCAGAGAAGATGAAACAGTGGTAGGGGAACTAAATTTCCTCAAAAAGTTCCCCGAGATAGTTAATACTGTAAAAACAGCTTTTAATATCTGGTTTTATTACAAACTTTTATGGGGCCAGCCTAGAGAAATACAAGCTATGCCTAATACTGATCTCCAAATCAAAAATGAAAATAATGGCTCATTAAAGCAGAGCATTAATGAGTCTTCATACTCTGTAACCTTTTACTACACATAAGAACCAATGTGATCTGAAGCAAATATTAAAAGGATAGAAAAAACTTTAGCCAGTTAGCACAGCACTGGGTTTTGTCTTTTTCTTTTTTATGCTTTTGTTGTCGGAGGGAAGGAGGGGTGGGTGAGCTTAGCTTGAATGGTTTGATTAATTCTGATGGGAGATATTGAAAAGTTCTCTCAACCTGCATTTCCTAAACACATATCAAGGCAAGCACGCAAACACACACGCAGGCATACGCTCACACACTACGCCCGCTACACACACCAACTCCACCCCCTGCTCTTGTCTCTGAATGAATCGTTCCTTGTCTCTGAACTGATGGAGCGATAAAGTTGGTTTAAACAGCCGTAGACACACCGGCACACACTGTCGAGGCAGGAACATGTGTTTTACATCAAGAGCTCCCAGCTATACAAGAGCTAATGTTACCGTCTGCATGCGTGCGCGCGCGTGTGTGTCAGAACAAGAGTGCAACATGTCTTTGCAATCTCCTATCAGCTTTTAATCTCCCTTCAGCAGAGAAGGGGCGACTGAGTGAAGGAGAGAGAGAGGACTACAGTGAGAGAGAGAGAGAAGGCACTCAGTGAGAGAAAGTGATAACCACTCAGTGAATGGCGCGGGGGAGGGGCCTGAAGTTATCCCCTATCTCTCCTTCCTCCCATTACTCACTTTGTTTCGCACGGCTTCTTTACTTTTCCCTGCCTCTGGGGGAGAGGGAGCGTGCGAGCATAAGTTGCCCGCTCTGGTTTAGATGCGTGTGTGTGTGTGTGGGTGGGTGGGTGTGTACGCGTGATTTAATTTCTATTGTCTGAATACTGTGAAAGATGATGATATTCATTTTATCTTGTCGGGTTATTTAGGGCGCCTGCGTTGCAGGCAGCAATGTCAACATTCATTCCTCACTTTGAGCTGACGAGGGCCTCAACAGTTATTATTTAGCTTGGAATGGTTGACTTGCTGAGTTTGTTCAGGCCATCCACAGTATTGCTGCTGTCCAATTTGCAAAGCGGTAGACTTTGTGAAGTTTGTGTTTGTTTAATACTTGTCTTGACGAGTCGTCTACTCGAGGAGACAGCGAGTGGATGAAAACATGGAAGTCAGGCGTGTAATTCCCTGGCCCATGGACTCACCGTACTAGTTTAGCTAAATATAAAGACTGGATCTTTACCAAAAACCCGATCGTTCTTTGTCCAATAACCTTCTGCACAATTTTTAAACAGCTGTACTAAACACACAACTACAGAGTGAGCGAAAGAGTAACCTGCAGCATGCATGTTATAACATTAACACTTTAAAAAGAGATTAAGAACACTCCAATAAGACTGACTCACTAAGAAATGAAGCTCCAAACTAGATCACAACTTATTGCCAAGGTGAGAGATTGTGATTTGCACCCAATTATGGGGCAGATACAGCACGGTTTTCAGTGCGCTAATGTTTAAATAGATTGGAGATGCTTTACAGGGGCTTGTCCTCTAGCTGTTTCAGGAGATAACTAAAGAATACCCTAGCAGTTTCTTCTTTAATTGAATTCAGAAAGTACACTATATTACTCAAGTATGTGCACTTGAGTGAGGTCCCATTCTTAATTCATAGAGTTTAATATGATGTCAGGTGTCCGCTCATGGTCTCTGCTCTAATTTGTCCCAAAGGTCAGGACACTGTGCAGGCCAGTCAAGTTCTTCTACACCAAACTTGCTCATGTCTTTATGGACCTTGCTTTGTGCACTGGTGCCTAGTCATGTTGGAACAGGAAGCGACCATCACCAAACTGTTCCCACAAAGTTGAAATTGTCCAAAATGTCTTGGTACTCTGACACATTAAGAATTCTTTTTACAGGAACTAAGAAGCCGAATCCAACTCCTGAAAACAACCCCACACCTTAATCTCCCCTAGACCAAACTTCACACGTGGCACAATGCAATCAGACGCATACTATTCTCCTGGCAACCAACAAACCTAGTCTCATCCATTGGACTGCCAGACAGAGAAACGTGGGTTACTTTGATAGACAGGTTGGAGGACCCAGGAATCCAACCAGGCCTTCTGCTCTATCTCCTGAGCCACAGCCTCTCCGGTAAAAAATTATTTAAAAAAAGTTAAATAATAATACTCGCTATTACCTTTTAATTGAGTGAATTTATGTGAAATTGGCATTACAACCATGAGAAATTTGTTTTGTTTCAACTGGTTAGCTCAACTAATGCCTAAACAACATAAAGGGAACATTTAATCTCAAACCCTTGCGTTTAATGACAGCCATGAGTCATTGCTTTTATTCCTGGAAAAGTTCCCACTATATGATGCATTGCAGACGGAAGCTCTCGCGTTGCAACTTTTCAGGTTGAAGAGTTTTATAAGAGCCATATAAGACACCAAATTACAGCACAACTAGTCTAACGCGGCACAAAATATAGACAACAGGCCACACACGCTGCTGGCAGGGAAGGAAAGCGATTGCAATCTCGAGCTCAAGTGTGGCTTGATAGATAGCAGGTGAACGCGGCGAAATCAGCAGACAGGATACCTGCTCGTGTTGCAACACATCCTGTGGCCATCAATGTGTGAATAAACTCATAACAATTTTCACTCTTATTATTGCCTCCACAGGTCTCCTATTATAGCAAAGCAAAGTGCTTTCGTAGTCTTACATTTCCACAAATTCCCCAAAAAGACCCCCATGAATATTAAATCCTATGTGTTTTTTTTTTGTTTGGTTTTTTTTTTTTGTTAGAAAAGACACATGACAACCCGTGTAAATCTACTCGACTTGTAAATGAGCCTACCACAGAAATAGCTTCAAAAATCATGTAGTGTAAGGTCAGCAGAAGAAAACTCCTCCGCAAGATTTCAACATTATGCATCACAACAGCATTCAGCGTCGGAGGCTCTGGGGGCAGATGTGATTTACTGCTTGCTGTTGCTTACTGCAGAAACACAGATTTTGAACACAGGCCAAGTCTGTGTGTATGTGTGTGTCTGCGTGCACACTTTCAGACCTTATTAGGTTGTTCTTGTGGTGATGCTTAACCCCACTCAGAGTTTGGCAGCTGCTCCCCTTTCTCTCTCTGTCTGTCTTTATTTTTTTCCCTCATTCTCCCCGCGTCTTCTGTCTCCTCCTCATATTTTTTTGTTTTTATTATTTTTGCCTCTCACTGCTCTTCCTCTCTCTCTCTCGCTCTCTGACTCTTACTCTCGTGTCCCTTGGTGCTCAATTTCTTTTTCTGCTGCTCACTCAGTGGTCCTGATGTAATGAAATGCTTCTTTCCTGGTTAATCTGAAAATAGCGGGCTTTACATAATACTAATCATTTACAAATGTTTGCAAGGTGTGTGGGACGTGTTTGTACGCTTCATTCATATTTATATATAAGGTTCAGCTTTTTTGCAGCATAAAGCATGACACAACAGAAATTCCATTCCTATTTTGGTTGTAAAATGGACATAAAAAAACACAATGACACTAAGTGGAAGGACTAATGTTTCAATAAAAAAAGAGAAAAATTTAGACAAGATCACACTGAGAAAAAAATATATTGACAATTTAGACAGTATATCTAACCAGCCAACTTTGAGGCAATAAAAATATACAATTTTTTTTCTACAACTGCTGATTGCACAGGGACTGTCTGCTGCAAAACTCTGCCTGTAGACTGTGAAAGAAAACACATGCAAACCTGCAGCTACCGTTTTACCAAGCATCTGTGCCTTTTCCTCTTCAAAGGTGTGACTTTTTTTAAAATGCATCACTTTAGTCTGTCTGCCCATATTTCTTGAACTGTCTGACTTTTCAGCAAGTAACACGGTGGGAAAATGCTGCGCTATTATTACTACATTAATATGGAATAAAATCCAATTAGTGGGAAAAGCAAAGTTTTGAAGACTAAAAAAATACATAAATTGCAGTTGTTTTTATGCGATTTTTTTTGGCGCATTAAAGCTCTGACTACCAGGCTCGTGGCTATGAGAGAGAGAGCTGTGTTAGATCAAAGCAATAACAAGGATCCGCTTTCAGAAAGGACTTTCCCTCAAAAATGGGTTTATCCAAGT
The DNA here is from genome assembly GCF_900408965.1 of Simochromis diagramma. Lineage (NCBI taxonomy): Eukaryota > Metazoa > Chordata > Actinopteri > Cichliformes > Cichlidae > Simochromis > Simochromis diagramma. Next base: position 8,613,392 of record NW_024387523.1, on the reverse strand, counting down.
GACCTGAACCCAAAATACACGAATAAATGCTGGTCTGGAAGTGAATCCTATCAGACTTGGCTTAAACATAAGGAAAAAAAAACATTCTGTTACAGTTGGAAAGATGAATTATAGTTCCAAGATTTCTGAGACGGGGAGATAACAGTGTTGTAATTGTGTTGATCTAGTGGGAAAAGACATATGAGACCAGTCTCTAAGTTTTCCTCTAATGGGTAACATAAACACAGACTGCAGATACAACCAGATGCTATCTGAGTCAAAGTGTGTCTGCTTCGGGACATCTGATTTTAGTGAAGCAATATATCCTCCTTAGATGTTCATAAAGTCTACTTATAAAGACAACTTTGAAAAATAAAAACATTCAAGGACATGTGAGCACATTGGTAACGTACAGTGACACAAAGACGCACACACACACAAACGGGGCATGCGTCCACACACCCATTGTTTGGCTGCACCTGGTCTATTAAGGAACAGGATAGATGGGACTAGGGGACTGTGTGAATGTTTGTGTCAGCATGCACGTGTGTGTGTGTGTGTATTCATTTGTGACTGTGCACAAGCTCAGAAGCCAAACATCTGCAACAATGACGCATCTTTGAATAAGAGTATACACACGCACACACACAGCATGCATATTATTAAAATGATGTCTCACATTGCGTCTACTTCTTGATTCCTTCACTTTATCTTTATGTGTGCCTTTTAAAGAAAATTACAATTAATTAATTCTTAATGGCATTACCTGACATATAATATGGGGGCTAATTAATGCAATTCAATTTCATTCATTTTATTTATACAGCACCAAATCACAACAACAGTCACCTCGAGGCGCATTATATTGAAAGGTAGACCCTACAATAATACATAGAGAGGAAAATCCCAACAACTCATATGATCTAATATGAGCAAGCACTTTGGCAACAGTGGGAAGGAAAAACTCCCTTTTAACAGGAAGAAACCACCGGCAGAACCAGGCTCAGCGAGGGGCGGCCAAGTGGTTTAGATCACAGACACTGTGGTGGCAGACTGTTTTATTTAAAACGTTAATAATGTATATTACTGACAGGACACAGAGCGAAATGTTAGGCTTTTTGCTGTGTCACCCGTTTATGTTACTACAAGGTAATTAGCAGGCTAAGAATTATATGTTACCCACTCCATGCATTTGATTTCACAATGGCAATGATAGCTGCCTCACAAAAACACAATGCTAACATGTATTTCAGAATAACAACAAGAATTTCTACACCCAACTCTTTGGGTTTGTATTGAAAAGTTCAATGTTCTTAACATTGCAAAAAAACTACTAAGAATGCAAACACAGTTAAATCAAACAGAAAGATTCCAAGTGACTCAAAAAACAAACAAACCACAAAACAAAACCAAAAAACCCATTCATGAATTAATTACCACAAAACCTCAGTGACAAGAGGTTTCAAATTTTTGATTAGGAGACTTGAAAATTTCCTGAGGTTCTATAAATTGATACATTCTAAGCATTTTTGCTCCCTCTGTGTCTGCATTTTTCATCCACTGGAACAGTTCTATACATCCGTCATACAGAGGTGTGAATACCATGCTGATGATGTTCACACTATCATTTCAGTGGCCATTTAGTGCACAGAGAATGACTGAAAATGAAGCCCCAAACATCTGTTCAAGCTGGACAGGAAGTGTCTCATCTGTTTCATATGGAAAAAAAAAACCCAGTGAAGGTCTGCAGCCACAGATGCACCGAGGACCAAACTCGGTCAGCTCTCACTAAAACTTCTTAGCTGTAAAGACAAGCAATACAGACAACACAACAGTGTCTTTAGCTTTGGCTCTATCCACTGAGCTACACAGGACAACAAGAACACAATACCAGTCAATATATATATATATACTCTAGGAGCAAACAAGTCTGGAACAGTTGAAGCTGTGCTGAGTTGTGTCAGGCCCTGTTGTCTTGTACAGCCAGATAGTGATAAAGGGAGAGAGAGTGAGAAGGAGAACAAAAGAGAAACGTTCTTAAGGGAAATTGAGTGTACAAGATGCATCATGCCAGTGGAGCAGAATTCATAAACGAACTAGCACACAGACACACACACACACACACACACAAAAACATGCACACACTAGTGGAGAATTCCTAATGAGTGAAGACCTCACATGGGACACAATGGGGGAGGCAGAAAGAAGAGGGAGGAGCAAAGGCTGAAAGAGAGAGGGAAAGAGACAGTGAGCGGGGAAGGAGAAGGAGTGATGTATCTTTCTCTAGCTTTTACTCCTTATCAAGTATGCATGCCACTGAGCGAGTGTGTATTATAACTTCAGGGGCGGATGTGAGTTTCCACCGAGACGAGTTAAAAGTGAAAATCTCTGCATTCTGCTCGCACACGCACACACTCACACCTTTTTTTTTTGGTGGGGGGGGGAATCGGCGGCCGCACACACACATGCCCTGGGCGATCTTGCTACCTCGCCAAGAGGTCCTTGGGCCGCCAAGGTTGCCATGGCATTACTTGCCCACAAACACACACATACACACACACATCCACTTCCGCACTCTCTCCCTCTCACTTTCCCTCTCACGCACACCAGAGCAGGGTGTGACTCGATGTCCTTAAGTGAAGTGGATTAAAGTGTCAAGATGACTGGTCGAGCCAGAGTGTGATCGTGCGTACTGTATATTTTTGATTGTGTGTGGGCCTGTGTGGTGTGAATATGAATATGGGTGCTGCTCTTTTAAATTCTTCTCTAAATCTACTTTTTCCACTTGCTTTCTCGCAGCGAATTAGGTGCGGCACTGTGATGACGATTTCCGTGTTTAAACACGAGATGCACTTAAAGAGTTTGGGCGCGTCACAGTGAAGTGGTATTTGGCGCACGTCAGCAAAGATGTAGGTGGGAATGAACTCTTATCTTATTTTTTTATTACCTTTTGGGTTTGGCAGGATATCTGTACTGCACTTCTTTTCAAATTTTAAAGTGTTCTCTCCTTCTTTTTAACATAGGCGGTTATTTCGTAATGTTCCCTCACCCTGTCTGAACACTAGAAGAGACACATCCTTTTGTTAAAATGCATGGGCGAAGTGTCTCCCCTGGGAAACTCACATATTAGGCAGAGATCAGAATAAGCCTTGCAAAACACTGAAAAACTGAAGAACTAAAGTTAAAAAAACTAATACAACTAATACTACATGTTAATTTATTGCTCCTTACTCCGTGTTTGTGGAAAGACATGTTTTCATTAATGAGCTCAGATACTTGGGTGGATAAAAAGAGAAAAAGGCATTAGTGGTCATTTGTCAATCAACTTTAAGTCATTTACTGGAAGCACTTTTGGTCAAACTATTCACCGTAATTTTCTCGAGCTTCTTTTTCTCCTATTTGTCAAATTGCATCACTCACTATTATCCAGACAAGGGCCAATTGTGTGGAAGAACTTGTGATTTAAAGAAGAGATGGGGAAAGGAAAGCAGAGGCAAGGCAACAGAGCCAAGGGACAGAGGAGAAGGGGAAGGCAGGCAGGGTTTTCAAATTAACTATTGGTCAGGGGTCAGATGGACATTTAATCTAACCAATCAGCTTCCTAATTACAGAAGTGCTGCCAGATTGGTGTATCCTATGCATTTGTGCGTATGTGTGTGTGTGTATGTAGCTGGCTAGAGTTGCGTGTAGAGGTCTTGTTGTAGCAAAATGAACATCTGGCCTTAATATTGGTTCCATGTGTGAACACACACACGTGTGTGTGTCTATGTCCATGCACATATGTGCACACACACTTAGCCTGCGGTGAATTGCTCCTGCCTTACACCAAAAATGAGAGAGCGAGTGCGGAAGGAAAAGAAGAGAGAGAGAGAGAGAGAGAGAGAGAGCCCGACAAAGAGAAACACACAAGGACCAATGGGCTAGATGTGCAAGCCATGGCAGAAAAACACAGAAATAGAAAAGGACACACATAGCCACACATGCATGCGCACATACACACACTTCCAGTAGTGTGTATGTAAGTTGATTGTAACAGTAATTGATGTAAACGTCTAAATTACAGCTAGGAGCTAAAATAACCACTGTGTTTTACCGTTGCCATGTCGACATGATGAAAAACACCTGGTTGGTTCTCTGCTGGGGTGGGTGGAACACATGTTTCACTGGCGCCCAGCTAAACCAATGAAAACGCTCAATGTGTAAGTGACATGCGCCTGAACGAATAATATGCTCCCAACAGCGAGAGGCCATCTGAACAGGCGGCATGAATATATTATACACATATAAGATATTATAAGATATTTGTATAGTTCTGCTTTATCAGCAAAAAATATATAAAGAAAGAAACAAATCAATCGAAATCTACACTAAAATTATCCAAATTGTTTTAATGGCTTTCCTAAAGCTGTGCCAGAGGGGTGTGGTTTGTAATAAATAGGACAATTCACTGAGTGCCAGTAAAGTTCATACAATCACAGGAAAGTGTTTCTTAATACCCCAGAAGGATCAGTGCCTTATCTCGCTGCTTCCCCTTAACAGGAAGTTCAGCTACATATGGCAGCCCTGGAGCAAATAATAATTCAATGTCAAGGACACTTCAGCAAATGAGACATGTCAGGCACATGGGATGGAGGCTGAATGTCATATTTGAGGAAGCTCTGACTAATCTAAAGTCTAAACCACGCTGCCAAATCCTGTGATTATAAAGTCAATTATGCGTCCTTTTCTAGGGCTGCTGACTGATTTTACGCTTTTGGAAATGGTGTGATGTGGCAAGCAGGTTGAGAAGAAACATTTCAGATCTTTTTTTCCCTTCTAACCCGAGTCAGACTTAGTCAATCAGACAATTCAAAGCAGTCCTAAACAGAGGATTACCATTCGAACACGAGCCAAGACCGAGTCAAGGCAAATTCTTGATTTATGCGAGCCAAAAATGCCAAGCTGTCACCTTCGAACTGCGCATGTTGTCAGCTGTAATGTGCGTGTGCGAGCGTGACATGTGTGGAAAACCCAAAATGGGTCTAAATGTGGTTAAAATGGTGTAATTTGTTTTTCAAGCTAAATGTAATATTCCTAGCAGACAATGAGACCGCTGTGAACTGTCACACAGCATAAAGCCGCACACTGGTTTTAACTGTGACACGCACAAACATTCCCATCAGCGGACGGGCGCGCAGCTCACACATGAGGGACGCGCACATGCTCACACATGAGCGTAAAGGCCACTGTTTCCACAGACAGACACATAAACACACGCAGGTAAAAATTATAGCAAACAGGTTGTCCGATTATGTTTCTGTTACGCCAAACACAGCCTGGGTTTTATACACTAGGCACATTACCTCACACACACACACACACACAAAGACGGAAACTCAGACACTTGCGTTTTTTTTTCTTTCCAACATGGCCTGTGTTTATTTGAGTCTGTGTCCTGATGGGAAATGTGACTGCTACACAAACAAACCGAGCAGCCCAGAACAGACAACTTGGTGTGAGGGTGTATAAGAGCGAGAGGGAGAGAGAGGGCAAGAGAGAGAATGGATGAATATTAGTATGTCTTCCTTTTTCCTACACGCACACACATCTGCACACAACGCACACAAACTGCAGCAAGACACGGCGAACGCAGCTCTTTTAACCCTTCCCATAACAGAGTATATAGGATGTTAAAAGCGTGCACAAGAGCAGCCTCGTCTATGAGGTGAATTTTGTTAGGATGTCTGTAGGAAAAAAAATGTGCCTTTGAGCTTAGACCCTTCTCAACTGCTGTATTGATGTTTAATGGCTGTTGGACCTGTCGATAGTCAGCCGGTACTGAAGCAGTGGGTCGGATATGCAGTTTGCTGCCTCAGCAATGGCCGAATGTGTCGATAAATGAAGAAATCAACTAACCAACATCAAAAGGGTTCTTTCTGTACACTAAATATTGCCTACTGTACACTGCCAGGATTATGAAATAATTTGAAAAGATCAGAGCAGGAATCTGAACCATACTGACCTATATACAGTACTGTGCTATGTGTCTTGAGTAACAATTCATTGAAATATGTGCAAACATCTATGAAAATATAGTACATAAGGTAAAAACAGTTGTTTGATTCTAACAGCTTGAATGTGACTGTCTGAACTCTCTGAACTCTCTTGAGCAGCTTTCTTGTCATTTCTCTAAGTATTACAAGAAAGTATAGTTCTTGAAGCTTCTTGAAGGACATTTATAGCTTTTCTTTGAATGTTAGTCCTTTTTATTCTGTTCTCTGTCAAGATGATCCCACACTGCTTTAATAACATTGAGGTTTGGGCTCTGGGAATGGTTTTATTGCATTTATCGCCATGGTGTTGCACGGTGGATCGAAATCTGATGATACTTTTCTGCGTTCATAACAAGATCCCCAACACGACTGATTGAAATGCAGCCCCAAGCCATCACAGAACCTCCACTGTGCTTTACAGGTGGCTGTAGACACTTTTGGTTACGACGGCTTCTGTACATATTTATGACGATCCAAAGATTTCAACCTTGGATTCATCACACAAGACCTGTTGCCACTGGCATTTCTCAGCTTTTCCTTAAAAATGGCTTCTTGACAGCCACCCTTCGACTGGGACTTTACGGCTTTTGGTAACAGCTGAGGGATCACCTGAAGGGCCAGATGCATCGCTCAAAAAAACATTCTTCAAAAAATGTTCAGGTGCAAGGACTAGAAAAGCAGCTAATATGCTGCTTTCACAGAAAAACTTTGAAAGATTCTCAGAAATGTTGGAGAACTACTGTTCAAGACTTTAAAAAAACGAAAAGAGAAGATGACTCCTTGGAAGCGAAATGTAAAAAAAGAGTGGGCGTCTCAAGACTTTTTGCAGAGTTCTGTACTTTACATAAACATGTGATAGAAACCGAGATATGTAAAACTTGTCAGTGGCTGTTAGCCTCAAACACGTTCCTTTTTCTAACCTGTGGTGAAATTTGTTGATAATTCGGTGGCGTAAACACAGGAAGAGAGGAGAAGCGATGTGCGTGGAAAAACCATCGTCTGTCGGTGAAATTCAGGAACTTGTGGTGCGGCACAAGTGAAGGGGTACCTTCATGTTAACTACTGTGAGCTTTGAGGTGAGCAATTGCAGCAACAACCACTGGCCACAAGATACACTGTTTATTGACATATAACAGGGAGGGAAATATACAAAAGGGTTATGCACACAACCAGAATGTCCACTAGCATCCAGCTAGAAAACAATGGGCAATGACTGGATAGGTTTATAACTAAACAGGGTTGTTCAGGTGTTTCTCACCTCCGAGACAAGTTTTCCAGCTTTAAAATGAAACCACTTTTTAAAGTACTTTTCTTGACTCTCAAGGGATGTTCCATGAGGTAAACAAAGGTACACAAGTTCTCGAGAAGGAACGGTAAAGTATATCTTTATATCAAAGGCAATTTGAAGTTCACTCTGAGGGGTATTTGTAGAGAGCGAAAAGCACGGTGGCAAAAAAGCTCTAAAACAAAGATAATATTCAGATAACACAGATAAGTCAAAGAACACAATTTTTACTCAGTTTTTGATTTTAAAAAGCATTAAGAATACAAACGCACAGGCTCAGACAAACACACAGTTTCTCTCACACACACAAACACACACTGACTCGAACATAGGCTCTATAATTTCCTGTAGCGGATATAAAGGGATGCTAAATTATCAGCACAGAAAATAAGTTAAATTCACGCTTTAATTTCCTCGCAAAACACACACGCGCACACACAAGTGCTCGGAATGCAAATGGAGACACAATGCACGTAATTAAGTACACAAGCAGGGGTAAGCACGCAGACACACGTGTACACCGAAATGTACGCGAAAGGAAAGAAACAGAAAGAAAGGATAAAAGAAAATTGAAAGCCAAGTAATGAGAACTTTATGGAATTACAGCTCTGTGTCTGTGTGTGTGTCTAGTCTGTGTGTGTGCGCGAGCGCGTGTGAGCGTGTGCGTCCTTTAAACATAATTAGCTCCATCGGGCAGAAATGTAAACGAGAGAAACTTTAATGAAACTCTTCTCTGATCTGCTGAAAGCACACATTCCCGTTTATCTCTCTCAGTTCGGTCTCTCTATTTTCTCTCTCTGTCTCTCACATGGAATTGAATGTCACGCATGGGACTTTTTAAAACCTCAAATGCCCGTGTTTCAATACTGCAATATGACCGCGATATTCACTGTGTTTGTAAGGCCAAATCCACACTTTCTTTTGCTTATGTGCATTTTATGCAGTCCGTGTCGTCCTTGAGGTGGAATTCCCCTCGGAAACACAAGCTGGAATTTATTAGATGATGTACGTTTTGGACAGAGTCACACATGTTCGGGTATATCTACATATGTTCACATATGTTTGGCTCGGAGGCAAACCTTTCTCAGCCCTACTTAACTGGAAAAACCGCCATTACTCAAAGTCTGCCTCGTTCCATTTATAAACTCAAACATCAACCGAGCTTTTAGCTTAATTTCATCTCTAAACCTCATTCGCTTTCTATCCTTGTCTCATACAGTCAGTAAAACAGCTAGAAAATAACATTTCAGACTGAGAAAACGTCTTCAATGTAATAAATCACTATGAAAACAAAGCCAATAGTGGGCCAATGTCTCAACAAGGCAATGCTGTGCGGCAATTATAGATCAGGGCTTTCAAAAGAAAATATTCTCTCCCCTCCACCGAGCGAAAAGCCTCACAAAACCAGAATACTAAGAACTGTGGGTTCTTTCTGTGTATGTGTGAGTGCACACCTGCGTGGGAGCGTTTGTGCACGTCTGATGGCTTTTGTGTGCGTGAGGTGTGTATCGATCCCCGCGTATTGGGCGAGTTGTCCTTTGAGGAAAAGAAGGGAAATGAAAGAAAAAGAACGAGAGGAAAAAGGAGGAGGAAGACAGATCGATGCAGCGGACAGTAGAAAGAACAAGTAAGGATGAGGGAAACATACAAAAACCACAGAACCACATGCACACACTCTCACAAACGCACACAGGTTGGGATGAAATATGACTGGCCATTTGTTTCCATATTTGCCGGGTTTTAATCATATACTTCCTCCCTACTAAATCACTTCCTGCATCCCTCCATCACTGCCTTCCGCCTCCTCTTGAACTATTTGGATTTTGGATGGATTTTTAACAGACTCTGCCCTCTTGAGTCCACATGCCACATTTAAATTAGACCAAAAGTTTGTTTTTGTGTGTGTGTGTGTGTGTGTGTTCAAAGCTATTTCTGATTTTTTTTTTTTTTTTTTTGCATTAGTGCCCCTCCCTCACCCTGCCCAGTGATGAGTCAACTCCAGCCCATGTGTCTATGTGTGCCGGGCATATTTATGTTTGTGTGTGTCAGTGCAAGCCATGGAAACTGAGAATAAATACTGTGCAGTGAGAAGAAGAAGAAGAAAAGGCCATACCTTATGAAGCTACTTAAGCAACAAGTCGTGTTCAGCTTCGTCTCTAATAAACTGCTTGTTTCTCATCTCCTTTTATTCTTTTTTTAGTTGTTTTCATCTTCAAAGATTCACTCTGGGTCTTTGTCTGTTTATGTAAACATCTGCTCTTTTCTTTAGGCTCTCATAGGCAGCACAGATGCAAATGGAACAGTCAGAGATGGCTCATACGAAACTTGGTCTTCACAAAACATAGAAGATATTTAAAATGAGCTTCTACCCTTACTGGCCTGCTGATGGGTCGGCCATTGCAAACCTGCAGCAGCCAAATCGTTTTTTAAGTGAGCGGTTCGCAGACGTTTTCAGGCCTGGAAATGGACTGACATTTATACAGCTCTTTTCTGGTCTTACTGACCACTTAAAGCACTTTAAGCCACAGGCCACATTTGCCCATACAGAGCTTTAAGCACTTTATCTGCCTCACATCCACAGCAGCGACTCTATTCGCCACAAGCGACATCACCCCCACAGTTTGAGAACTACTGGTTTACATCTAGAGACAGACAACAATTCACGCTCACATTCACACCTCTGAGTAATTTAGAATCACCAGTTAACATAGTCCCACTAACTGCACGTCTCTAAAGCCAGAGTACTTGAAGAGAACCGATGCAGACGCGGGGAGAACGTGAAAACTCTCGACAGAAAGGCCCTAGCGAGATGGTGGATTCAAACCCAAGATCTTCTTACTGTGGGGCAACAGTGCTAACCACTGTTCCACCACAATGCCCTCCTCTGAATGTGAATGTGAATGGTTGTGTGTCTCTCAGTGATAGCCCTGCGGTCACAGGGTCCAGGGTGGACCCCCCTCTAAATGAATGGATGAATGGTTTATATCCATAGCTTTGGAGGAAATGTGTATACAATAATGGAAAAAAGAGATAATATTCATCCTGATGGAACGATGATGATTTAAAAAGCCTCAAATGTGAATATTTGACTCTACAAAAACATTTCATAATATTAGTGAATATCTAAAATAAGCATACATGTCAAACTGTCAGACTGTTAAGAATAACACTGAGTGAGAGTGAAAGTGAAAAACGTGCTCGCCAAATTTACAAATCTGTATTAACCAGTCTCCTTTTGTTCTGTTTATAATTTTGAAAACATTTTCTTGACTAGCTGCTTTTTCCTTAAAGAGCAAGCGAGAAAGGGGTGAGTGATTTGTTATACTCTTATCTCCGTCTGACTTTTCCCGTCTACGTCTTTTTATCTTAATCTTCCACTGTTCTCTCTCACGCATGCACGCATGTTCTCTCTATCTGTGCCTCCTTCTTTCAGTCTTAGCCTCCCACTCTCTCACAGAGACACACTGCCCCACCCACGATAATGAGTAAACCTCTTGCTGCCCCACCCTGCCCAGCCTGCCAAGTTACTGCCAACACCTCACACAGACAAACACACATTCACACACATCCAAAAGGCCAAACCCCAAGTCCTACAAAGGGCCCATGGACTCGAATCACACAGCAGCATATCCGTACACACACTAAGAACACAACTCTAACACTCAATATTACTATTTACGCAGCCCCAAGTCAAACCCTGACACCACACACACTCGTACACACACACACACTAACTCATACTTATATATATACAGAGAGAGAGAGAAAGTTCAGTCTATTCTGATCTAATGTGATCATAGCCAATGAGCTCTGTGGTGCAGGCAAACCACAGTTTGTTACTGCCAGTCAATGACATCACTGTGAAGTCAAAAGCATTGTGGTCCACAAAGTAGGGTGAGGGAGCTGACTGACACGTGGTAGCTATGGGAACTGTCAGTTTTCCTCCCCGTTTCCATAGCAGCGGGTGGTTTTCTCACTGTTGTGAGTTCAATTTTTTTAAAGAAGATGAATGCCGCCTATGGGAAAGGAAATGATGTCATGGAATCATATGCACAGGGACAGATATGAACACACGCAAGCATTTGGGTACACACTCTGCTAGCCAACCCAAATCTGCTTAAGCCCTCAAAATATGATGGAAGAATAAAAGATTACAGTGTATGGGCTCAATGCATGAGATCTAATCCTCACATCTGAGTGAAAGGAAAGATGAGTTTAAGATGAAAGTGTATTAATAGAAGGTCCCTGATAACTAAGGCTTCTCAGCAGGCAGGATCTGGCTACAGAGGCCTAGCTACAAAGGCTCCCATTCAGAGAGCTAAACGCAAAAGTCAGGGTGTAAATGAGACAAAGAAGAAGGATTTTCATCTCATTAGAATGAGATGAAAAGCAGGGGGTTTTTGCATGTTCCACCTTACCCTTAGCAAGGACTGGGATTCCTCTTTATTGGCTCCTCCTTTCCCTTCCTGTCCTCCGCCACCTCCACCACCACCACCACCAGCACTTCCTCCTCCTGTGTACTGCTGGGGGGTCATCTGGCTCTGCTTCTCACCAGCTCCAGCCCCACCTGAAGCGGTTGATCCTGGTCTCCCTCCTCCATACTTGGCATCTGCCAAAAAGGACTTTGTATCTCCCAAAAATGACTTGGTGTCTCCCAGGTAAACCATGCTAGGTGAGGCCACGCCTCTTTTCTGCTGTGAGACTTCGTGATTGGCTGGGACAAAAGACAGCGACAGTGGGGAGGTGAAAAGAGATGGGCTCCCACTTCCTGCACCTCTTTCAGGTCCCATTCGCTCCTTAGGCACCCAAAGTAAGCCGTGGGCCTGCTCACCCCCTCTTTCCCCCAGTCCTCTTGTCTCACCAAGAACCCAGCCCTTTTCCCGTTCTCTTTCTTTCTCCTCAACACCCTCACTTTTTACCAGCCCGCCTGCCTCTTCTCTGCCACCTTCGGCCAACCGTCCCTCAGGCGGCGCCAGGGAGTAGAGGAGGCGGATATCCCCTTTGCTCTCTTCTTTAATGGCTAAAGTAGAAGGCGCTGAGCAGCCATTGGCCAAGAGTGTTAGGGAAGGAGTCAGTGAGGTGGGCAAGGAGGTCGTCGTGAATGAGCCTAACGAGGGAGAGGAGTCGTGACAGTGAGCTGAGTTGAAATGGTCGAGGAGGGCTGATGAATCTGGAGCCGTGAAGTCGCAACGTCGACAGCGACAACACGCGTGGACACGCCTGCCAAGAGAAAAGAGCAGTGCGTAAATTACTCATGAATACAAAACGGACCTTCAGAAGGAACAAAATATTCAGCATTAAAATACACACTAGTACATATTGTTTGCTTTTATGTTAATCATAAAGCAATACTGCTAATTGCAAAAATAAGCAGTTTATTCTTGAGTTGCTCAAACCTTCTCTGAACAAATGCATTGCAAGTCACATCGGAGACATGACTTTTTTGAAAAGGAGATCCCGTCATCAGTGGTTATCTTCACCGTGCATGAGTCACAGTGAAGTCAAAGTAACACTAATAAGGCTGAACGTAAGAGGAAAGACTTAAGTAACTAGTTTTGTTACTGGCAACAAGAAAGTCAGTTCATGTTTGAATCTATTGCTCTAAAATGTAAATACAATTAATTCCAATAGGATTTTCATCACTCACAGTTTGAAGAAAATCCACCCCCTGTACTGACTAAATCTAAAGTGCATTTGCCCCTGCCTAAATTCCCCCAAACACTCAGGTAGAGTTTCACAGAGCTCGAGGCCAACAAAGTGACTCAGTGCCCCACTAAATCACAGTGAATTACTTCAAAATCGTGAGGACCATAAATGAATCTGAATGACAAGTACTGGATCGCCCATCAATAAACCACCTTCATTTCCTGCTGGCGAGGGCGACCAGCGATATATCTGATACACAGCGTCAAGATTTTTTCCTGGCACACACAACAGCCGTGATGCTTCTTGTGCAGGCCAACAAGCAAAGCATTAAACCATCTAGAACAAGAACTTGTGTGTTGTTTACAGTGGACCTCGGCAGGCTCGGTTTGCCCCGCAGCTGTCACAGACAGATATACCAACACATGAATAAATGTTTCACAGAATAATGAAGCTGTTCATTTTGTCTGCACTTGGATTATGTAATTGTTTTGCTGGTATATTTATTAATGATGGTAGGCCACAGTTTAACAATTGGTATCTTGTAGTTATTCATATTCCTTTGTCAATATCGTCATTTACCACATAATTCACTTAAATCCAAAATTACACTTGCTTAATTGCTTCACTCAAATGTCATAAGAAAACACCGCTTTTCCCAACACTGCCTGTTTTATTCTTTTAGGCTTTTCCCACCAGTAGGTTATTATCGCTGCATATTACAGCAGAGTGAGGGTTTTACAATAGCAGACAATAAACACGGACCAAAAGTCACTGAAAACAGGGGAAAAAAAGCATATCCAGAGTCACCTTTTTCTCCATTTTGCGACTCTCATCCTCTGGTTTCTGCTTTGAACCCTACCATAATAATTCCTCACCCAGGAAAAAACAAAAACAAAACATTTAAGGCGTGAATTTGAAAACAATGAGAAGATATTGCAGATCCAGACCCACACAAACATTTACAATACGTCACGATATATAACCTCTCAGAATACTCTTTGCTGTCTTGTACGTCTGATGCATGATTTTTATACGACAGCAAGTGAAAATACAGAAATAAATATATACTTCTGACATAAACTTATCTTATTCATCATCCTGCCTCATATTCTCTTTCTCCCTTTATTAGCTGTTGAAGAATATATAAAAGGCCTGCACCTCTAGCAGATCACAGAGGCTGAAATATTTGCAGAAATCTGTGAGAACGTGTGAATGAAAAAGCATATAGTGTGTCCATTAGACTTATGTCTCCAGCTGCTGAACGACACAGCAGCCTTGATTTATCATCAGCATCCACACGTGGACTGGCGTACCTACTGATTTCATCATTTACTGGGTCTGTCACTGTTAACACTACACATGTAGTGATTGCTGATCTATCTCAGTAACATTAATTCAACTTTTTTCCTACGGGAAATATTGAAGCAGACATAAAAAAATATGCTTCTTCTATCTGTGTTTTAATAATAATTTATCCATTTGTAATAAACAGTTTCTAGTTTGCACTAGAATTATGTCCTAAAGCTTGTTTTGATAAATCTGGCACTGTGAATCCGTGGACTGAGCCTGACCAGTGCTGTGCATGTGGCTAATTTGGGGAGTTATAGTGAGTTAATACACAACAGAGCCAGCACAGATTCAAAGTTTTATAGTTTTGCTAATGTTTACGCTCAATGCCGCCATCTTGGATTGTTAACTCTAGGTTACTGGGGCCCCTCAGTCTGAGTTCTAGATTCAAATTCTGACTTGGAACTCTGAAATTCCGATTTCTGACTCCTTTAGGATTGCAGCATTGTTCCATCAGTAGGGTAAGAAACAGCGAGACAGTTGGAAAAAAGTCTCTTTTTTCTCCAAACATCTTATTATAGCAATGCACTCTGCAGCATCCGGAAGCACAATTTGTGTTTTGTAGACTCACTAGCCACTTCATTAGGTTCAGCTGTTCAACTGCTTGTTTATGCAAATATCTAATGAGCCAATGATCAAGTTCAAACCGAGCCAAAAATGGGGAAGGAAGGTGATTTAAGAGTGTCTAAATGTGGCACGGTTGTTGAGACACAGTCTGAGTATTTCAGAAACTGCTGATCTGCAGGGACTTTCCCACACAACCATCTCTAGGGTTTACAGAAAGTGGTCTGAAAAAATGTAAAATATCCCATCAGTGGCAGTGCTGTAGGTGAAAATGCCAGACTGCTTCAAAATGACAGGAAGGCAAAAGTAACTCAAATAACCACTTGTTACAACGAAGGTATACAGAAGAGCATCTCTGAATGCACTCCTGCCAGCTAAAAGCAGGTGACCTAGGTGACAATTCACCTGGGCTTACCAAAATTGGACAAGAGAAAATTGGAAAAATGTTGCCTCGTCTGATGAGTTTCAATTTCTACTGCAACATTCGGATGGAAAGCATGGCTCTTGTAGCAATGGTTCGGGCTGGCCATCACGTTATAACCACAGTGTACCCATCTTCTGATGGCTCCTTTGAGCAGGATAACCCATCGTATCAAAGCTCAAATCCTCTCAAACTTGAACATTACAATAAATCTTCTCTACTCAAATGGCTTCTTTGGGATGTGTTGAAAGAGGAGATTCAGATCACAGGATGTGCAGTCGACTGAGGAATGTTTCCACACCGGAATTTAGGCTGTTTTAAAGGCAAAAGAAGGTCCAAAGTGGTACTAGCAAGGTGTAACTAATAAAAATGACCGGTGAGTGTAGTCCACTGCGGCTTTACCATTGGTTGGCTCCCCATTTGTGGACAAAATCCTTTTTACTGTGACTGGCTCTACCCGGACCAATACATATATATCTGATATGTGGGTAAAGAACCTGTGTGACTGGCTGCTATGGGTGTAATTTTAACATGACCACTGTCAGCCATCAGATTGTATTTAAGGTGTATATTAGCAGCTAGGTGAGAGTTTATCTATAAAACTTATGGATTGATTGGCTTCCCTTAGCTGACGATCTTTTTCGCATTACACAGCACCATCCTTTGATCTGAACACCCTATAATTACATGCTGCTTTTTGTTTTCTAAGACTTGGCCTTCAGATTAAAAAAAAATAAAAAATGGTTGTTTTTAGATGTAGCATGAAACTTTCTGGCTTTATTTCACTTTTATTTGATTAGAGCTCCAAGATTCAGGGCTTAGATTTTGTTAAGGACGTGAATGAACTGTTAAATCCCCTGCAAACTCTGCTTTGTCACCCTCTCTCGCTCTCTGCTCAGCACCCTTCTCTCTGAATTTCTCTCTCTGTATTTCATTCACCTTCCCTCTTACATTCCTTCTTCTAACCTTCTTTCTTCCCTTCCCGTCTTTCGGTCCTTGCCATCTGCTGTTCTCATCAGGCTGTCAAAAGAGAAAAGTTCTCGAGCCGCAAACTGCGACAGCATTGTTTTTGACTGAGGAAAGGCTCATCTCTGAATGTGCTCCCGATGTGCGTGCTCTAAAAGCCTAACTGAGAACCGTTCAGATACTCCTGTGAACATTTGCGCTTGAATTTATGAATCCATCCGTAGCTTAACACACAAGGTGCGCTTTATCATCAATCCAATTTCGTGTAATTAAGTTATCTCAGTGTGTGAGCTTAGAGCCCACACACTGAGTATCCATAACATACCCGGGGCAACGACAGAAAAACTAACAGCTAGGCAGACGAAAACTGTGAATTCCTCTGCATTTAATATCTTCACATATTGCTTGTGTTTCTGCCCTCGCATGGAAAGAAATTGTCTTTGGCATCACTTCTCGTGAGGAGCAACCACATTTAAAAACTTTAACACTGGCAGAGAGTTTGAGGCCCTGTGCCTGTGTGTGCTGCATGGTGCTGCAGTTAAAGGGAGTGACAGCTGCCTCTGCCCCAGGCACACAGGCTCAGAGAGGAGGATCTCCATTCTTCATGGGAATAAAGAAAGTGCAGCATATTGTTTTAAAACCCTGACAGCAGAAACAATCACAGCTTATCGATACTTTGTTCTTTGATAATTTAGCCTGATTTAGATACCAATGCCAAGTGACAACATATAATAAAACATTCCGATCAGTAGTGTAGATTAGTAACTGCAAATCTCCACACAACTATCTCCACTTTTTTGTGTCTTTGGGCCCAACTTTCCCACGCCACTCCCCTTTTTCCCACCCCACCCCAACTCATCCTTTCATTTACTTTTTCTGTCACTAAATCTGAATCTAGAAGACAGGATTGGCTGTGGAGTCCAGTCTAGCCTCTACAGCCTGTAAAAGTGAGTTTTTGGTATTTTTTAGAAAATATACATATAAATTTAGTGTATACATTTACATGTGCAAATAAAAAGAGAAAATTCCCACCTTCAGGGAAACTTAAATCCTTCTTGCACTTGTCAGTGCAAGAGAAATGTAATATTTTTGAAACCTAGATTTCATTTTTCGATTAAGACCTTGTTACTTTATTTTTTCACGTAGTGCAAGACAAATTCAATAGGACCTTTCTGACCACTCACTTTCAGACAGTGAGCAGACGTGGGTGAAATGTCAAAGACTGTAAAGCTTGTTGCAATATTGGGGTTTTGGCTTCACAGGCATCCAAGGTGCATTTAAAGAGGAATGCGTCTTAAGTCGTCTAATCTCCAGCAATGTACGACATGGAGTAACTTTAATGTGAACTTAAGGCCAAAGCCTTTCGCCCCTCAAGAAAATAGCCCATAAGCCACAACATGATGCTTTCATAGATATTCGACTCATGGACTTCATCACAGACGGGTGTGTGTAATATCAGTTTGAAAATCTGTAACACGGGCTATAAATATGTGATCATATCTGTGCAGCTTCCAGGTGAGAATGTCAAAATGGTGTCTGTGAGTAACTTAAGCGTACAATTTTCTTTCTTTTTTTCCTCTCACTGAACATTTACTTGATAAGTGAGTGTAAGAAGGAAGAATCGCAGGGGTCTGAAACAAAGCACAGGAATTAGCACCTAACTTGAACAAAATTTTTCAGATTCTTGCCTTTTTTTTCACCATGATGAATTCAATCAAGTAAATACTCAATCTGTATGAGATTCTATGTCTTAAAAAGTTAACTGACTGCATGCACGGCAAAAAAAAAGCACCGATTTTTGAAAAAGATGGAAAACTGAATGGCTCAACCCTTGCAGAAAAAAACACTACATAATGTAAAAAAACATCATCAAGAAGCTACCTTTGGCTGCTCTCTTATTTACAAGGGCCACAGGGGGTAGCTCTGCATGTTTGATTGATTTGGCAGATTTCTTTTAAGTCAGATGCCCCTCCTACCATGACCCCAAAGGGATTTGTGTCTCCTCCCGGGATCAACTGGGGCACTGTTAGCTTATTAGCTTATTAGGCAGGGGGAAGAAAATACATCCTATCAAATAACACAATTATAATGACCATGCAATCTCACCTGTAGTGTCTAAAAATCTCTTCTTCCACTTCTGTAATGAAGTGACACTTTGTACATGAGTACTCCCTCTCTCCTGCGCCTCCTCGCCCTCCTTCCTTGTCTCCCGCAGCTTCTTCCTCAGCTTTGACATGTGGGGAAGCCCCCTTTAGGTTGATCAGGTTGTGGCAGCTTTCATAGTGTTGCAGCAACACGTCAATGTCAGTGGTAGCAAATGCACACTGGTCACACAAGTGGGTGACGCCTACGACAGGAAAGCGGAACCAATCAGAAGCAAGAAGCAAAGAATTTAGGGTCATGCTGGAAAAGCTCCAGAATCAGGCTTCCGATAAATGTTATATATATATAAATAACATATGCCTCCAAATACCTTGTGTGACAACAGGATGGGCGGGGTTTGAGGGGTGAAAAGTAGAACCAGAAATCCCACTGTGGTCGCCTCTAGGATTAGGAGGAGTCACGCTGGGTGAGGTGGTGACAGCGGGTTTTGAACCAATGGCGTCCTGCTGTTTGGCGAGTTGAGGGAACTTTGAACAGCATTTGGGGCAGGTGGGCTTCCGACAAGCGAATGGGTGGGATACCTGTTGAAACAAATTAGAAAAAAAGGTAAGAGCAAAAGTGGTTTGAACCTTCAAATTCTTTACTGATTACTGCCGATATAAGAAGAATCTCGTTTTGATGCTGTGGCGTAGCCGTGTATTTTCTATGAATCTAATAAAGAAGTGGAAGCCAGCAGTACCAGTATGAATGTGCATTATTAAGTAAATGATGCCACCCTCAATTTTGGATGTTAACCATCCTTTTTGCATTTTTAACAGCTGCAACAGAACTGCTGGCAGCTGGCACAAAAGGAGGGAGGGGAGAAAGCGTGGGTAGACTGAGGAAAGCAAGGGAATTTTAACTAGGCAGGAAATTGGAACAATTAACTTTACACTTGTTCCTATATTACATTTTATTTTTCCTTTGCTTGCAAAACAGCTCTTTTTTTCCTTCTAATTAACAAGCAGGCAGCAAAACAAGCAAATAAACATTTCAATATTTTATTTATCTCACCTCCCCTAGGTGTTTTTGTGGCTGACAGAGACCCTGTGGACAATACATGCAGTGTTGAATGCTGCAGCGGTGGATGGAGTGGTTATGCTGGTAGTGCAGTAGTAATGGTGCTACTACGATCACATCCGCACTGTGGGCCATGGAGTACCGGAAATCACACAACTGACAGTTATAACTGGTCACAACTGCTTCTGAATCACTGCTGTTTGGGTCTCCTAGGAGCAAAAAGCAGAACAAAAGTAAATAAAACCTGGGCAGAAATTCAAATATTATCACGTATAATTTCTATTATGATAATCAAGGCAAACAAACATGAGGTGACAATCACCACAAACAATAATAGAAGACTCATTTATTGAGGGCAATCATTTATCTTCGCTTTAAGCAGATACAATCTACCAGCAGTAACGAACATCATCTTACTGCCACGTTCCAATACATCTTCATTACCTTGGCTGGTGCTGGAGAGGTTGGATGGCTGATCTTTGCGGCCTTTTGATACCATTTGGTCTCTCTCTCCTCCATCTCTCCTTCCTCCTCTTTCTCGCTCTCTGTCCATCCCACCAGGATTAGAGTTGTTGGGGCTCGTAGTACCACCGGTGTTCATTTTGTGTCTTTGCTCATAGTGCTCTAAAAGCTTTGCAGAACCCCCCGACCACTCGCAACTCCAGCTGCAGGATTTACACCAATAATACGTCTGCACGGCACCTCGACCAGCCTCCCCCACCCAGCCCGATGAATCTGAACAAGACCTAACTGGGATGAAGTACCCGACCAAAGAGTCGTCCTCTGCGCGCACCGCAACTCGTTCGGCCCCGTCTAAGGCTTGACTCCGTCCCTTCAGCTGGTTGTCGTGCGTTGCCAGGTTATTTGTGGTCAGCAGGGGTGTGGTTGGCGGTGTTTTGACTTTGTTTGGGTGCGAGGAAAGGAAATGTTGTTCAAGTTCCAAGGAATTACTGCCCATGTACGTGAAGTTGCAGAATTTGCAGCGAAAGTACTTTGTGTTTCCTTGGCAATCCGAGGTCTTCCGACCGATTCCAATCAGTGTGCCACCCAACGTCACCTGTTGATAGGCAGAAAAGAAAAAGACAATAAAGAAGGAATAAAAATATATATTTAATGCATAAACAGTTTGATTAAGAGGCAGTCTGCTTGCTTTTTATTGCTTCATGCAAATAAAAGATGTTTTTATTTATTGTCCATTTTCCATTTCCAAATTTCTGCATTTCCTAAAATTGCTGCTGCAAATGAATAACTACATATCAGACTCTTAATCTTGTGAAATAAAGAGCAATCCGGGAATTTCTTTATAATTCTTTAAATAGTTAAAGTTAATGCTAACTTTACATTTATTAAAGTACTTTACAGGATTCAGAGAAGGGAAAAAAAGACAATGACTGGTTATACTGCCTTTTCCTTCAAACAGACAAACATGAAAGAAATTAGATACAAGGCAGTTATTTTTGTGTTCCTAAGCAGCAGATATTTAAAGGACACATGGCACAAGCCACCGATCGTAGAGCTGTGCAGGATAATTATGCCTTAGCTACTCAAACCCACAATGAACATAATCCATCATTTTCCGTATGTAACTGTAGACAATTAAAAGGCAACTCTAAGTCTAACTAACCAACCAATAACAAAACTACTAGGCTCTACTGTAGTGTTTAGGGTCGAGGCCAAGGTTTTATATAACTAAGTCAGCAACCTGGCACTGTTTTTTTTTTTATTAAGTTAGCCTCTAGACAGTAGGTGATTACACTGTGCTCATCGTTATGATAGTAATGAGGCAATCTGGCATGCCATACAGTGGCAATGGACTCCCTACAGTACAATATAGATTTGTCTCTAAATCTGAGGTTTTAAGATAACTATGGGCAGTGTGGTAACAGAGCTGCATGCTGCATGTGACATGAGCAAAGATGCAAAGCTCCACAGATAACAAAACGCCAAACAGACGCAATGCTCTTGTTTATCGTTTCAATACTAGGAATTAGATCTCAGAATCAGCGAATGTGCAGCATGGCAGTTACGTCAATTGGTGTCAAGAACAGATTAGCGGGGAATGTTCTGTTCAGCTTTTATGTCATGTTTCCTAGTATAATGGATTGCTAGCATGCGGGGTTTTTTTGTGTGAGTTTGACAGGTTGTATATGTTTATATATTTTTCATACTTGGATTTTTTTTAAATAACAAGAGATACAAGTTTGTGTCTACTACTATTTTTTGTTCATGTTATACAAATACCGTCTGTTGTTTGGGATTTTTTCCCAAAATCTAGCACAGAAATTAGTTTTTAAGACACGCAAAACTATTTAAATTATTTATTTGCCTAGTTTTATGCTTATGGTTAAACTGTATTGGGATTAAAAGTGGGAGTGAAGTTAAGATAAAGGGAAATTTGTAGTTTTTTTTATGATGGTACAAGGACATTTTTGAAGATGAAAGGTGTAAAAGATTTTTTTTTTCTCTGTGTGTTTGTCTTTTTTTTTTTTAAAGAAACTACAATCAGTTCATAGGACAGCTGAAAATCTGAACTTTCATAGACAACAAGAGTGACAGTAAGGCAATCATTTTGCCAAAAAGGGTGGAAAAAGTAATATTTGTACAAAGAATTAAGCGTGAGATGGTATACGTCAACTCAGCTAAAGAAAATAAATGTTAAAGTCTAAATGAGAGTCATTACTGTACGTGATCTCATGACAGAAATTCAACAATTATCTCATCCAACAGACCCTGCCCAGACAATTAGCAAAGAGCAAAGCATCAAGTAATTTCACCAGGCAGAATGTGCAGGAAGACATGACCGAGAATATGAGACAGGGACAGAGTGAAAGAAAAGAGGCAAAGGGCGAATGGGACAAGATGAAAGAAAAAATTGTAAGTTGAAGAACAGAGCTGCAGAAAAAGAAAGAGGCGAAAGAGAGCCGGGAAGCAAATTGAGAAGTTGGAGAAAAATGGATTAGATAAAGTAATAGAGACTAAGAAAGACAAATCAAAGAAAGAGGGCAGAGCAGAGGAGAAGGTGAAGGAGAGACAAAGACATGATAAGAGAGACAAATGGAGAAGCAGGAGAGAAGAAGACAGCTAAATATGTCTGACAGCTGTTTCATTACACTCCCTAACAGCCGATTATAACTACTGGTTCTCCGTCTGCCTCTGTCACTACCTTCTCTCCTTTCCTCCTCCATCTCGAGCACTCTCACTCATTCCTTCTCCCTTTTCTCCACTATGACTTTTTTGGGGGGGGTCTGGAATCTCATTGGTTGACATGGAATCTTGTCTTAGCAAATGACAACATGGAATTTTCCAAACGTGGGCGGGAGAGAGAGAAAAAGTGAGTGAGGGATGGAGAGAATAGAGACCCCTTTCATTCGTTTTTTTTTTAAAGTATATATATACTTTCACTTTTTCTTCATAATGACGACTTAAGCCCACTGGATTTTCTATTTCTGATTCGGTGTGCGTATGTGTGTGTGTGTCTGCACGCGTATGTGTATTACTGTGTCCATTACGTGACTTTAGATCATTACAGGCTGCTGGTTTAAATGAAACTAAACTCCTTCACTATTCTTGACACACACACACGCACGTTTGTTGAATCATCCCACTAAATCTTTCACACAAAAACATCACAGTTCATGAATACTCGAAATCCTAATCCTTGACTCAGTTATTGCCAAAAATGAGCTTATATTTACAGCATATTGTAAACATTTGACGATTAAAAAATTTTTTCCAAGCGAACCTGTAGGTTATTACTGAAAATACTGCTAAACTGATAGGTGATTAGATATCACTGATCTGATTTAAGATCTCATTTAAACTTCGTAGCTCTTGAGGTAAAAATAGCAGACACATGAGCAGTTAGTCTGAGGCTTTAATGTTCAGTACTAACATGCACCGCAAATCAATACTGGCGCTGCTGATTTCACTGATTATGGACGCCTGGTAACACAAAGAACAAAATTATTGAAAGCTATTTTTATCCTCAGATTGATTCGGTTCTGTTCTGTTCAATCTGTTGATGTCAGGTACAAAACACATCTCTTTTTTTTTTTTAAAGTTTTTTGATTATTTACGATTAGAAGTTTGAGTACAGCGTCCTAGTATATCTACGACATTCACCTCGTAGAAGGAATTTTTAGTTGCAACTGCAAGTTTGCAGCATCCCCTTCATTCACCTAGTTTTATAAAATGAGCCCTCAATATGGGGATGAGCATGAATTTTATTGAATTATTTAACAGCTATAATCATGCATGTGGTGCACATGCGAGCATTTGTCTACGCACGCATTCCCTGCAAAAGATTTGGGAAGTCGACACTATGGCTTTTGTGTGCGCGCGCACGTACGCTTGACTATGCATACCCCCATATGCGCGACTTGTCTGCCAGGTGCCCCGGTTGTCTCCCTTTCTGTGTCTATCCATCTGTCAGTCTATAAAATTTTATAACTTGCAGCACAATACCTCCCTGTCCAAATAAGGCACACCCTATGTTACAAATCAGTTGCAGATTGCTCTACCCAATAAATTATTCCATTCAGTTATGAGTCTAACTTTGCAGATTTATTACAACTGTGATTACAGCGAACTGTTAACTAAATCAGTGTTACTTGTATTGGATCAAAGTTTCTAACTATGATTACATAAAATGTTTCATATACAGTATGTCGCACTTCTTCGAGTTATTATGACACAAATTTAATTTAACTGGAACTTTGATGTAAATGAAATGAATGCAACATTTTTGAGTTTTCTTTTAGAACTTTACGCCAGTTTTACTAGTGCATGTTGGTGCACACAATGATGCGCATTAAACATATGCAAACAAGACTGAGACTGCATTGCATCCATAAGTGCATATTTCTGATGTTACCGTTTTACCACAAAATAAAAGAAAATTGTTGTATAATTAATTATAAGATTACATCAAATGTGCCGGAGCCCTGCCATAATCTCTAACACCAGTTCTAGTCGAGGCATAAGTGCGTCAACTTGTGTTTGTTATCTTAAAAAAAATCTGTTTCCAAGGTAACCCACGTGGAAAAGAAATACAACAACAACTTTAAAAAGTTTCACTTTTGCTTCCAACAGTAAACTTTTATGTTTTATACGCAGATGACTCAGATGATGTCAACGTGGCCACTTTCACATTTTTCTCACACTACATAAAGTTTACTGGATTTATACCTGATCCGTATAAATACGTGGCATGTGCAAAATAAAAGTATATTTAAATAACATCATTTGTACGTGTGTAATAACAGCATTATTATAAGCCTAACAGGAAATACACATCAGAAATACATGTTTCTTTATTATTTCTTTGTGTGGAGCTCACACCCTGATCCTTGTCATTGTTTCTCTACATTTCCACTGCGGTAAAGAAAAGACCAGGCCCATCACTTTAGCTGTTTTAACATGTGGGATGTCTGAAAAAGTTTAGATGACGTTCCATCGTGCCTCTTTTCTGCGCACATACACACACAGACAGAGCATCCACGGCGGACAGGCTTAAGCCTCCCCTTTGGTTATAAAAAAAAATCTAACCACGCACCTTCCCGTAGGGTTGTGAAACAATATAAGCCTGTTTATCACTACTTCAGAACGCAACCACTGAGAAACAACCAGAAAATAAAGTTTGGTTTGTCTGATTCACGGGTTTGTTCACATTCACTTTCTAGCATGCTTGACCACAACTGCTCAGTCTCTCTCATTCCCTCTCTCGTTCTTGCGCTCTGAATCAGACATGAAGGCCCGAGTTACAATGTGGTATTTACAAGCAATACTCAACAAATTCTGCGGAATACCTTGAAGTAAAAAACCATCTCAAATGACTGTGAGATGAGACAAAACGCTGCAGTTAGGCTACTTGACAAATGGAAATATATTGAGTCCCTCCAAAAGTTTCTAGACCCTGGGAAAAGTTCCTGTGGTGGAAAAACGGCTTATGAGAGCTTCCACGCTGCAGGAACTAACTCCAGGGGCTATTAACAGTTAACAATTTCTACTGTGGGGAAATTATTCTACCCCTGAACAAAAGAAAAGAAAAAAAAACTCCCCGGGAGATTAATACTTTTCAATAGGTACAGAAATTTCTGGGTGAGGCTTGCAGCACTTAACATTTTTGATCGCACACACACGACATTTCAAGGGTTGGAAATATAGACAGTCAACCGTCTGAAGCATGTCTGGATGGCGTGAGAGAAAAATCCTTGGGAGTTAGATTTCCTGGTACTTTGAGCGGAAGCTCTAAATTAATGGGAAAAGAAATGCCTTTTGCAGTCTGGCATGCTGGCAGGATGAGAGTCACCAAATCTGAGAACATACTGTGGAAAATGGGCCACAGATACCAAAATTGGCAAACTTCAAGAAAAATAGTACTTTGGAATACCACACTGACTTTTATGAAAGCCAATCAGCTCCAAAAATTAAGGCTTTCTGTGGGACTGAGGAGGTTTTTATTTTATTTTATTTTTAACCCCTTTTAAAATTCCTTAAAAGGGCTACTACAGCACATAGTTTTTTTTTTTTTTTTAAATATATTCAGTTATTAAAGTATGGAGTATTTTAAACACTTTTATGAGTATTTCACACCCAGTACTTACCTGTACGTCATATGTGCCATTCATCATAACTGTCCTATGCTGCTGACTCTGTATCTCTGGTCTTGTCTTCCCCAAGTCTTTGGCTTGGCTCCTCTGCCCTTGTCCTGCCTGTATGTCTGACATGAGAAATGCAAGAAGGGGTCAGACTGGTAGAAACAGATAAACAAAGAGGGCTCAAGCTGCTTGAGGCAAAAAAAAAAATGTGAGAACTAGCCTGACATCTGGGAAGAAGGAAAACTAGACTCAGAATCAACATGCTGTTTTTCTAAGTAACTGCTATGTCCTTACTGGAAGACAAGTTCAAAGTATATATATGTATATATATATATAAAATAGATGAACTCATATGTATTTTTGGCAGTTTTCTCCTGTACTGGTTCATATTTGCTATGACTGTCCAGGTCTTTAGGGTCATACATTTCATTCTCCATTATAAACTCATTTCTATAATAAGCGCTGGAAAGAGAAAGCTGAAGTTACCAATAGGTGTGTGTTGGGGAGCCATGTTGTGGAGTGCCAGGATGTGTGTGTCCAGAGCAGCATCCTGCCGTGTGCGGTTGTGCAGGCCCAGGTGATACTTCCGAAAGTGCTTCACCAGGTCAGCCGGGTCGTTGCCATAGTAACCGTAGCCACACACATTGCACTTGAAGTCCTGGAGTTTAGGAGAGGGGCTGGAGGAAAGCGGAGGGGTATCGGTCGTGGTCTCCTCCCCTCCTTCCTGTCTGGGGAGGAGGTGCGGGGCAGAGAGGAGAGGAGGGGTGAGATGATCTGCCTCCCCCCTTTCTCTGTCGCTTCTCTCCCCTTCTTCTACCGCTCTGTCCCCGTCCTCAGGCTCCGACTGGCTCTCCGGCCTGTCCGTCAGCGCTGCTCCTCCTTGCTTTGCCCTTCCCCTGCCTCCTCCTCTCCTCCCCCCTCGCTCCTCATTACCGTAGCGATCGCCGACAGACGAGGGAGAGACAGACGAGGAAATGCACTCGCTCTCTCCCCCCTCCTCCTCCTCCTGCTGCTCCTCATCTCCTCTGACCCGCTCGGAGGATTCCGGCTCGGAGGGTCGGTTTATTCGTTCGGCCTCTGCTCCCACTCTCCCTTCCTCCTCGCCTTCTTCTTCCTCTTCTCCCGCTGGCCTCTTCCCTTCTTCTTCCTCTTCCTCCTCGCCTCCCACACTCCGGATAGGGGGATTCTTCTTCCTCACCATTTCTACAAACATGAAAAATAGAAGAAAAAGAAAATTATGATTTGTTACCATGTATTAAGGGAGGAAGAAGAAGGAGCTTGGGGATAAAAAACAGCAAGCTGACTTCCCTCGAGACACTAAAAGATACAGAGCCTTTCAAACTCCAGTAATATTCTGCATATAGCGCCACACATGCACACAAATACAATTATCTGACAATGATGTACAGTATGTGCGCAAAATAGCTTTGATTTAATTTACAGACTTCTTTGAACACCAAAATCTGCGACAATCCTCGACCACAAACCTCGTCACAGAAAAACAGGCGCAACAAATCAGAAACATCTCAGCTGCGAGAGATTTTTTTTTCTTTTTCAGGATTTTTTTTTGGGGGGAGGGCGGGTGCTTGCTGAAATGTGACGGCCACCCCCCCCCCCCCCCCCCCACCAAAAAAAAGCACCCATCGAACAACTTTTTTTTTTTTTTCCTTTTTCAACCCAACTGGGGAGTGAATCTTTTTATCGTTATGGAAACCATCCGTGAGAATCTTCCAACACGTGACCACATCAAGAACCCAAACCATATCAGAGAGACGGGAGAGACAGCGAGGGGGGAGGAGGGTGAGGCGCGGAGAGAAACGGGGGAGACAGATGAAGGAGAGGAGACAGGGAGAATGGCCAACGCACAACCACATCAAACCGAACGCCCCATATCAGAAAGATGGATGAGGGAGGCGGCAGACTGCAATTCATTCCCTCAAGCGCTCCAAATTTCTCCTTCCCATTTTGCTCCTCTCGTTTTTTGCTTTTTTGGGTGTTTTTTTAAACCTTTCATTCATTTTCTGGCTTTCAAATTCTCATTTTCTCATTTCTCACTGTCTCTCACACTTTTATCTGCATCACCTCCTTCGGTTTCCTCTTTTGATTGCCTACTTTTTTTCCCCCCATGTCACATTTTACTTTTGTCCCGCCCCACTCATCCTCTTTCTCTCTCTCGACCTTTCACCTTTTTCCTGCTTGCGCATCCTTGTGTAAAACACCAATATCAAAGAAATGAAGTGCCAAGTCATTTTTTTATTCTGTGTTGCCCTCTTTCACATGCAAGAATAATTGCAACAATAACTTAAGTAATTCCATCATTAAATGTTTTCTTTCTGTTCCTGCCCTCCCCCCCCCTCCCCTCCTTCCCTTATAATCACTGTACAAAGCCATCAAATAACCAAACATGTGTTTTATGTTAAACCATAATCTTTCTTTTGTTCAAAAGGGGAACAATTGTGGTTGTAGCGTTCACAACAGTCGTGACAGGGAGATGCTGCATGCGTTTTGTTTTTTTGCTCTTTTTTTTTGTCTTCCTTGCACAAGTGTGTGCGTGCGTGCACATACGCGCGCATCTGTGTTTATTTGTGGTCATTCAGTTCATATTCGTGGGTGCACAGTCAACCCGGAGAACCCGTACACCCATTTCTTTTGGTCATAAACAAAGTCAAACCCAACCGACGCCTGATTGACGCCAAAACTGATCACTTTTAGATCAATGCAATATGAGGGGGAAAGACACTGGTTGTCTTTGAGGGTTTTATGTGTGAGTAATGCATTATTTGATGATAAACCCAGAAAGCATGTGCACCACCCTGTGAGCATCTGTGAGAGACAAAAGCTTGTTGTTATTTACTGATAGCAACCTGCAAACAGTTAAAGCGTGAGAGAACTGACACACACACACACACACAGACATACACTGCTAAAGAAAATATGAGAATAAGTTTGAATATCCATAATCGGGTGATGATGCACAGTTACAATACCCATATTTGGGCAGCGTTCTGTTGTTATCTAGAGGATTAGAAAATACTTAATAAACAGAGATAGAGAGGAGAGCAAAACAGAAAATGAGAGAGGGGTGCTGTTTTTGTTGAATCCAATCTCTCCGTGGCCTTTGTAGTATTTGCCTTTTTTCTCCCACTCTCTCTCTCTCTGCCATACAACTATTAAAATAAAGCATTTATGTCTGCAAGGGCCCACGCCTAGACCAGCCCTGGCACTCGCCCTGCGTGTGTGTGTGTGTGTGTGTGTGTGTGTGTGTGTGTGTGTGTGTGTGTGTGTGTGTGTGTGTGTGTAGGGAAAGAGAGGGAGCGGGAGAGTGTGAGTGAGTGCAGGGAGCAGGGGAAAATCTCATCTGATGTCGACCACACCCAGTCAGAATTCATCATTTACGCACACAAACACACACACACACACACACACACACACACACACACACAGTGGAAAACTACAGATCGTTGTGGTAAAGCAATGAAGCTGAAACCCCGACCTAAGAAGCACTGACTGACCTAAACTATGTTTCCGTATGCCCTGTATGATCCATCCGACTGGTGACTTAGTAAGTTCACCGGTGATGACAATTATTGCATTAACACAGCAGCAAGTAGAAGGAATGATTCTGTAGCCTTTATTTATTTATGCTGGAAACATTTGGTCTTATGCATACTTCAGTGCCACTTTTATTGGATGCAGGCAGGAAGCAGAGGTGTGTCTTTAAAGGCCCAACTGTGTGTTTTTTGGGTGTAAGCATCTGTATATATGTGTGTGTGTGTGTGTCTCTCAATGTCGCAGCAGAGCTTTTGTCTGCTCCAGGCTGTATACACAGACTGGAACCATTACTATCAACTACAATTAGGTACAACCCACCACAACATACCGCATAACAACTACTGCTACTAGCTACAATTAGCCCTTATACACCACACTGGCCTCAATACCTCAGCAAAGATAAATGTGACAGCTAATCATTTCCATCAACTACAATTAGTCCCAACGCCAGTGAGGCTTTTATCTAAAATTGCCAATAATCATCCAACGACAACTGCTGAAAGACGCAGCAACAGGAGTATGGTAAGTTTCAGAAGCATGTGGCAGACGGATGACCATGTTGGGGAACTATGTTGTGAAACTTACTCTTTCGCTACATCTCAGCGTTTCTTTGTGTGGCTCGCTCGTGTTTTCCAGAGAAGCGCTATAAATCAACTTCAAAAATGTCATCGTAGTCGAGCAGTTCAAACTCAAACCAGCAGGTATTTTCAACCAAGCGCTCGCATGCACGCTAAACAGCATTTGCTTTTACGTCAGTTATTTACAAGAAGACTTTTCCAGAATCAGAGCTGACGTGTTCAAATTTCTTGTTTTGCCTTGTCATCAGTCAAAAATCCAAAGATATCTGCAACAAACCCTCATATTTGAGGGGCTGTAATCAACAAAGGTTTGTCAATTCTGCTTGTTCACTTACTCCAGTGATTAATTGTCGGCAATTAATTTGGCCATTCATACAATCTTTGTCACAAAAAGAACAAATTAATCAGCTTGTTTTAACGCTACGAACAACAACGGAGGTCAATCCTGTCGTTTGTCATGCGTTTTGTAGGGGTCTAACACATGTTGCTTTAATTAGGTTATATAAACAATATCTTACTCCATTTCAACCACATCATGTTTACGGCATCTTAGTGCACCGCCAGCCTGGCAATGAATTTTCATGCGACTCATAAGAAATCAAAAGAGGCCTTTGTCATTCAGAGAACAAAGTTAGATCTCTCTAATGGAGGAAAACAGATTACGAGTACATCTCAACCATTTTACACAGTGACTCCAAGCTAATTCTCTAAATGCATATTATTGAGTCACGGTAATGGATGGGTTTGATACCGAATCTCAACACATCCACATATCCCTGCTGCCTCCAGATATCTGTGCTCTCTCCCTCCCCGTGGGACAGCTGTAGCTGGCATCTCCATCTTTCATAAACAAAGGATTAATGTGCAACATATGAAGAAATAAAGCTAAAGGCAAGGTCTTATTACAAAGACAGACTTCTCTCTGGCTTTTCTTTCTCTTTCTTGATGCGCTGCTTTCTGGCTCTTCGTGTCATCCTCTCCCCCCTCTTTGTCCCTATCTCTCCTGCTCCTCATTATCTGTCCTCGCTTTCTTCTCGCGGTGCCATCTCTGTTCCTCTCTTCTGATTTACTGGAACTTTGTGAGATTTGGAAAAGATAGAACAACTTACGGGTAAGTAAGGTGCACATGAAGGAGAGGTAGGAGTCAGGGAGAAAGAAACGCACGAGGGAGATGGTGGGTAAGGACTTTTAATTGGAATAAGAATCCTGGCACTGTGAAAGGGAAGTAAAAGGAAGGAGCGTAGACGTTTGGAGGGGATGAGAGGTTTTAGACGGGAACACAAATGTGTTTTCTTCTTTTAAGAAGGAAAAAAGGCTGATTGTCTTGGGAAATGGATAGACAGGAGCAAAGAAAGGGAGAATAGGAGGAGAGAAAAAGGAAAGAGGCAAGGAGCAGATAAGCTCCACATGCTAACAAGACCCCCCCAACACACACACACACATAAAAAAACCAGTAGATGATTTGAATATAAAGCTTCCTGTGATGTCCAAAACAAGTTCACATTCTGCATGTGGAAAATCAGTGTTTATCATCACTTCATAGGTATATTTCATAAGCCACCTTTTATCATCCTTCAAAGTCACTGCATACCCACAAAAGCAAACTCATTACTGAACGCTTTATTTCGGGCCTATTTTGAACACTGAAGATCGAGTCATGCTACAGGTCAGGCTTCCCGCTGGGCACCCCTCGTACAGCCTGCAATATAATGACTATGGGGTTTAAAACAATTCTGCAAGCCGCAATTTGAACTCAGGTTTATTTTGACTAATTTAGCAAAACAATCGCTTCCCAAATATCTAGGTCTGAGTCTGTGTGTGGAAGTTTAGCTGAGAAAACCACAGACAATGACTGACTTTGCAGAAATGTGAGAGCAGGCTCCTCTGAGCTTCCTCATTAGAGCTGCTGGAATATTCATACATCTTGTGGCTATCAGACACTTGCATTTCCAGCTTCATATCTGAGACTGGATCCGGTATGGCTCATGTATGCATCACACATGGGTGGTTTTAAAGACGTGCTCACTTTCGGGTCCATTACGCAGAAAGGGTTCACACTAAGTCAACATTTCAGAAATTTCCTTTTTAAAACAGCAACTTTGTGTCAGTGTAGAAATGTTTTTTCTTTTAGTAAAAAATTGAAAATAACATGATCACCTTATCATGATGTGCTACTGCCCAAAAGAGCAACTCTAACTTCTCAAATAAAAGAAGACAAGAAAAATAAAATGTGTTAATCGCTTCAATTTTATGTTCAAAAAATGTTGCTGCATTTGTTAAGGCTCTCACGAATGTCTTGTATCACTCAGCAGTCATTTATTTAGACAATTATTTCTTCTAGGAAGTCCACCGATGCACAAAATGGCAGTCACGCTGCAGTGCCTTGTAGCTTTAGGTTATGTGCCAGTGAATGAAAGCAGCTGAAGACAATATTAATGAAAGCGTGCAAGTAAACGGTTTAGTACCCACTGAGACGAAACAGATCAGTCCCCGTGAAACCGAGCCTGTTTAGAGCGGCGGAGCAATAATAGGAAATGGTCGCGAGCGCACGATGCTGCGCTGCGCTCCGTTCGCGTCCTGGATGGGAGGGCGGGCGTGTCTGGCCTCTTCGAGAAACACGGGGATAAGGGAGAGAAAGTTGGCCAAGGGGAGGATTTCTTTTTTCGGGAGAACCAGTAACAGCTGGGAATTGATTTTGCAGAGGCAGGAGTCTAATTGAAAGTAGGGAGGGGGGTTCGAGAGCCAAACAGAAATAGGGAGAAAGAGGAGGACAACATGAAACCACCGCGAGACAGAGTCCACCTGCCATTTTAAGACTAAAAGCTTTCAGCTGACTACCAGGTCCCTAATCAATGCCAGAATTTTTACTTACACACACATTCTCGCTTCGTCTGCTGTGTAGCAGGGGCCCAATTCTTTCCTGCCAAGCAAATCACACACACGTAGACTCAGTTGCAGACCCACTCTACCACAGTGTAGGACTCATTTGTAATGGGGTAACAGCATGCAAAATATGTCATCTTAAATGTCAAACTTAATCAGAGGTTCACATTTCAATACCTTTCTCTCATTATGAGCCTCCCGTTCTCTGTTTCTACCTCTTCTTCACTCTCTCTAGATGGCTCCCCTCTTACTCCTAGCTATATGGGTCCAATTCTCAGTCACGCACACACAAACACACCTCACTTCTCCTCCTCCTCTCCCTATCTATCCATCTTTCAGTCACCATTCTCTCAATTAATCTCTTATCCATTTCCCACCCCCTGCCTGTCGTTCCCTCAATCTCTTTTTCGCTCCTCCTCTCGCTCCTGGCCTATCCTTACGTGAACCTTGATGTGTTGATGTGTTTGTACATGTGCGTGCGTGTAAAGGTGTAATTCTCTAGAGCACAGCAATCCCTTTACGTGACTGACAGGCAGATAGCTATCATTAAATGTAGGAAGATTTTTTTTTGTTGTTTTTTTAAATAAAAGAAGTACGCACTGTAACCCTCGCTGTTCTTTCTGTGCTTGCTATGCACATCTAACTAATCCTTCAAAGATACTTGCTCACTCCACCTTGATTTTGTCTCAAAAACTTTAGATGCAAAACACTTCCAAAAACGGTCCACTGATACGTTTATTGATTAATCCACCCATCATTAACTAGTTTTCTGCCACTTATTCAGCAGTCTCAGCAGCCCAGATTCCAGATTAAAGCAGAGCAAGATGTTGAAATCCAGGCAAAGGTGAGACTGGGGAGGTAGATCAGTCAGTAAATTGTCACTCAAGTTTGTCAATCTCCCTCATTACCTTTCCTCTACTTGTCAACAAAATCCCAACTTCCTTCGCCTTGGATCCAGCAAAGCAACCCAGGCTTCTTTCATTGAAACCAAAAGCCTCTGGATTGGAGGTGCCAACTGTCATTCATGCCACTTTGAACCGGTCGGCAAAATGCAGAGACTTCTAACACCTCTAAAACCAGCACCCTCTATCTTGGCTGTTCCAAGAAATTGTCTCCATAACTAATTTACTGACAGGCTGCTGTTTACACCTTTTGAGCATTTCTGCCTGGCTACCTGATCGCGCTTCTAAACATTATTAGCACGATCTGTACCAAAGGGCACCCCTGGTAAAGTCCAATGCCTACCGGGTACAAGTCCAAGCTCTCGCTACAGTTACACAGGGGCCATTACAATGAGCCCCTTAGAACAGCCTCGGGGTGCGGTTGCTTTGGAAACTGATTAATTATTGATTGATTATGTATTATGCCATTAACATTAGTCACATGTCTAGGTTGGGTTGACCCATTAAGATCCAGGATACTCATAATACCAATAGTGCCTTCTAGGGCTGTTCGATATAACGATATATATCGGATGATGATATAAAAATGTCTATCGTTTCATTTTACGCTATCGTTTCTTTCGTGGTGTCGCAAAATAAACTGTTTACTGCAATATTTTTTCATCGTTTTGATGGTCACAGTAGTGGCTATATTCATTTCTTAAAGTTCTCTCTTTGTCTTATATTTTATATAACCACACTACGGACGGACAAGCGCCTGTTTTTATGCGTTGTCGTTAGCAACAACGACGGTAACACCATCGCGTGTCCGCTTGTTTATGTTCCACATAAACCTTTCACAATAAAGCTCAAGATCCTGTTGAGACTTTTCAAAATAAACTGAATCACGTGAAAGAGCAGATTATTTACGGATGAGAAGTAAAAAAAGAGCCACCAGGTGCTAAAAAAATAAACCTTAGACTCAAACGCTCAAACGTTTGAACAGGCTTTTCCCCGCAGCACGCCGTGTAATAAATACTCACAAAGAAAACGGCGGCCGTTACAACTTATGTCTAAAAATGTAGAGTTTCATGCATCGGTTAAAACACTTGACTTCAGCTACATGACGCGCAGCTGGAAACACTTCCCGCAAGTCGAGCTGCCCGAGATTCACAGAATTTACAGAAAATGTTACATTTTTGTGATTTATATCGTTATCGGGACGATAGATGTCTTATATCGGGATATGAGATTTTGGTCATATCGCACAGCCCTAGTGCCTTCTTATCAGAACTATCACTGACACTTTTATAGTTTTCTGACAAGTATTCAAATGATATGTCGAGACATCCCAGTTACTGCTATTATAAAATTAATTGTAAAATAAATCTTCTATCATCAAATAAACCAATACTGTTAGGCTGAATTTACCCTGTTATATATTGTGCTAAAACCATCCGCCAGACACAGATTCCAGACGCTCAAATACGACTGTGTCTATCCTGTACACACACAAACAACAGCCCCCCTCCCCTCAACACCCCCCCCCCCCCCAACACAAACTTTATTAAAAGTCTATTAGAGGAGTCTGACCTTGAATAACTACATGGGATTACTGCACCACACAGGGTCTGGGAAACACTGTACTGTGTGTGCTATGTGTATGTGCGTCTGTGTCTAATACTCGGTAGGAGGGCTACCTAACCCTTTGGGGAGGAAAGGCAGAACACTGCTTAACACCACATGCAGACATACAAAAATAACTGGCAGCTGTCCAGTGCAAGCACTATCCTTTGGCTACAAAGCTTTTTGGGATTCAAACCACTGTTCTAGCAGAGAAAATTCAACAAACAAGATTCTTTTAAGTGATCTGTTAATTGAAAAGAGTTAAATTTCTGTCTTCATGCTCAGCACGCACAAATATTACAAGTCACAGAAATTCTCACTTATGACTCCTGACAGTAAGTCACAGGTGACACACTAGCTCTTTTGGTCCATAAAAACATTATTTTGAAGTGAACACCAGAAGCCACAGGTGGGTGAAAAAACAGGTTACTCACTTCTTCTAAAGAATGTAAACTGTTTCCTACCGAGATTACTGGAGATTAGGCCTGTGTGCCTCAGTCACACAGACCCAGTCCAGCAACCCCCAAGAGCTTGGTTACGAGGGGAAAAGCTGTAATCCTCAATTTCTTAGTGAGTGGGGCTTGCTTTAGGTTGCTGTCTGTCACTGGGTGAAATTGGTCGCTAAGCGGGTGCTGCACCAAAAACCTAGGAATAGTTTGCTACTAACTAACCACCCAGCGGTACTGAAACTCGAAACAGAGACTATTTGTTTTCAAAGTGAAACCAGCACCTTTTGGAAGATGTTTCTCTGTTTGAGTCACACTTTTCAAAGCTTCTGAACTAATTATTGAGTAGTTGGCAAGTGTTCGGAGACAAGTCATCATCTGCCATGCAAACTACTATTTCGACACGTTCTCACTCCCAAAACGTAATATTTTACGCTAGGTGACAAATCGTCAACATATTACGCTTCCGGGCACCCGACACGTCCCTAAATGACGAGATCGGAAAAAAATGAGGAAACATGAGAACCGTTTGGAATCAATCTACACATGTTCATTCATTTTACTTACATCGCTTTGGAAAACACTATTTAACGTCATTAAAGTGCAGGTTAAGGTTAGGGATAAGGTTATGGTTAGGATTATTCTACTGTATTTCACCCATAATGCTAGCACGTAGCATAAGAACGCGGAAGGTCAACTTTTGTGTTCCTCAGGAACGCCGCGGGACGTGACAAATCGTCAGGATGTTACGCCTCGGGAGGGAGAACAGGCTGACTATTTGCCTAAGGTGTTTTTAAGTACAACACCGGATACTTTTTTGCGATCAATTTCGCCTCACAACAGAACCTGGCTAAACAACTTACCAACTGGTCAGGGAACACCAGTGGTTACCAGGTGGTCACTGACCAGTCTCTAGGACTGTGCAACTGAAGCTCAGCAATCGATATCACAGCGAATGACAGCATCCACTACAACTGGTTCGGAAATACGTGTTTTTCCCTAGCAACCAGTGGCTGCCAGGTGGTTGCATGTGGTGCCTAACGCTGTCTGCCTGGAGCCTTAGTAAATCAAACTAAAGTATATTTTGTTAGACTTCCCAACACAAAAAGACATCAAGTGCTATACTACTATAAAAGGTTACCTCCTAGGGCATTGCTGTAAAGTTTTCAGTGCAAGTTTAAATAACACTGAAATAAATCAGTATGACAGCACGGACACACACAAAGATAGACGATGCATAAACACATACATATCTGCATCCAAATCTTTCTTGCACATCTGCATTATTTCATTATGTCACAGCCATTACCATTCACTTTCACATGTGTTTGGATTTCTGGTTCTTATAAAACAATTTGTGCAGTTTTACTAAAATAGTGAAACAGAAGACACACACGCACAGGCACAGACTATATATCTCTTCTGCTATTTCAATAATCTGTGACCTGAGAGTTTATAAGACTCAATAGTCTGGCCGTTGGAATGGCTGTCTGGATTTTAACTTTATATACACACACATACACGCTCATATACAGACACGGCTCCCCTGCTATGGTCCTCGGAGCATACTCTGTCTGCGAGCGAATGTGTGTGGGGAGCATACCATGTGTGTGTGGTCACGTCTAAGAAAGCCGCTTTAAAAATGGATCTCTCTCCGTCTCTTTCCCATTACCACTGACGATGTCACCTTTGCCATTTTTTTGTGATGTGCAAATGATGGACTAAAGCTATTTGCTGTGTGTTTCTCTCATTTGTGACTATAAGAATATGTCATACACCTGTCATGAGAGGGAGAGAGAGAGAGCGTGGTTTCAAACATGCAGCAGCATGGAAACCGCCAGCTCACAAGGAGTGCGTGTAATCAATTGTTGCTAACTGGCTGGCAGGAGAAACAGGCTGGCAATGAGACAGACAAAAACGCAAACGCGCAGAAAGGGAAAACACATGTCAACATAGTTAATCACACTTTTGAATTCATCTTCAAAGGGAAAATGTCTCGCAGAGTTTGAAAACGTCACTAAAAGATATAAAAGGAAAAGAAAATTTTCAATCGAAGAAACACAATAAATGCACGTTCACACAGCCCTCCAACAGACTGTTCAAATGAACAATTACATCTCGCTGAATAAGGGATGGCTGTAAATAATCATGAAAAACGATTGTTTTATATCTGCTTAAAAAGATGAGTTCCATCATTTGGATCTAACATTTACATCATTTAAAAATAATCCAACTTCATTAAAAACTCATTCATATTCTCCCAACGCATCAACTGAACACCACACACTCCATCCTCCAGTTTAAAATCTAAAGTTAGTAGATACCGAAAGATTAATATTCTCTAGCGGAATGCATTTAAAACGAATTTTTGAACACCAATGAAAGGTATGTTACACTGGGATAAAAACATAAATACCTAAGCCTCAATGCCTAATGAAGCACACACATCAAAAGTAGTGTCTGAAAACTAATTAAAGGGCACCCTCAATAGCAAACTCAACTGAAGGGCATCCTCCACATCCTGCAAAACAAACCCAAAAAAAGTTTTCTGCACTGAAAAGACCTTTTAAAGGAAATGTGAAAAAAAAACGTGCCCTATGAAAAGAGGAGTGAGAAAAAAAGAAATAGTCAATGAGGATGCCTCATGTCAAAACCACAACCCTGTGAAATATGAATACTAATCAAAGACCGAACCACAATATCACGCTACACCAGTGCCAAGAATTGCCTTAATAATACATATTTTATGCCCAAATATCTATTTCACTTGCACTCACAAATGTGCATATTTGAAAGGCTCACAATTTAGGCTGCATCTCTTGAAATGTTTCAAAAGTTTCAAAGCAGGAACTCTAGCTTTCTACGCTTGCTTGAAAGACAGAAAAATTGAGTGATATTGATATTGATTTACTGTGAAACTATCAGAAACAGTTTAACTTCACACAGTGAAGGCACACACATCTAACAAACACCAAATGTAGCAGTCGAAAAGCCAAAAAAACTCAGTTTGGCTTCCCACGCCGAGGGGACCCACTGCACTGTTCCAAAGCTACACTAAAAGGCAGCATTCGATGCCTGTGGTGTGGGTTCTCCTGCCATCAGCTGCTAGATTTCTTTTTTTAAAATTTCAAATAACCTGCAGTTGTGCTTTAAACTTTATGCGTCTTAATGATTTCGATTGTGGGGATGAGCTCTTTGACACATGACTGTCACGTTTTCCTGTCGTGGTCTTTGTCATGTGATACCCATAAACACCAATAGAAATGTGAAGTACGTGGCCACAGATTTCTGTAAGCTTCTCTACTTCTCCGGGGTCCTTAACGAGGCTTCTAAGAGCAGCCGATGAATGAAATGCATTCTTTTAGTTTGCTAAGGAGTGCTGCTCTTCACCCTTTCATTCACTCCCCACTACCATTTCTTGTAGAAGTGTGAAAGCGTGGGAGGAGGCAGAGGTATGTATGCGCGCGTGTGTGTAGCGGAGAACCGACAACTTCCTCTAATCTTCCTGCGATCATAGCTCAGAGGTTGCTGGGGGACAAACCAGGAAATTACACGCATTCTCACACATACACACAGGATATGGGTCAGTTTAAATGGACACCAAATAAACGTGTAAAAAGTGAATACAGGTAAGTCACACAAAGCAAATATAGCGCTCATGTTATCCCCTGTAGAGTATATATAAGAGAGCCCAACATTGCATCCACTGTATGTACAAACAGAAAGATAGAAATAGATGAAGAACATACAGGGAGACTTTGGGTAAGTATTACAAAGGGCACCATTATTAAAGTCAACACCTCTGATAAGCTCTGACTTGTGATGCGTTATTGCTGTTCCCAACCCAGACGAGAGGTCTCTTTCTGTGAAAGTGTGAGGGGTGGGGGCAGCTTATCTCTCATATGCTGTACTGGCACACACAAACAAAGAGGCATGCTGCACTTAAGCTGACAAAACCTAAAAGCAGAAAAGTGTGGTTACATTTCACTGAAATGGGCGCTGACACTGCCTGTTGTCTCAAGTCTTTTGCAAGTTAGGATGGCCTGCACGAGCAGCCTGTCAAAACATCGAGCGAAAGCGCACCACATAAAGTCAGAGAAATGCATAGACTTGAACTTTCCAAGCTCGTTGTAAGCCTTTTTTGCACCAGTTGTCTTTATCTGCGCCATCAGCTTAGAGCCCAAACATATCATATAGTTGACAAAATTACAGCTCATTGTAATAAATATCATGCATTTATTATATATATATATATATATATATATATATATATATATATATTTTTATATATATATTTTTTTATATATAGAATTTATATAAAATTAACATGTTTAGATTACAATTGAAATCATGATTTTATATATATACTGTAACATTGTGAATAATTCAATTACTTTACACTACCTTACTCTTAAAATATACAAAAATTTAATTTAAACATGTGTTTTAGCTTTCATTTTTATATTCAGGCCAGTTAACATGCTTGATATAGACACCAAATTGTCACTGTGATTTCTATTCAGTAACTGACTAAACTGTAATGTAATCTGACTCAACTCTATGTAATGGTGCATTTATAAATTCTATCTGAAATGGTCTGAGGTGCCATCATCTTAACTGTCACCCAGGAAGTCACAGTTTCAGTTTCAGGCCCCCCGGAGCAGAACGGCTTTAGTTAAAGGCTTAAAAAAAATGCTGTTGCACTTTGTTGCTTTATATGTAAACCTGTGTTCTTTCTGTCACGTTCCTGTCATTTACAACAACGAGGATCGATGCGCGGTATTAGTAAAAGTAGAAGCACAGTTCAAATGTTAATGACACCCATGCAAAGAGCAAAAAAGAGGAAGGAGGTAGCAGCTATGGCCACTATTTCACAATT
Organism: Simochromis diagramma; assembly: GCF_900408965.1. Classification (NCBI taxonomy): domain Eukaryota; kingdom Metazoa; phylum Chordata; class Actinopteri; order Cichliformes; family Cichlidae; genus Simochromis; species Simochromis diagramma. The sequence continues at coordinate 8,572,546 of NW_024387523.1, read as the reverse complement.
ATAACTGAGATTCATTCACTTCCTTACACTATGTGTGCATCTCTGCATATTTGATTGCATGTAGGGACATGTAGCTGTGTGTGTGTGTGATGTCAGTATTTGAGTCTAACAAAAGGAGACAAAGAGATAACATGAGTGTATTCTTTTTTTCTTTTTTTTTTTTAAGGACACTAACACAGAGACACACAGTCACAGACAAAAACCCAATGCAAAAGACACTGGGGCAGTTTGAAAAGGCTTGGGGCTAAGTCTGAGCTTTCATTTCCTCTATCCTGCATCACAACTGACAGATACACACACATGCACGTAAGCGCACGGATATATAGAGACAGAAGGAGAGTGCACCATTACGAGACTTTTGGCCTGCCCAGAGCAATCGCAGAGGTAGACAGCTCTAAAAGAAATGACTACACAAACCCGCTCTATAGTTAAACATTCAGCTTTTTTCGACAAGTAGAGTCGTTTGGTCCGGAATGAAAAATTACTTGAAAAAAATCAGTGAAAACAAAATTCCAACTTTTTTTTTTACAATAAAAACAAATCTGCACATTTACTGCTACAGCGATTATATGAGAAAATGAGACGTAATCTTAAAGCGGATGCCGCAAAAAGGCAGACGATAAGTTAATGTAAAGATAAATGTAAGTTTAAGATATTTCTTTTGTTAGCCACAAAGTTCTTGTTTGCTACACTCCATCACACATGCACACGACTACACACACTCAGGAACACAACTGATGTTATGTAAAGTTTTCCAAAAGTTAAGTTGATATAGCGTTCCCGGCAGTAATATAAATAAACATGACTAACTTGCTTAACCCTAAGACTAACCTTTACACTACTCTTATCTCAATTCTATTTGTAACCTAAAGATAGAACCACGTCTACTTTTTAAAATATTATGTTTTACATTTACTTGCTTGTTGTCCCCACAAGTGAGGTGGTCCCCTCAATCTCACTGTGTGAAGAGATTTGTGTCCCCACAAGATCAGTAAAACGAGTACAGACACACACAGACAAATGTGCAGACTGTTAGCCTTCCTGTGCTAGGGGAAGTTGCAGGTTGTTGCGACATCAGCGCTTGAGATAAAAGCTCTATCACTCTCTCATACACACACACACACATAAACACACAACATGGACTCAGTGGGAAATTTGCTTAGATTTATCATAAATTTGGCTTTTAGGAGAAAAGAAATCAGTGTTTAGCCATCGCCCTATCACAGTGCAAAAGAACTTTATTTTCATTTTAAAAGAGCCATTACCAGCAGAGCACATTATGAAGTGAACCGGTTTTTATGACTGTGATGCTGCGACTTCACTCGCATGTCAACAGATTGCAATGCAGTCATGCGGTTGCCTACATAAACTGTGAGAGATGTTGAGTAAACCCATCACAATCATGAATTTAAATAATGACTTCTCAAACCACTGATATGCACTGAGTTTCAACCATCATTACACATCACCACAGGGAAAAGAGCACTGTCTTCCTCGGTATTAAATTAAATGTTCGGACAAGATTTCATTTCATTTTTGAAAATTATGTGGAACAAAAAATAAGACTTGAAATAATGAATTCTCAGTATTTTGAGGGTAACTAAGTTTGAAAATTTTGAAATGATTCAATGTTGTTAGAGAATTGTTTAAATATATCTTGTCATTTAAAACTGCTATTCAATTTAATTCGGTTTTATTAAGGTACTTTATGTTGGTAAGGTAAAGACCCTACAGTAATAATGAGAAAACCCCAACAATCGAACAGCCCCCCCTTTGACCAAGCACTTGGCAACAGTGGGAAGGAAAAACTCCCTTTTAACAGAAAGAAACTGTCAACAGAATCAGGCTCAGGGAGGGGCAGCCATCTGCCGCGACTAGCTGGGGGTGAGGGGAGGAAGACAGGACAAAAGACATGCTGTGGAAGAGAGCACAGATCAATAAAAACCTACACATAGTGAGTGAAGAGGAAACACTCAGTGCATTAAACGTCCAACATCCTACATCTACTGCAGCATATTCCAACCTGTCTAGCATCCGCTAAGCATACCATGTTAAACTAGAATAACTTTATTGCTCCAGCTTTCACATCAAACTGCACAGCTCATACATACCGAGGATGTCACCCTAATGTACGCGGACCCGATTTGATCTAATTCTGCATTCTCAACATGATAAACTGAAATCGATCAACTGTGATTATGTGTCTCAGCGTGCTCTGGATGATTTTATGGAGGAGGGTGAAGCAGAGGCTTTGTGAGCGGGATGAAGGTGGCGATTATTCCAGGAGGGTCATCTTGACTCAAGTCCTCTGGCTGCAATATCGACAGAATGGTATCGACCATTAATCGTGTATTGTGGAGCTAGCGCCAGCATCCCACCTGCAATGCACTTTGGATAATAAGTTATGTAGAAAAAAAAAAGAGAGAAAGAAGTGAATGTAAACAGAGCCTCCTGTAAACACCTGCTAAGGAAATTCACTCTGACCTTAGGGCGGGTTTTCATCATATTCTGGACCTGAGGGTAAATACAGCATTACGCTCGGTCTTGTCTAAAATATGTTTGCCATTTAGAAACTGGCACTGTGAACGGATACAGGGCTCTGATCATTCTGACATCTGGCATCAAAAAGGAGAGGCTACGAGGTAAACTTTCAATATTCCTGTGCATTTATTTTGCATGTCAATTAAAGTGACTACAAAAGACAGCAGTATGCAATGGCTGTCAGCTACAATACCCAAACTCCAAGAAGGCATATTTTGTCACCTACAGCATTGAGCAAACTCTACCCGTGATTACAAAACACTGTCAGAATTCAACAAGGGAGGACTGTTTTCTGAGGGCGTGATTCCAACGCGGTTTAGCTATCAGCTCGCATGGCCTCAAACTAATGACATGATCACATTTGAAAAAGAAGAGCTTAACACACCCTATCCTACCTGTTCTGCCAGAACTTATCAGCCTCTTTTGTGTGTGTGTGTTGAGGTCGTGTGTTCTCAACTAGATTAGGACACCTTAAATAGGTCAGAGATTTACAAGAGATTCGGGTGGATCAGTAATAAGAGCACAGGTATGTAATGTTTAGTTCTCACACCCATCTAACTGCTGGTACACCCCTAAAAAATTCCACATGCATACACACAAATACAAGCATGGACGCGCACCAAGCGAAGAGTTCAGCGCCTAAACCTATCTAGCTGATACTACACCCTAAATCCTTTCATCTCTTATTTTATACCCAGCCCCTCCCTCTGTCTTCCCTTCTGTTCGTCTCTTTTTGTTCTCCTCTCTAATCTCTCTGATCTATGATGAATGGCATTAAAAAAATGACGTACCCTTGGTGTGCTGCTGATAATCTCTTCCTTTTATTTTTTAATATGTTCAATTTTTACTACAATTGGCAGCCTAAGCTGTTCTCCCGATGTTAAAGACTGTCCCATAGACCTGGAGCAACACAACAGGTATAAAATTATCAAATACACATTGGTAGTATCAGGGAAATTGGCAAGCCGAACAGCTATCGGTTACCCTCTATCCGCACCTTTTAGCTAACTTGCTCTCAATATTACCTGTTGTCAGCATTTAATATTTGTACTTGCGCCATTTCGTCCCAGTTACGCATGAGTCAAACATAACAAACCACAAGTCTGGCAAGGACTTAAAAAAGCGAAGGCATGCAAAACTGAAATCGCTGAAAATGCTTTGCCATTCACAATTGTTTATCCTCTGGGGTTGATTAACCCAAAAAATAAATTACAAGGCTGTTTGGCAGCTGATCTGAAGGTCTCTGACATCAGATCCTTGCACCTCCTAAGACTAATCAACTTGTATTTTGTAAGATGACCTTCTGATGAGAAGACCTACTGACATTAGAAAAAAAAGGTAGGGAGACTGAGAAAGAGAGCTTTAGAAAGACAGCCTGAAAAGGAAGAGACAGGGAACCAGAAAGAGGATGAAATGTGAATTCATTGCCTTAAAAGCAGCTCTGAGTAAAACAGTTTGATAAGAATCAGACTGCACATGCACATGTGCAAACACACACACACACACACACACAACCATTTACTCTGAACCTCTTTGGACAGATACGCAGATAAGATGTGTTCAATTAGTGTTCAATTATGGCGCGTGTGTGTGTGTGTGTGTGTGTGTGTGTGTGTGTGTGTGTGTGTGTGTGTGTGTGTGTGTGCAAGAAAAGAAAGCCAGCTTGAGACAGAAGCAGGGATAAGATTCTTTCCACCTATGTGTCATTTCCTCTCTCCCTCTCTTTCTCCCTCTCTCACCCCCTCTATGTGTGCATTACATTATTCCTATCTAACGAGGCTTTCGATCACTCCCTCTCCTTCTCCGCAAGCCTTTCCTTATCATCCCGCGATTCATGGCACATCTCCCTGAAGCAATAATTCAACTATCCTCCAAAAAAAAATGACTTAAAAAAAACACCAAAAAAACTACGCTGTCAATTTCTAGCCATGTGACAGTATGTCACTAGATGATCACATGAAAAGGAGTCTTGTGTGATGTGATACTCAACTGATCCCTGTAATAAAATTGTCTTTTCTCTTGTCTGAGTTTAATGGGAGGGGTTGGGGGATCAGGATCAGCTGTGAGCTATGCTTCAGAAACTGGCATGTACTCTTTGACCTACTTCAAGTTATGTTAGAAACTGAAAACTTTAAAACAATGGTTCCCAATGTAGGAATTCCAACAAAGAACAGCAGAATAAATCTGGTCCTTGCAAACTTGTGTGTAATGTTCTGTCTTCTAAATGTCAAATAACTCTGACTTGGAATATTATCAATCAAAACTGTTTAAAGTGCTTACACTGTGCTCATTTCCTTTTGTTGTAAGAGTATCTTTGTATGATTGTCAGATCAAAATAATCCTGAAATGCAAAGCTGTTTTAGGCCTCAGGAAAACAGACCTATAGACTATATGATTAGATTGTACTATATAAACTGGCAAAAAACTAGCTGCTAGGAAAAAAAATTACTATTTCCCTGAGTAGTTGTGTGTGGTTTTAAGAGGATTCTTACTGTTGGTAAAATTTGTTGCAAAGAAGTAAACAATGCTGCACTGAAAGTAGGGTGCTGCTGTTGCTAGACGTTTGTAAGGAAGATGCCAACTTGTCTGCAAACACTCATTAACTGCTCGCTAACAGTATTGAAAGCTTAAAAGACGCAAACTGGAAGCGAAATGGCACAACTTACACACTTTTTCATGTTTCACTGCCTTTCAGTGGTTAGTTAAGAACTGTTTGTTTGACAAGTGAGTATCTTCCACGCCAATGGCAATTTGCTAAACAGCAAAAACTTGCCAACTGGTCGGGAAATACACAATGTTTCCTAGTGACAGGGTCATTGACCAGCGTGTGTGACTGAGGTCTTAGCTCTGTTTCTATTCGTTATTCTACCATCATAGACAGAAGCAGGCATATCAAGCTTCTGTGCTAGTAGGCAGAGATGTGTGCTGAGTTGACCATATCAGGGATATCCACTGTCTTTGACTTCATACAGAGGCAAGAGTAGAAAAAAAACTGTCTGCATCCTTTCATTTAGAGCAGTGTGAAACCCGAGGGGCTCCTTGCACATATGCTAAACTCATTATTTGAAACCTTGGCTACCTTTAATATAAGCTTCCACCGTTAAGCCGGGAATTAGAGAAAAGCATAATAAGTCAAATTTTATAAAACCTTTTTATCATATCTATCCATTTGGTTTTCTGAAATTTTGAGAATTCCTGCTTTAAAATTCTAAGCTGTGCAGTAACAGCGTGCAGTCCTTTTCAATCCGTCCCTGCTGAGTGCAGCACAGGGTGGAGCCACTGGTCCCAAAGGTGTTTTTTTCCATGCTGGAAATTTGTCAAGAGTTTATCAAGATAGGGCAGCGTTCAAGCATACAAGCCAAGGGTAGCGGGGAAGGGTGGCAGAGTGACTCAAGAGTAAAGCATCCTTCAACCAGAAGGCTAAGTTATCTCCCTCGTGACTGTGAAAATCCAACCTGCTAAAGTGTCCTTGAGCAAGACACCAAATGCCTACCAGTCCCAGGGGTGCTGTTCTGTAGCGGAGGTTGCAATCTACAGGGGGAGATGAAAAGAGACGATTTCACTACTGGGGATCACTGGAGTATCACAAAAAAGCCTGTGAGCTAAAGTCACCAGTTCCACGCCTCACCTCACCACAAAACACTCTGGTGGCAAATTATCTGCCTCCCCCTCTTTCTGTCTATGTGGCACTCTTTTCTCTTACTGCCTTCCTCTTTCTCTCTCCTCCTGTCCTATTATGGACATAGCAACAGTGTTGCTGTCAGGACGACTAAAGATTTGATTCAGTGTCTGTCCCTGTCTGAATGTGTGTCTGTGTGTGTGTTGTGTGCATGATAGCAGATAAGAGCCATATATAAACAGCACTTAAAAGCAGAAATGTAAATGTTTAGAAGTCACTGCAGAACACAGACCATATCAAGATACCAGAGAGAGCAAGAAAGAGAGAGAAAGGAAGATTAAAGCAGAGTTCACACCAGGAGAACTAGCAGACTGCAGTTGAGACTCAAGTTGGATTCCAGTCATCGAGAAGACTTGGTGGAATTTCACATCTCAAAGCATCCAAACTGTTTAATCTGCTGCTGAAAGTGAAGGAAGTTTTGAAAAACTGACCAGGATGCATTAGCACCTGTGTAGCCTGTTCAATTCAAGGCATCATATTCATAGGTAAAATAGTACAGAAGCCACGCTGGAGTGTCCGGGCAAACAGGAGTATAGGCACGTATCTTTTACAGAGGAGGTTTCTGTATAGGCATAATGCATCAAACGCTTAAAAAATATCCAAAACGTCATTTAAGACAACTCTTTGATTATTTTATAGACATTTTTAGAAACTACTGCAATGACATAATGACTGAAAAGCCACATAAAGAGCAATTAACCTCAGCAGTTTCACTCATCAGAGAGGGGAAACTATCGTTTTATGCCGTCAATCAAAATTTTAAGCTATGAGACTTAATAGTGACCTAATTTTGAGTGAGTCACACAGGTCTCGAGACGGGTCGGTGGCTCTCTAGCAACCATCGTCAACAGGGAAAATTTTCGTTTCCGCAGCTGGTTGGTGAGTGGTCAGTAGAGGTAGCTGGCCATCGCTAGATAAAATTAGTATACAGAAATGAAGAGGTATACGGTTTGCTTTGGTTGCTAGTAGATTGCTGTGGTTGCCCATAGTTACATTTCAACAGCCTTTGTAGTCTACATGTTGGGCAAGATGGTGAACCCCAAGTTGCTCTCTGATGTGTTCCTCGGACTATGAATGTTGAATAGAGAGCTCTTCAGCATAAGGAAAAGTGCTTATACACATAAGTGAATGAGGCATGTTCTATAAAGTGCTTTGTGTGCGTTAGATGAGAACCAGTCCACTACCACTTGGTGAATAGTTGGCGAGTGTTTGCAGGCATGTTGGCATCTTTCATGTGAGTGAGAAAAGCAATAACAACAGACACCTTCAGATAGCGAACAAATTCTACAAACAGCTTCACATCAGAAACGTTGGGAGTTTCTCTTTAATTTCTATTTAACTTTTCTACTTAGAGACAGTGATATATGAGCATTTCTCAACACATCTGACAAAAACCCAACACAAATTATTTATTGAAACATGGCCCTTTAGACTGATTGGCCTTTTTGCTTACAAATTCACTGTAACTTTGGATCCAACACTCGAACCGAAGCTGTAAAGAACTTCATGAATCAAACATGACATGTTTCTTTACCATAATATCAAAGCTTGCACATTTTGTGAAAGGCTGCTGCAGATGAGGCTTCAGTGTGCGAATCCTCGAAGGAACAAGCAGGAACAAGTCCATTTTCACATATATATGTGATCTAAATGTACTTATTGTGCTTGCTTGAGAGTTTGTGTTTGGTTACACAAGTGTGTGGCTGCGCAAGCGAGTGAGTGATTGTTAGCAGAAGCTCGTTAACCTCAGAAGTCATTACCACAGCCTCGAGGTTTACGGCAATTAGACAAAATAAACGGCAAACGAAAAACAAAAAAAAGGATAAATGAAAAACAAGAGGAGAGAAGAAAGTGATTACTGGAGAAAAAATTAAAGTGATTATTTTCACCAATTTGAGAAAACAATAACCCTCCCCCCTCAGCTCTATCCCCCATGAGAGCGGCTAAACACAATTGCTGAAAAGAAAGTAATAATTGGAGAAAAATAGAAAGCGATCATTAGAGTTAAGAAGAAAAAAAACACATTCGTTTTGATAATTTCTAATATAGCTAATGCGAAAGAGGAAAAAAAAGGCAAATGTTGTAATTTATGAGAGACGAAAAAGGAAGTGCAGTGAATACGCATGTATGTGTGTGTGAGTCGGAGGGAAAGGGGTAGTAGCTGACATCACTGCTCCTATGTAGACTTCTTTTTTTCTCTTTTCTCAAGACGTTTTTGTTTTTACAGCTTCACTCTGGGCAGACCAGACCGTTGTACACACGTTCATGCGCACAAACACACACACCCTCGCTCGCTCTCCCTCTATCTCTCTCTCACTCACATACACACATGCACACTCCCATACATATTCCCATACGCACAGACCCCTAAAGGGGCCTTTTTTCCACATTGGACCATATGGTGCAGACAGGCGCACGGAAACAATTCTCTAAAAACAACACACATTCTACACTTAGAAACCTACCACACACACACACACACACACACACACAGGCTCATAGATTTTCCCTCTCGCTCTCTCTCTTTCAAACACACACACACACACATGCACACACCAGACAGTTAAATCTGCTGAATGAATTGCTGCCTTGTTCAGCAGTGCACTAATGGCAAGAACCTGCTATGGCGATTACCACACACACGCACGCACACACACACACACACACACACACACACACACACATACCGGGGCTTAGCATTAGGCATTCTAGGGCACTTATCCATTAGAGAGGTTAGTTATTTTCCTCACTCCAAACGTAGGTATTCAGCTTAATATTCCAACAGCGGTGGTTGTAAATCTGCTCGGTTAAGGAGCTGGGGCAGATCTCTCCGAAAAGCTGGATCTCCTTAGTACACCAGGATGGAGCTCGACCAATTATACAAGCTAATAAAAAGGCTGATATTTTACTTGTTTTTATTTTTATTTTACTATAAAAACCTGACGGTGAAGCCTTGAAATCTTTATTTTAAAAAAAGTTGTAATTATGATGTATTCAGTTGCGTATCCTCGTAGCTTTCTTTCTGTTTCAGTAAGTCTTGCTTACCGTTTCCATTAGCTTACTCTACTTAAAAAATCTTCCCACATATCCTCTAGGTCATAGTTTTGTTTTCTCTCACAGTCGGTAAATCCACTTTTATGCCAGTCTCTCTAGTTCCCTTTTTCTCTCGTGTAATCAAAGACGCAGCAGGTTCTCCATTATTCTTTAAATTTGGCACTTTTCATCTTTCATTTCAGAGTCAAATTTAACAGTGTTTGTTATTGCAGTCAAATGTATCCGATGGACTCAAAGCAGCTGGAGACAAGAATGCCCAATTTTTCAGCTCCACTTACTCAGCATTGATTTGTTAAGACTGAAAAAAGTGACTTCTGTAATGCGCGATGCCGAGAAAGAGAGCACTGAGTCATCTCACTCAGAGGGAAACTTCCTTTCATACTAATGGGGAAGAAACTGCACATAATAAAGAAACGTTTCCATAATGTAAAAGTTAGGGTTACAAACATTACTGTCACAATTATTTTAATTCTTAGTCATTTGCTATTTTATCCTGTGATTGTTTATTGCTAAGTAATACCATTAACTGCTATTAACAGCTTTGTGTTTTCAGCTGAACAGAACCAATGTCAAACCTACTTTGTCAAAAAAAAAAACAAGAGATTTTGCATGAAAATACTTAAAAGGCCACCCCCAAAGACACCAAAACTAAAGCAAGGCAGAGGCTGTTTAAGCATAAGGCAAGTATGTCTTGCATAAGTAATAATCAACAACGCACTGCTCGACATAAACTAGCAAATCTAGGATACCCCACGTTGTAATGTTTTTAGAAATGCCATGTTAGACCCATAAAAGTTCCTGAAAAGTTCCTGCAGCTGATTTAAACCACACCTTTACACGTTTAGTTCTCTCTAGCATTGTCACTATGAGCAAGGACTATGTGTGTGCATCAGTCTGTGTGCTCTGCAGTGATTGACAGCTGCTGTTGCCGATGCTATACATCCTTCATGAGAGCACTCTGTCTTCTGGATTAAGGAAACGAGATAATGCATCATGGACAAATGTCTTAATCTCACTTAATCTTACTTGACATTGTCCGCTTTTTTGGGGGGGGGGGCAACACAAGTGAGAGCCACTGCACAGTTGTAATTTTGTCACACAGACTTTTGTTGTAAATGACACATTAATGTTATCAGAACATAAAAAGGTGTCTGGGGTGCTTTCTTAGTCACAAAGCATCATGTTCAGATGCCATCAAGCTAGTATTAAAAAAAAGGATTTGAGGTTGAAAGTGGCTTTAGTCAGTTTATCTTTAATGACAATTTTGCTCCTGCATTGTTCCACACAACAGCAAGCAGTCCCTCACCACTTGCACTGGCATTCCAGTCAAACAAACACAGCCGTGTGCTGTGAAACTCATTGCATCGTGGTGACTGTCTGGGTTGCATTTGGCTTCAGTGAGCACCTGAAAAAACTACCGTTTGGAACTATCTGTCAGCCCCCAGCTACTCTGTTTTTATTGTTCTGGCAACTTGTTCTGCTGCTGCCAGGCACCCTGGCTTCTTTGGATGGCTGTGCTGGCTGCTAGTTTTAGCATCACCACCAGCAACTGGCCTGTCAGCTCCCAGCAACTCTGTCTTTATCGTCCTGGGTAAGGGTTCTGGTGCTGCCGGCCTGGCAGGAGTACTATCAGCAGCAGCCTGAGCTTCTGTCTTCCCCTTTGTTGTTCCTCATCAGTGGACTCTCTACAGAGTCTGTCAACAGTTGAAAATTTGATGTAATTCACAAAATCAACTCCGTATTAAAAAAACGAGTGTGGTCGTTAATTTTGTCCAAACTTCCAATACGATGTCATGTTATATAAATGAATGGGTCAAAGCTGCTACAGAGCACTGCGGTGATAAAACATTTACAAGCGATGCAAGTAAAGACACAGCATTCCTACGACTAATACATGGGTGGAAAAAACTGAATATCAGCAACATTTGATTACAGAAAAAAATGACAGTATGCAGTATTTTGGGGGAGAAACTTCATTCAAGCTGACTTCAAACTTTCTGCAACTCCGTCAAGGCTGCAACTGCAAAGAGATTTTTCCTTCCAGACATACTGGGGCAGCATGCAGCTGTATAGTTCACCAGCATATGGATTAAATAAATACAGTCTGCACAGAGCTTGTTAACACTTGTTCACTTGGATCCAGCACAAGTTTTAGGCAAACCCAACAAAAAAACATGCACTCACATCTGTGCACACCCAGACCAAAGCGTACATGTAACTTATATGCACACAAAGAAGTATGACACACACATGCAAACATCCTTAAAGGAGTAAATGTGTAGGTAAGTATTGTGAATCCACACATAAATATATAGAGAAACTGGAGGGAACCTTTTGATAAATACTAAGTAGCATGTTAGTGATTAGCAAAAACTCCATTTACCACACTAAGGCAAGTCTGTTTGTATGTCTGAGTCCAATTTAACCAGTTTTCGAATCAGCATAAATTAACTGTATGGGAGTCTCATCTAATCACACACTTGGTTGGATATAAAAAGAATAAATTGTACATTTTAACTGAATCTTTTATCTTTTACATGCGCACTAACATCTTACGTGTATGCAACAGTTACTTGGAAGTGCTTCAGTTGAGATAGCACAACTCTCTCCCACACACACACACACAAAACTGTTGGTTGGGGTCTGATCTACTTCTGGCTATGTAGTCAGTTGCTAACAAAATCTGATTAATGGATTTCAACTCAGTCTCTCCAACAAACACAGAAGCAGACTGAGAGGAAGATGAATTGGTACAAGCTTTGAAAACTAGGTTGGGTCCACTGCCTCAGCTTTGCCTAGTTACCGTTCTTAATCTGATTAATCAAATTTTTTTCCTCCTAGAAAGGCTTTGGAAAATGAGCGCACCAAGCACCGAATGCTAGTCAGGTTTTGCTGTGTGAATCTGACCCTCCAAACAATTTGGATACGAGGAGAAACAAACATGAACTGTGCCGTGCGTGCCTGCATTAATGATAACATTTCTTCAAGCCTTCAACTTGTTCCAGCATCAGTTTATGTCGTAAGATATACGATATGCCATCTCGATCCAAATGTTAACCACGCTTATAGGCCTACCCCAAATCTAGGCATATTATGCCTAGATTTGGGGGTTGCAAGCCTGCTGACATCTGGGCTGCAATGCGGTAGTATGGACAGCTCTGGGCACAGTTATATAAGCTAATGAACCATCTTAAGAGCCATTGGAGAATTTTTTGTAAACCAAATGCTACATTTATAAACTAACAGCCAATATACAGTACACTGTTGGTCGAGTTTTATCAATATATTACAGACAATGCAATCAATTCCTAAACAGCAACTATTATTGGCCAACTATGTCCTGCCTTGTACTTTGATTGCTTAGAAAGCAAACTCAGAATAAACAGGTCAAAACAGCTGCACCATAAAAAGATAATTATTCAGTGTGACAATGCAATCAGGTCTGCTTTCTCAATGTAGTTACAAACAGAGTTACTGCAAGCATGCAAACAGACCATAATTGAGATAAAACAGACTTGTGCAAAGAATTAACACGCATCTGTCACCCTGATCTTTGATTGATTCGATGTCCTTTAAAGTAGTCGATCATTAACAAACTGACAAATTAAGCCATTAATAGCAATGACACCTGGTGACACCTCCATTATTAATCTTTGCCTGGCTAAATAATAAGTCTTAATTGGAATCTATTAGAATGAATTGTTAGTTGGGATGTCAGGGACAAAGAAAAAGACTTGTGTGCATGAGTTTGTCCATGTACGTCTTTGCGAGAAGATAAAGGTTTAATGCCCTCTGTACTTATTGATGAATGGGTATGTCTCGACGTCCTACACACACATACGCACACGGAAACACTGAAAAGGGAAAAAAACGCGCATATGTGTGTGTATGTGTGTGGAAAACTAACAGCGGTAGAGCGCGCTGTAAAGCTGCGAGAAGATGAGATCATCACACACACTGAGCTACCTTCTGACCCATTTTGGCAACAGTCAACAGGTAGTTTACACGCGGATGTTCAAACGTTTTCTAAACCAGGCTCTGCTCTGACTTTTGCTGTTTGAGGCCGACACACACAGACAGTAAGAGGGTGACGCAAAAAGAGAGAAAGATCTGCTGACAGACAATGGGGAAGGAACACATCAGGAATCACCACCTCAGAGGAGCGAAACTCTTTTGTGGGCTACTATGTCACAGAAACAAAAAAAAAAGTCTTTATATGTGCACGCTGTGCTGCGTGTTGCGTGCAGGATCAAATTCAAATGGCTCTAACTCTACTCAACATTGCTCAGTTTTTTTAAAGCCTCAAAACAAAAACAAAAAAAACCTGGCACATGTGACTAACATATCAAAGACTAGGAGATAACCCAACATGCACGCACACCACTGCATCTATGAGAACATTTGTATATACACATTTGAAGGCATGCAATCATGCACATGCATACACACAATTGAATAGACACACACACACACATGACCACAGCTAAAAGCATCAAGCAGCTCAAAGTAATCCGCCCTGCTGAATAACATCACCAAGCAAAGCCACCGCACCGCATAATGAAAAACATGCTAACACACACACAGATGCTCGCACACTGTGCAAAAGGACATACGCAAATTTGCATATCCATTATCAATCACTATGGTGCATGCAAAATAGCTACGTGGAAAGATATTCATAAAGACGCACCAAAAGTACAGAGACAGTCTCAAAGACTCTCTGCAATGATCGTGCATTTACAGTTAAAGGGTCATTTCACCAAAAAAGACCTGCGTTTTTTAGCCTTCCAGGCTGCTTGGAGTTCACTTTAAAGAGATTTCAAGAAAGCTGCTAGTACTCATATACTGAGCTATACAAATAAAGAGGATTCATACACTTCCTAAAAAAATCAACTTATCTTACATAACTCAATGTATAAGTCATTCAAATCATTCAGAAACCTTGTTCTGGAGAGTTTTGAACGGTTGAAACAGTTCCCAATAAAAACTGTTGAGACAGCAGAAAGAGCACGAGAGTGTGTGAGAGAAAGAAAAAGGAAGCAGACGTCGAGAGCTTCAGCGTGCGTTGTGACACAGGTAAAGGAGGATACACAGCAGCTGTTTGTGCACCTTTGTTGGTGTGTTTTTGTGTGTGCTCAGCACAGCTGATGGCTGGTGAAAAATGGAAATAAATAAATTCAGAAATTTAAAGCGTGTCAGTTCTTGCAGCTTGTTAGTAACACAAAAGCCCCGATAAGGCAAAATACAGTGCGGTTAAATTGCCGTATGTTAGCGTCATAATGCATACAAATGTACACGCCCACATATATACACACAGATCTAGATGAGAATAATTCTCTATTTACATGACATAATTCAACAATATGGTTGTATGTACTGTATGTGAAAAATATTTCTTGATTTGCGAGCGCTTGGATAAAGGCAGACAGTTCGGCACATACGGTATTTAAACCGAAATAAAATAATACAGCACTGCTATAATTATAATGTATGCTACACCACAAACCACTGCAGCTTTTTGCACATGCTTACATAATAACCTCAGCTGTAAATATACGTACTTCCTGCAGTACAATAACCTGTGCAGTGCCATTACGTTCTAGGATCCATGAATGCACATAGCAAAAGGAAAAAGTAACCTTTTCAGTTCAAACACTCTGATATCTGAACAAACAGATCATGTTTTGGTGTTGTACAAAACTCAGCATTTAATTGAACAGGCACTCTTATTCATATGTTACCATCCCCTAATTGCAGGCTCACCATTAACGGTCTCTATGTAGCATGTGGGCTTCTGTAAAGCCTTGGAGATCACTGGTACTAATCGACATTGCTAGTAGTTTGCTGTGGTGGTGCTGGAGTCGACGTTTGAAAGCGTATTTATGGGATCTGAAGAGCGAAATTAAAGCAGTTGTGTCAGAAACCTCTTGTTAACAGACATCCCTGGGAACCATTGCATATTTTGGAAGCAAACCAATCAAACAGTAGATCAAGTTGCTCCCTCTAAACTTTACAAAGTGTGAGGAACTAATGAGCTCTGCTAATGAGGTCTACTGAACCAGAATGCAGCAGATGCTTACTGGAAGAGCAGGTAACGTTTCGCTATGAGTAAACTGCTCCACTGCTTGATGGCAAAAACAATCTTTTAACTTTTATTTCTGCATAGGAATCATTTGAAACAGCGCAGTATTCGAGCGATATTTAAACAGTTTTCCACCCTCACTGGGTGCCACCAGGCAAACATTAAATACCACAGCGTATGGAGGAGCGATTCAAGGCAACGTGCAGTCACTTCCTCCACAAGTGATGACTAAGAGCAGTTTTTCATAATACTTCGTTGTTCTGCGTGTACGCCATTTTATCTGCAGTCGCTTAGTAAACTACCCCCCTGTACCCGCTTTGGCTTGAGGTGGTTATATCAGACCCACAAACTGGCCGAGCTCTGAGAACGACGGATGCCTGTTAAAGCTTTTATTTTTTTTATTTCTCGTGAAATTGTTTGCTTTCATAGTTTAAAGCAAGACTTGCTGTGCACACACACACCACAAAAACACGCTGAGTTACTGCAGAAAAAGGATATTAATTTTTTTTTTTCAAGGAATGAACGCTGATGCTGCAGAAAAAAGTGAATTATTGTTTTATTCCTAATGAAAAATAATTCATAAACAATTATTAGCACTTTAATTTAATGTAAAAAAATAAATCCCATTAACATTTGTATTAATATTGTATTAAAGATTAGTGTCTAATTAAAAAGTGTATTATATACATTTAATTACTAAATGTTACACTTGATAAACTGACTTTGTAAATATTCACGGTAGTTTTGTCAGAACATGTAGGACAGAAAGCAGCAGAATCCTGAATATCAGCAGTAAAAACATTAAGTTTAAAGTTGTTCACTTTCCTATTGAGGGATTGAAAGTGAAAACATATATGTCCTACCTCTGCTGATCATCGGGTTATATAAACATCATGGCTGGCTCCTGGCTTTGGCATCGGTTCTGATGAAATGGCTCGGTTTAACCCTACGCCGCAGCGGTCCGTCCAGCAGCGCAGTTCGGCTACTGGCCTTCTGTACTCCACAGCGTAATGGAAAGCAGAAACCAGGTGTCAGACCAGAGCTAGTATCCTTCCATTTCTTAATCAGGTCCACACAACTCCTCGCAGGTCCGTGAGCATCCGCGCTGAAATTCTTCGGCTTCTTTGACTTTTGCTTGTGAAGGTCTTCAACTGTAAGTCGCATCAGCTACTTTTAGTCCACGGCTGCTGCCCCCCCCCCCCTCTCGTACGCTTAACAGCTGGCCATTACAGCTTTGAGTTTGATCAAGTGTGTGTTCTGCGTAAGAGCTGTTATGCAAGCTGTCACGTTTGCTGTCCGGTCCTTTATTTTTTGTTTTGTTTTTTCGTAATTCAATTCTGGTTAAGGTCCTCAGTCATGGTTGTCAGAGTCCACTATCATCTTAACAACCTGCAAAAAGACAGAAAGATAAATACTGTTAGAAATGGGCACATGCTGCAGAAGTTAATGAAACCTATTGGAGCCAGATTTCAGACATTTTTTCCATACTTTACGTTTACGGGAAACAATTTTGCCTGGACTTTAGACGTCTACATTAAAATGGTTGATCAAAGGTGCACAATAGCCAAGAAAACATTCAGTGCCCTGCTCAGACCCCGGCCGGTTTGAGGGGTTTTTTCTTTTCTTTTCCCATATGTGACAGCTGACAATGCCTTTCACATGTGAAGTCAGTTTTGAGGTCTTTTTAAAGTCGGGGCCACGGGTAATTTACAGTACAATTTAAAAAATAAAATAATAATAATAATAAATGTGATTCTTTCACAGTGAAAGCGTCGTCAGCTTTCCGTGAACTAAGAAAAAAAAAGTTCAATTTTCAACCAAAATCTACAATTAACAAACATGTCTGTGTTTGACAACTGTAAACTCGTTGCTTTTTTGCACATGTCAAATTATATTTTCTTTGTGCCACAGAAGGACGTGAAGCACAACAAACAGCCCGGACATTAACAGTCAGGTAAATAATGAGAAAAAACTGTGCAGGCGCAAAACTACTGGGGAAAAAAAAGGTCACTAATAATATCCCAAGGATATAATTAACAGCAGAACCCAGCATCTCGCTGTCTTCTTCTTTAAGTATGATTTGCTCACTTTCAATTGTGATTGCTTAATGAATCACAACAAGGCCGTCATTGATGAATAACTTCCAGGAATCAATAAAATAAATGATCACATATTGGATTTCCAGCGGCTGTGCCCGCTGACGAGTCTATTTTTCTTCATTCTGTAATTCTAACTGTTACAAGTTACACTCTAGTTCTCAGTTCCCCCTTTTGTTGCCCCAACCACAAAAATAACCCCACCCTCTGTGTCAGTAACACTCCTCTCCCGCTCTCTTTTTTTTTTTTTCATTCTCACTCTGCCACCCTGTCTCCTTCTTTCCATCCATCTCGGCTCTCTCTACCTCGTCCTGCAAATCAAAATGTTAGTCTGTATTTATAATAAACCGTTTTCCTCCAGTCAGTCTGGCTGGTGTGTGCGTGTATCTGTGGGTGCCTGCATCAACGGTGGATAAAGATTCAATACCTGTTCAGCGGTCTTGACCACTTCCACAGACAGTTCTAACTTTGTTTGGGCTATAGATAGAAAGTTAGCACACCAGAACTGGAGGCTATCATTATCTGAAAATGGATATCTGCTGTTTCGCAAGAAAAAAAAATTGCTGGCAATAAAAGCCAAGAACATTATGAGTCATTACTGAAATTATGAGTCATTTTAAAGACCCTCCCATCTTAAAACAGTGCTGTTTTTCAGGATTAAAAACAAACTTCTCAGAAAAAAACACGATGATTTCCAGGTAGGCACTTGGAAAAAAGTTGTCCATAGGTAACCTTATGAAAGTGTCCACACCACAAAAAACAAACAAAAAAAACAAACAAAGAACACAACAAACAAACAAAAAAAGAAGGTGAGAACTCCAGTATCACATCAAGCAGACATGCTTCCGGTTATTACATGATCGACCACATCATGTAATAACAGCGTTATAACGGAGAGGACGAATGTTCTTTTCAAAGCAGAAAAAGAGAAATCTAAGAATCAACTTATTCATTAGCAGTTCCCACAAAAGGAAAAGAAAAGGGGAAAGAAAGGTTTTCTTTATCTTAAGAGTGAGTATAGCTTTAAATATTTTTTTCCTGTGGAACTCTGACTCAGTCAGCCCCTGCTTACTCATTTTCTCAATCACTGTTTTTTGCTTCTTTGGTGTTTTTCTCTGTATTCTCTGTTTCTTTTTCTTCCTTTCTTTTTTTTAACTTCCACTATGACTTTTCTTGTTTTCTTGCATTCATTCATCTCTTTTTCTAGTATAACTTCCATTTCCCAAGCTCACGTCCATCAACTTCACGTTTTTCTCCCTCTCTCCGTTCCATGTCTCTCTCCCATCAATTCATCACTGAGCTCGCTGTCACATTAATGTGTTTCTTCTGACTGTTTTTCCAACTGTCATTGTGGCTGAGATACCCCCCACCTCCCAACCACCGCCACAGCCCCCCCATCCCTTCTGCGCTCACTCCCGCAGCCCCCCACCCCCCCATACACACACACTTTGTGAATGCGTGTGGTCCAGTCCGGCCATAGACTGTTACATTGTCCCAGACAGGTTGGACTGCGCCACTAGCCAGCAGACGAGGGGGGGATGGGGGGGAGGTGGAAAGCGGGGGTTCCTAGGCAATGTTTGTTTTTCTGTTTCCAATTTGGTCCAGCCTGAGGAACTCCACACTCCGCTCTGTCTCAAACACACCATTCATGACGGCCTGACGTACATGATTACACACACATGCCCACTCGCCAGCTCTCCGCTCGCTCCGAAGCACGCACACACATGCAAACAGACGCACACACGCGTTACATGCTCTCACTGCCTCCAACAGACGCACAGACTTAGTGTAAATCCATGACGACAAACATAGCACTCGAGTTCATTTGCAATCATTTTTGTCACGAAACGCAAGACCCTCAATTTATCTTTGTCCTCATCTTTTATTGTTTTCTGATTTGTTATTGCTAATGCCGGCTCAAATGACATAGTGGTCAAACTAATTACACTCGTTTCTTCCTCATCTTTCGGCAATTTTTTTTCCTCTGCTGTCCCAAGGAAAATAATTGTCTTTGAAGGGCCGTTTTGATGTGTCTTGTTGCCTTTTCAGATCTTATGTAGGCAGAGTTATGCTCCATGTTTCACCAATTAGAGCACAGAGAGTACATTGTTTGATATTCAGCTCAACTCAACCGTTCCAGCTGAAATGGATTATTGTGGTCATTTTTGCTGTTAGGATTTTAAATACACTAACTAAAGATCTTTCTATGTACTAGTAAAATCGTTATCTTGGATCAATACAGACAAACTGTGCTGACAGGTAGTTATCAGTCTTTTCAGATGTCATGGAATTATCGTCCCCCTGTTTGGTTTAAGCATCAACGATGTACAAGCAGGCACTGTATGCAAATGAGGTTTACTATGATTCAGTGCTCTCCGGCCGGTTCCCTGCAGATCATACCAAAAAAGCAGTGCAAAAGCAGCAAGAGCTGCACGCAGAGCTTTGCCGTTCTATCCGCGGCATAAAACGTACTGAGTAGCAGGTGCAAAACCATAAAGCTGGATGTGGAGCTTTCCAATTTTACTGTCAGGTAAACAAAGGAAACTATTAAACTACTCTTGAGATTCTCATAATAATTTGTTTAGTGATTGCAAACAGCTTGTCAATCAAAGAAAGTTGTCTTCTTCCAAAATCGTAAATTAAATTAATATTAGGAGAAGAGACGAAGCAAGTGTTAATCAAAGCAGTCAATGCCCCAACACAGCAGATCATACAAAGTGCAGACAATCTCGTACAGTGACGAGACAATGATTGGCCTATGGAGAACATCAAATAACCTTAACCTTAAGGTCCTGATGGAACAAAAAATGAACTTCATTAAGATCAGGTAAAATACAGCCAGACACTTTTCGCAAGTGTTGGCATGCATGACAAAAACAATGTTCTGATGACTACGTCTAAGGTAACAAAAAGAATATTTCCATGTTCCTAACAGATCACTAAAATTCACACTTTTAAATAAAAGCAGAGCTGAAAAAGTCAATTATCTGATAAGCTGATCATCGGAGTGTGTGACCATTCAAACGTTCCAATTCCTTGGTTCCCCCTTCCCTAATCTGAGAATTGATTTTTTTTTCCACAGTGAATTGAATATTTAGGTGGATTGACTAACAAATCAAGAAAAGTGACGGCAGATTAACTAAAATAATAGTTAATAGATAGATAGATAGTTAATAGCTAGTTAATAGACAGATCATCATCCTATCAAGCATGCACATGTTCAACCACACCAAAGAACACAATTAAAACTTCTGCTCTACATTTTGCATTGATCTGACCGTCTGCACGGCAAGCGAGCAAACACACTGTGCCAGTGCTTCTGCTCTCTTGTGAATCACACCACTAAGTGACCTTGATCAACCAGATCTTTCAGCTGCTGAGGTTAAAGCTGAGGGAGTGGCTTACCTATTCATTACTGTATGCAACACCCACAGCTTTTAGACTTTTCTCTGACACATATGCACGTGCAAGTTGCTGACATAGCACAGCTTTCCTGTGATACATAGGTTCCCCCTGAGTGGATAAATAAACAGTTGTAGGACTGATATTAGTCCACTTCTTCCTGTGGGGTTTGGAAATTAGTCTAAAACAGCATCACCGTTGCCACCAGTAACACTATTAATATAAAGAAAACTATACTTTACTACATAGTGTTACAAGTGGTTTTGAAACTGCTGAGCAAATTAATCTGCTACATCTTAGAAAACAAGAAAAGAGAAAGCCCAACTAATTACTAGTTAACTACAGTTGAGGCTGGTAGAGGAGACAAACTTACCAACCACAGTCAAATGAGTATCCACATTTGCCTCGTGGACGGTGCTAATGTCCCGCCTTGATGTACGATAGTAGCAGGAAACCGGGAGATGCATAAATCAACAGGGGACTGTTGATTCTGACCTTGCTCTCCACAGCTAAGACTCTCATACATCAAAAATAATGGAGAACAAACTCTGCTTCAGTGGTAGTTGTAGGCGTAATGGAAGGAACTAGTAGCTGCATAAATCAACAAGTTGATTGTTGACTCTTGCCTAGCTGTCTTTTCCCCCAAAATACGGAAAACAAACTACAGCTCTGCCAGAAACACACACGCATTACACACATGCATTCCACGAGCCTGCCGAAGTCTGCCAGACATATCTGATGATTTTAAGTACACGCACACACCCATGCATGCTTGTGTTTGTGTGTGCCTTGGTTTGGTTTGTCTGTCTGGGTAGGCTCAAACATTACATCAGTCATACACACTCACATCCACAAACTGAAACAGACAAATACACTAGATCATGCACGCACTGCGCCACATTCGCTATTCAACACTCTGTCTCTCAGGAATACACACACATGCACACAAAGACAACCACACACACACACAATATTTCCACTGCTGGAGAATCGGACGTTTCCTGCAAGCGGCCGGGAAAAATGTCTGGACAAACTTAAGACGCACACACGTACACACAACGGAACATTTTCAACCCACAATGTTGACATTATATTCCTTTCCAGAGCCCTTCTATCTACAAGCTGGCCAAGTGAAGCAGCGTTTCTCCATTGAGCAGTATCGGGAAGCAAGACTGGAAGACTGTCAGTGATGTCAATCCAGGGCTGGGCTCAATTAAAAGAAAAAAAGGGCTTTAATCAAATCTCAAAAACAAGTATAATCAACTTCTCATAATGGCTTGCTGTAATTTTTTATACGGGATAATTTTCACTGCAGTAAAAACATCTTTAATGAATCTTTTTTTCAGTGTCTCAGTCAAAGATATTACTAGTGCCTAAGAGATGCTGTATTAACTTACCTTTGATATCATGCGTGTATGAGGGTGCAAAAACTGATCTCCACTGAAGGCCAAAGCATCTTTCATTTTCTTAGACTGCAGCAAGGTTACATTTTCAGTGATGCAGTGTTCATTTGCAAAGAGATAGAAAAAGTGACGTACTGCCTTAGAGTCATATCATCGCCTTACATAGCTGAGGTTAACAATTCAGATTCAGCAAACCACATTTAAAAAGCACTTGGTAAAAATTTTAAACATACTAATAAGAGTGCCCCTCTTTTTACCATCTTTTCCTCACAACGCATTAATCAACTCAGCTGGTCGTTATCAATTTAGTCACATTAAAGTTATCTGCATAAACTCTAGTAAACTGTTGTTATCACTGAAAAACTGCAGTTGTCCCTGGTCGTGCAATGTGTTAGAGATGGAATCGGTCTAAAGGACAATGATAAATACATACCTATAAGCCAAATGAGCAATCAGACCAGTTCTGTTAATGTGCATGACTGCTCAAATATATTAAAAGCAAGCTAGCATTAGCTGACACAAGCTATAAATTCTGTATTGATCCCCAAAGCAAAGGTTCCTAGTTTTCCCCAAATTTTGGTAAAATTCCAGTTTGAACAAACAGACTTCACTGTTTAAAACTGACTTTATTTTGAGTGTTCTCTAAGGCATAAATTGGCTAAGCTGGCTAAGCCCCATCCCTTCCTTGCCAATGCTCTTGATCACAAAGTACTATTTGAAAAAAATTATAATTTTCTTTTACCTTATATGGAGTTTGTTTTGAAGCCTGTATTACTTGTTTATGCTGACAGCAAGATTAATGGGCTTTCCGAGATAATATTAGCTAGTGTCTCTTACTGGTGGCGCTATGGTGGAGCAGAAGATTGGCACTGACATAGACACTCAGGACATAGCACAAATATATCATTGCTATAATTATATATAAAATATATATATAATAAATATAAAAGTCACAGAAAATTCCACCCTTGACAAAGAAAATCACACAGGCCTACAGGACGGTTGGCAGCCCTCTGGCAACAATGTGTTGCAAGGGAAAAAGATGTATATCTCAAAGGTTAGCAAGCGGTTGTTGACAGTCGCTACTTGAAACAGGTCACAGAGTGGTACGCAGTGCTACACAAAAACCTGCTTGGGATTGCTTTAGCCACTCGCATATTGCCACAGTGGCGGTAGTTTGTGTGAAAAATCCTGACATGTCTGCAAACAGTTGCTAACTAGTCTAGGAACAATGGTGCCACTGTGAAAAGTGCAACACAAAATGGAAATGGAGACCGTTTGCCTTCAAAGTAAAATCTGTGCCTTTTCAAACTCACCCGCAAATGGCAAGGCACTTTCAAAGGCAAACATTTTCCGTTAGCGTCACACTTTTTCAAGTTTCACCAATCTTTGGCAGGTTCTTGGATGAAAATTTGCAAATGACAGCTATCTGCTAGCGACCAAAGCAATCCCAAGGAGGTTTTTGGCATCACACATCACCCCAACTTCCAGGAGCCAACACCGGGAGTATACAATTTTCCCTGTCAACCGTGGGTTGCTGACTGTTTTCTAGACTGAGCTCTAACAGACTATAAAAGACAACATTTACGATGACATTATTAAGTTATGTTACCATCTGTTTTAAAGCATGAAAAATGCTACAGACAGATTCTTTTAACCACAACAGGTGTGACACCAAACAGGTAACCCAAACCAGCACTAACTAGTACAGCAGGGAGGTTTCATGTACAACAGGCAAACTTTTCTCATCATTTAACAGAAACTATTCAAAAGGATTTTCTCAGTGCACAAATGGCTGTACTTTCCTGTGGTGCCGATATTCGACACATCTTCAAAGATGATCTCTAATGAGTTTAAACATCATTGCAATGCTCCTAACTTCTCTCTGCTGTTCTATCACCTCCTAGTCCTCATGCTGGTTTTCTCAATTCTCTTTGCTTTCTCTATCTCCTCCATAATAATCTGTAAATCAGACACTGTCACAGTTGCCTCCTTCCTAAGTGTTATTCAGAAGGGACATTTTAAATCTCTGTAACTCCTTGCTTTATCATCTTATATTTTAAGTGAAGTTGTCAGTCCACGGTGTAAATCCATTCGACTGCAACAAGAATATATTTAGGAAACAAATCAAGAGAACTTTGTTTTATGTTAACCTTTATAACATGGCTTCAGTGTTTAAGCTGATTTACGTACCTCTAAAGATAAGGTACATTTTTACTATTTAAAAAGTAAAAATCTTTATCATAATGTAGAACAGACAAAAAAAACTGGGGTGTTGGGTAATCTGACACATCAAATGGATATCAAGTATCAGAAAGAGCAAGTTTTACACAGGTGTTAACTGAAAGAATACATAGCAGCGAAGGGAGTGGCCACTTGAAGAGATTACAAATCTCTCATCGCCCAACATTCATCCTGATTTTGTAAACCTCCTCCCAAAGAAGGTAGTTCACACATTAAACTGACATTTTTTTTATGTGGCACATGGGAATCTGATCATTTCACTGACTCACTGACTTTTCTAAAAGAGCAAAAGGGAGGGGCGAAAAAGAGCGAAAGAGAGAGTGGAGGCGAGAGAGAGATTCTCACAGCTAGATGAAATCAGCCTGTAAAGAAAAGGGAGAGGACAACTTGTGTGTGAAGCACTAAAAAGCCCAAAAGCCATGTTTCAGAACAAACGCCATGCCCCCCACTGTGCTTTTCCACCCACCGCAACTCACACACATTGGCCTGAAGAAAATTTAACTGTCAGCCGTAAAGTTTTCAACCACAGTAAGTGATCTTTTGCCCCCTTTCTCGCCCCACTTTTCCCCCTTCCTCCTCCTGCCTATGCAAAACAGTCCCCCATCTATCTTTCTGTTGTTCATCCTTCTTTCCTCCTTTCCATTTCTCTTCTTATTCTATCTCTATTCTATTGTTGCTGTACATATTAAGCTTCATCTCCTTCTCTATTAATGTCCATCGCAGCCTCCTTTTATTTCCTTTCCTTTCACCATCAGTGTGTCCATTCATCCATCCATCATTCTATGAGGACCAAACCACTGTCCAACACAGACAGGCAGACACCCTCGCTATCCTATTTTCCTTATAAACTCTTTCCTACCACAAAAAATGAGAAACTATCCCTCTCTCTGTCCATTCTTTATCACACCAACCCCCCACTTACTGCATCCACACATATATCCACACACTTCTGACTGTGGGCCTCTGACACCCACCTCTTCGTCTCCCTTCACAAAAGTCTCAAAGACCCCCAGATGTGTGCCCCCTTAATTTCCATTTCAAAAAAGAACCACCTCCCTCCCTCCATCATCCATCTATCCGTGCATCCACTTCTTCAAACACACTATTACACACAGCTTATCAATGACAAGCCTTTTTTTTAAAGAGACAAAGAAAAAGAAAACGCTACCAATGAAAAATATCAGATCTTTGAAAGGGGAGTACAGGAATGTTGCAGATACAGACATATATGTTTATGCTGACCATCACAAATACCATTTATCCATAAGGAGAAACATACTGATGGTAACAAATTCTCTTTGCATTTCAAATACTTGTTTGGGACCCAAAGGTGAGCCCTGAGAAAACAATCCATTTAGGCTACTTCCACAGTAAACGCAATAATCTTGCATTTGAGCACAGGTTCATCGTTAGGTGACGTTAATTAAACTGATAACCTTTTTCTTCTTTAACAATACGACTTGCTATTTGCATTCACAATAACTTTTACTGAATTTTTTCTGCACTCAAGGTAACAGTATAATTTAATAGTGAAACTCTAATGTTTGCTAATACGTAAGATGACAACTTTAGCTGTTAGCCACTGCAGGCACTAAGGTTATTTCATTTTGCTGGGGGGGGGGTTTCATTTTTTTAGTTGTTGTTTGTTCCACGGAAACGATGAAAACTGTGTTATAGAAAGTGACTGAACTGTTTCAAGTTTTTTATATTCACAGGCAATTTATAGGTATACATTAAAAAAAATTTTTTTAAAACAATACTTGTGCAATACTGAAAATTTATTCATCTAATTCCCTGTTTATTTTCTACACTTCTGGTGACTCGGCACCATATTTCTGTTGCTAACTTACCAAATACAATTGGTAAGTTCAGCTACCGCGTTCCTGTTTAGCTGCTGGTAGACTTTTCTCATCTTTGGCCTACTGAACTATGAATAGTTGCGTTATCCTGTTAAATGAATACTGTCTGTCCACATTACAGACAGGCAAGAGTGATAACACTTGTTTCCTAGCTCAGAATTTCATCATTTTAATAATTAGCCACTGCCACC
The DNA here is from genome assembly GCF_900408965.1 of Simochromis diagramma. NCBI lineage: Eukaryota > Metazoa > Chordata > Actinopteri > Cichliformes > Cichlidae > Simochromis > Simochromis diagramma. The sequence continues at coordinate 8,545,995 of NW_024387523.1, read as the reverse complement.
AGATGCTACATTAATGATAAATTAGCAGACGGCTAATGTTGTTATCAGGCAATTGCTAATAGCTAAATAGCTAAATTTAGTATTCATTAGTATTTTTATACCTTTTTTCAAAATTCTATTCAGTACTTACATTGACTATGGTACTTACAGTCAAAAAAATACTGTTACATTTTTAGAATTTTAGAATTTTGGTATCAATAAAGAGTGCTAACTATCCATTCCATTACTATCCAAAACAGTAATAGCTGGTACCAATCCCTATTGCATGATACACGATACCCAATTTTACATCAGCCCAATATGCAAAATCCCTTTAAAACAATATTATTCTTAGATCACATCATTTAAAGCCATTAAACACAAAGCATGTTCAATGGCTATATCTAACCATTAACCATTCAACATTGTCAAACAGCCACAAGACAACCCTGCTACCCCACAGATATACAATTCCAAATGGAGGGAGGGAGTACCTCAGCCAAAAGGTTGTGGCTTGGTGCCCAAAGTCAAGTGTTTCATTTTAACTCAAACAATTTACTGCATTAGATTTCATACATTTAAAAAGTCCTTGTACCAGAACAAGCTACAACACCTTCAAATGTGCTGATTAAGCACTTTTCACTGCTGGGAGAGAAGATTAGTCCCTGCCTTTTCAACGTTTATGTGGCTTGAAGAGAAGCCCTGAGGGCATCTGCTCTAACTGTCTGCAGGGGTGTACCCTCTAAAGCCCAAAGCTGCTATCGCACAATTACTTTACAATATCAAAAACCAAGACCAGCACCATCCTGCAGAGAACAGGTGAGGCAGTTAGCTATGTCTAACTTCATTTTTCTGCTTCTTTCAGAAATGTCAAGCCAGACCAGAAGCAAGTTGAAAGGGTGTCATATCTCCCTGTGCTTCTTGCTGCCTTCTGTTATAGGGCAACCAGCCAGGGATACATGAATAAAATAACACATCAGGCCAGGCTAGAATGGCCCTTCATGAAATACAGTTACAGCAGAATTACAGTTCCACTCCTAATCCGTATTCCCTCATCTTTAGTTTCTACAGACTAAATAGTCCACACGGCCACAGGCAGAAGAAAAGAACGAGAAAAAATAAATCAGGAGAAGCAACGTGTGGCTATGTGCTTTAATGAAAAAAACAATGTTAGTCGCTTAAATCATAGTTTTAATTTGACGGGACGCCATAAAAAGTCTGCCCCTTCTAACACACAACCACACAGAGAAAAGCGCACAGTGAGAGACACACGCATACATGCACCAGAGTGAGGACAAAGACTACTTTGAAAAGTTACTCAGCCACCAGATGTTTTAGTCTGATCCCAGACTACAATACTAATGGGGCTGTACGCACGTGTGTGTGTGTGTGTGTGTGTGTGTGTGTGTGTGTGTGTGTGTGTGTGTGTGTGTGTGTGTGTGTGTGTGTGTGTGCAGAGAGGAGAGGGGAGAGAGACAAGCCGATAGTTTTAAGACAGTAAAAGTAAAGTTTGTTCCTCAGCAGGTCTATAGTAGTAACAAGGACATGCAAACACTTTCAAGGTAAACAAACTGCTTGGCTGCAGATAATCACAGAAGAGAAACTACAGATTCACGTATAACAAAATGGCAATTTTTATATTGGACAGACTTGAAACTGTAAGCATAGGTCAATGCAATGACAGCTTAAGAGTATATCACACATACAATTACACTCATCCATAAAATAAACAGGCATTAGGCAGCAGTATTGTTGTATGACTGCAAGACAAGCACTGGATCGAGCGTCAAACGCTGCCACAGAAAAGTGTGCCACATCAAACCTCAAAAGAATCACGATTGCGAATGAGAGAGCGCACAAGAGCAAACAAATGTCAGCTGAAGTGAAAGTTAAACGCAATCTTCAAGCAAGTAAATTAAGTGTTTTGACAGTGATTACAGGATGATTGGGCACACATGACACTAACAGTCCTTCTTGTCTTGCATTACAGTAAAAATAGGAGGCAGAGATTTGGAGATAATGAAACAGAAAGAGGCACTTCAAGAGCTAAGAAATCTAAGCTGTGCGTACGTGTTGTGCAGGTTCTTGATTTGACTGTTGACAGAGCAGACAGTTAACCTTCAGTGTAGAAATAAACAATCAGTGAGTCAATTCAATCATAGCCATGCAGCGAATGAGATAGATCTGACCTCAAGAGGAGAAGATAAGCGCCAGTGGGCTCCTACAATAACTGATAGCTATCTATCAACAACACTGAACTGTCTGGAGATGAATGTTTATTGATACTGCAGGCCAAGCATGCGAAGATGTGCAAAGATATGCTGCAGGAACGGATGCCATATTAAAACTATATAGTGAACAGTGAACAGTCAACAACCACATCAAAAATACTGTAGTTATCACGCAGAAAATTATCTGTCGAATTAGCCCAGATTGTACTAAACTAAAAACTGATGAGACATGAAATACAGTTATTGTAACACAAATGTGCCGCCCACTTTAGAACTTGTTAACAAAAAGCAAATCTCCAACCCTGAACACTGGAAAAAGCTTGATCTTACAATTTCTTACTACAAAACAGGTGGATTTTGTTCTTATTTACAGCCATGAAAAAATATATAGAATGACTTTCTCATTCACAATCAATCTTTCCTCCCTTCGGAGCAAGATAACTCGTTTCCAAGCAGCTTCCTTGATTTTAAAAAAAAAAGACACTTCTTCTACTTGAGAAAAGTCTCACTGAATTACGCATACAGTACTTGAGAAAAATGGTGCAGCACCCTCCATCTGCGTGTTGCACAGCCGCTTCAGCTTCAACACAAAGAAGCTTACAACATAAATCACATTCAGATTCCTGCCACTTATGCCACTGTCACAATTTCCATAGTTAATTTTCGCTGTCTGCCTGCTGGGTGCTGTGTGAAAACGGCAAGAAATTACAGACGGGGCCATGCTCATTACTTAAGGCGGTTAAGAAAAACAGTAAAGAAACGCACTCGTAATGTTGTATTTGTGATGTTTGCAACTGAAGTTTGCAACGATCAAAATCATCCAGCAAAGTAAGTCTAAATGCAGACAACATGTACTTACTTTTTGAAATTAAATTGATGTTTACATTTAAATCAGTGTATTACAGTATGGATGTCTCTACTCTGTCCCTTATACAATGGTGACTGTTTGAAGTATACTTTACTTTACATTTTTATACAGAAATTAAGGATTTTATAGAAATGCACTACTTTACGTGAAGCGTGTGAGTCTAAACATTTTAAGTGATTAGACCGTATCCTCTCTTCCTGATCTCTCTGTTAGTGTCAAGATACAGACTAGCAGCAAAGCTTTACATAATGTGTCCTCTAATATGTGCATACAATGAGATAAACCTAAAAACACCTACAAACGCCTCAACCTGCATGTTTCCTGTGATGGATCGTCTCGCTCTTGACCCTATGTCAAATCGGCCCGGGTTGCTTTTTCACATTGCGCACTAATAAATCAAGTTAGCAAAAGAAAATGACGAATGTAAATGAAATGCAATGACAGCAGCAAGTATCGTAGAGCCACTACAGTAAAAGCCAAGGAGAAACTGGTTTTGCAAGAGACATCTCACTGATGATTCACTGCAATTACAACTTTTATTCTTTGTTGATTGCAACAGGTAATTGTCACCTTTCACCCTTTCTGGACTTTTATGCAACTTTCACATGTGAAACTATTTGGTTGCTTTCTCAAGGAAACTACAAAAATCTACCATATTAACTTTTAACACAAGAGTGTACATAGCTTGATGGAATATGCAAGTCCCAATAAAAGACATTTTGCTCCTATCTTGTTATGCAGAGTTATCAAAGGTCTTTGAGGGACCAAGGTTTAAAACACATTAAGGTCTTTTTCATTCAAGTAAACCTGATCAGACTTCCAGGCTCTTTACTTATTCTCCAGAGCATCACTGACAGCTGTTTATAGGCTACAATTCTCTCTTAATGACATATAGCTGTCAACTTTTTTTTCTTCAAACCAATGGGAGCGCCTGCTGTAAACCTCGAGAAAAGGTAGAAGTCGAGGCAGCATTTTCAAGCCACACAATGACTGTCTGTATGAGTAAAGCATAAGGTCAAATCTCTCCAACATCTGAAATGTTCAACAACTTTTGTGGAATAAATGTAACAATGTTCCATACTTGATGTACATATTTTATAGAGCAGCATGTGAGATCTTTGTTTTTTAACTTGGAACTTGTTTAAAACTTCATTTATCAAAGGGTTGGATCAAATGTTCCACAGCGTTTTGCACAACTTCGACGCTCAAATGAAATGTGATTGATATCTGAACGCACGGGTGTATGGGAGGCATCAGTGTGATACTGCTGAGTCAAAGCAGGCAGGGCTCGCCACTCACTCAACCTGTAGGTTTCATTTACCAACTGCCCTGACACAACTAACAAGCCAAAGATTGGTTTCGTAATTAAAGTCTGATCATGGGAAAGACAGATTTAGAACAACTGCTGTCTACGGCACAGTTGAGACATTTAAGTGATGCACGGGAATTCGCATGGGGTCGGTGAGTTTAAAAGTTACGCGTCTTTTGGTAACAGGAAAGCCTTTATAACCACAGGGCTGTACTGCTGCTTTGTCACTACTTTCGGCGGGTACACGTCTTAATCCTCTGCCCCACCACTTCATCGGTCTTTACAGTAACGTGGCAGAAGGATTTTTATTATCTTAGATCAAAGGAGGGCAAAAATGCCCCATATTTAGGATTCGTATCCCCCCTCCGCCCCACCCCCAAATAAATCTAAATACTAAGAGAGAAAAAAGAATCATTTCACCCTAAACCAAGACCATGTGCTCGTTATCTGAAGCAGGCGGTCTAAAAAGACAGACTTAAAAGTCTAAAATAGACCAAAGACATTAGAGACAAAGTCAAGCCTAAACAAGACTGCAGTAACCACAGACAGAGTGGGGATGACATTTTGGGCATTTAGCAGACACTCTTTTCCAGACTGACTTCCAGTAAATGCAACGAGAGAATAAGCTCAAATCCCTGTATAACCAATGCTGCAAGCACTGAATATAAGCAATAATAGACCCAAAATATGCACACACAGTAAAATAATTTAAAAACAATTGTGTCCTGAGGATATGAGCAAAACAGAAGATTTGTTAATAAAAAACAAAACAAAAAAAATGTGCTAGCTAGAGAACTCTGAGCCAAAGAGCCAGAAGCCTTACAGAAAGCCTTGTTTTTCTTTAAGTAAACTATCAGTGACAAATGGATGTTTCCTTTAAATGAACTGCAGGCAGGCTCGAGATGAATAACGACTGAATCTCTAATAGATGCTATCTTTTCCTGCTATTGGAAACAGTGAGTGTTGGGAGTAGTTCAACATTTGCCATAAAGTATTTAAGAAAGAGTTTCCTAATTTTTTAAAATTTGCAAAAAGTGAAAGAAAAAGTGTTCTCACAGACTGATTCGTAGTGGTCAACAGGTTTGCGATCACATCTATTTTTTAAACTATTCAACATTAAAACAAAACGAATTACTACAATCAGCTCTTTGTTAGTTATGATGTACAGTTTAACAAAATGCTGCAAAAGCTCGGAGAAAGGACGCACATCAGTCCGGACCAGAAGGAGAGAGACAGCAACAACGGATTAGAGGTCAAATTATTACACTGCATTCCCTTTAGTAGTGTTAGACCTCAGCGTTAGGCAAACATACTTTACTTCCCCCCGAAAAGCTTTTACTGTAGAGGAGAAACAGCGGGGGCTTCGCTGAAAGTTTTACAAACTTGCATCAATCCTGTTAACGTTTTTTAGGGTAGGCAAGATTGTCGATTTTACTTTGGAAAATTCACAGCCGCGTCAGGTTTGTACAGCTTCCCTGGATCAACAAAATCAATCACACGTCTACCAGTTTAATCACTACTTCAAAAAAACCCACTTGCTCTAAGTTAAAGTCTCCCTTTACACTCCATTTCGCACTGGCCTTTTTTCCCCCCATGTAATGCGGCACCGCTTTGAAACGACCAAAGACAAATGCATGGCAGCCCACAAAATCACTACAGTTGTTCCTCATGTCTTACAGAACATCAAACCATCAATAAAACACAGGAGATACATTCCAGCTAGTTGAACAGGACATTTCTGACTTCCCTCGCTCCATGTGTGCTCTCTCTCTCTCCCTCTCTCTCCCCGTCTCTACAAACTTTCTCTGTTGCGAGTTCCACCACAGAGAGACTTCACATATTGCAGCCATATGAGCGAAGCCACGGCTGTCTCCACAGCACATACAGACGCACAGGAAAAAGTGCTGCGCTGTCTCCCGCTCTGTCTCACACACACACGGGAATGAGTTTTACAAGCAGGGGGGGTTCTCTTTAGGAAGTTCTCAACTGTTTTGACATTTAATAGCGGCTATGAACAAAGCTGTACGATACAATAATATCCAGTGTCTGGAGAGCGGAAAATGTTTTAACGTTACGGAGCTGGATTGACACATCGGTGGATAAAGTGTTTTAACTAATTTTACAGAACATTGGTTGAAGTTATAAAAAGTTTGACAGGGACTCATTACATGCACGATGTCTTCGGTTATAGGAACACGTTTTTTGTTTTTCTTTTTTGGTGAGGGGGGTTGGACTGTCTGCAGCGACTATACCCAAAGCTGAAGTGTAGCGGATCTAAAGCAAAAAAGATATAGTGACACAATATGGCATAAAAATGTTACCTTCATCTTTAAAAAAGATTTAAAGTAGGATTTCTTTTCTGATAAAAATCACTTCATCCAAGTTTATTTATGTGCTGTGATAAAACTAACTGAATCGTCCCATTCAGACTTTTTCACAATAATAAAGAGCAGAAGACAAACTTGATTGCGCATACTGGAATTTGTGGAACTGTTAAAAAAAACACCAATGTTATGCATGCATGCATTGGAAAGCAGATGTGAAAGCACTGCTAGAAAACGTTACCCATGAAGCTGATTAAATCACATTAATGTACTTTTTTCCCCCAAAGTAAAAATAATCTGTCATAATCCCATATCTTACAGAATACGTGTGACTTACGATGCTGCCAATCGCTCGTGCATGAAGGAACGGCTTTTCTGCTGAAGAAGTCCAAACAAATGCTCAATATTTGAAGTTTCAGAATCAGACGTGTGTCAGACTGCTGCGGCAAATGCAAACTAAACCTTAAAAGTTTCACAAGTTGTATTATTTTACTTTTTTCCCCCCTCAAACGGTCCACACAGTTTTGAGTTGAAGGGAAACGACTGTGAAACTTTTCCACCGTGTCGTGGCCAAGAAGTTGGGCATTTAAGATACAAATAAAAACTCAAGATATCAACTTGAAATTGCTTTTTAAAGTCTTTGCAGTGGCTTTTAAGCATTTTCTGCTTAACGCTGAAATGCCATGGAGCTACATTTAAAGGGTTGTGGGACAATTTTGAAAGGGCCCAATGAATAAATTAATTGCTTCATAAAAAAACAAAGTGTAACCTCAGACAGCTGTGAACAAGTGTCACAGTTAAGTCTCAGGGTCTTGCTTTTCTTTAAGGAAATAGAAGTGGGGGGGTGAAAAAAAAAAAAGCCCACTGAGGTTATCTGCTGAATAAAAGTTGCTCCACGCATAAGGGGTTCTTTGGGGGCCAGAACTGGAGAACTCTGCTGAAGGACTATGTAAAAAGCTTCCTTGCAGTGTGTGCCTCATTGTGCTGGCTTCACATACTCTGCTCTCCCCACAGAGTTGTCATGCCTACCCAGCTCCCCTTATCTCAAAGGAACATCACAGTTTCTTACGACCGAAGAGCGAGAGAGAGAAAGAGAGGGGGGGAAACTTTTTCAAAGTTAAGTGGAAATGCAACTCATGCCTTCCCGGCATCACTCGTGAAACGTCCAACAGCGAGGAAACCAATAAATTCGCAAAGATTTGAGCTAAGAGGCACTTGTTTTCTTCAAAAGTTGATAAGAGAGAGGATGATCGGGGAGGGGGGGTTAGAGGAGGAGGAGTGGGGGGGGGGGGGGTATCCTTTACGACAATTCACATCCACCATGCGCTCGCCAGTTTCCTAACAATGAAAGAGGTGCAAAACAAACAACATAAGAACAAACAAACAAACAAACAGCGCCAAACGGTCTTTGAACCGGTTGATAAACGCAATCTCTGTGATGTGGACTCACGCTTCTTTCCGCTTTAAGTCCAGAAAACAACAAGCAAGTTAACTGCGTTCATCTTTCGGGCTTCAAAACCCCCTTTTCCCCCCTCTCTCTGTCCGTCTCTGTGTCTCTGCGACGTGCGTCATTCAGAGAAGCAAGAAATCTGAACTTGAGTATCAAGTTTGCAGTCAGAATAGCAATGAAAAAAAAAAAGTTATCAATGAAAATAACCAAGAGGTAAGCGTGCAGTTTTAGTAGTTACACAAGAGTTACCCTGTGCTGACACAAAAATAAATAAATCACTCCAAGTCACTGGCTTCTAGGAAATCGGTGTCATTTAACGTGACTTGACGCGACACACGTAAATAAATAAAATCAAGAAACAAAACTTTGAGAAAGGAGAATACACAAACCTACTTGAGGCGACTAAGTCACTCCACGTCCCCTTGTTGCTGGCTTCAAACTCAGTCTTAAAATCAGAGCGGTTCCCCCAGTAGCCCCCCAATTTGTATTTGTGTGGCGTTTGGGTGTCCTAACCTAAATGTAAATTGCCATGTGAATTCAAAGCGGTGCTGCTCTTTTCCCTCTCTCTCATTCAGCAGATCCCTCTTTCCTTACCGACGCCGCTCAGGCCGTTAGTTACATAAGACGCAAACCGACTGCTGCCCGTCGTAAAACTACCAACAGCTAACAGAGCGATATTTCGCCTCCTAATCGCACACGGCTTCCCTTTTAAGACGAACACGTTACATCTTCCCACTTGTCCGAGAGCATGCATTTCGCCGTGTACAACTCCAAAGCGTTCATCGCCGATGCATTTTTTTTGCTTTCCCTCACTCTCTCTCTCTTCTTCTTTTGCCGTTTACAATGCCTCTGCACCAACAGAGAGGGCTGTATGCATGGTGTGCATTTGTGCTGGAAGTGTTTCTTTTGGTGCTGCTTACCTGTTGATCAAAAATAAGCATTAGCCTCTGTTCTCTCTGTGTGTGTCTCTTTCAGCAGCCTGTTAAGATGGTGGCTGGCTGGCTGGCTGGCTGCTTGGCTGGCTGCTTCGTCTCTTTGTGGGGTTTTTGTTTGTTGATGATGTCGGACGGGGTGACTGTGTCTTGGCTGTCTCTCTCTTTCTTTTCTTTTTTTTTCCTCTTTGGTCTGAGAGGGAAAGAGAGATAGTTAAGGCTTCGCGGTAGCACATGAAACTAGGCTAATACCGACTCATTACTGAGTGAGTTTGGCTCAGGTATTGCAATATTCCGAAGGTATAGTTATGTTATTCAGCCGTGGATGGGTTTGCTGGGCACAGCAAACAAAAGTAGATAAGCTGAAAAATCTGTAATTTTTTTTTTCAGACTAGTGTTATCGCTTTGCTGTGACAGGACCTCTCTGCCTGTCTCTCTGTAGGCTGTGGGCATTACGTCAGAGGAGGAAGACACAGCAGCTCTATTAATATCAAGAAGCCATCCGAAGACTGACTCTTAAAGTGACACACACTGTAATCACACTTATTTACACAGTTAGTACCAAACTGAATGTACTACTCGAGCGAAATCAAAAACACAGATTCTTAAAGCGAAAGTTTGCTGTAATCTCAGGATTGCATTTACACAGTAAACCCAAGTAACCGCTCGGTCGACATCAAGAAACCCGTCGTAAAACGATATACTGTAATGTCACTTGTTTGGTTTTTGAGAAACTGACATAAGATCACATGAAAATGGAACAAAGCGACTTTAACAGTTAATCTGTTCAAGCAGAAATCATAAAACTGCTAAAGGAAAATCCAAATACTAAAGTCGAGGTGAATGGCACAAACTCCAGTGTGTGTAGTAAAAATGTATTCTGGTATTTTTCGTATCATTTCTGGCATTTATTTCAGTTGAGTTTTAACTAAAACTCAATGTTTCTTTTTTTTGAAATTATGTTTAATGCATTTCAATGTTTTAATATCTACATTGTAATCTACATTTATTATTATTTTTGTATGCATTTCTTTCTTTATATGGTTTATAAATTTGCATGACTATACTCTCTGCATTAACCATAGAAACTATTTGTGTAACAACAACCAGTTTTTAAATGCATTGTTCTACAGCGCCTCTAGTGGTGAAATCTCCACAAGGAAGCTTTAAGTCTCCATTAGAAAAGTAATTAAACTGACCCTATTAACGCAGAATTTTACAGAATTTTAACGAAGTACAAAAATACAATATTAAAATATCCCATGATAATTATTATAATTATCATGGGATATAATGTAATAATCCAATACTCACTGCAGTTATTACAGATGGCCAAAGCAGGTGTGACCAGTTTTAAAGAGTGTGTTCTACAGCGCCTCTAGTGGTTATATCTCCACAAGTTAGCGTGAAGTCTTCATTGCAAAAGTAATTCGATTGAGGCTATTAAGACTGATGAAGATTTGCATTCTTTAATCGAGAATAAAAGAAAGAATGCAATATTTAAATACTCAATTTGGCTTAAAATTTGCATGTAATAATCCAAATTTTTAAAAAGCCTTTTCTAGACAGCTTGTTTGCAATCTTTACAGATGATTTTGTAACATCATGCACTCGATATGTCTAATTTCTAAGTTTAAAGAGAGTTTGTTAAATGAGACAACTGCAGGTGAGTTATTAATTATTTTATTACTCAGCTGAATGACAGCTTTAGCTGACTAGATACTATGTTTTTTTTTCCTTACATCTAAACACAACAGCCAAAAGAAAATCTATTCACACTAAGATCTTGCATAGTTTTATTTATTTATATAATCAACAAAAATGTAACAAACTCCCAAAATAAGTCAGGTACAAATATTCTGCTTCTACCACATTCACTAGTATTGAAAATTTAAATATATCATTCACAGTCTCAAAATACATGAAAAACTTGAGCATTCATGAGCAGTCCAAAGTCATATTTTAAATTAAAAAAAACCTTGGGCAATTTAACATTTGAGGGAAATCGTATTTCATCATAACCAAATTTGATGTGGTTTCCTTCTACACTGTAAGATCCGAAGTGTAATAGCTGTTATCTGGTACCACTACCTATTCAACCAGGGGGCAAATGAAACACTTGGCAGTATGATCAAAATCTTCATCAGTAAATGCACAGATAAGATGATAATTAAGCTTGTCAAGGGAACAGTGCATCTACTGAGGACCACTGCATATCCGGTTTAGGCAATGTAACAGATTTTAAATCTCATCCTTCGTTGTCTACTCTTTAATAAAAAAGAGAGCGCTGGCATTTAATTATGCAAGCAGCTTTTCTCTGTCATGAGTGCATGCACATGTTTAGTGTGGGTGGTGACATGGATACTAGGAAACATAAAGACAAGATGAATGTTTGTTTCTGTGGGATTTAATATCGGATTTTCAGTAATGCTTTAGATTTGTTATTGTGGCAAATAATCAAAGAATTGTTTACGAGGATGTTATGGGAGTGACATATATAATGAATTTGCCCTCGTGTGAAGTCCCTCACCATTCTTTTCAGTCCTTCTCCCGCCATCTCATAAATAAGCGGAAGAGACTGTGAACTCTTTAGTTTCTTTTTCAAACGCTGTCCTTAAAAAGCCAAAGGTAAGGATTTTTTACTAAGAAAAGCAATACTGTAGCCTCCAGGCAAACACATTTCTATATCCACCTCCTCCAGAGCAGTGTGGGCTTTTTCATAGACCACAGAGAAAAAGTCTGGAGAAATAATACATCTGCTACCTGCCATAAGTCTACTACATAAAGCTCCCATTGCTTTCTTTTTGAAATTTCATTTTTCCCCCTACCTTCCTCTGCTGTTTTTCTGTTTTCAACTTGTTTGCTAAGAGAGTGTATATTTTTTATCCTCTAGTCTAAGATCTGCCACAGACATCATCTTTTGTACTGTGTTAGAAAATCCCAATAATTTGTGTTATCACTGTTTGAATTCTTTTTCTCACAAACTTCATGGTGGTGGCTGACGTGAATTTTAGTCTGACTGATTATCACTTTGCCAAATGTTACTTAAACACTTGCGTCCATTTGCACAAATGCTGATTTTTCAAGTGAATTACAATTCAGAAGTGTATTGTTTGGCGTTCATAGTAGTAATTTAGTCATTGCCTCTCCTTCGTCTCTGTTAGAGGAGAACTGTTCTAATCATCAGCATCAAGTGGCAGGGGTATATTTATTTTAGTGCAACAGTCCAAATTTAGAACAGTGGCTTTTTTCATCTGTTACATTCATCAACATGACAGTTTATTGATTTGAAAATTAAAAAAAGACTTAGCATTGGTATCAGATCACTTCCAGATATCACCACACACCCCAAACTGTGGTGTCGAATCAGTCAAAAATGTATACATACATAATTATATAGGCGTAATTGTTCACCAATTAACCACTTTGCTCAGGTTTAATGTTCCCAAACACTAAAAAATTAGTTTAATTAAATAACAAAGTTTTTTTTAATTTTATATATATATATATAAGATTTTTTAAGGGCTCGAGTACATTTCAATACTTTATTTATTGAAGACTGAAGCCAAAGGCTGATACTTGATCACAAAAAAATACAGTCTGAGGATGAAGTATGATAAAGTTATTAGTCAGTCTTAGATCAATGCTGCTTTTATCCTTGCTGCCAAGTTTTGGCTCTAGGCGACCTTAATCAGAGAGGACAATGAAGTGTGTATATACATAACAACTAACCATATCCCAGTAATCAGCAATAGGGATAATCCCTGTGAGAACGAGAGCCCCTGAGTCAGCGTATTTCAAAAATGGCATTTGTTTAGTCCATAATCTTTAAATACTTTATCAAATTTCCAAATAAACCTTAAATATATCCAAAGCAAGCAATAGCTAACACTCTTGTTCTAAAACACAGGAAATTGTGAATAAAAATACATAAAAAATAAAGAAACTTCAGTGGAATTTGATTTGTATTCGCTTTAGCAAAGGGTAGCAGATATCACGTTTATACTCTCTGTGTGCCCAATTTTGTGTATGCCATAATTTAATGTCTGTTTGGGATTTTTTTTGTGTGTCATCATTAGTAAATGCGGTGTTATAATGTCTTTACTTATAACTTTAATCTTATAAGAATAAACCTTATCATCTGGAAAACCTGATTAAACCACAATGACATACAAGACAAAAGTTTCTTTTCAGTGTCACCAGCCTTTCATATTTAGTCCTTAGTGCTGCTTTTATATTGTATATGCAAGGACACTGAAAGGCATACCCACACGGATAGACCATCAAACAGACAGAAGTGTCAGCAAAAGCTAGTTCCCAGGTGTTTAAGTATCTCTTTTTGTGTGTATATATATATATATATATATATATAACTAGAGCGTACCTTGTTGTTCTTAGTCTCTTACATTACTTGACTTTTTTTTGTTCTCGCTCTTTCCACAGTTTGTCTGGAGGCAGCTTGCTGATTTTTTCCAGTTGGTCAGCGTGGCTCACTGGGAGACTTGTGGACATGCACTTACTTAAACAAAATGCTGCTTTCAGACACTTTTCTTATGCAACACCCTGGTGATTTAGAGTGCTTTTCAAAACGGCTTTATCCATTTTCACTTATTTATTTATTGTAATTTAAATGTTAATAGGCACACTTTGCTTTCTGGATGTTTGATAGTCTGGGAATACCAAAGTTACGACATTGGTCTCCAAAATGGTTGAAACTTTAAACTACTGAGTCACCAGGACTCCCCATCCTATTTATTTAATATTTTCCACATTAGACTTTGTTTGTTGTTGGACTTTCTCAGATCGCTGTTTGCCAAAATAAATTTGTTTTAAAAACTTATTCATAACTCTAACATATTCCTATCCATGACCCTCATATTCCCACTGTTAAAAGGATAATTAATTCTGACAATAAGAGTAGTGTAATCTCTAACCTTGGCAACAGAAACAGCAAGCAGAATAATGAGCTGTGAAAACATTTAAGTAAAAGCTGAAGACTACCATGTGTGACATAATGTGCAATCCTTTTGCAACTCTGAAATACTGGAATGATGATTTGAGTATAATTCAATTAACAGTCAAGCGACACTGTTGTTTCAAGATAGAAAAACTTCATTATATTAGTCATAAAGTCATTCTTGCAGTGCAAAACAGAGGGGCTGCAGAGTCGAGCTATCAGCCACAACAACTGTCAGCCAGACTGCAAGTTTTACCATGGTTTCTGAGAGCAAGATACGCTTTCATGTTCAGTTCTTGCCAAGTGCTTTATCTGCAAGCTGGGTTGTGCCCACAGAGGCTAAAAAAATAGATGACTATTCCCCGTGGTGGTCCAGCTAAGCGACTGTAGACAGGATCATAACCACAACCATCATTATCAGTGGAAGGAATGAGCCAAAATCCGTGGTTACCATTTCAATGTAATTGTTCCTTATCACCACAGAAAAGAAGGGCATTATGTGTTTAAAGTCTTTCTTTCTGTGTTTTCTTCATTCCTGCTCAGATGAAACAAGCCAGCATGAGAGAAAAGGCAAGGAAAGGAAAGTCTGAAATGTTTTATGTCAAAGCTGAATCTGCCTGTAAGTCAACAAGATAACAACTAAGGACTCTCTCAAATATCTACGTTTTTATCTCTGAAGTGTTTGACCTTCTATCTAAGATGCAAGGGGAGCTCTATCTTGTTGTCAACTGACCTTGAGTAAAGGATGCTCTTTGTGAACAGGATTACATCAACAGTGAGCACAAAGCCTGAGCCACACTCAAGTCAGCCTTCATTAAATGTGACGGGTAGCTATTTCTGCAGAACTTCCAGAAAGGTGTTTTCTTCCTTCATCATGAAGTCACTGAATAGTTTCCAGCTTTGCTGATTAAGTTTAAAAAAAAAAGAACATGAGTGGACTCTCACCCCGTTGCGTAAGAAGCCACTAATGCAACGACTGTACCACTGCAACTTGACAAGACTGTTACCGGGCCAGTAATCCAAGGAATTATGTTTACACTGGGTGATTATGCAGGGCACTGTTTACATCTACATGCTCACATTCAGTGACAGTGCAAGAAGTAGAGTACTCTTTATGTAGTTTAAAACGAAAAGTCAGTATGAGTCAGTGAAGAAAAAACAATCCCAGGCCAGGGGTATGAATAAGCATATCCACCGACACGTAATTCCCACTCTGATTAAACAGAACCATTCCTTATGTAAAATATAGTTTTGAAATAGTGAATATATCACTTATTGTCCTGTTGGGGGCTTGCAAAGTTGTCCATTCTTCTACTGTGTCTTGATAGTATGTTAGTGAGATGGTATGGATCACCTGTCCTGTGCAAGAAGCTGCAGCAGAATCTGTTTTTAAGTCTTCCCCGTGTTCTTGTGTTGTGATTTGGAGTTCAGTTTCACAGAGGAATACTTACTATGAGCAAGTTAGAAAAATTGCGATCAAATTGCAAATATGTTTCTCGCCATATTTGTTGGTGAAGATTCATAAGCTGTTCAGGTGTACTACTTTATTTCGCTGAGTGTATTTGTTCTGTCAGACTCGGTTAAGACGGATGACTGAAAAACGTAGCCGAAACACTTTCTCTGTGTGCATAGCTCGAGTGTAGTGCTTCACTGGAGATGCAGCCCTGTAATGAGTAACTTTCATTCTGCTAGCCACTGAAAAACTTTGGTGTTGTCCCTGTAAAGAGCAGCTCCTTTAATGTTGAACACCATCATCTTGGCTGGATGTCTGGGCAAATACATACCAATTTTAGTGCAGTTAAAGAGACTTGCTTTTCCTGCCATACGCTTTGAAGGCAGATTTGGAACTGCAGAAGTCTATCACCACTCGCTAAAACTCTCTCACAGCATCAGAGATGAGCCCTACTCCTGTGGAGATGAGAGCAGTGGGGAAACATTTGGATTATATTCCTTGGGTCAGTATTGCACTGGAAATGGAAGTGGCCAAGAGGACTGATGTATCTATGCTGCAGGTGGTCCAACTACTACAAAATGATGACATTTGACAGTGAGACCAGTCACCTGATGGAACTGAACATCCTCCCTGAGGTTAACATAATGAGCCTGCCCAAACTCAGCGTGGCTTCTACCAACGACTGTGTGGTGTGACAGGATGTTAAAGAGGATCTAGCAGCAAAGGTAGGTGAAAGATTTTAGGGACATCCTCATATGGCCTCTCTTCTCATCATCAGTGGCAACAAAAAAATGTTTATTTATTCATTTATTTTTTTAAACATTTAAATAAATAAATACGCTTCCTTTCATATTTGAATATTTGAAATGTAATCACATATTTTGATACATTTTCTATGAGCTGATTATTCCAGTGACTTCTTTAAATGCCACCATGTAATGAAAGACACTTATGACTAAAGCACAGCAATAGATGCAAATGCACAATGTTACTCACATTATTATGTGTTTCATCAGATCAGATGTATTGTGAAGTGTAGTCATACGTTTGTTGAACTCTCCCGTGAAAGGCTTTTATGAGCTTCTTCTTCACTGGACTGTGGTAGTTTGAATATTTTTAGATAGCCCCGTTGACTTACTGTTGTGACCACTTTGATTTCACATCTTTAAATTCCCCATGGACCTCAGACTTGCACAGAAAGCAAACATCAACTCAGGCCAACTGCAACCAACCTTTACAATGAGGACCATCACTGGTAATGAGCGTCGGGCCTTTGTCCAATAGAAATTTGCCACCCAGTGTGAGTCAGTTAACTCAAAGCTCTGCTGTAACACCCTGAATGTTTGGCACAAATCACCCAAACTGTGGTTATGCCATCACACCATTGTGCCATCATTTGCTAGCACATAACACACCGAAAACAACACTATTTACCTGATCGATAGTTCTGAAAAAGTTGAGATACTTTATAGATTCTCCTTTTATACCCAATCATCTTAATCACCAGTCACCAACTAACCCAATTGTTTCTTTATTATTACCTTTATTTCTTTCACAGTCTCTTTTACAAGAGACACCTGGCCAAAGTAGCAACCATACAACCCAAATATCTCAAATACAACATAAAATATAAATCCACAACAGAATACACAATATAAAAATACCTTTAACATAAAACATTAAAACATTAAGTGGCTTCTCAAAAAAACAACAACCATCAATTCTCCTTCACTGTATTCCTCATTATCTTTTCAGTAGCACTTACTTTTGCAGCCTTCTGTTGACCCTGTCACGACTTTTTGGAAGGTGTGTTGCTGCCATTAAATTCTTCAGAATGAGCTAATATTTTTCCTAAAATGTTACCTCCTCCCTGTGACCTTATGTTCTGCCCCAAATAGAAATCTGAGTTGCAGAGTTTCCCTTTTAGGACCCTGGACGAGTTCCATTGCACTTTGCAGAGGTACGTGTGTAACAGGTCAGAATTGGACTTGGCAGTGCTGCCCTAGTAGTCTACCTTGAAGGGGAGAAGAGCCAATTTAAATTTGATGTTTGACTTTTCTGAGCAAAGCTGAAGAACCGTACAGTCACATGTTGTACCTAATTCAAAGGTGAATCAAAAACTTTGAGGAATTGGCTTCATTTTTTTGATAACCTCACAAAGTCATCTAAAATGTATCTGTTCATTATCAAGAAATCAGGACACTGTACTCGGGTGGCAGCAAGGTCGTCATTTACTCCCTTGTAAACATTAGCCGCTTGAATTCACAGCGGTTACATTAAATATAGTCTATGGTACAGTTCAAAACAAAATAATAATAACAGGTAAGGCATTTCACTTTCTATTGTGCAATAAACGTCTGCCTGTGCAGAAGCTTTGTGGCTTTGCAATAAGCAAATGCATTGAGGGGAAAAGTATTTGCACCACAGGGTGCGTCTTGTAAAAAGGCCTTGATCATTATGACCATGCAGAGCACTCATATAGTGTAATGACGCTCATGAGGTGGTCTCCGTGCTGTGACAAATCTACCATTATGCCAAACAATGTTGCAGATACTTGTTTCACAGCATCTTTCCTCCCACCAGAATCTAAATCCAACTACAAAAGGGTGAAAGAGCAAAAAAAGGTTACGTTTTTTTTTTTCTTCCCCCCACTGCTCAAAAGTCCAGGTGGTCTCTTTATGTGATGCAAATGTGCGCGCTTGTTCCTTAATGCAATTTGTCTACAGCTTTGCTAAGCCCAAGTTCTGTTTATACAGTATGTGTCAGTCAGTGAGCTTCATAATGCTTTTACCCTGTGCTTTTTGTTACGTGATGACACGGGTGTGTTTTCAGTCGTGATTGATCGTGGTTACACGATCATTCTATAAGGTAGTCGTGTAGAAATACAAACCAGTAGCTTAGGGTTGAACTTATTTTAGAGACTAATTTGCACAGAACTGTTTGCTGACAATGCATTTTATTTGTTTTCTGCGCAAATATGGAATCTTTTAATGCAATATCAGCTCATAAAGACCACAGTACTTGTTGTTTATACATGCCGGCGGGATTTGGTTCAGGAGAGAATGTGGTTTTGAATGCAAAAAGAAAAAAAAAGTCAACACACATTAAAATGGTTAACAGTTAACAGAATCCATGAGCTCTATCGAGCCTTAAACAGAAAGCTTTTTGGTGCCTTAATCCTTGACTTCACCTCTGGACACAACCCAGGCTGCAAAGCATTTAGCAAATTGTACATTTAGTAAGTTGTCTTGAATGCTCAGGTATTTTGTTGTCAACCGATTTGTGATATTTGTCCTGAAAGGTGCTATAGAAGTAAAATTTTACTTACTTAATTAGAAAAAGAGACCCAGATATATGGTATGGTAACATTTGTAGTGTATATGAACATGCACAAAAAGATGTTTCATAAATATTTAAATGCATGCTACATGTAGAAATACATAAATGGTATTTTATTTTCTTTAACATAATTGCTCTCATATCAAAATCCTGCTGTATTACTTATGCATGAAACACTGCAAATCTCTATTTAAATTTATGCTTTACTGTACTCACACTGCAGCACAGAAACTGGTCTGCTTAATTACCTAGTTGGAGCTCTCATACAAATTAAATTAAGGGGATTTATGTACCTAGAATATATGTCAGCTTATATTTTGAAGCTTTTTGCTGCTCTCTGGCCTCACAAAGAGAGCAGCTCGGGTTTGAATGACAGCAGCTGGGATGACTGTTTGATTTGTAACAAACTGGATTTAACTTAGAAAAGAGAACTGGAAGAAATGTAATCTCCCAAGCATAAACATGTTTCAGTTCAGTTTGGTGATACCAAATAAAGATGTGTTCTCTTGTATTTTGAATTAATTTGAGAGAAGAGGAAAGAACAAACTTCCCCCTTTATGTTTTAATAATCAAAGATTATCATGTATAGGCTAGCTATATTAATATTCTAAATCTAAGGATTTTTTTATTAATACACTTAGTGTCTGTGGGTATTCTGTATCTTCTGAAAATAAATTAGCGTAATACAATAAATATTTATTCACACATTATATCGTTAACGATACTTTTTCGAAAGGCACTTAGCCGTGAGAGGTTTCAGTTTCACACTCATCCATCATAAAAGGCCCAATCAAATAACACCCATCCCACAGAGTGTGATAATATCAGAATATTTGTTCATCTGCAGTAAAATAAAGAGTTTCTCAATAATATCACCGAAACTGAGAACAGAACAATTTCCATAAAACAAATTCATACACTGGAGTTAATAAAGGTTTTAGTAGATTTCAGATAAAAAGGGGAGGTGGACAGAGGAATAACGTGAGATACTATTTAATGGCGAGCATAACTTCTGGTTTCAGTTTACATGCTGCCTGGCTGCTGGTCCTCCCATATGTCACTGTAACGTTTATAGATTTTACATACACACTTCTGGTCACAAATCATCAGCCTGCCTGTCTTTTTCTCCCTCCTCTGTCTGTTTTTCCTTCTCTTCAGTGCCGTACTCCTCTTCAATTTGCTCATTGTGTCCTCTAGCTTTTACACACAAGGGGGCCGGACAAACACGCGCACGCACACACATACAGACTCTAAATCTGAATTAGGATGAGATTATAAAGAGTTGCTTTAAAAATTTGAAGCTATTAGTAAAAGTATTGATCTAAATCTATCTTGGTCCCACTGTGACACCAAGAGTTAACAAGACAGAGACATAGAAGCTCCTGTCTGAAAATGTATTAAATGTTGTCTTTGTGTTATTAAAAGCTTATTTATTTGAACAGAGAGTGAAAAAAAAAAAGACAGACAGAGTTGATACTTACAGTTTTTATCCCAGTTGCTCGAGTTACCCAGTTTGGTGCTGTTGCCGGTCACATGCACGACTCCTCTGCATGTAATGCGGCAACCCTCCACCTGCATGCGCCAGTCACAGAATGTACACAAAGAATTATCTGTTTAAACTTGGATTCTTATGTTACCTGCCTTTGGACATACATCGGTAACACAAGTCTCTCCGAATAAGCCATTTAAGACCATTATAAGATTATTAGAAAGCAAGTGGGCATGTCTGACTGTCACTTTTAATCAGTTTAATAAATAGACATTTCTTTTTTGCTGTTAGTTCAAATGTAAACATTATCCACTTTCATTACGAATACATTTGCTTCCTTTGTGTAAGTTTGTTGGCACAGTCCAGGTTGGTGGGGTTGAGACTGGCAGACTTTCTTTTTTTCCTGTTGTTGCTGTTATTCGATTACTACATTGATGTGGCAAAAGAATAGGCCTGCAAGTTGTGACTCCATACACATCTATCTATATCTATCTATCTATCTATCTATCTATCTATCTATCTATCTATCTATCTATCTATATCTATATCTATATCTATATCTATATATATATATATGTAAGTAAAAACCCTCCTCTGACTTTTACTTCCCACCACTGGGATCATCACTGTTTTCCACTGTATTAGGAGTTGCCTCCTGCTCAGTCAGAGAGGGGAGCTGGCAGACCCATCTTCTTTAGAGACATTTGTTCTGGCAGCCTGGCTCTCGGAGAGCAGGACACCACAGCTGGACTGGAATATTCAGTTTACAGGTTTATTCATGGTGACAGGCAAGCGCAATGGCGTGGTATTAAAGGTGCACGAAAACAGCGAATGCCAAGTGAAGAGAGTTTTTCCACTCAGTTTCAGTCCAGAAAGGATAATCATCACACAGGAGGCATGATTACACTGTATATTAGCACATAAACTATCCAAGTTTTATTTCATTAGAAGAAGAAAAACTGCTTTTGAATATGGTGTTTATATTTCTGTCAGGCGGGCTTAAACTGTGAGCGCAAAAGAATCACACCTGCAGGATTAAAGATCATATCTCATAGTCTGTCAGCATGTTAAATTCAGTGTATTTGAAACATCACCATCATCATCATCACTATCATCAACGCTGTTACGATTTCCCAGGGGTCATTATGTTTTCTGTCTCATATTAATGCCTTCTCTGTTCAGTCTAGCTCCGTGGTTATTTACACAGGCACACATGCACTAGAATTTACTAGTGCTTCATGACGATCATGACAACAACACAGCTGCATGTTGGTGTTGGTGTGTGTGCGTGTGCGTACGTGCGCGTGTGTGTCTCCTGTGCTCAGTCTCTGGTAGACTCAGACAAAAGGACAGTTATACTGGTGAAACCACCAACTCAGCCCCGGCCTGCTCCTCACATTTTCCATCTCGGTATATTCATTTGGTTTGCTCCTTCTTCCCCTCGTCTTCACTTTCTGCTCAAGGGAGTGAGAGAGCATTCGTTTATACAGAACTGAGCTGCAGATCTAGTTCTTTCTTTCTTTCTTTCTTTCTTTCATAAAACCCACTATTTCTGACAATATCAAAAAAACAGATTGGCAAGATATTTTCTTACATTTATGCCAGTAACATGCTGTTCTCATTTTTCTAAAATATAGTTGGTTGTTCTAAAAAAGAAAAAACCAAAAACAATAAAATAAACATTAAAAATCTGGAGGCTGCCCAAGCGTGCTGGGTTTATAAAACTTAATACACTTATTGTAATTGGTCTTCAGAAATGATTTTTTATTGTGTGGCATTTCAGATTTGTTTATTGTTTTGTCCAAATACTGGATGTGCTCAAGTTAGAGACTATTGTGTAACTAATCACTCATGGCTCCTTTGATTGTGTTTTATCTGCCCTGCAGCCTCATTTATAAAAGCATCGCATAAACAAATTTAATGAAACCAATATACACAGAGTATCAAAGTATTTCTCTTTTTTTCCTCTGAAGTCGACGCAGTAGGAGTCGGTGCACACACACGGATCCAAGACGTTTGGGACTGAAAGAAGTTCAGCGTATGGAGGCAAAACCTAAAATGACTCTACTGTACTGGTAGCTTTTTTAAATTGAGAATAACTGGAAATAATCCCTCTAACTGAAAGCTGCTCTCTAACAGTATGAATCTGTCAATAACGTACAACAAGGTTTTATTAAAGTTAAATCTTTATTAGAGTCTGTAGAAAAAGAAGAAATGAACAGCAGTGCTAAATCTGTTTCCAGACCTTGATAGACACATCCAAACATTTGTTCAGAAAAGATCCACCCTTTTTGTAATTACGTAAACAAGGAATGGAATTGTGTAAGTAGTTTTTATACATATATATAATTTCTGGCTGGCCGCTTTAGTGAAATTGATTTAACTGATTGCGATGTTTAAAAAAAAAAAAAGCTGCACTGAGACCTTTTTATCTCAAAGTGTCTTCGATAGCCAAACTCAGTCCTACACTACAGAAATGAACTATGAAACAATTTGCAAACTCCTGCGATTAACAAGTTTTATTCTGAATTTGCTTTTGTTTAGAAAACACCTTATGGTCTCAGACACATAAAGACTGGTTGGCAACCCCAGGCAGCCTCTGGTCACTAGAGAAAAATGGATAGTCCCCAAGTAGTTGTTAGAGTTTGCTGCTAGCTACAGGGTGAAAAAAGAGGGTGGAGCACCAAAACCTTCTTGGGATTGCTTGGGTTGCCAGTACACTGCTGCAGCTGCCTGTAGTTTGCATGGAATAATGCGGTCTTGCCTGTTAACACTTGCTAACTGCTAGCTTAGCAGTAGTAGAATCTGAAAAAGTGTGACGCAAACTGGAAGTGTCCCCCTGCATACACATTGCACATGTTGTAGCCAGCACATTTCAAAAGGCACAACTTTTACTTTAAAAGTAAACATTCTCAGTTTCCAGGTTGCGTTGCACTTTTCAGTTTCACTGCCCCTGGCGAAATCGTTGACGAGTGTCTGCATCTTCTTTGCAAATAACCTGCTGGCGACAAAGCACCCTCTTCCAGTTCCCTCAACCGATTTCGCATGCATTTCCCGAATGCACATTTTTCCCTAGCACATTATGGACTGACCGATCTGTATGTCTGCATGACTGAAGCTTTAGTAATCAGCCTCCAGCAACCACTTTCCTGCTCATTGAGGAATAGCTATTTCTCCTTCGTGACTGGGGGTTCCCAGATGGTCACCAACTGGTCTCTAGGCCTGTGTCACTAGGGCCTTAATTCCTTATAATAGAATTGTCCATATCTTAAACAAAATCATCTTTTCTTCGTGTTCCACAATTTGCAACTATTCAAATGTGGTATAAATGAGACACATGCCTCTCTGGAAATTCTCCAGGAGGTCAATAAAACACCAAAGCCACACTTCCTTGGATGCACCCAGCCCTGTAAGATTACTGCTTGCTTCCTGCCCTCTCAGTAAAGACTTTGATACCATACCGGGTCTACTTGAGAAAAGTGTTATTTATTGGACTTAGAATCAATAAATAATTATCCAACATATCCGTCTGACTTTTCTGAATAAACAGAACTCACTGAATAAATGTGAAAAAACACATCTTTATGACATCCTCCTGTGTCTTAAACGTTGTTTGATCAGTTCGCATCACTTAAAGAAAATGTTGAAATTCTGTGTCGATATCGCCTGTGTTAGGTGCCAACTGAACCCTGCCACATATTTTGAGACTGAAGATAGATTTTTTTTTTTTTTGTAATTTGTTTGTTTTGGGGTTGTATTTTTGAAACCTTTAGACATAGTATATGAGTACTGAACCAAACCCAATTACTGCTGTTTCTGCAGTTCCAAGTTAAAGCACGACATCATGAAACCCTCAGCTAACTTTATGGTATTTGCTTCATTTGAGCCCCAGGGACCTGCTGGAAGTCTGACAAATTGCTTCAAAGTGGTCTCCTTCGTTCCATTAGAAAGAAAATCAGATGAAACAGATGCAAGCTCTGTCAGAAAATTGAAAAAAGCTTGATGCAGTCTATTGATTTCAACTTTTCTGTAAATAGTCTAATAGATTTACACCCTCCAAATTAAGTACCATTTTTATCTTTTATTCTTTTTATTTGTTCTTTGTGTCGAGCTAGTGAGTGGTTCCAACTGTAGCAAATCATTTATTTCATGCAAGTTTATAATTTTATTTATTAATTATCTAATTTTTTACTATCATATAGAATTAGATGAAAAGCAAGAAGGAATAGATTGAATTGGAATTTTTATAGAAACACTCAGGCAGTTATTTGTAGTTACAGTTTTATTATGGTAATATCTGGGCTTGGAAGTATAATATTTTTAGAAGTGCATTTAAACTGATAGTCACATATTTTTTGTAGTGTGTCAGTAGGCTAAAGAATCAATATGTATGCTGTCTTTTACTCCTCTTCATGATTGAAGTGGATCTGGGAGGTGAAATCAATACAAGAGCCAGAGCTTTAACCTCCGTCCTCCACCAGGTCAGTGCAGCTATGTGAAACAAGCAGCAGGTCTTTTATATGTTGTCCACTCAGTTAATGACGCCAAGCAACAGTTTGGTTACTATTTCCTCAACAAACATTTTGCAATTCCAGGAATCCAACCAACTAAATCACAAGAAGATTAATAAATCCAGACCTCCTCAAAAATAACTTTATACACGGAGCACAGCAAGGTTGGTCGAGTGTGCAATAAACAAAGTTGATGAGGGGAACAATGGCATAATTCATAATTGCACACACACACACACACACACGTACTGGCAAGATCATATACTCACTTTAACATGTAATGCCCCAGTCCTCCGTTGTGAACGCACGCACACACACATGCACATACACACTCATTCATATTCCAACTTATCTAAACACAGCCCAATGTAGTCCTGTGCACTATGGAAATGTATATGCGGAACAAATTTGATTCATAAATGGGCAGGTTTCAATTTGAATCCTCAGCCACTCTCATATGGCTGGCTGCTAAAATAGAGCCCAGCCCGTGGAACTGGAGAGAGTGAAGGAGGGAAGGAGAGACAGACAGACAGACGGAGAGGGAGAGAGAGAGAATCCCCATTCAAGGTGATTTGAACGATAGTTTCTGTGTGGCACTACAAGGCTGGTTGAGTGAATATGAGCAGCCAGCCAGCGAAGCCAATTTTATACATGGCTAGGTTTTCTCTTATACTATGTACCTGAGTGCCCACACACTCACATACACAAACACACAGACACACACACACACATTCAAAACATACACACACACACAGACAATTTACATATGTACAAACAGACACACACAGATTTTTTATTTTTTACTTTGCATGACCCAAGCCTTGCTCTTTTTTTTATCCTCGTGATGACCACCGCGGCAAAAATTTAAATACACACACACACACACACACACACACACACACACACACACACACACACACACACACACACACACACACACACATACATGCACCAAAACTCGTCATCTTTTAATGGTTTGTACTGGCAGGTGTCCTCGTCCAATGATTACACGCAGTAAAGGGAAAAGAACAAATGGGCATATAGAAATTATTAGGTACACCTGTTCAATTGCTCGTTATGAAATGATTGAATCAGTCAACCACATGGCAGCAGCTCGATGTATTTAGGCATGTAGGCATGGTCAAGATGACCTACTGAAGTTCAAACTGAGCAACTGCTGATCTCTTGGGATTGTGCCCAAACAACCATCTCTAAGGTTTACAGAGGATGATCTGAAAACGATAAATATCCAGTGAGTGGGAGTTCTCTGTGTGAAAATGCCCCATTGGTGTCACAGGTCAAAAGAGAGTGGCTACAGTTCTCAAAGGGTCACCGAAATTGGACAATGGAAGACTTGAAAAATATTGTCTGGTCTGATGAGTCTCAATTTCAGCTGCAATGTGGTGTAAACATGAAAGCATGGATCCATCCTGCCTTGTATCAGTGGTTCAACGGCTACTAGTGGTGGTGTAATGTGCTTAGAGGGGAGCATCACTAAAACACCACAACCACCCCTTAATGACCATAGTGTCCTCTCATGGCTGCTTTCAGCAGGATCATGTCACAAAGGTTCAATCACCTTGAAATGTTGAGTTCACTGTACTCAAATGGTCTCCACGGTCACCGTATCCCAATCTAACACAGCACCTTTGGGATGTGCTGGCGTGGGAGATTCGTATCATGGATGTGCAGGAGACAAATCTGCACCAACTGTGTGATACCATCATGTCAATGTGGACCAAAACCTCTGATGAATGTTTCCAGCACCTTGTTGAATCTGTGCCATGAAGAATTAAGACCCTTCTGAAGGAAAACGTGGGTCCAAACTGGTCCTAGCAAGGTGTACCTAACAAAGTGGCTGCTGGTGTAAATGTAATTGGGTTTTCCAACTACATGTGGAGACAGTCAGATCCCCTTATATGTGACTGCTGACTGTGTAAACATCTACAAACATGCATACTCTACATGTGTTTAATTTTTTATCCTTATTTGACCTAAATGAGGCAGAAGCCGCTATAAATTAGTTTTGGACAAAGGAAACCACACCAGCATCATAAATTAAATACAGTATTTATTGCAAAAGAAAATGTGCATGAGAAGTGATAATAACAGAGAAAACTATTTCTGAACTTGACAGCTGAACAAAAAGCAGGCGCTTATGTGAGTGTGGAGCGCACTGCGTGCTGGTACTCTAGGTTCAGCTTGTTCAACTATGACTGTGACTGTTTTTCTTTTACCACTAATCTAATGTGGAAGTAAAACAGAAATGGGAAAAAAAATCCATATTTAGGGTGCAGATAAATGGTATTTGCCAAGGAGTGCCCTGTACTCTCTCCTTGTTTCAGTAAGGGTGTGGTTCGACAGACAGGAAACAGTCCCCTCTGCTTTTAGCTGGGGCCCTACACAGGGTGCACGTGTACGTCTGTGTGTTTGTTTGTGTGGGTCCCTGCGTGCGCGTGTCTGGGAGTAGTGTGCCCACTCGAACACGTCAATAAGTAAAGAAATACTCTTTCGTCAGCGTGAAGTGAAGCCTTCAGTGTGTTTGTGTTTCCGAGCTTCAGCCCTATCTAAGCGTTTCCTAAAACTGAGATTTATCTCGATATATTTCGTGTTTACTGTGAAGAAAGCTCACAGCTGGCTAGAATGCAAGCATGAATAGAAACAGCCTTAAAAAAACGGTGTTTTGTGCTCACCGAACCAACTGTTTCAAAAAACTTCTTTAATCATTGTGAAATTATGAAATATAAAACACAGGGACGAAATTAATATTTTACTCCGCTCCACAAGCTCTATTCGGCTCTATTCTACTATTTGTGTGTGTTTGTGTGCATGTGTGTGTCCAGACGGACGTCAAAGTGGTCAGTTCATCTTGGCTATGTTGCCAAGGGCTGGACCACTGTGGTTTTGTTTGAGCTCGGTGCCAATACGCTGTGCATGTGTGTCTGTGTGTGTGTGTGTATGTAGAGTTGACTTGTCCTCGGGCTAAAACGAGCACCAACCACAACAGACAAACAGATCGACTGATAGACAAAAAGAAGGAAAGAAATTGAGGGACTGACCACAGAAAAGAGAAAGGGCCTCCCTGTAAAATCTAGTTTCCAAACACAACAACTCCCTCACACACAGAGCTTTTTAAACATAAAGGCCGGAGCTCTGCTCTGCTGCGCCAGCTCTGCCAGGAGATTCTGAGGTGTACGGATTTCTTTTGTTATTTTGTTAGGTGAATGTTAATGGGGTTATAGCAGCAGTATGCTTGGCTTAGCCACTCTTCAATATGTCTGTTAAATCTGAATTTAATGTGAACAAGAGGTCCCAGAGCAGAACACGTGACCTTATTTGACTTGCAACAGATAAAGCGTAAGAGCTGAGATCCCTGTCGAGGGCACTTTTTAGGTGGCATGTGAAGGACGATTTCTGGGTTTTTTCTATAGCTGAGGTGGTTTTGAATCACCGTGGTAACAGAAGAAAGCAAATGAGAGGAAAGAGGGAAAGTTCAGATTTACAGCTGTGCAAAAGTATTAAGTCATTTCTTTATATTTATCTAGGAACATGGGAAATAAGTGCAGTGACTTATTGAAGCATACATGGAAATACAGTATTTAAGGCAAAAACAGAATATATTATTTTAACAAGCATGAAAGTTAATATTTCCTATGAGCTTTGATCAATCAGCACAGCCTGAACTCTCTTAATCAAGCTTTCTTGATTAATAATTCATGTAATTTTTTTCAGTACTCTTCAAGAACAGTTCTCCAGGTTTCCTGAAGGACATTCAGAGCTCTTATTTGGATGTTGGCTGCTTTTTGTTCTGTTCTCTGTCAAGATGATCCCACACTGCTGCTGTAATGTTGATGTTTGGAATATGGGGAGGCCAATCCATGTCTGATAGTTTTCCATTGTCCGTTTGATTTTACTGCATTGGCAATATGTTTGGGATCACTGTCATGCTGAAAAAGGAAGCTGTTCCCAGCCAAAAATTTAAAATCTGGATTCATCACTCCAAAAGGCCTGTTGTCGCTCATTTTCTGTCCAATTCCTGTGCAAATTGGCATACCTCAGCCCTATAACTCATCAAATACTCATTTAAACTTTTTCCAAATCCGGATACTTCTATTAGTGCTCTTACACACCGAGCAACATCCACAGTGTGAATTTTGACAGTGTAGTGGGTCCCAAACAGAGATGGGCAGTAACGCGTTACTTGTAACGCATTACTTTAATCTGATTACTTTTTCAGGTAACGAGTAAAGTAAGGGATTACTACTATTGCAAAAATGGTAATTAGATTACCGTTACTTTCCCGTAGGAACGCTGTGTTACTGTGTTACTAAAACCGTGATTTTTTTTGCGAGAATGTCTCATGACAGTGACGTAAGCGAGTGCGACGTTCGTGACAACAGCTGTGTGCAGATCAACAGTGGATCATCGAGTGCGGGAGAGAGTATGAGCGTGCAGCGTTTAAAGCGTGGAAGTACTGACCTTATTTTGAGTTTGATTCCATAAAAAGTGACAAAAACATTAGTGTCCGTTGTGCTTGGGAAGAAAACTTCTTTTTACAGCGAAAAAAACCCCTAAACTTCCAAGCAAGCACCGAGTGCGCTACGACGTAATGGGAAACTCGTGTTTTTAAAAAGTAACTAAGTAACTAATTACTTTTGAAAATAAGTAATCAGTAAAGTAACGTGATTACTTTTTTGGGGAAGTAATCGGTAATTAGTTACTGATTACTTTTTTCAAGTAACTTGACCAACACTGGTCCCAAACACACTACTTTGCATTTCAGCAGGCCATCAATGATGTTTTGGGGACTTTTTCACCTTCAAAGTTTACTTGGACTATAATATCCAAGTGTGTCTGAAGGAGAAAACTTTAATTTCAGACAAGTATCTACATATTTTACTTTAATTAAATTTTTTGTTTTTAATTATGAAAATTTCCCTTGTAATTGGGGCCATGGACTGGAGATGACTTAGACAAAAGTGTCGTATATAACTGAGATGATTTGCATTTTCATGCCTCAGAACTGGCTCGCCACTATCATAGCTTTTGGCTTCAGAGCTTCCCGACCGCAGGACCAAAGTCCAACCAGTCCTCTGCCCTGCTAAAGACATTATCGCTTAGAATAACCCTTTTCTGAGTGTGTCGGGATCGGCATGCATGCATGGATGTGTGTGTGTGAGTGCATATGCATGTGTAGTTGTTTTGACCAGCAGTTAAAGTTCTGAACATGCAATCGGCTCTCTGTGGTAAAGTTCCCTCTTTTTCTTTTTAACTTTTTTTTTGTTGTTGTTTTCATGCCGGCCTCCGCCCCTCCCTCCCTCCCTCTGTCTGATTCTTTTTTGCTTCATGTCTTCATAAAACTGTTTTTAAACTTTGTATATCCTTTTTTCCCCACTTTTTTTTTGATGAGGTTTTATCCTCCCCTCTGTCTCTGTGCCCTTCTGTTGTCTGTTTTTACTCTTATTCTCATCTGACTCTCTCTTTGTCTGTGCTTTTTGACAATGAACCTTTGTGACCTCATAGACTGGTCTTATTTTATAGGAATACCACTCAGCTTAAAACCTGGAATAGCTTTTGCATCCTGCAGAAGATTTGTTTTCATCAGTGGACCACAATGGCTTAACTGCTCTTCCAAGGTCAAGCAACACCATTAGAACACAGTAACAGCTTTCAGTTCTTCTTAACACCCTACTGTAACAAATTACAACAAAGACATTTCTGTCACACTGCCACTCACTTAATATTCCTGCAAAATAAAGGGAAAAAGCCTTAGAATTTAGCATGCCTTGCTTGTCATTCTAAAGCACTGCTCATCAATAGACTTAAAAGTGATTTACCCCCCATGTGCCTTTTGTGCCACACATTCACACGGGATAAACTAAGTCTATGTTTCACTCAGACTTACAAAGCAAATCCCAAGGATTATCTCTGGATACAATTGAAATACTGTGAGATGAGCCTTTTTAATTTGCACCCAAAATACTCTATTTTTAACCCCCCACAAAGCAATGAGAAGCCTGAAACCAAGACCGCAAATGCAAAAAACTCAAGTTACAGAGGTTCCTTCAAGTTGTGTGACACTATTGGATGGACAAAACTGTAGTAATACTACATTTGCATGGGATTAACAATGCAAACAACTTCTATAACCATCCCAAATCAAATCAATAGCAGTAAATTGCTACACATAGGCCTGGAGAAAAGCTTTCCTGTCTAGGGATATCAGTTAACACCAAATACCAGCTAATCGCTACGCTTGGTCCATGTTCTTATGTTGCAGTTCTGTCAGCTAGACCCACTCTCACTGCTGTAAAGCTCTCATTATGCTGATAATAGGGGTACTAATAGGACATAGAGACGCTGTAAAAGTTAAGTGCAGCAACTCAGTGTCTGACTGTACACACAGACAGCCATGGCAGTTAGCTACATTTCATCAATATAGCTAATGTAGCTGGTGCGTTAGCCAAACTTAGCGGTGGAATACACAGTCAGCTTAAGCTTCTTTTTAAATATATATATCGTGTTATATATTTTAAATGCATATTGTAACTGAATTAGTCAGAAATACAAATGCCAGTTTTGTAAACACAAATAAATGCTCAAATAATGCCCGAACAGTAACAGAGCTAGTTTTTTTCACGATACAGTAAAAGAAAAATAGGTATGAACTGAAGTTGTAATATATAAAGCTTTTATCAAAACCATTTTTCTAACTCTCCTCTGCACCTTGGAATCGTTCTATAATCGATCAACCGAAACATTTGAAGTAACAGTGAGTTCAAACGACAAATGTCTTGAGCCTAACGATTTGACAGAGTTGATAAATAATTGTTATTTTGTGGATTTGTTTGAAAAGTCCAGTTTATTGAAGAGTTAAAAACACAACACAATACACACAATACAATAACACACTAAAAACACAACCAGTTTGAGGTAATTCTAGTCGTATTGGCACAAAAAAAAGGACCATTCCGTTAGGTTTTTGGTGAAATGTATTGCTGGAATATCTAACTGTACACTCACTTAAGACTTTATTAGATACAGCTTGCTAGTGTTGGGTTTCGCTCCTCTTTTGCCCTCAGAACTGTCTTAATATTTCGTGGCATAGATTCAATAAGGTGCTTGAAAGATTCCTAAGAGATTTTGGCTCATATTGACATGATATCATCACACAGTTGCTGCAGATTCTCAATCCAATAAAGAACATCCATGATGTGGATCCATGCTGTGGTTTATTAGATTGAGACTGTGGAGGCCATCTGAGTACAGTGAAGTCAAGAAACCAGTTCGAGATGATTTGAGCTTTGTGACAGCAGCCATCAGAAGATGTTAATCCATATTGTGACTCTACCATCTAAATATCACAGCAGAAATGGTAAATGGCCTGTATTTGTATAGCGCTTTACTAGTCCCTAAGGACCCCAAAGCGCTTTACACATCCAGTCACCCACCCATTCACACACACATTCACACACTGGTGATGGCAAGCTACATTGTAGCCACAGCCACCCTGGGGCGCACTGACAGAGGCGAGGCTGCCGGACACTGGCGCCACCGGGCCCTCTGACCACCACCAGTAGGCAACGGGTAAAGTGTCTTGCCCAAGGACACAACGACTGAGACTGTTCAAGCCGGGGCTCGAACTGGCAACCTTCCGCTTACAAGGCGAACTCCCAACTCTTGAAATCAGGACTCATCAGACAACTACATTTTTCTGATCTTCTATTATCCAAGTTTGATCTGCATATGTGAATTATAGCCTCAGTTTCCTTTTCTTAGCTGACAGGAGAGTCCTGCTGTAGCCCGGGTGCTTCAAGGTTCAGCAAATTGTGATGCTCTTCTGCATACCTTGATTTTAACACGTGATTATTTTAGTTACTATTGCCGCCAAAAAGCAGTCTAACGGCTCTGTTCTGATCACTGTGCTGCTTATTGGATATTTTATCTTTTTCAGCCCATTCTCTGTAAACTCTAGAAGTGCTTGTATGGGAAAAACCTTGTAGATCAGCAGTTTCTGAAATCCTCAGATCAGTCATCAACTTGCACCAACAACGATGCCACATTCAAAGTCACTTAAATCACTTTTTTCCTCATTCTGACAACCTCAGTTTGAACCTCAGCAGTTAACCATGTCTACATGCCTAAGTATTAAGTTGCTGTCATGTGACTGGCTGATTAACTGCTATAAAAAGCAACAGTATCTAATCAAGTGTATGGTGAGTATATATCACATATAGAGATGAGAGAGAAAATAAGAGATGAGAAGAGCTGAGAAGTCACCTTTGTGTTATTGCCAGCCACCGATTGGGTGTTGTTACTCGAATTCGAGTGAGATGTTGGCAGCCAGGTCTTAATCCAATGGTCCATAAGACATCCACTGTAAAGGGCTTATGGACAGTTGAGTAAGCCTGTGTACCACTTGCAAACACAAGGACTGTTGCATTCAGTGAAAAGGAGATGAAGTCATCAAGTGGCTTAATGAAAACGGAGATCAAGGTCATACTCCCAGATGTGGACAAGATGAGGTGGAGAGAATAGCTGATTACAGATGACAGCGGTGGCCTTTTAGAGTGAGGAACATAAAAAGAGAGGAAGAAAAGATGGAAATGGAAGCATAACACTGGTGGTGGGAAGAGAAAAGAAAAGTTGGAGGAAGCAAGTAAATATGCAGAAGGTAATAAATAAAAGCAGAAAGAAGGGCCGTTTGTCTTTCTAATTGGAAATCAAAGAACAAAGACAATTTTCTCGCACACGAAAAGATTGAAGAACGCCGGGCAAGTGAAAACACACACACGCACGCACACACACAGACACACAAAGAAACACAACAGCTGGGAAATGACCCAGAGGGAAATCAGAGCTCTGATTGACATGCCGACCAATCAATTAAAACTTTTGCATCATTGTGTGTGTATGTGTGTACACAGGTGCGCATTCACGTATGAGAGTGTTTGTAGGCACCAGGAAGGCAAGATAACAGAGAAAGGAAAAGAAATTAAGGAAAAGGTTCTGAACATTAGAATTCACGGTTTGGCCAGGAGAGATTCTGATTGCCTCCTGGTTAAGTGGGAGAACAGAGTTTACTATTATTTTTGCTCTTTTCTCTTTCTCTTTTTACCACAAGACAGGGGTAGGCATAATAATGAGAGCGTTGCTCGCTATCCCAAAAGAGATTCAAATTCAAGCTTTTCTTCCATTTCATATGCATTAGCAGAGACTGAATGAAACAGAGACAGAGAGAGAAAACAAAGGGGAGACAAGCGTATCAGTGAAACCGTGCTAGAGTTTGTAATTATGATCCACACATTTACTGTATGCATGCATGTAAATGAGAGGGATCATTGAGTAGAAAGCTGTAATATCCACATTTAAGAATCTTGATATTGTTTAAGATTTGCTGTATTTTCCATAATTTACCATATTCACGGTGACTTTTCCATAATTGTATGTGTGTGATTCATGCCAGATGATCAAACTCAAGAGTGACAGTGCAAACAAGCCTGATTCAGAGATCATGCTACACAAAAGCACTGTTAATATGATTGACAGGTTTCAGGCAACAGTGCACGGACTGAACACAGAAGGAGAAAACTCTGAATTTTTCTCTCAGCAGCCTCAGACGAAGCCCGGAGTAACAATTCTTTTTGGTGTTGAACCTATTATTACAGCCTTGAGGACAAGTCAAAGTCATGTTTTTGTGGAGCGTGTTGACAGATTTATCTGTTCTATCGGCAGACAATGTGGAGACTGAATTAGTCAGCAAAAGCCTGAATTTGGTTTTGTTTTCTTCTTTTGTTTGTGTTGCTATTGTCAATCACCACGGCAGATCATCTTCCTTCATCTCAACTTATCTCTAACATACTCTGCTGTCACATGTGGGGTTGCTGTAGTTCTGGACGTAGAGCAGATCATCTACTAATTGAAAGGTTGGTGCTGCTCCAGTCTTAAAGTTTAAGTATGCATGGGCAATTCCCCCCAGAGTATGAATGTTAGCTAGAATGCACTTAGGTGTAGAAAAAAGTGCTTGCATGACTGGGTGTGAGTGGGTGAGTGCTCAAGCTGAGTAGAAAAGTGATATATAGGAGCCAGTCTATTTAGCATTTACCATTTATGAACCCTCTGCATGTGGTCCGTCAACATCATTTGTCCAAAATATCCACCACCCCTTCTCTGCACATGGCCTTTCTAACTTTGTCTTCAAAATACTCAACCTGAGCTGTCCTTCTGATGTACTTATTTCTAATCTTGTCCATTCATTCAGGTCATTCCCAATGACAATCTTTAAGTCTTCCATCTCCCAGCATCCTGTTTTTTGTTTGTTGTTTTGTTGTTTTTTGTTCTTCAAACCATCCATCACAGCAGGTCTCACTATCATCTTGCAGACCTTCCCTTTCACTACTTAAGGCTAAAGTAACAGAACCCCCCTATATTGCCCCTCCTAACAGGGAACACTGCTCTCTGCACTGACATTAAACATTGGCAAATAATTAAAAACTATCCTCAAAGAATATGAATATAAGGGTAGTAACCATACAGGGGGAGAATTCCACTCGAAATCTAATAGTTATGAATAGTTAGTTATGAAAACTGACCTTCTTTAATCTTTTTTCTTGCATTATGTGTTTATTGTTCAAGTTAGATACCAGCTTATGTTGCAGCTCAAACCTTCATGGTATTTGTTATGTGTTCAGGAAAGATCTTCACTTTACTGACTTGAAAATAAGGGAAATGGGACTCTGTGGTTTTTGATCTGCTGAGGAAAGCGATTTCATTTCTCAGTAATGCAACCTTACTAAACATCTAACATCTGAGCATATTCCTGTCTTGAGGCTTTCACATCCTTGCCTTCACTACTTTGTAGGCAAAGCGAGCGATTAAAAGGCACGTTATGAGTAAAAGATTTGATGCTATTGAGTTGAAAAGGGAAGAAATGGGTGAGTGCCATACCGACTGCTCTTACTGGATAGTTTTGCTCAGTGCCACTCACACCCAAACATGTAATACATTTTACTCATCTTAACCGTTCATGATGAAGGCACGTGAGGCTGTATGTTACAGATTGTTGGACTCAGCAGTGAAGATGTGCTTCCTGAAAAGCGTGTGAGTGTTTTCTGAGAGGGCAGACAAAGATAAAAAGAGCACATATTTCTGCAGGTATCGTTTTGATTTGGAGACGTCCTCCATTTTCTAATAATCTGCCGAGATGCCATTACTTTCACATTCACAGATACAAGCTCACTAAACAGACTGCATGGTTAGGAAGTTTCAGAGCTCCTCTGTTACCTCGGTGGCTGCTGAGCTGCTGGCATTGATCATCGACTTTCGCAGGTCTCCCCACTCATAAATTACGTCCATTTGGTGCAAAGAGCCATTGAAATATTACTGATTGCACCTTTAACATCAGCTTCCAGCAATCATTAGCATGCCCGTGGCATAAATCCCATTAGGACAGTATGGCATCATTTAGCATTTTTGCATCGGCTAACCTGAGACACTGTGTAGCACATTAGAATGAGCTAGGCTGGAGGAAGGATGAGAAAATAATGACAGAGATGAAAGATTAGTACGTGTTTGTGTGGGGGAATGCGTGTGTTGTCTGTTTATATTTGAGTTACATTGCAGTTTATTTAAGTTGAGTTTGCTGGGCAGGTGTTTATGTGAGTACATAAAATCTGTGTGTGTGTGTGTGTTTGTGCGATCTGCCCAAAGACAGCAAGTGTCTTGTAGCAGAGCTTTTTTATTTTCCAGAGATTCTGTTGTCAGAATTACGACGAGCCACTGCAGGACAAATATCTGATTAATAATTTGTTTGTGTGTGTGTGTCTCTGTGTGTGTGTATGATTGCATGTGTGCCACTATAAATCATATCTGATTATTGTGATCAGGCAGGCAGAGAAGTGAGCTATGAGAAGGAGTAGGAAAAGAAGACTTAAACAGGGGAGGAGAGAGAGACACACACATTTAAATGAGAAGAAAACTAGATGGAGGGAGGATGGAGGGAAAACAGAGAGTGGTAGATGGATGGCGTTACAGAGGTCATAATTCATAACTACAAACTTCTGCACTCCACTGAAAAATGATGACGCTTCGATAGCATTAAGTTACTAATCACTCATCTACACAGATGTGCATGTGTGTGTGTTTACATGCATTTGCTTTTAAAGACTATGCATACATTAGACTTCCAATAATGTGTGTGTGTGTGTGTGTGTCCATATATGTTTGTCTGTGCTTGCTTGTCCAAACTGTAGGCCAAAGAAAGGGAGAGAGGGGCCGCTGTTTTGCTGACTTTGGAACGTTTTCACATGAGGGCTCATTTATCTATGTTAATTTAGGATGGTAGTTCTGACTTCATACAGTATACAGCATCGGTGTGTGTAACTGCAAAGCTCAGATACATAAGCAGGAAGAAATGCATAAGCATAAACAGAAAATGGCATATGAATTTTTTAAGTCAGTAAGTAAGTTATGGTATTGAAAAATGCTCTTGATACATTATTACAAAAATATTAACATATTTTTACAATTGCCAAAAGGAAGGTAATCTAAAATGTATCAGATTACAGTCAATAATGTTTACACTTTCAGAAACGCATGTACACATATACTTGTCACACCTGGCCCTTAGGTGACATGTCGTCATTATACTCCCATTATATTCATTATATATGTCACACTTTAGTTTTGCTATCATTCCCATGTTAAACTATGTTTTTACATTTTTGTTTTGTCCATTTTTTTCTGCAGGGCACTTCTTGTTTTCATACACATGGTGATGATACCTTTATTTATTTATTTATTTTTACCACGACCAGGACTCACACACGTAATCCTTCATTTCCTGATGGTCTTGCAGAATGCCATATATCATATCTGGCTGTTTCGTATTCAGTATCAGTTACTACACTGAATATGATGGGACCCACTAAACTCCTGGGTCGTCCTTATTTTGACCTACATTTTTGAGATGGACATTCCCTGTGATACCACAATTTCCTTTAAAAATAAACTATTAGGTTTTCACGGCTTCGTTGTTTACAGAAGTCACGTGCACATAAAAGTGCCTCCAGAAGCAAGAAAGCTTCTTTTGGCTACTCATTTATTCGTAAGGTTTCACCACAGAAGTTGGACTGGAATCTGATTTGGTACAGATTTCCAGCTCTGATCTCTTTCCTGAAACAGCCCTCAGAGATTTGTGTCTCTTCCCAGTCTGGAACCTGATATCTTGTGTGCGTCGGGTGAATGTGTTAACCATCAAGTTAATGTTTTTGTTAAAATGGCTACAATAATATAACATGACCTGCATGCTATTATTACAAGAGAACACATTAAAAGACAGAAAACAAAAACCTTCCTCTTACCCAAGTCCAGGTTGATACATTTTAAGTTGTTCTTAAAATAACGAATCTCTTTACAGTTAAGGTGAGCTTAAAAAGTGAAATGTCCTAAAAGTGTCACGTTTTTTATGTTTTTACATAATGCTGCTTTATAGAAAACGCCTTTGTTAGCTTCATTATTTAGCCCCTCACTTTGTAGCTTGACATACCTACTACTCTATGATAATGTGAGGAATCTTCCCATGTTAATGAACACTATTACAGTAAAACAAATGTAAAACACCAAACGTTGTTAAATTATTCAAAAATCTGTGGTAGAATCTCCCAGATGGATGCACTTCCATATTTTCTAATATCCTCCAGCTGAGGCATTTTATTACCGCTATTATTTTTGTTGATTTTCTTTTTATCAATCAAGACATAACAATGACATTTTTAATTGCCCAAAGATGAAGCCTTTGAATATGCCTCAGCTAAATACACAATAAGTTGTGTTTTTCACTCTTATATAACACAGAGTCTAAGAACCAACAGAAGCTGAGCTCTGCCAGCTTGAGTCTCTCATGCAGCTGTCTCCAAACCCTGGAAGCTAATGGCTTTACTGTGGCTAATGTAATTTCAAAAGGCTCTCCTCTGGCAAACATTACTTGCCAGATTTACAAAAATATTCATAGCATCTCACATTAAATGTAATGGTTGAGAAAATATTCCCTAACACAAAGTCAGCAGTCTTTAGCTCAGCCCTTAAGATATTTTCTAGAGTTTCCTAGAGAATCAGAATCAAGAATTTAGCCTTTTTCCTTCTTTCTCGATGGAGAGTAAAAAGGTTAAGATCTAAAAAACTGACACCAGAAGCTTTGCCAAGGACAGCCTGTCTTACCTGCTCAGGTAAAATGAGAATCACTTTGTGTCACTGTCCTGAAAAGAGTCCCGTAAGAAATCTTTGCTGATAAAATCATTTAATGTTTCACATAAATAACATAAAGCTTATGTTGTAAGCTGATATTTTTTGAATTACGATGAAGTTCTGCATTCATATCTTCATCTGTGGGACACTATGTCAGATATTATTCTGTGAATATTATTTATATACTAAAAAACAAAACAAAACGTGCCTTCAGTTCTGTGTTGCTTGTTTTTCTGACCAAAAAGCTGTGCCCTTGAGCAAAATACTCATGGTCTACAGCTCCAGGGGAGCAGTTTTTTAGCCGACCCTGCGGTTTGACCTTCCTGTTGAGGAGGCAAGCGCAGAGATGAATTAGCCCTTTGGGGATCAATAGAGAAAATAAGAAAGAAGGAAAGCAAGGTTGTCTGTGTCCAAAAGACAAAACCCAAAGTAGCTGTAAAACATAGTGGGAGGTGTTGCCATTAACATATGTTGAATCCTTCAAACCGGGCCTGAGTCTGCAGCATTTCATTTTTTCAAAAATCATCTCGTGGCTTTGCGTGCACGTGGGCGTGCGTGTCAGCCTGCATCTGTGCTTGATGACCATAGCCATCTGCACAAAGGCAGATGACTACAGACATGCTCACCTGCTTACAGCTGTGGCGCGCATTCTACATGTATGCGCTGTGTGTTGTCGATGACAGCTGCTGATCACTAACCTGTGTGTTGATTGCAGACTAATAGTCTGCGAGAGAGATGTCGAGAGAGCGTATGTGTGTTGATTGCAAGGTGTGTGTATGCGTGTGCCCGTCTGTGTCTGCTGATTGCAGAGTAATGCAGATCAGATGAAGCAAGAAATCGGCTTTTTGGCTCCATCAATCATCTCTCGCTTTCTTTCCTCTCTCCCTTCCCTTCTTCTCTGGTTCACCCATTTTCTGTCTGTCGGTCTTTTCTCTTTCTCTTACGCTCTCTTCATCGCCCGTTTTTCTTTCTCGCACACGCTTTATTTCCTCCTTTGAATTTGCCACTGAACCGTTGAATTTCACACACAACACAGTTATGCCTCACAGTTCCAGGTGACATTTTGTACTTTTTCCTTTTTTCTCTCTCTCTCTCTCTTTTGAGAGTCAAACACAAATTCAGAGGTAAATGAAAGACATTTTGAATTCATTAAGATCACTTTTGATTGATTTTTGTTGCTAGGTTAGCCATTAGTACACTAAAGCCATGTTTGGATTAAAGTATAACATAAATAGTTACACTTCAGTCTTTGTTCGCTGAGTGCAACACTGTTCCATCATGCATTGGAGAATTGGGCAAATGACAAAAAAAGAACACATAAGTGGGTTAAACTGTACAGACTAGCTAGATTGTATATATTAAATCATGAAAAACACATCAAACAGCTTTTGCCTTTTGATCCCACATTGGTTACACAGACTTTAACCCAGAGGGGTAATGCCAGGAGACAAAAAGCGACACATTAGACACGTTGGAAGTAAGTTTGCTCTGCTCTGCAGTACCCAGATCTGTCAGCAGGAATCATTAGGTATTAACTGCAAGTCAAAGCTGGGATTGCCTTTTAGCATTTGGTGTACGCGCATGGAGATTCATGTGGAAGTTCACAGGATACTTGCCGGACTGTCTTTTCAATATTCTGGATGAGTCGCGAAAGGGGTTCCTTTGTATTCATCCAGAGTTATTTAAATGGAATTAGTCATTTGCTGCAGTCTAAATCGATAAAGACACAGCCATAGAGGGTCAAAGAGAGACGGGGTGAGGAAAAATGCATTCCACACACCTGAAGATAATGATGCACACAGACAAGAGAAGCATTCCTGCTTCTAAAAGAGAGGCAAGAATGCCTCTCCTTCAGATCAGCAAATTTTATAATCCTGTTATCTTGCTCTGATGGGTTTATATGATCCAATTTAATTTTTTTTTTGCTGATGCTGAATACATCCTGTTTCTTGTGTTAGTGTAACTGATTGTTGATTTTATGATTTGCCTTTTTGAAAAAGAAAAATATACTAATGTGGCATCTGCTCTGGTGAAGGTTTTGTGTTAAATGCTTTAGCGGATTTGTCCATTGATGCATTGTTAATGCAGGGTTTTGTTTTTTATCAGAAGGTTTTTTTGGGGGGGTGGTGGTGATCAAATTAGCTTAAAATACCTTATAGTTATCCAAAGAGTGTGTAGGAAGGTCCTAAATGTCAGAACATCACTGGAAGATGAGAAGTTAATGAACTGGAAGTAAGCAAAATAAGATCAGCATCAAACGGCATCCAAATGGGGAAGAAAAGTGACTTTCAATGTGGCATAATTGTTGGTGCAAAATGGGCTGGTCTGAGTATTTCAGAAACTGACGATCTACTGGGAGTTTCCCACACAATCATCTCGACGCTTTATAGCAAATGGTATAAAAACAGAAAACATCCAGTGAGCAACAGTTCTCTGGGTGAAAAAGGACTGGTTAATGGCAGCAGTAAGATGAAAATGACCAGATTTCTAAGAAACATGGTACGCAGAAGAGCGTTTCTGAACATGTCGAACCATGAAGCAGATGGGCTACGGCAGCAGACATCTGTCAGAAAAGGAAGTGGAAATTAATAAATTGCATGGCTTCCAAAATCTGACAACAAGTGTTGCTTTGTCTGATGAGCCTCGATTTCTTCTGCTATATTCAAATTGTAGGATCAAAGTGGCATAAAAACTATGAAAGCAGGGATCAAACCAGACTTATATCAACAATTCAGGCTGATAGCAGTGTAATAGGTGATATTTTCTTGGCACACTTTGTTCCCCTGAGTACTAAATGAACGTGTTTAACTGCCTCAGCGCCACCTGAATATTGCTTCTGACCGTATCCATCCCTTTATAGCCACAGTGTACCCGTCTTCTGATGGCCTCTTCCAGCAGGAAAGCACACCATGTCATAAAGAAAGCGTGAAACAAAAACAGAGAAAGAGATACAAATGAATGATTTAGAGCACTGTGCAAAAGTTTGGTTTTAATGACACCAAAAAGAGTTTCTAAAGTGCAATTTTTGTTGTGATCAGGTACACATGCGCACCGTTTTCGAGGTACATGGCAGGTGGGTTGTTTCCAGTACCTTGGAGTTTATTGTGGATTTAGTCTGTCTCTTCGTGTGATCACAGACTGTCTCCGATAGGCTGAGATCATACCATCTGTTGCAGGACTCCTTGTTCTTCTTGTCACAAAGTATCATGCTGCATAATGAATTTTGGAGCCCAGTCAGATGCCTCCCTCGCGATACTATGCGCTGGATAAGAATCAACGAATCAACAGTGCCTAAAATTTTTACACAGTACTGCATCTAGTGGGCTCGCACGTACACGCAATACAAAGACACGCGACTCTGTCTCTGCACAAGCAGCAGAGATAAGGACAGTGTAATGGAAGATAAACAAGGGCAGGAGGAATAATTAGAAACATAAATGTTTGGTATTTGTGATGGTGATATGATGATATACGAGTTCTGCTGCCTGCTGGCCCTTCCGAGGAGTTCACAGAGGTCATTTCGGAACGTTCTAGAACATTCCACCGCATTCTGATGGGAATCCCAGATCTGCCAGTGTAGCTGTCAATTATATCCAGATTTTCAACTTTACTGGGGCCTCAATGCCACATCAATACTGCAATACCATCCCTTCATCTATCTCTGTCCCTCCTCCCTTCTTTCCACACTGGCACAATAGCAAGAACAATGCCAGGGTGCCACCACATCAAACACCGACGGGAGAGCGAGAGAGAGCTAGAGGGACAGACAGGGAGAGACAGAGAATTACAGTGTGGGTCGAAATCTGATTGTGCATCAAAGCAAAACTGAGGGGAAAAACTTCCTCTTAAACTGATTATATATCCATGAGAAGAAAAACCACAATGTCTCTCTCTCTTCTCTCTCTCTCAATGTGTTGCTCTTTCTCTGTGTCTTTGTCTGTCTCATGGTGCCGATTGTCTACACGCTACCAGTGTCTACTTTTACACATTGCTATCAAAGCCATTTCTGTGGGATCGAATCCAGCGTTCCATACGGTTTTTCACTCGCCTTGCTTTTTCTTCATTAGTACTTTTGATGCTGCATTTTCTAGCATGCTCTGAGCCAGTGAAAACGTTTAGATTCCGCATTCAGAAAGCGACGCAGTTAGCAGTTTTAAAGGGTTAATACACTCTAAAGGAAACTTGACATGCTTTCCTTAATCTCTGACAGCTTATTTCATATTTGAGGACATCAGCCGTGTCAGTTTTGGGGGATAAGGACATATTTTCCTCATTAGAACAGTTGGCACAGCTGTGAATTACATTTTAGATTCATGGAAAAGCACAAACAGGCTTTTTTTTCCATCCAAAAAGTTGATCATCGTCGACGATTCGCGAGAGAACTGGTGATGCTCAGCTAAAGCTCAGCCTGTGTGCATTAAATTTTAAGAGACATGCACGAGAAGCAAAAAATGTGTATTTTGTGCATTAAATGTGTTTGTTTGGTACAATAAAAGCATGAGAAGTGACAAGATACAATACAACAGAACAACAAAAGCAAATAAGAAATAACATTACCTTCTTATTGATTAATAATATCATACTAATGACATTTTTACAGTTTAATAAGGTTTCAAATTGCCTCAAGGACAGATTAAAAAAAGGCTTTAGACAGTGCATTTATATCAGCAGGTTAGTGATCAAAATCACTATTATGAAGGAGTCAGAAGTTTAGAAGAAGAAGTTTGTCAATTTAATATAAGATTTATTTGTTGCAAGAACTCCTATTTCATTTCTGAAAGTATTTTTTTTTATTGTGAGGCTGTGGAGGAGCATTGTGAAGACAGTGAGTCATCCTTTGATAGGGTTAGTTCTGACCAGTAGTTAGCACAGTCACCCCACAGCAGGAAGTTTCCTGGTTCAAATCCCGACTGAGCTGTTATGTGTGCCTGCGTGGGCTTCCCAGAGTCCAAAGACCTGCATGTGTGATAAAGTGGTTAACTTATTCACTATATACTAAAACACTGTTTGAATGTACAGTTAAATGGGGCTTGCAATCTTCTGGTGGTGTCTAGTCATACGGAGTGGTCAGTCTGACTAGTAAAGCACTAATGGCAGTCTGTAATTAGTGCTAATGTAATGAACCAGAATTTTACTCACTAAAATGGAAGCACAGCGGGTTGTACTACACATGCAGGATACATTATTTAGTTTGATAATTGCTATAATTGCTTCAAATGGCACCAACACCACAAATATAGATG
Organism: Simochromis diagramma; assembly: GCF_900408965.1. Lineage (NCBI taxonomy): Eukaryota > Metazoa > Chordata > Actinopteri > Cichliformes > Cichlidae > Simochromis > Simochromis diagramma. Next base: position 8,501,666 of record NW_024387523.1, on the reverse strand, counting down.
TGAGTTTGAGTTTCTCATAGTAGTGGACACGAGGCCAGCAGACAGTGATCAGCTCAAGCTGCCTTTATTGGTACGTCTATGATTCAAAAACCCTTCACTTTAACCCTCAACCAAATCAAAAGGAATGACTGGTTATATTAGTCACTCACTCTTACCCTCTGGAAAGGCCCATGCAGATTTCCTAAAAGAGAACATTAAACATTAAGGCACTGAAAAAGGAGGCAAATAGCGTAGTCGCTTTAAGCGTTTAAGGGTGCCACAGCTTCTTGATTGGAAAGTATGCTTTGCTTTAAAGTATACAGGTTAGAAAGCTCATTTTTCTAGCTTACTTCTGTGCCATTTTCCAACCCGTCTAATGGTGAGTGCAGCAGTTCACATTTTGAATGCACCTATTCAATCTCCAGAGGTCACATAACTTAAAATGTAATTATAGGTCGTAATAAGAAATTTCATAAACAACCTATGTTGTTATTTTCCGGGGTAGGACTATCTCACATAACTGTAAAAAACACACAGCCACTCAAACGCTCTTACAGACCAACAACACCCTCTCTAGCAGCTCCAGCCTGAAGCAGTGTCCTTGACTGTGAGGGCTGTTATAAATCCTCCAAAGCAGTTGTATATTCCTTGCAAATCACATTCAAGTTTTGGCTACAACTAGCTACCAATCATCTATCGCTGTGCACAACAGGTTGAGAAGAAATTTGTCCGCACAAGACCAGGTCCCCTGACTTCTACCTCACCACTGTAACTGTTTTAATCTGGATTCACAGGTGAGAATCAGTGATATTTACAGAAAGCTCCCCCATTCCCCCCTTTGGCAATAAGCTCACGATATGACTTTTCACCATTACTATTTTTTGTTTTAGCTCGTGAAGTTTTTTTTTTTGAAATATTGCCATTCATTTTTCTGATCTGATTTACATATCTAAGGACGTGACATCACAGTAACAGATTCATTCAAGGAAAACAGAAACACAGACACAACACAAACATGGGGGATATTGATCATCTGACACATTTGACAAATCACTTCCTTCTCCAGCCTGCTTTATTCCTCAATGGTGCCAATCACATCAAAAAACAGGAAATAAAGATTTATGCTTAATGTTTAATTAATGCATAATGGTATGAGTTATCTTTATAACTCTATATCGCCTAAAGTATTGCCTCACCTGCCTACACACACACACACAGTCCTCAGTGACATACCATTCTTAATCCACAGGGTTTAAAATGATGACTGTGCAGGCCAGTCAAGTTCTTCCACATCAAACTTGCTCCTTTGTGTCTTTATGGATCTTGCTTTGTGCACTGGTGCACAGTCATGTTGGAACAGGAAGGGAGCATCCCCAAACATGAAATTGCCCAAAACATCTTTCTATGCTGGAGCATTAAGAGCTGCTTTCACTGGAACTAATAATAACCCTTCTACCAAACTTTGCACTTGCCACAATGCAGTCAGACAAATACTGTTCTCCTGGCAACCACCAAACCTAGACTCGTCTGTTGGCTTGCCAGACGTACACGTATGATTCGTCACTCCAGAGAACATCTCCAGTACTTGACCCAGTGGCAGCATGCTTTATATCACTGCCACTAACGCTTTGCATTGCGCTTGTTGATGTACGACTTAGATACTCGCCTCTGTCAGTGTGCCCCAGGGCAGCTGTGGCTAGTGTAGCTTGCCATCACCAGTGTGTGAACGTGTGTGTGAATGTGTGTGTGATTGGGTGAATGACTGAATGTAGTGTAAAGCGCTTTGGGGTCCTTAGGGACTAAGTAAAGCGTTATACAAATACAGGCCATTTACCATTTGTCTCAGAACTAAATTGGGTTAATTCTGGTTGGATACAAATATATAACACATATATAACATAATATAAATAAATATATCTTATTTAAACTAACAAGACCACACAAACTGTGATAATCTTTGTGTTTTTGCAATGTATGAAATAATTTTGACCACTGTTAATTTGGTTAGTTGTGTTGCATTTAGTTTCTCCTGTCACCTGTGTTAGTATTTATTGCAATGTTTGTTTTCCTCTAGTTTCCTTCTAGTGGAATTTTCTCCCTCATCCTCTTTACCTTCACCTGTTTTGTTTGCTGTCACCTGGATCTTTGCTTCCAAATGTTTATTTGGGGGGAAGATTTTATTTTTTTTGTTCATTTTTTAAACTTAAATTTCACATTTTACACCGTCAGCTGTGTTCGTTGTCTGTATTTGGGTCACCTCTGAACTTTTCATAACATCTATAACAATAGCAGGGTTTATGTGTGTAACCGTTAAAAAAACAAAGCAGACTTCAAATCCATAAAAACAAAAATCATACATATTTGCACGCTCACAAGCCAGAAACGCACAAATTGTTCTACTTTAGTCGGTTTCACACAGACATAAGCAAACGCACATACAAAGACTTATTTTTGCCTATAAACCGCGCTCATCCATCATCTTAGCTAATGTCACATGGGTAAACTGTCTATGACGACACATGATGTTAATTTATCATTCCTCCCTCAGTGTGTGTGTGTAGTGTACTCTATTCTTCTCTCATCTTCTCTCTTTGTATCTCTGGGAGCTCTGTCTTTCCATTTATATGACATTAAATCACACGTATACATAAACAAGAAAGATTTGGTGTGGTCTGGGTTCATCTCATTGCTGTGGTCCGACTAGATGTGTGTGTTCACATGTATATGTATTTAATAACTGAAAATAAAATTCCAGTTTTCATTCAGAAAGCACGTAACAAGACAGCTTTTAAAGACGCAGTTCTAAAATTGTTTTATAAAATTTCTCTTATATTCAGAAGCAAACAAAAAAAGCCAACTTGAACGCAGCAATAATTCAAAACAAGCCAACAACAGCTTCTTCTTTTTTTTACCTTCGCAGATATTTACAGGAAGAAAAGATCAATCTTAGTGAAACTGAACTGTTCTTTTCCTCCTCAACAAAAGTCACTGAAAACATTTTGTGTGAACTATCGTAATTCTGTCCATTTCGTGCACTTTATCTTTTCTTTCTGCTTGAAAGAAACTCTCGTCCTTTGACTTTATGTCATAAATAAATGTCATCGAAAGGGAAAATTGAATAGCGCGAGACAGATCTACTTCAATTAATTCAAGGTTAATCAAATGTAATATCGTCTGCTCCTTTGCATCCATAAAATGCTCCATGAATCCCTTCATTTGCCTTTTGTTGTGGGAAAATGATTAAGACCTTGGCTGACAACATTTTGACACATTAACAGGATCCTTCATTGTAATAATAATAATGAGAATTTCCTCACAGTGGAAATTACACATTTCGTTTTTGGCACGAGGATGTTATTTCTCCAATCTGCGTCATTTCTTTTTTCGAAAGTAAATTTTTATAATTTAGCAAGCTATTCATGTCATTGTCATTATCGATGCTTTTTTTCTTCTCTTTGTTTGTACTATGTGTTAAAGCAGTTTATTTTTACACATGTGGTGAAACTTGGTCGAAGTACTTGAAGATACAGTGTTACACTAATGTGCAAAAGTCCTGAGCCATCCCTTGTGTCTTTATATTTTGTTTCCAAGGAGACAGACTTGCAGTTTTTTCATGTGGTCTTGAGCAACAGTTCTCCAGGCTTTCTGACTGTCTTGCAGAGTTTTTCTTTGGACAATGAGTTCTTTTTCCACTCATTTTCAGTCCAGACCTTGTGCCTGACTGTTTTTAGATGCATGTTATGTATTTATTTTTTGTTAAGCGACTGAACCAGAGAAGAAACCAGCGTTATGCCTACACATTACAGACAACTTAGCAAAGAACCAATTTTAAATGGTATCTTTATGTACTTTGTTAATAGTAAACTGTTGCAAAACTGTGGGGTGTTCAGTGTGTCCTTAAAAAATAAGAAAAAACTGGATAAATGGAGAACAAGTCAAAGTCAGCTTTACTGTCAAAAACCATATTTACAGGTCATACACAGGAATTTGAAATTGCAGTGCTCCCACGGCCCTCAGTGTACACTAAAACAGCGGTCCCCAACCCTCGGGCCACGTTTGGTACCGCGCTGCGAGAGTTGAGGCTCGGGTGTCAAATTCATGGTTTTTAGGGTTTTTAGGGTTATTTTTTAAAATCGTTTTCATCGTTTACTTGGTTTCCCTGAGTCTTTTCCCGTGTGTTATGAATAAATAGATCCGTGGTGCAAAAAAAGTTGGGGACCGCTGCACTAAAACAATATAAAGATAAAAAGATAAAAATAAAACAAAATAAAAGTCTTATGTACAACACAATACAACACAAAATCTTACATAGACAACAACAGTGTCCAACAACATCCGAGTGCTTGTGGGCAAGAGTTTGTGTGGAAGTGAGGTGGGGGAGTCAGTGACAATATCAGTATCTCAAAGTTATGTGCCGTCAAAATAGGAAAAAGATCCAGCGAAGACCTAAAATAGGACCTGATAAATGCATCTGGACCTTGAGTTGATCTGTCTATCAGAAATGGTCTCAGTGGCTGTTAAGATGCCATTCTTAACCTCCTGAGACCCAAACTCTTTCATGGCATGCATTTTAAATTTTTCTTTGCTATTTGAGCTGACTGGGACCTGATGAATGTAAAAAAGAATTACCAGATTTTTATTTTTACCTAATTTTTGTTTCTGAGAAAAATAAGATCAACATATGTTTTAAATTTTGATAGAACAGTGGCAGTATAATGTCCTCATAACTGGATATCAGGCCCTTGTAGAGTAAAATTAGGTATTTTGATCTAGACAACCCAAAATGTGATGTTCACATATGTGGACGCCAGGTCCTAGGAGGTTAAGAAAGGGAACCAGGGAGAAAAGGTGAACAACTGCACAAGAACCGGATTGAAAATCATTGGCAACAGGCCTTACGAAGGAATGAATCAATGCAAATTTGAAAATCAAAATCTCATCCTTACCTGCAGAAGAGCTCAGGAGAGATGTACAACAGTGAGACACGGTGGAGGCTCTGTCATGGTTTGGGCCTGTATTTCAGCCATCAGATTTTGAGCCACTATGCAATATCAAGCATACACACAGTCATAGATTGGCCTCAGCAGAGTCTGGAACTCAACATTATTGAAGCAGTGTTGGATCATGTTGACTGATAACGCAACAAAAGGCAGAAACATCCAAAGAAGAGCTTTGAATGTTACAGAACGTTAAGGAAAGCTTGCCTAAGAGAGTTCAGGCCGTGTTGATGAATAAAGACTGTCATATCAAATATTGACTTTCAAGATCATTAGAACTACACACTTTTGCCTTATATACTGTATTTTTATGCACGTTTACACGTTTCAATAAATTCCTGCTTCTATTTCCCATTTTCCACCCAAAATCTAAAGAAATGACGTGTGGTTCAATTGTCACAGCACTGTATGTGTATATAAAGTGGTGAGTGGATCACTCTCCCTTTCCTCTCCATCACTGTCTCTTTTCTTCTTCCCCTTCTTTCTACTTCAACCCACCCAAATGTTATCATCCTCTCTATTGGTCAGAAGCAGTGACACCGATACGCAGACTGGGCTTTTGCATGTCAATAGAAATGTATATTTGTGTGTGTGTGTGTGAGAGAGAGAGAGAGAAAAGGGTGATGATGATGATGAATAAGGCTCAGGAGAGGAGAGAGAGAATTACCTCTGAGCATGAGGGAGTGAAATATAGATGGAAAATAGGCAGGGGGAAAAAAGACACTGAACTGGAGAGAGAAGAAGTGATAACACGAAGTGAGTTGAGTGAGAAGGAAAAATGAATTAAAAGGGAATGGAAGGGAGGCGAAAAAAGAGGGCGGGGTATGGCGAGAGAAACAGGAGACAAGACAGAGAGAAAGAGAAGTACTTCAGTCTGAGGTGTGAGCACGTTTCATGATTCCCAAGTTGTTTTGGATAGCGAGACAGAAGAATGGAAAGAGAGATGGATAGGCTATAATCGCATTTTCTGTGGTGTCTGCACGTTTCATGAATCCCATGTTGCTTTTTGGCTCTGGGCAACAAATTGAGGGTAAAACTAGCAGCAGAGATGAGGAATGAAAAATTTAAGATAATATTCAGAGCTGCTCCCCACGGAAACCTATTCTGATTCGCAGCATATGCAGACACAGGGAAGGAGGGTGAGAGAGTGAAACACTGGAGAGGAGGAGTGAGGCATGGCTAGATGGAGAGAGGCTCGTATGGAGAAAGACAAAGACGGGGAAGAAGAAAGATGAGGACGATGGGACGCGAGGGACCTGGAAAGATTTGAAGGGAGTGAATGAGAAGGTAAGACAGAATGGGGCATGAAGCAAAGAGAATAATAAAAGAAGGAAGCAAATGGAGTGAAGCGTACAAAAAGTTTCACCTTTAGCAAATTCTCTACAGCTTCTTCCAAAACCATCACCTGAGCGCAGCAACATATCTGATTACCTGGTGAGTCTTCACAGATACGCCAGCTTTCACACACTTGTCTCAATCACAAGCCCTGCGAAAGACCTCATACACGAAATTCTATCCCACGCTCGAATAAAATGGGTGAAATGCTTGCCAGGAGGCACACAAAATGGCTGCCTTAAAAATGGCTCCAGATGGAGTTGTGACATCAAACCCAATATGGTGAGGGACAAGTTTCTCAACTTGAGGGGCTTGTGGGGACGCTGGCCAGGTCTCCATTAGACTGTAATGAGTCCCAACGGCCTCTGCTCTTCTCATAAATTATTCATGTGCAGGAAGGCGGTCAGGTTGTGATGTATTCTGTGCTAGTGTCAAGTCAGCCTTTGCACCAAAACTTTGAGAACTTTTACACACCTGTATAACAGGCCTGCTATACTGGTCCACTCAAGCACTGAGTAATGTTTGAGTATCCAGTGCATACAGAGCATGTAAATAAATGGAATCCTCTCTAAAGTCACCTTTTTATAACCATGCAAAGATGCTCTAATCTGTGGGCTAGTTTGGATGCCTTCTCTAGCACCACCAGGGCAAGAAGCAAGGACTGGCATCAAAGACTCAGTGAATTTGTTTTCACCTGTGATGAGTTTTTCTTTCTCTCTTCCTGCTTCTGAACTCTTCAGGCCTTTAGTCTCCAGCACTGGAAAGTGCTGTTTTCTTTCTGGAAAACAGCCAGAGAGCCAACTCACCTCACTAGTGATGATCAGCGAAATAAAGGTTGGGTCAGTTTGACCCAGTATTTGATGTTTGCTCTCTATGTAAGGCAGTGGTGTGCAGTGACTTTTACAGTAAAGCCAGCAGAGTCGATGACCCCCAACCCCCGGCCCGTCTTTTCCGTGCTGAGAGTCTCTTCCCAGCATCTCTCTGCTCTCTGCTTTTACCTTTCTGCACTTCCTGAATCAAGAAGTGTCAGAATTAGTTTTGACACAATGTCCAGTAGTGGAAGGTTCGCCATAATGGAAAGTGTTATTATAGTATTGTTACCATATTTTACAAAATAAAAGTATTTACTCAGGTAGAAGTATCTATTCTGCAGGTTTTAGTATCCACTGTCAGTGGTGTATTCATATGTAAAAGCCTTGAGTAAAGTGTGGCGGGGTCTGAGTAATCACATTACTGTACTAACGTAGAGTCATCAAATTACAAAGTTACCATAACACTAAATCACACCCATTGTCACCTCGAGGTGGTTTATATTGTACGGTAAAGACCCTTCAATAATACCACCCCACAACTGTTTACCACACTGTGCCTCTCTGTTATTTAATAATGCATAGGATGAGAACTTGGGCAGTGAAAAATCTATTTCATATTCAACACATAGTTTTACTCAACCAGAAAGAGATATGAAGTGATGTGGCACTACATCTACAATTATTTTGAGACTCTTCCTCCTCTGCCTCCTGAAAATTAAATTCAACAGTGCAGAATGAATAAACTCTTCAGTCTTTTTCCTCTCAGATTTCTGGGATCATCTGTCTCCATGAACCACAAATAAAACTCCTAACTCCTTCTGACTCACACGGTGACTGTGACCGACCACGGTCAACTTTAGTCACGTTGCATGGTTGTCATGGCTCTGGGTCAGTTGTTATGTTAGGTGTGTTTTTTGCATTATGGATTGTTTTCTTATTCTCTTGTAGTGCTTGTGTTGGTGATGATGATTATTATTAGAGTTTCATGTTTCTGTTTATCCGTGTTTAAGGATTTGTTATCTCATGTATTGTTTGAGTTCCGTGTGTTATATTCTGTCTGCCTCTCAGTGTCGAGTCTGCGTCTTTTTGTGATGGTTTCCTGTTTTATTGTGAAGGTCTGCGTCTCATGTGAGTGTGTTCAGTTTTACCTCTCGTGTCTCGTCTCGTTTATTACTCCCAGCTGTGTCCCCCACCTGTGTGTAATCTCCCTGTGTTTCTCTGAGTGTATTTAAGTCGTGTCTTCTGTTGTAGTAGTCGCTGGTCCGTCTGTGTTTCTACCATGTGCCATTCGTGTGTTCTCCCTGCTGGCAACATCATATACCATCGTCTACCTTCCTTCATGTTCTGGTTCGTGTCAGTAGTTAGTTGTTCCCAGTATAGTTTAGTTCATTCTCCGTTTGTCTATTTTTATTTTGTGTTTAATAAACCACCTTCACAAATGCCTGCGTTTGGATCCTCCTTTATTACTCCCACACGGCTCATCTCACTCGCCGTGACAATGGTTTCCTTCAACATTTCATCAGTCTCAGCAGAGAGGGACCCAGAGTGCAACCCTGGAAAAACTTCTGTTACTTACTTTTAAAAGTAACTTCACCAAAATCTGTGACTTAGCTCTGTTTTCACCTTAAGTTTTGTGTGCCCGTCCATGGGTGACACCAAACGTGTTACAGAACTGCTGGCTCATGAGAGGATCCAAGAACTGCTGAGTCATCGCATGCTATGGCTCATTTACTGCTAACAATATTCTTTATAGCCCAATTATGACTTTGCATTTTCGATTCTCCTTTCCACCCCTCTCGGTTTCTTTCTCTTTTCTCTGGAGCATAGTGATTACTGCTCTGTTCCTTCAGAATTATAAGACAAATCTACGGTGATGATAATAAAGATTTATGTGGAGCATAGATGGTGACGTGATATTTTACTTGATGTGCTGGCATAAATGGCTTCTCCCTGACCTACAGGCAAGTGTCACAATCCTTGTTGTAAGGATAGCACAAGAGTAAGAAGGTGAGCATTTCATTCTCTTTTCTTTATATGATTTTTATACAATTATGCAGGACATTCTGAGGTTTTTAATAAAAATGTAGAGAAAAACTTTTTTTTTTGCCAACAAAGTTTCCATCCTATATAAACCTACAAACGGCCCGTTCGAAGACTTTTAGCAGATTTTTAGTAGATGCAATGTTTTTAATCGTATTATTAGTCTATGTGATAATGTTGGTGCTGTACCTTCACCAAGTATGCTCTGTGTGCTCAGCTGTTATGGAGCAGTTTGAGCTTGTTTCCTTGAGTGAATTATGGTAGTTCATCGTCTCAGATCATCACACTACCCATCAGATTGTCTTATCCCCAGTCTGCTAAAAATATTTTGATACTCCTGGCCCTTTTATCCAGACGTTAATTAACACTTCCTTTGTTACAGGATGCGTCCCATCATGTTTTAAACAGGCTATAGTTCAAGATCCCCTTAAAAAACACAGTCTGGGCCCAACTTTTGTGGCTAATTACAGGCCAATTTTAAAGCTTTCTTTCAAAAGATTTTGAGAAAACGGTTTACTCACAGTTGAAGGCCCATCTTGATCTTCATGAGATCTTTGTTAAGTTTCAATCTGCTTTTAAATCACTACATAGCATGGACACAGTACTTTTAAGGGTTTTCAGTGATATTCATTTAACTCTGAACTCTTGTTAAGCCCTGCTGCCCTCTTGTTGTTTGATATCCTCCTATCATGCTCCTGCTTATCCTCCTGCTTATCTGGAAGGACCTTTATTTGTGATCCTGGGCCCCTACAGCTCGAAAATAGCTTGTCTTAGTTATGTTGTGCCTCAAGGCGCAATTTTGGTTCCCGCCTTGCTTGCACTGTATGTGCATGTTGCCAGTGGGGTCGGTATAACTTTTTCTTTCGCTGTTTTGCAGATAAATTGAAAATTCATTTGCCTTTAAAAGCCGGGACAGTCTCATTTCAGCTGTTTTTGCTTTAGATGTTAAACAGTGGATATCCTTTTATTTTTTAAAACTAAATGAAAACAAAACAGACATTTTCATTTCTGGCAACTCTGTTAGTAAACAGTGCTCTGGGCCCTTTATCCGCTCATTGTAAGACAAATGTTAAAACCACAATGTGTATGTTGATGGTTCCCTTAAACTGTGTAGGCAGGTGGTGCAGTAGTCCAATCTAGCTTTTTCCATCTGAGACAGATAGTCAAGGTAAAGCCATGGATTCCAGGTAATGTCTTTGAACATGTTATTCATCTGTTCATTACTTGCAGATTCTCTTTACTTTGGTTTGGACTAGTCCTGTATTTATCATCTCCAGTTGGTCCAAAATACAGCTACTTGTTTGCTTACTGGTACGAAATGGAAGGAGCATAAAACCCCAGTGTTGGCCTCTTTACACAGTCTTCCCATTACCTACAGAATCCGATTTAAAATGTTGCTTTTTGTTTTTAAATCACTAAATGGCCAAGCCCTTTCTTACTATACCTATTTTTCTGGACTGGATTTTTGCACATGTTGACTCAAACCTTTTTTTTTTTTACCCCTCAGTCATTGTTGTTCTTAGTTTTTTTTATTGTCTTATCTTATAGTTCTATTTTCTTTACATTTTTATTCCACCACTGTTGTGCATTTTCCTTGTTTAACTCCATTTTAGGTTGTTTGGCATTTTCTACAGCATGAGCTGTTGAAAACGTGCTATATAAAAAAAAACTGACATTGACCTTTAAGGTGAAGGGGTGATGGTTTGGGCGTGTTTACAGCCACAAGACCTGCAACATTGCAGTCCTTGAGTTGATCAAGAACTCCACCTTAGTCCAGAATCAAGCGTGAGACCATCTGTCTGAGAGCTAATGCTCGGCTGAAATTCCATTATGCAACAGGACAATGATCCCAAAGCAGCACAGCAGCAAATCTGCAACAGGATGGCTGAAAAAGAAAAAAGTCCAGACCGCAACCCATCAGAAATGCTGTGACTGGACCTTAATGAACTGAAGCAACATTGCAAAGAAGAGATGACCAAAATTCTTCCAGAGCAATGTGAGAAACACATAATAATGTAGTCCTGTCAAAACTCTATTTTTCAGATGGCTGTATGTGGAATGTCAGGCATTGGTCATGATAACTAGAAATAACTTCTTTAATATACTGATATGGGTTAGCTAATATTTAAAGAGACACGATGACTGATTACTAGAAGATCTGTACACACAGTCCTCCAAACCAGTGTCTCTAACATAAGGTGTGTTCTGTCTAGCATCAGAACATCTATGACAAAGTGCTGTATAGCAGAAAAACATCGCAGTTCATTCCTTAAGGTTGCAAAAGGGCATTTCTCATAAACATAATCCCAATATGTTATATTGTCATGGTGAAAGACTGAACACAAAGCTAGGACAGATATGCAGACGTTTGTAAATCACACAGAAAAGCCTTGTCTGTCTGCTTTACACTGGCTCTCTTGAGTCCTCTGATGTCTAAAAGTTATATTGAATTTTCTCTATTAAATGAGTGTCTGTCTGTGTGTGTTTGTGTGTCAGAGTAAAGCACTGATATTGGATCTGTCCTCTTTATCAGCAGACACAGAGGAGGTCTGAGTAAAAATGACTTTACTCATTCTGCAACATTATCTTGTTATTGCCATAATATAGTTACAGGGAGAAAGAGTGGATATAAAAGCTTTGTGGGTTGCTGGTCTAAAGATCAGACTATGTGGTTGTGACACTCTAGGGGTTGAATTTGTATCAGGACTTTTGTCACATGCCCTCTTGTCTCATATCTTTCCGGCTCTCCTCTGTAAACAATAATTATTAACTTCTTGAAGGAACATTTTAATCCCATTACATCTGCATCTGGACAAATGTGCTTCCTCTGCTGACTCGGTTTTGATTTCCTGTAACCACACAAGTATTTAGACTATCATGTCTAGACAAAAAAGGCCTTTTCCCCTCCCTGCGTGGAGAGTTGGTAAATATGGCCACATCCCTCAGACCAAAAGTGTTTCTGGGGTGAGACAGCTTCAGTAAATGAGCTGAAATGTTTCTTCAGAAATCATGAGTCAATCTTGTAACCTAGAAACTTTTAGAGTTGAATTACAAGGTGGCTAAAAAGCTCTGCTTTACAAGCTAATGTTGTTCCTATGGGGTCCTCTGGACTTCAGGACTTGGACCATTTTTATAAATTGGCTTTTATATATTTTAGAGACAACTAATGATGAACTAGGTGATGAATTATTAGAAGAAATGGATCAATGTTCATGGTGAGATCCTTCAGTTAGATTTGCTGTTGGGAGCTGAGCAAGTGATTCATCAATAGAACCAAACTTAACTGTTTAACTTATAGGCACACAGTTCTCACTCCTTATATCCATAATTCTAACTTGTTTCTGAAATAGCATAAACCATGAAGTCCTCAAGTCAGCTCAAGCTCCCCATTCTCATTTGGGGTCAGCAGTTTTTACCCCTGATTAAAAAAATAATGGAGACATGGAAAGAAAAAAAAAAGAAATTCAAGTCTTCTGTGAGGCACCAGTAAAAATGAAGGAAGAAAAGCCCATTTCTGATGGCCCTTTTTAAAAGTGTCCCATTAGCAGCAGAAACCCAATATTCCAGCCTTTCCCCCTTTCTCTGCGAGGTTAAGAGGTTCACAGAAAAGCATGATTGGAGAATAGAGAAATGAGGATTGAAACGAGACAGAGAATGAGAGAAAGAAAATTTGTGCAAGGCCTGGAGGTAAAAGAGCTTTATATTACCACATCTTTCTTATTATATAAGACCTCCCACGCGACAATATCTTGACAACCTATCACCACTCAAACCGCAGCTGTATGATGGACTAGCATCGCCCCTTTGCTTTTTACCGATTTGCCACTGAGAATCATGAATTACAGTTAAATATATATGAACAAACTTGCAAGCAACAAGCAACTTGTCTTGTGAATAATGTGTTTATGCTGATTCTGCATGCAAGCCTCTTCCCACCTTTTTGAATTTGGGGATTTCATCATCCAGTGTACGTGATATCTTTTAAAAGAAATTCAGAGAATCCAGAGAGAAATCACTGTGCCTAAGGGACAAAGTCAAAAACCAGCATTTGCATTAAAAACAGACACAGTTCTGTAATCACTGCTAGGATTGTCATAATACTAGAATTTCAAAACTGATACCTAAGAGAAATGTTTAAAAAGTACTGCATTTTTTAAATTTTGGTGGAGAGAAGTAGCATAAGTATTGGTTCTGGTGCCATCGCTAATCACTGTATATGCTCTGAAAGCAATGGGTAACTTACACATCTGGCACCATTAGAACTGAGCATCATATTCAGGTTTTTACTGCCAGCATATCCACCATCCAACAGATGTCTTCTTAGGGAAATGACATGTTTTTTCAAGGCTTAACATTGGTCTTGATTATGTTTTCTGTGTCTTGTCGTCCACTTGGGGTTGAGTGGCTTCAATTTTGGCATAAAAAAATTGAATACCTGCCAGTATTTGTATTAGTATAGTACAGACTTTATTTCACTGGTGCACCATCTACACATGCGCCACAGGTGTCTGACTTTCAAAGGAATATAACAGCAATGACCAGTCAGTCTTGGTGTCTCCAGCTGTGTCCATGTCCACAGAAGAGAGCTTGTAAAATGAGCAGTGGGCCCATTTTACTAGCTCTCTTTAATGACCTTAATTCTGTTACTGTTTGTTCAAGAGATGAAATTCAAATGGTTCAGGAAAGAAGACATTATGGGGATATTTGGTATTTACGGGAGCACAAAGCATTCATAAAGTACTGGTGTCTGAACAAAGACAGAAAAATTCATTTATTTTACCATGTGCGCCTAAAATTACAATAACTCCTCAACCATTTTAGGCTAGAGAGAATATTCAAATGGTCCCCGAAAGATGAGAATTATTTTGTAATTTTACTAGCAAAATTGCAAATCAAGTAAAACACTTTTTACAATACAAGGTTGGGTGCTAAACTGTTCTCCATGCAGTTCAGACGTGTCATTCTTTTTAAAAGGAAAAGGTTTTATTTGTTTCATTCATAATGATTTTATAACTCTACATAGGAGCTGTCTTGGAGCCAAAATCTTAGCAAGAATGCGAAAACACTGGTGTTGTAGAAAAAGGATAATAAAAATCTAATAAAAATATCAGTATTTCAACAAATGACATGTTGTCTTTGTCTGTTCAGCCATTTTTGTAGTCACTTATCCATCTTAGGGCAACAGCAATTTTTAAGTCATATGGTTTGATGTATGGAGTTTAAACAAAAGCAAGGCTTTAATGCTTAATTAAATCCATAAATAAAAATAAAAATCCGAGGGTGTCTACAAAAATCCAAAGAAGCACAGGCGATGAGGGAAAAGCCCCTGTGCTGCACGTGAGGATCAAACGCAGGAAACATAACAGACACTTTAGCCAAAGATGAAAAACAGCCTTATTTATACACAGAGGGGTGATTAGGTAACGATCAAGAAATACTCAGCCTGGAGACAAGAGGCAAAAAGACACTGGAAGACAAATAGAAACAAAGAATTCACAGCTACTTCTATAGCAGCTAATCATCAACAGTCATCCACAACTCTATGAACATTATTCAGGAACCACAACTCCACTAATACAATAAGGCTACAACTCAGCATACTAACTGTTAAATCATGAATGAAAGCGCACAATAACCAAACAGAAACGTCTTCGTTTGAGAACCCTGCTGTAAAGACAGAAATCAAAGACCCAATAAAATCACAAGGAATCAGACTCACAATTATTAAAAGACAAAAGAACAGAAATCTAAAACTCAGAAAACTTCAGACAGCTGAAATAATAATATAATTTCAACAGAAGCCCAAAATCAATTCAATTCATAAATAATTGAAAAACAACAGAAAAACTTGTTCTGTTCATTCTGTTTTTGTTTACATTTCATGCATAAGCACCTTTAAAAAAGGGGGGGATGCACTGATGTAACTCTAGTCAGTATATCAAATGTTTATCGCATGCAGAAGTACTGCTTAAAACTCGTAAACAGGCTTTGATGTGTAAAAATTCATTTGGCATTTATTCAGCTATTTACATGCAACAAAAGAAAACACGCTGCAACCTTACAACATTAATAAACTTTAATAAATAAGTGCCTAGATTAATAAAACAGATAAAGACATAAAAGCTTTGATCCCTGCATCTACTCCCGCTTGGCTTTAGGAACACAGTTACAACGTCTTTCATATGTATGTGTCATGTATATCTACTTAGATGTAAAACAAAACTTTTGCATTTAAAAAAAAAACAAGTTGTATTAATTCCGCCACTGAAATTTTTTGCTCTGCAAAAACAACTTTTTTGTGTGTGTGTGTGAACACGGCATCTGAGAACATCAGTGAATTTATATTCATAATTAGTCTGAGTGCTTTTAGACCACTAATGGATTCTCAATGGAAGTTTCTCTAAGTGCAGCAAAGAGCAGAATCCTAATGTTTGTGTTTGTGTGTATATGACGTGTCTGGCTACACAGACAACATTATCTGAAGCAGAAAGTATTGAATAAGGCAGAGTGGAGAAACAGCAGCAAGGGAAAGAGAGATGCTGTAATTGCAGAATGCAGTTGTTCATCCTAAACGACTGGAACATCCTAATCACTTATCACTAATTACACTTCTCCCTGTCTGTCTTACTGGCTGGCTGTTTTTGGCCAGTAGGCTGAGTAGATAATTTATTATTTGGCTTGCTGGCAACTGTTTGGCTGGATGTTTTGCTGGATAACTGATTGACTGGTTGGCACATGGAGCAAATACATAAATGGATGACTAGCTGGCTTTCAGCCTAGCTGTCTGACTTGCTGACTGACTTATTGACTTGCTAGATAACAGACACTTTCATTAAAATGATATTTATAGAGTGCAAAGGGGAATTTGAATTGCACTCACCTCACTATGTATTTAGTAATACCTTGCTCGCTGTTGAGAGGGAGCGAATCACACTCTTGTTCTGACAACTGAATGGATGGATGTGAAGGGTGTAATGGGTGTAGCTGTGCAATAATAAGTAGAAATGCAATGGGGAAATGGAAATGGAAGATTTGATTACCTGCAGTAGTGGTGCAAGTGAGAATAGCATAATGTGCATTATCAATAACGTCAGAGAGCCTAACAGCAACAGCAATGAGGTAATGTAGGTTAGGAAGTAGGTTAAAAGGTGTAATTAGTGTAAATGGAAAGAACACTAATATATATTAATCGCTGCAGACTGTTGATGTGGGTAACAGCAGGAGACAATGACCACATGACCATCAGTGGACAATCAAATCTGATGTAGATTTAAAATACATTACCGAAGATTTGCTGTAAAATGAGATTACACTGTAAACAGTTACTTTAGTTGGCGTCTGTATTTTTGCTAATGTCAGCGAATCACAGAAAAAGTTCACAGAAAAGAAAAAAAAGACAATTCATTTGTCCTGCCAACTTGAACTGGGTATGTGTCCACAGTCTAATTCAGCTTATTACTCCCTACTATAGAGTTAAAAAAGATATTAAGGGCACATTATTGCACTACACTGTGGGACCAGTGTGACTGATACACCATATGGGCAAAAGAGCTGAACCATGTACATAGAAGCTGCTTAGCCATGGTTCCTAAATGGCTCCAGCATTTTGCAATGACAATGACTTCAAGCTAAATATGTGAAATAACTGCTGGCAAGCCAATTTTGAGGCAAGAAATTGATGCCCATACTAATTAGAGCACAGGATACCACTGATAGTAAGTAAGAGTGTTGGTGAGCAGCAATAACTAAAGAATTGATGCATGATTAGTGGATGGGTTGTAGTCCATAACTGTACCAAACAACTAAGAGTATAGGTCATTCAATGAATGGTGTTATCATACTGTAATGATGTAACTCTTTGAAGTAACTGTGCAAAGCAAATAGGTTCGTAACTGATAGACTTATGTACATATGTATGTATTTTAATTCTTTAAGCTAAGGTTTATTAACAACAGCTCTGCACAAAAAGCGCTGAAAGTGACAAACAAGGAACAAGAACAGCAACTGCAGGCTCCAGAACCTATACATAATCACTAGATCCAGACAATCAAAGAAGCAATCATAAGACAAAAAAAAAAGCACAATGATCTTAAAATACAGTGGGTGTGTTACACATATACACGTGCAAACAGGCACAAACACACACATGCACAGAGACTGATGTTCAGGAACTTAGATTGATGCAGTGTTTGAAGGAGTCCAGATGGTGTGTGTGTTAAACAGTACTCCCCGCAGAGAGACATCCTCTCAAATATGCACACGCTAACACACACAGTAAACAAACATTATCATATATCGTTGTTCAGTTGACTGCAAATTAGCTCCTTAAGGACTTCATTCAGATGGTTTGCAAAATGATATTTTTCTACACATCCTACAAGGGTCCGCTATATTTATGTGGTTAGCGTCAGCACATTGTAATTAAAGGAAAAGCTTCAAAATCCAATGCAAATTTAATCTCTTTAAAAGTGTGTTTTACAAATGTTGAGTTATAACAGGTTGTGAATACACATATTTGTGTAAAAATCACCAGAGGATCTAAAGTTTTTACAGCAATAAACAGACCGCAGGTCCCAAATCATCAGTTTAATGAATAATTAGCAACACATTTTAGAAAGTTAATTAAAGTTCTCTAAGTCATCATTCACTGAATAAACAAATCAGTTATTTTTTCTGAAATTAATCATTTTTTTCTGAACTAAGGATACTTGGAAGAGTTTGACAA
This sequence comes from Simochromis diagramma, assembly GCF_900408965.1. Taxonomy (NCBI): domain Eukaryota; kingdom Metazoa; phylum Chordata; class Actinopteri; order Cichliformes; family Cichlidae; genus Simochromis; species Simochromis diagramma. The sequence goes on along the minus strand of NW_024387523.1, from coordinate 8,483,778 downwards.
CAGCAACAAAAGCACATGGGTGTATTTGAAATATGTAAAAAGGTCAGAGATAGCACTAGGTGGTATCTAAAGTAGTCAGGCTGTCTTTCATGAGCCACTGCAGTTTTAAGAAAATTTACACCTGGTTTATGCTCACCGTTGCTGCCCTCGTGAACTCTGGTATAAATCGAAAGTGGTGCAGACCGAAAGTGACATCACAGCTGCTGGTGCACACTATACTTTGGTGTCACCTCTGCCTGTTGTGAACATGATGATTTGCCATATTGAACAAACTACTGTATGATACGTTGGAAAGGTCATGAAAAACAGTTGCATGGAAAGTTCTGGTGAAAGTTAAAATAAGAAAAAAAATTAATGGTTGCACTTTCTTGGTAATGAAGGGGCAATGATAGGGTAATAAAGGGGAAACAAGAAGGTAATAATGTGGTAAAAGTTATTACTATGCAATTACCAAAGTAATAACCATGTAATATCCAGGTGATATCATGGTAGCAATAGGGGTAACAGCTGCGTAATATTACCCTGAAATTTATGTAACTGGATAATAAAAGCCCTCCTAATGCGGGTAATAATATTAAAATACAGCTCTGAAATAAAGTGGTAATAGCAGCGTAACAAGGATGATACAAGAACATAATAAAGTGGTAATTTCTAAGTTATTACCACTTAATTAGCCATGGTAGTTTATGTGTAAAAAACAGAAAACAGAGCTTCAAAATGTAGACATGCCTGTTTCTCTTTATTAAAATAGGAATTCTATATATATTATTACCGAGCTGTAATAGAAAGTGCTTTTTTTTAATGATTTGGACCTTTTCTTTTATAGAAATTGATGCAGAGGGTTTGTTTTTTCTGAGTGAGGAGTCCTATCATTCAGGAAGAAGGCTGCAGCATGTTTGAAACTGTGGTGACATCACACAACGGATGTGGTCACCATAAACCAGGTATTAGTGACACCATGTTACAGGTTTCCTTATGAGATTTAAAAAGAAAATAACCATTTCACCCAGTGAATAGTTTTTATTTATTCTGGGAGTTTTGTTTCTGTGGCCTATGCATAGTCATTGTATTATCTACAATAGGCTGCTGTATTTATGACATTTAGAATAGCTCTTTTTGTTAGGAAACAGGAACTATATAAGCATTACAATGGATTCTTCAATGCTTCATTTTTTATCTCACAGATAATGGAAGTTCCATATTTCATATTTATTCCTCAATTAGTTTGCTGTTGCTTTTGTGTGACTTTGGGTGTTTTATAAGGTTATACTGAATTGATAGTCCCTGGTGTCCACTGGTGAAGATCTTTGTCTAAAAAAGGAGCGACATTGTGAGAATAGAACCAGAATGTTTGCAGAAAATCAATGCAGAATGGGAGATCCAGTGCTCCAAAAGGCCAATAGTGTGTAGCCCGACATGTTACATTATGTAGTTCAGAACGCAAAAGAAAAAGCATGAAAAGAACTTCAAAGGTCAAAAAACATGCATGAGAAGCCCAGACAAAGGCTGAAAGAGAGAAGTCAAGACACTGTTTTTAGGAGATTCTTGACTTCTGCCAAACTCGACTTCTGTCTTCTCCACAACTGGATTTATGCTAAAGGACCACCAGCAGTTCCAGCCTTAACAAGATTAGCTGACATTACTAATGTTGCACATAAGTGCTGCCAAATGCTGATAGTACACATTTACAATATGTACAGTACTTTGAGTTGCAGTGAAAGCCAGCATGGTGCCATGACCTTCTTTGACCCTCTGTTTATTTCTGTATGTACAGGGAGTGCAGAATTATTAGGCAAGTTGTATTTTTGAGGAATAATTTTATTATTGAACAACAACCATGTTCTCAATGAACCCAAAAAACTCATTAATATCAAAGCTGAATGTTTTTGGAAGTAGTTTTTAGTTTGTTTTTAGTTTTAGCTATTTTAGGGGGATATCTGTGTGTGCAGGTGACTATTACTGTGCATAATTATTAGGCAACTTAACAAAAAACAAATATATACCCATTTCAATTATTTTTTTTTACCAGTGAAACCAATATAACATCTCCACATTCACAAATATACATTTCTGACATTCAAAAACAAAACAAAAACAAATCAGCGACCAATATAGCCACCTTTCTTTGCAAGGACACTCAAAAGCCTGCCATCCACGGATTCTGTCAGTGTTTTGATCTGTTCACCATCAACATTGCGTGCAGCAGCAACCACAGCCTCCCAGACACTGTTCAGAGAGGTGTACTGTTTTCCCTCCTTGTAAATTTCACATTTGATGATGGACCACAGGTTCTCATTGGGGTTCAGATCAGGTGAACAAGGTGGCCATGTCATTAGTTTTTCTTCTTTTATACCCTTTCTTGCCAGCCATGCTGTGGAGTACTTGGACGCGTGTGATGGAGCATTGTCCTGCATGAAAATCATGTTTTTCTTGAAGGATGCAGACTTCTTCCTGTACCACTGCTTGAAGAAGGTGTCTTCCAGAAACTGGCAGTAGGACTGGGAGTTGAGCTTGACTCCATCCTCAACCCGAAAAGGCCCCACAAGCTCATCTTTGATGATACCAGCCCAAACCAGTACTCCACCTCCACCTTGCTGGCGTCTGAGTCGGACTGGAGCTCTCTGCCCTTTACCAATCCAGCCACGGGCCCATCCATCTGGCCCATCAAGACTCACTCTCATTTCATCAGTCCATAAAACCATGAAATCAGTCTTGAGATATTTCTTGGCCCAGTCTTGACGTTTCAGCTTGTGTGTCTTGTTCAGTGGTGGTCGTCTTTCAGCCTTTCTTACCTTGGCCATGTCTCTGAGTATTGCACACCTTGTGCTTTTGGGCACTCCAGTGATGTTGCATCTCTGAAATATGGCCAAACTGGTGGCAAGTGGCATTTTGGCAGCTGCACGCTTGACTTTTCTCAGTTCATGGGCAGTTATTTTGTGCCTTGGTTTTTCCACACGCTTCTGGCGACCCTGTTGACTATTTTGAATGAAACGCTTGATTGTTCGATGATCACGCTTCAGAAGCTTTGCAATTTTGAGACTGCTGCATCCCTCTGCAAGATATCTCACTATTTTTGACTTTTCTGAGCCTGTCAAGTCTTTCTTTTGACCCATTTTGCCAAAGGAAAGGACGTTGCCTAATAATTATGCACACCTGATATAGGGTGTTGATGTCATTAGACCACACCCCTTTTCATTACAGAGATGCACATCACCTAATATGCTTAATTGGTAGTAGGCTTTCGAGCCTATACAGCTTGGAGTAAGACAACATGCATGAAGAGGATGATGTGGACAAAATACTCATTTGCCTAATAATTCTGCACTCCCTGTATGCAAAGTCGAGCACCACTAATTCTTATGCTTGACTGTTGCTCTGCTGTTTGATTAAAATTAGATGATTGAAGTATGTATGAGACATTTCTGATCAGTCATACTAAAGATTTTACAGTCAAGTAATACACGCGATGTTTTGCTAACAGCTTGCTCAAGGCCTCTATAAAAATAAAGGCTCTATATAACTCTATGCTAACTTAAATAAATAAATACGTCCGGTCAACTGAATTTGCATCCGTCAGATCAGATGCCTTTTTTTCTTCCAACAACTCTTTACTGTTCAAACTGGACTTTAATCTTAGATAGGTTTTTATATTAGGATGCGTGCCCATTTTAAAGTACAAAAATTGGACTTCACAGATTTCACCCTCCAGCTGTGTGAATTTCTAAATATGCAGACTGTGTGTTGGACTCCTGCTGAGAAACTCTGCCTATGTGTGTCAGTACAAATTACACTCGAGTTAAGCACAGCTGATTTTGACTTATTTTGTCACAGATTTATTATGCTTTTTATTTATAGTTTATTTTCAAACTTAAAATTGAAAGAACAAAAGAAAACAGAGCAGGGTTATGACATGTATCCTGGCTAGGAATTGAACTGGGAACTCACTGCTTATGTGGTCACCGGAAGCTGGAAACTCGACAGCTAAGAAGTCATTCCTATTATACGTAGTTGGTGCATTGTAATATAAATTCTCTATGTACAAGTCCACGTGGTCACTAAGAGCAGTCTGTAGATGTCCCCATTGACCCTCATACTCACCGTCTTTGCGTGGAAGACCCCAACTTGCATGCAAACACTTGCCAGGTGCTCACCAATTAAGTAGAGCAATTGTGAAAGGTGCAAAGAAAACCAATAATTAAGAGTGTTCAAGTAAAACGTGTTCCTTTTAAACTGGGTTGGATGCAGCCGTAAAACACAACCTTTACTTAAAGGATAACCATATCAGTTTCCAGTTTGCATCACACTTCAGGTTTGACTACAGCTGTCTTATGCAAACTACAGGTGACTGTGCTTGAGACCAAAACAGTCACCTGTAGTTTGTTGGCACAGATTGAATTTCACCAGGAGTCAACCATTAATCAATCGGTCGTCGACCGATCTCTAGGCCTGTGTGACTGAGGCCTTAATGAGCAGGTCAACACATAATCAGGGTTTTACTGATCCATGAGTGTGTGAGAAAGTCAATAATAACCCCTGCCTTTTCTCACAAAAGAAAGGAGGGCAGAAAAAAACTGTGCAAGAACATATTTCACGTATATATATCAAATATATATATATATATATATATACTGAAACGCAGGAACAATTATAGCCATAAAAAATTAATGAAAAGGGTAAAATTGCAGAGAAACAAAAAAACAAGCAAAGCAGGAAATCTTATTTTAAGAAGAGGAAAAGCAAGATGTAATCAAAATTGCCCTTTAGAATCAACGCTGCCTCTTAGACATGCATCAGTGCTGACTGTGTGTGTTTGCAATTTAGCAATGTGCATGCAAATTACTTCAAGGTGTATTACTACAGCGCTGATATCTTTGATTCTCCAGTTAGAGTTAGAGTAATGGGACCCGCATTGTTTTACTGGAACCAAATCGAGCCCAAGTAGGAATTTATTTGATTTAATATCAAAAAAGGCTGTCCGGCTACGAATGGTTTTCATGTGAGGGTGAAAAACATTCGAATAGTTATTTAGGAAAGACATTGGCTCTGGTAAAACTTAAAAGTATTTCCCCATATTATCCATTTGAAACAACTGCTTATAGTGCATAGGACATATCACTGATTTAAACATAGTAACAAGCCCTGCGCTGTCTACACACATGCACACAAACACACCTGTTGCTTAAGGAAATAATCTTGTACAGTCGTTCATTACTAGATTCAATCAACGTATGCCTGCGTGTGTGTTTAGAAACACAATAACTTTAACAGATATAATATGAGAGTTTAATCACAAAGCATTAGAAAAATAAGCATATTTCAGTGAGATACTGTTTTTACACAACTAGCCATTTATGTATACTGAGCTAAACTATATTTTCAAATCCAGCTATCAGAATCTATGATTAGTATATGTGCTCACTGCACTAATGATAGAAAGCAAATGCTCTTCCTCGCTTAAGGATGAACAGGTAACAAATCATTCATGATTAGCAGTTCATATCAATACATTAACAGGTCTAATGTTAATGTCTACAGTGTATGTAAATTTACATTAATGTCTGACTTTCGGATTTTATGCCCGTGTGGGTACATTCAGCATATGACGCCGGATGACTGTTTTCCATTATCAGCTCCGTCCTACACTCCATCCCAGCGGTCCCCTACAAAAAAGGTTTTACTCTCAAGCCACTAATTTGTTACAAACAAACACACACACACACGCACACATAAAGTCAGTTTGCCATCACATGTGATTTGAGCGCAGTAAAAACTCACTGGCCTTGTAAATCGAAAACGACTACTTAACACAGAGGGAGAGCGAGGGCGCGAGAGAGATTACGGAATAACTTAAACTGCCAATCAAATCGCAGGAAAAAAAAAAAAAGCTCATAAAAATTCAATGTAACAGCATGCATGTGTGCACGCTGGTCTGAACGAGACCATCAGATGTCATGGCTACTGGCTGGCAAAGCGTCTCAGAAGAATGAAAATGAGTGAACTTGTTACACTGCGGCTGTTTAATCCTTTTCCTTTCTTCTGATGCCTAAATGGCTTTTGAAGAGGGCCTGGGAGATGTTTAAATATCAAGGAGCTTTGAAACCAGGACATAAGTTTCTTTTTAAGTACAAGCGGGGAGGTGGGGACACGCTGCTGCAGCTGCTGCTAAAGCCACTGCTAAAGTCTCAGTCCTCTTTGTGCGGCATGTGTTATATTTTCTTTAACACTTCTCCCTTCAGACTTGCTTTATGCTCACGGTGATAGTGGGTACTCAACCTTGAACCTGTTAGCAAGAGACTTGACCCGCCGAGCTGCAAAGTCACCAGAAGCCACCCTTTGTTGCTGATGTCACCCACATAAAAATTGCACTTACCGTCCTGCAAGGTGTGCCGGATAAAACCTCCCACCTCTTTGCCGGTCAGTTCGGCAGATTGGGACACGGACCAGGTAATTTGGCCGCTGACTAATGGTGGTTAATGGTGTCATTCCAGTGTGAAATCAGGGAAACAAGAGACACAATCTTTAAAAATGGAAATTCCAGCCACATTCTTCCATTCCCCTTTGGATATTGTAAAGCTTTAAGACATGACGTTTTTTTATGACCCCTGTAATAGCTTTTAATGAGTATTTGTTGCTTTTAGTTGTCTGACTCTATATGGGTCGTTTTCCGTATGTGGTTGTGTGACTGTGACTGCTTTTGTTCTCAGGTCTTGCTTGTCCAAAAAAAAAAACTTTATCTCAGTGGGAGTATCTGATTAAATAAAGCTGCTAATGGAAAGTTTTATTTATTTATTTGCCTGGATAAACCTAAAAACAGGCTTCCATTTAGAGTGTTTTTTTAAAACCTCAAGTGCATTCATTCGATTGAAACACCAAAGATCCTTAAACAAATCTTTAAAATGCCTTCATGTGTAAATTTAATTTTTTTTAAAAAGTTTTTTTCTTTTCCTCCCCCCCGTAGTTGATTGCATACAATTATATGTGCTAGAAATAGAGCCAGTAAAGCTACAATATACACGCCTACATGCTAAGACTGTAATACAGTCTGAATCAAAGATCAGTTATTTAAAAATGTCACCAGTTTAGTATCTGATCATATGTGAGGCATAGTCATAGTTACGGTGCTGACGAGTGGCCAGAAACGTGTTTTTGCATAACATTTTAATGTCACGGTGACCTTTAACTTTGACCAACCACCAACATCTAAACAGTTCCTCCTTTAGTGCACGGACAGACGGATGACAACATTATACGCCTGCAGGCATGTTGCAGAACAAAAACCCAGCGGTCCACCTAACGGCATACAAATGCGTGCCGCTTTGGGAAAAACCTTCAGATGTCATGGGTACTAGTTGGCAAACTGTCTCAAAAGGAAAACGAGTGAAGTTTTATTTTAGGCATTAATTAGAGACATGATGAATCTTTGATTTTCTTTTCAAAACTAATTTAAAAAATGGGAAAATATGTCTCAAGAAAACGTACATATGAATCCATGTCAACGTTAAAGGCATTCAGTGCAAATTTAAAGATTATGAAGCGCAGCAGCCAGTCTGGATAAATGCTTTCTGTCATTCAACTGAGTGATTGTTAGACTTTTCAGCTTTCATAGCAAATCAGCTACGACTGAAGAAATGAAAATGACATTATTTTATGAGATTTTTCAGGAGTCTTTTGGCGGTAATTTAACTATCGCTTCATCTTCTATCCACTCATCTCTCCTCCATCTTTCCATCCCTCAATCAGAAGACTGAGAGAGAGAACTTTCCTCCATTTCACAGTAAAAGCCCTCTGAACAAAAACTTGACTGTACAGGTCATTAAGTTAAACCACGCACATACACAAACGCAAAATTTGGGCCAGACCAGTTACCGCTCGTTAGTTGAGGTAATGTTTATATAGCATTATGCCCCCCCACCCCCACCCGTTCTACACACTCGCACACACTTACTCACATAAGCAGACACACAAATGGTTATACACGACTCCAACATGAGTGCTCAACAGTAAGAAAGGCAGGGTAAGAAGCAAAAGAGGGGAGATCGAGTAAGATGCAGACACACAGCGAGAGAGAGAGAGCGAGAGACCAAGATGTAAAGTTATATTTGAGTCAGATGTAATAGCTGTAATTATATTGCCGATATGGAAGGCCTGAGTCTGGGTCTGCAGCGTGTGTGTGTGTGTGCGTCTGTATTCGAACAAAGGGCCGCTTGTGTCAGGGGCCTGCTCACTGCAGCTCTTACCGTAATGATATTCCAACGCTTGCTGGGTGTGTGTGTATGTGTGTGTATCTGCATGATGTTGAGTCTAGAAGGGAAATGACTACGATGCCGTGCCAGAACACACCACCCCCTACCACACACACACGCACACAGCCACACCCCATGCTCCAGTTTTACACACACACACACACACACATAGAGGATTAGCTGTACCTGCATAAAATAGTTTGATATTTATGTATGAGAGGGGGAAATGGGATCAGGGTGGTCATATACAGACTGATTAGGTGTGTGCGTGCGTGCAACGTCGGACTCACAAGCCTTTCGTGCCATCTTTGGCTTCAGTCATCTGTCTTTCTTTACATCTATCTGATTCCCTTCTTCTCCTCTTTTATCTTTTTCTTCTTGTCATTTTCTCATCTTCCTTCTTTCTTACCCGATTTCCCTCCGCTCTGGTTCAGCGAGTTTAGTCTGTGCAACTTTTACTTCCAACTTGGAAACAAAACTAAAACGCTTCTGCATGGTGTGTGTGTGTGTGTGACATCATTAGGTGTGTGTGTGTTAGCCAGATGGATTTTCCACAGTGCTCTGCTTGACGGGTGGGTCATAGAGGTGGACGAGGTAGCATGCCAGCTTGCTTGCTTTCACACGTGCATGCATACGCACACGCACACACACACACACACACACACACACACACACACACACACACACACAGACTACTGTTTTTTTTTCTTTTTTTCCCCTTAATTCCTGGACATATGATTCCCTTCATGGTGTTTTGAGTCAAGGAGAAATATTTATCCTCCATCTGTAACCATCATCTATCTGTTTCTTTGCTACTTAATAAGTGTCTGCTCCTTTTGTACGGCCTTTGTAGATTAAAAACAACTTTTAAAAACACATTATTACAGTTTTATGTATTAAAATGATCTGAATTTTATTCAGTAACATAACTGCTCACCAACATCTATATTTAGCTGAGGTTTTACGTTACTCCAATATTTGTACTTTGAATTTTGAAATTACCATTTATTATTTTAGTCATTATGCGCAGTTAATATTTCAGGCTGTCTAAATGTTTTTTTTCCTCACACTGAGCTGAGTGTTTGCTAATACACTTTAATGCAGAATATCACACTTTTTTCTTTTTTTGCTGATGTAACCAGAAAAGTTAGCAGAGAAATCCTCTCACTACCTGCAGAAAATTCATACCTATTACCATAAATGCTGTAAATAAAGAGAGGACAGACGCAACCAAATTTAGAAGACAACCTGAGAAGGACACAAAACCTTCACAAATACAGAGATTTAAAGGTTGGGAGAAATTAGGGAAAAAACAAATTTACAGAACGCTGAGAGGGAAAAGAAGAAAATAGAGCCCAGTGTGGTCGATCCTTTTAGACTCTTTTAATGCTCTCCTTTCCCGTAAAAAGATGTTTTCCTCTGTGTGGTTTACATGTTGTCAATATTCTGTCTCCAATTTAAATGGTTTCAATTCTCTCTCACTACACAAGATGTAACTCAGAGCTTCAGTAGCCTTCCTGCAAAGTACAAACACACAGATGGATCCAGCACGGAGATAAAATCTCTTTCTTAGATCTTATCTGGTCAAAAATATAAACAGCACTTTATTTGGCATAGATTCCACAGTTTTCTAATATTTTTAGGTCAAAGTGTTGACATTTTAACAAATTTTCCTTTCTAACTCTGCTTACTTTTACGCATGCAAATGGTAATGGTTATTCTTCGCTGTAAAAATGTTTTTTTTAAAAATAGTACGGGGCCGTTATTACACTCCGTGATACGTAAACATTGCTGTGCATACAGTGAGGATAATCTCGAGGATTTTTTTTAATTAATTTTTTTTAAAGAAGAAATAAAAAGGACTTGGATTAATTCTCTTGTGGCCAGCTCAATGCAGAACAGAACTTTTAGCATGAACTGCAGAGCTCCCAATCCTAATGGATACAAAAAATAAATAAATAAAAATACAATGAACAATTTAATGAATTAAATATTAACCTTTTACATACCGGTCTGCTAGATCCACAGCAGTGTTTGGCTTCTATCAAAACAGGTGGTTAACTTCATTTACCTGCTGTGATGCATTTGACTCATTTCTGGATTCACTGACTCAAATGAAAACCAGCAGGACACCCAATTCCTGAGGAGCAGCATCAAAAACTACTGAACTAATTCAAGGTCACTGTCCAGTGCTTAGTATGTTTAAAAATATGCAAAGTGAAGCGTAACCTCTATATTTTAAAATTAATGTATATTACGATATACATAATGTGGTATTAGCAAGACAGGCAAGATGAAAAACTGAAGGTATTTCTTGAAAAGTATTAAAAGCAGTATATATTTGAAAAAAAAAAAAAAAAAACTAAACAAAAGGAAAAAGACAATAGGTGCTATAAGTTTTGATTGCAGAAATGATGACACTTTTCCAAACTGCAGCCCCTAAATTTAAGAGATATTGAATGATGGTCATAACTTTTTGTCTCTCCCAAAATACCTGAAATGTACTTTCCAGTCACAGAGGAGAAGGCCTCAGACTGCAAATCATGCAAACAGTCAACTTGAAGCAGATAATGCTGTTTTTCCTGACACTGGAATGGTACTTACCTGAAAAGATTGCTACCGGATGTTACCATGGTAATCAATCATCACTCCACCTACCTCTGTGCTGTGGTTGGTTTGTTGACAGACAACCACCCTGAAATCAATCCCAGGTTCCGTTGCTGCAGCATCCATCAGATCAGAGAACATCTTACTTTCTTAGTTTACGTTCATGTGTTTGTTTCATTCTTGTTCAATTTCCCTCTTCAACTTTTACTTTTCCCTTTTCTGTTTTTTTTCTCTCTTGCTCCCAGTTTTACACTTGTTTCAAATGAATAACTTCACTGGATGTCAAAAATAGTTTGCATAAAGCAGACACACAGTTTGAAATTATAAAAACCAACAAAGAACTGTTCATATATTGATACTGACACAGTTAAGCGTGTGGATCAAATCTCAGATATTTTCTCCGTAAGTCTTGAGAATAAGTTTTAAAATAGATGTTTCCCATGAACCATCCATGCCTTTTTATGACTACAATAGAAGAATCACAGTGGAGGATACCAACTTTTTCTTGTTGCATTCAAGGATACTGAGCACTTAATCCCATCTGCACTGACACATCTTGAATATTGCATAACACGCAGTACAGTAGTAAATTTAAGGCACTAAAAGTACAGTGAAGATGCATTAAAAAATAATGTCACGAATGAATGCATACTAGTTATTTCACTGCCTCGGTTGCTTCTGCATCTTTATGAATCACGACTCCTTGTGCTTCTTGTTGCTGAAGACAGTTTTTTATCACTCTTGCATTACATTTGAATGACTTTGGGATCAGTCAGACACCTCCCTGATGGTACTGTGTCACAAATAAAAACATGAATGCATAAATTATGATGGGCTGCATTGAATGATCTTTCAAGCAGTTGTTGAATAAAATTTAAAAAAAAAAATGCCTTTGACAATTTCCAAGAGCCTAAATTTATGTCTGAAAAACAGTCTAAAATCCACATATGTTAGGTTTGCATAGGAAAAAGAAATCCTCATACTCGTCAAGCCAGAATTGTTATTTATCCTTAAAGAAATTGCGATTGTTAAAAAAAAGTCATTAAATTTTCTGTTGGCCAGATACTTAATAAACTAATTCAAGTCTAATTTGTTTCCCTTCAAACAAAATTGTGCCAAAGACTCCAACAGTCTGAAGCTGCTGGAGATCATAAACATTACAAAACAGGCTTTTGTCAACTCATTGCTCCAGCTAGCACCATCAAAAGGTGCAAATACATAAAAATAATGAACAATGAACAGTGCCTGTCCCCACTGGCTGCTCTGCATGAATGCTGGTGTTAATGTCATGTCAACAACTTAATTTTAACACGTTTTCGTAGCATTTATTGGAAAGTACAGTGATTCTAATCACATCTGAATAGGAACATGAAAGCAGCGTCGCCCATTGTTAGCAATTATATCTCAGACATGGTTCAGGAAACTAAGCCCAACCAAAGAGGGCTTTTTGTCTCTTTCACATTCTGTCTCTGTCTCCCTTTCACCCCACTTCAAGAACACCAAATGAAGACCATATTAGCAGTGATGTATGCGCTGATGCATGATGTCATCATTCATGCAGTGATGTTAAGGGAACAATACAGCTCATAATGATCATGATTGATAACGAGTGGGTGAGGTTTGTGTGTGTGTGTGTGTGCGTGAGTGATCGTACGTGTGACGAAGTAGGATTAAAAGTCAAAGAGAGGCGAGACGGAGACAAGGCGGTGGAAAAGGCAGAGGTATGGTGCGAGTAGAGAGCGGGACTACGGAGATTTAGGGTGAGAGTACACAAGGAAGTAAGATTAAGAGACAGAGAGGGGGCGAACAAGGGAATAAAAGAGAAAAACAGTGAGGGAATGAGAGAATGAGACAGAGTTGTCCGGCACTCTATCACACCAAACAAGAGTAATGTTAAGGCCTTAAGGATCTTTCACACACTTGATGGATGATTTTGTGTGTGTCAGTGAGAGTGCGCATGTGTCTCTGTGAGGCAGAGAGAGAGAGAGAGGGAGAAAGGGAGGAGGCGTGTCTGTGTGTGAGCCACTGCTGCCTCCAGTGGCAGAAGATGAAGAGAACGATGACTGTCTGCTGCATATCCTACAGTTCATTACACACACACACACACACAGTCGTGTATGCCTGACCTCAAAAAACATCTACATTATTTTTTGTAAACCTTAGTTTAACCTTAAAACACGTCTTCACCTTAAGAATTCATGATTTACTTCATGATTGCTTCCTCTGTGTGTTCATAAGGAAGACACATCTCTTTATAATGTAACTGTGTAACACACAATCACGCCCAAGTCAGAAGCAAATGCACCATGAAATCATGAAATGCACACGCTATCCTGTCTGCACAGTCCTTTCGTAGTATGTGTATCATTGCACCTTTCTTTTTTTTCTTTAACATGGCATGACTCAATAAATAATTAAGTTTTATTTCCTTTCACAAACTCTTAAAAGCTTTCCATTGTACTGAGAGGCAAAGCACAAGGTCTTTAATAATCACCCAAAAAACACATTAGAAAATAAAGTTGCTTTTTTTTTTAAATGAAACATTATCATACAAATAAATGTGAAATTCACTATCATCTTTTTTAACTTGAAAAAATTTGAACTGACACACTTAAGCGTGTGGATCAAATCTCAGATATTTTCTCTGTAAGTCTTGAGAATAAGTTTTAAAATAGATGTTTCCCATGAACCATCCATGCCTTTTTTAAGGAAAATAGCAAAAAGAATCGTGACAGTTGTACTTCCATTTAAAAAAAAAGGGTTGTTTGGGGTTTTTTTCCTTTTTAGAATTTCAATATATGTAGATACTGATGCCCAATAAAATACTCAATATTCAAAAGCACTTTCAGTACCCTGAGGGGAAAAAGACTAAATCAAGCGGTAAAAATTTGTTTGAAATAAAAATTAAAAGTATACTGGACTGTGCAAATGTATTCTGGTCTAAAGTCCTGTATTTCCTGTGCTTCTGGTGACTTGCCACCATATTTTTATTGCTGATCAAAGGGGGTAATGTGGATTGCTACAATTTCTGTCTGGGTGCTGGTACTCTTTCCTCAGCTTCAGAGCTTCAGTCATTTACTTTAACACTTTTTTTTGATACCTGAACAGATGTAGATTAACCCTATTAAGTTTACAGACAGGCAGAGCTGATAAGGTTTGCTGTTCAGTGCTGATGTTAGTGTTATCATTTTACTAGCTATTACTGCTAGCCTGCTACCTGCTAAACCTGCTAATGACAACTTAACACAAAGCTAATATGGACAATTGCAAATAGTTAAAAAACTAACATAAACACATGTGCCAGTGAGGTTGCAGCTATGCTGTGTGAAGTTGTGTCACCTGGAGGAGGCCGAGACAGCACTGAAGGTATTCTATAGTACTCAAATATCTTTTTTGTACCTACTCAGTACATATGCTATGCTACTGGTACTATATATACAGCACATGAATTTAAAACGAATGCCCGTTTGAGAGAAGCCATTTAGGCATGTTTAGTTTGTTTAAAAAAAATCACCAAATATATGTCTGACCTCTCCTGTAAACTTAGTGTACTTCAAATTCAAATTCAAATTGGATGCAGTGTAGTAATACTACCGTACAGCATATCTTTAGGTTTTAAAGTAGCTAATGTCACCATTTCTATGTAATCTATATTTTGCACACTTACTTATTCCTTTCCAGTGAATATGTTACAGTGCTAGTCAACACACTTTTCTACTCTGCTTGTTAAGTAATGATGTATAGATCTGCTGATAACAGTCTTTCTGGCTCTGTGACTTTCCTGCTTTCCCCGAGGCTCCTGTTTTTTCACCTGAATCAGTGTTGTGCCATTTGGGTTTTGAATAGGCATGTCAAAACTCTCTGTGTGTACTAATGGCCTCCAGAGTCACAGTATTCCGGACACCAAGACTTCAAGGCTTGAGAAGTTAATGTAATGTAATGCTAATGTAATGTTATATATGGGATAATTTCACACTACATTAGACACTCAATGACTGACCCTCAATTATAGGTCCCAACTTTTAAAACACACTGTCTTTATTTACTGCCAAAGCTATAGCAGTGCTGGAGATTTGTTAAGTAAAACTTATAAAATATCACAGCATAGCAGCTTTAAACTTAACTAGCTAGTTAGCCTTCTGCTAACCTTCAACTTCATTTAACCTTTAAAATGTACTTTTTCGTGGTTAGTTCGGCTCCAAGCTTTAATGCCTGAATGAGCACACACTCTGGTCACTACAGAGAACATAAAATGAGTTCAGCTGTCATTATTAGGTCAGTTTTTATGAATTAAAACTAATAAGACTCCAGCCAAGCTCAGCTGTGCTAACTGGTAACAGATAGCACAGCTAAAACGTATTATCAATTAGCTTATTTGCATGAAGGATATTTAAAGAAAGAGACATGACAGTCATCGGGTGAATCCTATGTAGGAAACACTTTATTAAAAAAAAACTATTTCAAAAAAGGTCAGAAAACTTTTAAGTGACTCACTCGGTTTACTTTATACTCCACTACATTTATTCTCTTCTCTTTCATACATTTTTATGCATTTACATTCATCCATTTTGGTGCCATCAAAACTTTCCAAAGCAGAAAAAAACAAAAGTAATGTCAATGATGTCAATGCACATGGAGAGCAATGAATAACCTATTATTTATGTTAAATATATTGCAAATTTATCATGTGACCGATTTTACTGATAATAAAAAAAATTATGGTAATTCCTAAATGTCCATAAATTTAGCGAGCAGTAAAGGATTCTAGTCAGCTGAATTCAAGGTCTCTCTTTCTCTTGTGCAAGTGTGAAGTTGTTTAGAAGTCTATAATTTTCTGGCTTAGTTGTACTGCCACTGGCCCAAAACTCTGCTCATTCATCAAAATGTCTCTTTTAAACAACCCTCTCTGTCTTTCCCTCTCCGTCTCTCTTTCTCTCTCTTTGTGTTTTGTTCTCTCATCTTGTTTCTCTCCTGTCTGCTGCTCTTATTTTATTTTTTATTTTTTGGCTTAGTCTGTACTAATAAGAGTTTCTTAATTTTCGCATCAAAGATGGTTTCTGATACCATTGTAAGAAAAACTTTAATTTCCTAAGCTGTTTTGATTGCAGTGTAGTTTTGTATTCAAATATGAAGAACTAAAAGACGAAACTGAATATGTCATTCATTAAAAAGAAATATTTTGTCTGTTTTCAGCTTTTGGTAAAACTTTTTTTGTAATTGGACTAAATTGAACCGCGATGGCTTGATATCTTGCAGCACAGCTATCTAATATTAGTCACATAACAAGAATTTAATGTTTTTCTCATTCTCGCTGCAATTTTATTTATATATTTATTCATTTTGTCACACGAGTTAAATCTCGAACTATCTGTATTCTCTTTGCCTGTTTCCCTCTCTTCAGCTGTGGCAGGAATTTGTAATTATTTTTCCTTCGAAACTCATAAAACATGTTCGGCTTCAGCCCTTGTGACATAAACACATACACACACATATAAGTCTCGTCCTGTTTGTAATTATCAATCCATTGGGGGATTTGAGGATTTTCTCTGTAAAACTTAAAGGCTTGTTTTTCTGTTGAACAAAACCACATCAGAAAGCATGCGCACATAAGAAGGCACACACGCACGATGACACACACACAAAAACTTCATTGTCTTGCATGGAAATCATATGCAGAAGCTCACGCACTTAACCCACACACATTAACGCACACAGGCGCCACAAGAATCTCCAGGGAGTGGAAGCCACAGCGTTTGAAGATAAGGATTTTTCCTCTTCTTCTTCTTCTCCTTCTTCTTCTTCTTCTTCTTCTTGTATGCCTGTTTGTATCTGCATGTGGCTCTTGGGCATATGAAATATGACATTTGAGGAATTCAACTTCACAAAATATGTTTGTCGCAAATTGGCGCACTGCAGGAACTTATTCTTGCTTATCATTTTACTGTTGCACATGATGAATACACTCTCGTGTACAACAGCTCATACACACATTTTTAAGTGGAAAGTGCATTTTTCAGGTAAATAAAAGTTCAGTGATTAAAAACACATTGCAGAAAGGGCCTAGCATAGCTGATCATGATTCTTTAGAGATTGGGCTCAACACTAATTTTAGCGTTTCACTGAATTACCTAGAGTGAAATATATATAAAAACAAATGCGTAAAATTGATGGGCTGTTTCTTATGTGTGTGTTTGTGTGTTTTTTTATATGTTTTAAAGCTTGACGTGACATTGACAAAAGGCTGCAGTGATAGGCGATCAACTAAGCCTGGTACAAGGTACCATCCAGAAATCTCTTATCAGTATGAGTTAACACAAAGGGTGACCATAGTGAACAAAAGTTCAATGACTAAAATCAGCAGACATAACCTTTAGCTTAACACTATTTAATTAGGCATGTTACATAAAACTTTTTACTCTATATGATTCTTATAGCAAACATGATTAGTAGCTTTCTGAGAGAACAGGAATCTTCTGAAAACAGAAGTGGTAACAATTAAATGTTTATGTAAAATTTTAAAATATTGGGGTGTCCCCAGAAGAATAGTTTGTCTGCATCACCTGACATTATAGTGACAGGAAGATAATGCTCCCTTTTATAATTTTAATTTTGGTAAACTTAATGTCCTGCATTTATCTGAAGGTAACTGAAAACAGCATTGCAGCATACTGTAGCTGTGAACACACTCAAACACTCACAGCGTTGGCCTCTAGACACATAAAAACAATGTCCAATTGGCGTGCACATGTGTCAGTGTGAGTTTCCAAAACCATTTGTCAACCGTGTTCCATGTTTCCCCCCCAAAAAATGACATCCGGAGCACCCCAGGGTTTTCGTCCATATAGTGGCATGAATACACAGTACACTCAACACGCACTAAAAAGAAACAAAAAGGTTTCCAAATGTAAATGAACACATATAAGTGTGTGTGTGTGTGTGTGTGTGTGTGTGTGTGTGTGTGTGTGTGTGTGTGTGTGTGTCTGTGTGTGTGTGTGCGTGTGTGTATAAGTTCTGCTCCAACTTATATAGCAGAAGCTGTAATTTCCAGCAAATAGGTGGCAAATTTCTTGCGGTAGGCCCCACCATAGCCTCTGATGTCAGTGGTTACGAATTTGGGAGCAGTAATTTTGCAGAGACTTGTCAGTGCCAGCTTTTTGTCACTTTTTTTCAGTGGAAATTTATAGATTTGGTTTCTAAACCAGGTGCTGGGATCCATGTCCATGTAGCCTGCCTTTAATAAATAACTTCTAGGCAATAACTTCTTATCCACAATAATTTCTGATAGAATAATATTATTAACAGGAAACACATCCAGTAAATAAAAAGGTAAAGTAAACAGTCTGCTACCTTAATCTGACACTCTTCTCCTTCTTAGACAGAAATATTATTCCTTTTGCATAGTCAGTGGCTCTACATGGGTCACAGGGTGATACTGCAAAGTCTCTACATGACACAAGTGCCATTACAATTTAATGAGACTGAGTCCCACGGTGAGAGACCACATTTGCTCATCTAAGCTCTAATGCTGAGAACTGAAACTCTTTCTCAAATGATTTCTTCACTGGCTGAGTGAGCTCACTATTGATAGAACAGAAAGCTCCTGTTTGTATATATACAGTATATATTCAAAAGGAAAAACCCAAAGACAGATATGTCAGTATTATTTTTGATAAAAACTTCACAGTGTCAAGTTCTAGTTCATCTCCAATCACAAAAGCCTCATTTCCTGACTAAAGAATGATGAATTCATATCATATTAGAACATTTAGGCCAGATAAGCCATATATTCCCAGGTCACTGAAGAGAAACTCATTTATCACTGTAATTGCTGAAAGCAATTTTAATAATATGAGACCAGTGGCAACTGTTATTTGACACTACGGGGCACCATTCCACAGAGTTCATCGAGTTTCACTACGTAAACCATCAACCAGTGGTAATTATGTAATTTTAGCCCTTCAGTGTCATTGTACTTGTACAACAAAATTGTTTAGTTTCCTCTGAAATACAAATTAAAATGTAGTTGTACAGGTGTTTTTTGAAAGAGCGGGTCGCTTTAAGGCAGAGGAACAGCGTATTAAACAAATATGAGCTAGCCTACTTTAGCCTGCTCTAACATTTAGAGTATTGAAGTCCATTTTTGGTAACAGCTGTTAAATCAGTGTTTTCATTTCACCCTGAGACAGTGGGACATTATGGCACTGAATCTAAAAGATGCATGCATGTGGCACTTAAATCACTGACTAAATGGAGGAGCCAGGAAAAAAAAAACACCATCTACCAGTATACACTCACCAGACTTCATTAGGTACATGTTGCTAGTACTGGGTTGGACTCCCTTTTTATCTTCAAAAAGGCCTTAATTCTTCATGGCATAGATTCAGCGGGGTCCAGGAAACATTCCTCAGAGATTTCAGTGCATATTGATGTGATAGTGTCACTTAGTTGCTGCAGTTTTGTCAGCTTCATTATGTAAATCTCCCGTTCCACCATATCCCAAAGGTGCTGTATTGGACTGAGATCTGGTGACTGTGGAGGATATCTGAATACAGTCATTGGCATTTTCAAGTAACCGGTTTGAGAAAATTTGAGCTTTGTGACACGGTGCTTTATCCTGTTTGAAGCAGCCAGCAGAAGATGGATACACTGTGGTCATAAAGGGATGGAAATGTTCAGCAACAATTCTGTTAGGCTGTACTCTTTCAATAATATTCACTTAGTAGAAAGTAGGCAAGAACATATCATCCACACAGTTACATCATCACCACCTGTCTCTATCCGTCACAGTAAGGCCTGTGACCTCTAAACATACTATCAG
Source organism: Simochromis diagramma (assembly GCF_900408965.1). Lineage (NCBI taxonomy): Eukaryota > Metazoa > Chordata > Actinopteri > Cichliformes > Cichlidae > Simochromis > Simochromis diagramma. The sequence goes on along the minus strand of NW_024387523.1, from coordinate 8,464,110 downwards.
CACTTAGATGTGTTGTGTTGTGCACATTGCTGACATATTCGTCAAGACATCCTAAAAAAAAGTCTTCTACAAGAACTGAAACAAGATTACTAGAATGAAGTAAAATTAAAAGAGGAACCCAAAAATCCAACTGAACTGAAATTTCAGACAATCTGAATAATAATAATAAAAAACCCAAACTGAGATATACTTGAAGAATTCAAAACTACAAAGACAAAGAAAACCCAAGAACCTTGGTAAATATATACACATATATTTATTATAATATAGTATTTGTTTACTTTGCCGCTCAGTGCACTCTCTGTCCTGTTTATTTCTAAGACAATCTATCCTATTAGAGTTTTATATATTACTTGATATTTACATTGCTTTCTGTTTATTACAACATAACATTAATATTGCTGAAAGGGGTGGCATTATAAGCGTTTGACCAATTACAAATAGATAAACCTTACAATATTAGAAAAAAATATATTAAACATGTTACAGACTAAAAGCAACACAGCTCTGTGAGTGTGCATTAGAGCTGAAAAGCACTGTATGAATGTGTAAGGGCTTTAAATGTTTTGTTCAGTAAGACTGAAGAAGAGTTACTATATTAATAAAGTTAAGCCTATGTGAAGCCAGAAGGGAAAGCTGTCAAAAGTGCCAACTCTGAAAGTTAACAGACTTGTTCGTTTGACAGCTCTATCATTAAGACTGATGGATTATAATCGAGAATTTGATTAATGTTTAAATACAAATACTTTAAATCCAATGCTAATCAAAGACTAAAATGAATTCTTAAATGTGAGGAAGACAGTATTAGATTTTATTCTTTCAGTTTCTTTCAGTTTCTGTGGTGTTTAACTGTCTGAGGACATGCAAAGAATACATACAATCAAGGCTCAGACTAGGCTACATGCAAGTACAAACAGGTGCTCTTTTTATGGTCTTGTATTCAAACTTATAAAACAATAAAATTGTTGAAATATTGTTTACAGTCAGCAGGGGGGGAAATCAAGGAATAAAGCTGTGTACAATTGAATTTAGTTTTATTTATATAGCCCCAATTCAGAACAACAACTGCCTCATGGTGCTGTGCACTGAAAGGTAAAGACCCTACAATATTAGAAAGAAACTTGGTGACATTAGGAAGGAAAAACTCAGTTTTAACAGTAAGAATCCTGCAGAAACCAAGGTCGGGTAGGGGCAGCCATCTGCCACAACCAGTTGAGGTGAGACCAAAGGGAAGAGAGAAAAGAGAGAACGAGAGAGAAAGACAGGACAAAATGCAAACTATAGGAGAGACAGACAATATTAGTATTTAAAGAGAGATGAGTCAAGAAGAAACTCTCAGAGCAGCAATACTGAAGCATTAATGGTGAAATTTGTCTATTGGTTAACATTCATTAGTCATTACTAGTTAAAGGTAAAGAATTAGTTGGCTCAATGAGAAACTTGGGGTTGTTCCTGTTTTCTTCAATCAGTGACCAATCATGTGATTGACAGAAGACTTTTTTATAGAGTAACAAACTCTATTAAAATGGCCAAATGTAGATGGAAATGAATATGGAAGTATATCATGTAAGAATCTGTATTCATAATAAAATACAAAGACTTTAGATGCTGTTTTTAAAAATCCAACAATTTACACTCGGAACTGTCGATGCACAGATGTGAAAGGGATCTTCCAGGAATGGGAGCATTATTTTCTGGAGAACTGATTGGTCAGTAGGTGGTGATCTTCATACCTGTTGATCCATAATTTGCTCCCTAGCAGGTTTGGCCTACAGCACAAGTTGCCATGAAGATGTACCTCAGTAACAAGTGTACCCTGAATAAGATAAAATCCTGCTTCGCAGTGCAGGCCTCAGGTTATCTTTTCAGCTTTACTGTGATGATCTAGCTTGACGTACCTCACTAACACATTAGTCTTGCTTCACAGTACACCCTTCAGCTTTTACCAATTACAAAAACACATTTAAAAAAAAAAAAAATCCCGTGACCCATTTTTACTTTATATAGACATTTCTTTTTTATTCATATTTATATTTCATAATCATCTGCTGGAACTTGCCTTTGGCAGTGAGCATTAACTTGGGTGCAAATGAGTACCTTGGACAGCTCCTTTGATGCTGAGAGCAATAATATAAAGGTCTTGGTTAGCACCATGATTAAAAAAAAAAAGACAAATAGTTGTATTGAAAATACGCCGAATTGCTCTCATAACACTGGCATCTGACTGGCAGAATTTTTCATCTGAGGTACGAATAAGACTTCTGCTACAGGACTCTATAACAGACTTGTTAAAATGGAGATTTGTTGCACAGTGTCTGCACTGCAAAGTGAAAAAGGGATTTGTGACATCCAAAATGAAAGGTGCCACAGCCAGACAAACACCTCAGCAGATGTGAAGCTTGTCACACTTTAAAGGCAGATTAGCAGTGCGCTGGTTCCCCTGGATTTTAAAAATATCAAATACACGAGTGAACTACCAATTAAATATGAGAACATAGCAATCCCATTTTCCTCCATCTCTCTTTTGCACCTACATTTCTCTCTCACCATTTCTCTCGCCATTTCTCTGCCCTTTAGTGTCAGTTCCTTGTTCTGGCATTTACGAGACAAATGCTAGTGTGTCACACCTTGTCACTCATACCGCACACACTCGCACACTCACACACACGCATGCAGGGCTAAATGCTAGCGTGTCAGCAGGCCTGTCAAATCGAGTGTCATTGTGCACGGACCTCGCGACTTGGCAGGACACACATACACAGGCGTCAACGCAAATCGCATAGAAACATGCAGGGAAGCACAGCCGGACACAGTGAGAGGGGGAAATTAACAATATGCAAACAAGTAGCCCACCATGAGTTGTTGACACCTAAACAATGGAAACACAATTATTCTTGCACACACATGCACACACACATACGCAAACACAGATACTAAACAACAGCAGGCTTCAAAGGCTGGGCAGAAGTGAGACAAAGATTAAATTCCCCTGGTATTTGGGACCAGAAGCAGATGGTGACAGAACCTGGCAGCAGAAGCACTTTGGTACAAGAGTGATATATGGACACTCTGTGCTATTACTTTATTCTAGACAGTTTTAACCATTACGCTTTGAGTAATCGTTGCCCTACTTTTTTCAGCATTTTATTTGTGGTTGCTCTTCAGTTTTTCTTCTTGAGTTTTTGAAAAGGACCGCAAATGTGCTGTTTAGCTCTTTTGCCACACTTCACATCGCTGCAGACTGTTTTGCAAACTATAATTGTAGCTGTACTTTAAATGAATGCTTCAAAGGCTGTGCAGAAAATGAGACAAAGGTTTAATTCCTCTGGCATGTGAGGCCAGAAGCAGATGACAGACAGTGATTAAATTACACACATTTCAATTTAGAGTGTGGCAAATGGAAATTCAGAAATCAGGTATTTCACACCATGTGCACCTTTAAAAAGATCTACAGAACATGTAGTTAAAAAGTTCAAGTTCAGAAACAAAAACAAGAAGCTGAAGCCCCTCCCACCGTCTAGAAGGCAGCTCTGGCCTATTCTTGCTGACAGCTGGCTTACACGGGAGGGTCGTCTGCTAATGCAGTTCACCTGTGCATCAGGCTATAAAAAGCTGGCCCAGATAAGTGGCTCATGGGTTCTCTCTTCCATTGGCTTAACAGCAACCCTCTTTGGTGTTTGTGTTTTGTTAGTTTATTCTTCCGTTGTATAGTAAAGCCCATGTATGAGCTTTCTTGTTGTCGCATTTAAAAAGGGAGCCTGAGCTGGTTTGTGACAGTCTTCAAAGATATTAGACTAAAGCTTCTAAGAAGAAAAACATCTGCAGATATACATGCTATATTATGGCTAGATGAAAGCCAAGGATCAAAATTCATTGGTCTTGGGAGAGAAAAAAGACGAAAAGTTGTTGTTGTTGTATTGACTTCTTTTGACTTTCTCCCTTCCTCCACTCACCTTTGAAGTAGGTAAAGCTCGTCCAGAAAACCCTACACAGCTTCTGCACGATTTGAAAACTGGCAGCAGTAAGTCTGTTTACACTGTCTTTTTGTTCAAAAACAGGTCTGGCTTGATTGCATTTGAAGCACTACTGCATCAGCAAAGAATAGAGACTGAATAGTGAATACTAACCAGGAGCATTTCACTCAAGCTGCAGTCCTTCTCTTGCACTGTCAGCTGTCTGCTGAATACCGTCTTTGTCAATGATTAAAAACTGGTCACCATGTTTTATTTAACATGCAGTATTGCAAATGCCCCTTCTTTTGGCACTCTAATTAAATCACCCTGATATTAGTCTGCAATATTTTTACACCAGGCAGAACAAGATGTCGACACGGATATGTGTTAACGTTTTGATTTTACAAACAGCTTCAGGAGCCAAACTTTTAAATTTACAAACGCGTCCACTGCTTTTTTGTGGGGGGCCTCAGCCCTCTCCCTCATTCTCTCCCTTTCTCTCTATCTCTCTCGGGAAGCTGAAGTTGACAAGTGGAAGACAAATCGGGCCATCACCACTCTAAACGGAGAACCCACTTTAAGTTGGCATAGAGGTTATAGCACCCACACACCAAAGACACACACATGGAGGCACACGCACACAGATCAGAGTGTCATCAGTTGGCATATGCAATCTGACAGCCTTCAGGGAAGGAGAGAGAGAGAGAGACATGCAGGGGGACATGGAGAGAGACAAATGCAGCACTGTACAGTATGTGTGTGCCGAGAGTCACAGCCAGTCATCTAATAAACTAACTCTAACAACACACAAGAAGAAACTTTTACACTTCTTCTCTTTCACTGTCTCCAGTTCTCTCTAGACTTTAGGGCAGCTCTTATATAATAATGTATTATTCATATGAAGAACTCTGGGTGTGATGGTGTGTATGTGTGTGTAGATATGATAATGTGAGAGGAAGACAGGATATGTAAGCTGGTGCACATATTGGCAAAAGCAAGTACAGTGTATGTTGGCGTTTCTGTGTGTGCATGTGTACGTGTGGGTACTTTTAGGGTGACGCTACATTTAGAGGCAAGCGGCAGGTAAATTGAGGTCAGGTGAAGTCAAAAGAAAAAAACCGAAAAGTCAGGCACCTAACAAACACACACACACACACACACACACACACACACACACACCCATGGTCACACACGCAGAGAGCTGTAAATCTATAATTATAAACAGCGGTTGGCTTAGTTCATTGGCTCAGCATATTTTGGAGTACAGAGTCAGAAGAGCACTCTCCATCACCTTTGAAAGTTTGTGTATATATTTTATTCTTTTTACTGTGTGCATGTATTCGGCGTGTTGGAGTGAAAAACATCATGGGAGGTCAAAGAAGAGAAAAGAATTTGCAACAGTAAATGTCAATTTTTGAATTGCAAAAAGACGAAAGCTGAAAAAAGACAATAACACTAAATTTTTAGCATATTCTTTAATAATTCTTGTTATGAAGTGCACTTTAGAAGCCATTTTGGAGCAGTCAAATGCCAGAAAAAGATCAATTTTTATAAGTGTTTTGTCATTTGAGCACAAAATGCAGTTTAATCAGAACCACTTTGTTTTGGTGGCATGGCTCTGTTAGGGGACATGAACTCCTTGTGAAAGGAGGCGCTGGGCTGGAAGTGGATTGCAAAGCAGCTTAATTGGTAACTCTAAATTGCCCATAGGTGTGAATGTGAGTGCAAATGGTTGTCTGTGTCTATTTGTTAGCTATGCGACAGACTGGCAACCTGTCCAGGGTGCACCCTGCCTCTGGCCCTAAGACAGCTGGGAAAGGTTCTTGGTATTTTGCTTGACACACTAATGCCTATTTGTGACACTGGGCACACTAACAATCAACTTCTCTTATAGTAATTTATTAACTTGTGTTGTTTATGTTTTTGTTAGCTCATTACCTTAGAGTATAGACAATTTTATTTTAATTTTAAATGTCAAAATATAACAGCATTACACAGGGGTGTGTGTAGAGGGGGGTACGAGATGGCACCAGCCCCTGCCCCGGATCTCATTTGAGTAGCGGGCTCTTAATCTTAAAATGATCAACAATGTCGTATGAGAGGATGAGAGGAGTAGTCAGAGTATGTGCTGCCTTCTGTTTTTATACCACTATATGTTGGATGCCAATATTTTATTTTGTAACCCATACCAATTAATTTAAAGCTTTAGTTTCTTGTTATTGTTCTGATTAATTGCATTATTATAGCTCAAGCTACCCAGCAATATATAAATAATTAAAATCGTCAACAGCTGGTGCATCAAAGTATTTGTACATCAATGAACCGACAATTTTTATACAATAATATTCATGTAGTACTGTATATTTCACTCAAATGTGTGTACATAATTCTGCTTACTTTTGATCTTTCAAATATATTTTATTTAAGTATATAACTTATATAACTATACTATATAACTATTATACAACTGGTGCACTATGAATTACCTATTATTTAATAATTCATTAATTAATTTGTGACCATTAAGTCACTTAAGTATTATTATATCTTAAATGCCTAAATACTTTTTTTTTTACACAAAAACAGTTATTCAACACAAAATTATATTTAAATTCTTCTGCTGCTCCACTTCAGTAAGAGAATCAGTAATAGAGCTGCAATATGAATATTAAGTCCAATGCTTTTATACCAATTTTTTTTATTTATTTTAATTCTGATGAAATGTTCTGGTTCCAGAACAAAGCACCCCTGCTTTGTTATTAGAATTACATGCCAGCCCATTTTAAAAGATCCTGGTCTGTCAGTCACTGTAGTACTTGGCTTTGATGTGCCCGACAGGACGACTGAGGATGACCCATGCACCAAAAGGAACGCCATCTCCTCTGTAGCTTTTTGACCACGGTCTGCACAAATAAGCACACGCTTGTACTGTCATTTATGCACAAGTGCATAAGTGGTCGTTTCAGAGCAGACAAGATCATAAATAGTCACGTTTCATATCTTGTTAAAACGCTGGTGGTCATTTCCTGCTTCCATCATTCATCATGTATGTTTTGTTTTTTTCCTCTATTTATTTCATATTTTCCTCTTTTTTTCCAAATATCTGAATATATTAAAAAAAAACACACACAGGCAGTGATTGCCTTAAAGTATCGTGTAAGCATTAAGTGCAGTTTCAGGGCATAATGTCATTATTGCTTCCATTTACTAATATCGTATGTTTTCCATGGGTCACATGTGAAAAGTTTATGACTTTTTTTTCTATCAGCTTTTTTTCACTTACTGTCACGGTTGGTGCTGGGTGAATAACTGCAATAATCTTGAGTCCTGTAACGCAGAGATTCAAAGATTGAATGGAAGGGATGAAAAGCCCTAACAGCCATGATAAACACTGAGAGGAAAAGATTGGATGGAGATATAAGGGCATCGACCGACACTTAAGCTTCAACGGGACAAATAAACACTCCTCAGTGGCAATCGTGAAGCTGGGCAGTAGAGGTGGGAACGGGGGAGTTTACAAGATAAAACACCACCAAAGATGGTGAGAGCAGAGGAGAGCCTGCTTGATGATTCCATGAGAGCGAGATGGATCAGTGTTTTAAAAGCAGTAGCAGAGACACACAGCCGTGGCAAAATATGCGGGTGTGATTGTGTTGCCGACCATAAACCTGTGAGACAACTGTTGTTATTGAGCTGTCATGCAGAGGTAAACTCAGTACCGCAAAGTGTGTACATGTGCAGGAAAAATCAAAATAAACCTCAGTATTTGGAACATTCAAACCCATACTGCTGACTTTCCACACCACTAAAAAGAAGAACAGGGTAAGAGTGGCATACATCAGCTGATGTGTCACCGCTTAACAGAAAACAGACCTTGACAGAAAGGACTTCTTTTGCTGTTCTTATCTCCCCTCCACGCCTCCTCCTCATGCCAACCCCCTGTCATGTCTTGTAGCATACACGAGGATATTATTTAGAGGCTGCTGAAACTATTACAGTTGTTAAATTCATTGCTGGACTCTAAACTTTCAGCTCTACCCAAGAAAAGTATAGAAATTGTAAACCTGTTATATGGAATATGAATCCTGCTGTTCCCCTCAGTCGAAGGCTCACGTGCAATTTTACTTTGTACTGACCTTTCCACACACGTTCATAAAGAAAATGTAACTTTGTTATTATAGTAAAAGGTCAATGTGAATGGATTGCACATGCTTTATGACTGTGGAGTGCATGCACACCTGTGTGTGTGCACATGAGATTGCCCACATAGATTCTGGGTCACTGCAAACAGCCTCATAAATCGTTCTGTTGTGTTTCGTAACTTTTTTCTCTGATGTGAGTGAATGATTGTGAGGTTCGGGTTTAGACCTGTAATTGCACTGCTCCTGAGAAAAATAATGTCTCAATGCAGGTAAAAAGAATCAGAAATACATCAAACACCACTGATATCTCTTCATTTTTTAGTGCACTAAATGTGTGTATACTGAGCACCTCTCTCTCTCTTTGACAGATGCCGATGCTGTAATATATATCGGGGGAATTTCCACAGTCACAAACACAAGGACTTGCACACGGTGTCTCGTACACACACATACACACACACACAGACACGCACACACTGCTAAAACAGCATTTTTGTCCATAAAGTCTATTTCCATGGTTAAGTTGTGATGAATGGGACTCAGTTGAAGTCAATGAGATAGCGCAGCGCCATAATTCAATTCAAAACACACAGCCACGCACACGCAGACACACACACAGCGGGTACCATAATTCAACACTTATGCATATACACACTAAGAGACACGCACTCACATTTGTGCACAGAGTCAATGAGACCGCAGTGTACCATAATTCACTGTAAAGATAAATGCCCAGTGTGCATTATCACAGAGACTTTGCGGCTGGTTGCTAGTGTGTGCGTGAGCGTGTGTGTGTGTGTCTGTTTCTTATAGAAAGTGAGAAAATGTGTTGTTCCTGTGCTCCCTGATGGGATGACATCAGCACACCAGAATAAACATGCATGCATATTTATGGTACAAATGTTAGAAAGTAGTTTCTATTGAATATTTTGGTCACAAGCTTTTCCACATATTAACTTTTATAAAATGTCTGACTTAATTTTAGGATTTGTGTTTATTCTTTGATGGATACAGTACATAATGCTAGGAAAAAGAAACTCTCTCATTTCCAGTGAAGTGCGTAGGTTACGGGTTGAACTCTCCTGGGGATGCCATGTCACTTCCAAACTTCCAAAAGCTCAAATAAATTAGCCTTTAATGAGGGCTTGTGGGGAAATAGTATCTTGAAACAGCAATAACTGAGGGTAAGCGGTTTAGGTTAAAGAGAGGCTGCTCTTTATATTTTTTTCTTCATGAAATGTTTGTAAGGCTGTTTGTGAAATGCAATTGCAAGTCCCAAATTGGTGTTTATAAGTTCATTCTATCATCCAAAGGTTATGTTTGGCAGTTCTATATTATGACTGCCAGGAAAGATGGTGGGAAATCTGAAAAGACTGAAGTGATGTTATTGAAAAAGCGTCAGGCCCCTGAGATCAGGGTCTGTTACTTAACACACATCGCCAAAACACTAAAATGCAAAAGCTTTTCAGACATGTGCGCATATCGGTGACTAATACAGAATCCTAGGGATTGAATAGCGAGCTTAAAAGCAGTGTTTCACTACTGGAAAAACTCATTAACAAATTCAAAAGTCTGTTCAATCTTTGGCAGTTTTCCCATCTTTGCAAGACAATGTCAATAGTAATAATGGAGCTCTCACAGCTTGTTTAGGTTAGAGTGAAAATAGGTAAATGGTCAGTTTAAAAGATTTAAAACGGCCAAGTAAAAGGATTTTCAGCAGTGAAGCTCAAATAATGAAAGCAAATCTTAAAAAGAAAAAAAGAGGAGGTTGTTACATCAATCAAGAGTGCCGTGTTGCTATGTTTTGGTAGCAATGAGGATAAAACTTTCCAGCCGAGAATCAAACAATAAAGCCACTGAAGTCATATTACTCTGACACATTTGGTTTACACTGCGAGATCGCTGCAGTGTTGAGAGGAGTTTAACCACTGAAAGTTTAACCACTGCAAAAACATTTTCCACAAGTGTTTAGGTGCACTTCAACCAGGGGAGCTGGTTTTCCTTTTTGTCACTTGTTGTCAGTCCAACATTTGATGCTGTTCTAGTGCACTGATGCCTTTTTAGCACTTTTTTCTTCCTATAAGCAGTTAGGAGTTACTATGCAATTACAATTACAACAATTACTGTTATTCTGTGTTTTATCCAGGTCCTGGTTGCAAGGAGAGATGGCCAAACCTCCCTCTCCCTGACCACCTCATCCAGCTCCTCAAGGGAAGCACCAAAGCATTCCTACATGTAAGCAAGTCGAGAGCAATAACCTATCCAGCATATATCCTGGGTCTGTCCCAAGGCCTCTTCCCAGCAGGACATGTTCAAAACACCTCATCTAGGAGTATCCCTAGTCAGAATCACCTCATGTAGCTTCTTTTGACGTGGAGGAGAAGCAGCTCTACTATGAGACCCTCCTCAGCCTCTAAGGGGGAAGTTTGTTTCACCCACTTGTATCCACAATCCTATTATGTCTGTCACTACCCACAGCTCATATCAACAGGTGAGGATAGGGATGCACATCAAACAGTAAATCAACAACTTTGCTGCCATGCGCAGCTCTCTCATCACTGCTGGTGTCAGCAGTTCATAACGCTGGTTCATAACCAGTCCATTTCATGTTATGTAGCTAAAAGTAACAACTAACCAGTTCCCCCATTGTGAGTTATGTCTAGACATTCAGAATGATGATCTGCAGGTTTAGATCATGAAAGCTCATTTTAGGTCGTTCTTGTTTTCCTGGCTGTAGTGAGCTGTGTTGTTCGCTCTTGGTACACAATTCTCTTCGTTCCAGCGAAACGCAAAATGAGAACAAGTATAATTTAACAGTTGTATAAGAAATACTTGATGTTTATGTCATGTTCAGCTGTAAATCACCACCAGCTATCCCAACCAATCGACAATACAGTCTGTAATAAAGCAAGCCACATGTGTCAATTATAAAACAGAGTGACATTAAGATTTGATGCTGTCACAGCATGCTCATTAAGAAGACATGTGGTTATTCCTCCATGTAGATTCTTCTTCTTCTTGATTTGAATTCTGAAGGATTTTACTGTACACCCGGGGACTCCTGTTTTCATCACGCCATAGATCTGCCTTAATTACAAAAAGCCACATAAATAAATGTATCACTCAAACAAATTACAAAGAGTAATAAATGAATGCATATGCAACGCATGAATTCATCATCTCAGTCTCATCTAAACCACTTGTCCAAAATATGTGCATTCACAAGAGGCATGTGCAAAGTGTTTGTGCCTGCACAGACAACACCCTCCTCTCTTTGGCTGTGGCAGCCACAGTAAATATAGTATCACTTTCCTCCTGGAAAACACAATTTAGCTGAACTGCTGTCAGTGAAAACAAACAATAAATGGGACAACAATTCTTTTCCTCTGGGTTTGAAAAAAACAACAACAAATGAGGTCATGCTGTTTTACCCTGCGGCTCTGGAAGACATGCAACTCGGAGTATTTAGTTGAACTTTTATACGCAGAGCGTGATACCAGATCCTGCCGTTCAGAGGTGGTTGATCCAGGCCAAAGGTTCAGAAACAGAAGCTGTTAATCACACTTCTCTGTTGGCAGCTCTTCATTTTCCTCCACTCATTAGCCCTCTCTGTCAGTTTCTGCCTTCTCCGAGGATAAACTTTATTACCTCTGTAGGGAAATTCTGTTGTTCAAATGCAATAAAAAAAGGAACACAATGAATTATGGAGCAATCTAAACCCACCCTTCACTCCCACTCATACATGAATCACATGCTCACCCGCGTACACACATGGCCTCACGCCACCACATGCACACACACACACACACACACATTAAGATTGGGCTTCAGTAAATCTCAAACCATCTGAAAACAAATGTAAAATACAATGCCAGCTCCCCTTTCACACTATCTCATTCCTTCTCATCGGCCCTCTATTAAATCTCATGTCTCAGACTGTGGCCACAGAGCCAGTCTTCATTCCCGAGCCTTGAAATCCAGCTGTTTTCTGAAAGCGTTTTGGCGTATAAGAGATGCAAACGAGGTGTATTTTTTTTTGACGATGCCGTGACACACCGGTTACATCTATAACGAGACAGGTGTTTGCTGGATACTTTTTTGGTGCCTCTGCCTAACAAAGAGAAAAGAGAAGGAAGCACATAGCTGTCAGAAACCACCAACCTCTGGGTTGTACACTGTGTGATTTACGCCACCACCACCACCCCTAAAACCTCTATATGCAAACTTTGTCACTCTCTCAAAGAGCACCATTTGTTCTTGGCAAAAACCCCAAAGGACAATGTGTGCATATCTTTGTAATGCCAGCAGCTTCCGACAAAACCTCAGTATGGCTGCGAAAGAGCTGGACCTCACTGAGTCAGCAAATATTGAAAATTGCATTTGCACATTTTTGTGTCATTTCATGAAAGTCTACTGACCTAAAAGGACAGCTAAATTGCTCCCCCTCTACATCCAAAGCTGCGGACACACAAAAAATAAACAAACTGTGCATCAGAGTTAGCATCTGGTAAGGAGTGTGATACACAACCTAATTATTCTGCTGAGTCACAGCTGGTTAAGGCTCTGCTTTGTCACCTCCTTCTTCTCATGATCATTCATACTGGTTTTTGAGCCAAACTGAAGATTAAGCTCTTTCCATTAGTATATTTCTGTTTCTGTTTTCAGTAAACGACCTATATGAGACACACATTTTAGACTTGATAAAGAAATTGTAACTTTATTTACAACTTTTTCTCCACAACTCAAACAAATTTGTAAACCTGGTTGAGTGCTGCTGCACTGAGACAATGAACAATCCATTGGTGATTCATTCATATTTTCCTTTTGACATTCTAAAAAATAAAGTGTGTTAACCCTGTTTTTGAGAGCTAGATGTGGGTTAACACCAGTGTTGGTTACTTTAAATTAGTAACTTAGTTACATTGCTAGTTACTTCTATCAAAAGTAACTCAGTTACTTCAAGTTACTTTCAAAGTAACTAGTTACTAGGGAAAGTAACTTTGGTTTTACTCAGAATTCTCTTATTAATGTGTTGCTTCCCCAACTGAATCTGCATATTTCCACGAGAGAAATCCCACGCCTGGACCGTCGTCGACTACAGCCATGATTCTAGCCTACGTCACAGCGTCACTTGCGCTTTTTATGACCAACAGGGAAACTGCAGTCGTGGTGCTTTTGATTGTACTCGGAACTCAAGGTCCGTGTTCCGATTTCGGAGGTAAGTCAAACGCAACGCACGAAGTAACAAATAACGAATCTAAATCCCAGTAACGATAAACGCGTTCCTGATTTTGGCATAGTAACTAGTTACCGTGCTCGTTACCACAATAATAACGTAGTTACTGTAACGCGGTACTTAATAACGCGTTAGTCCCTACACTGGTTAACACACGTGTGGACTTATAGAGTGATGAAAAGTAAAAGTAATAAAGGTTTTAGTTTTAAATGATTACTTTGTTTATTAAGGAAAAAAGCTATCCAAATCTACCTGTGTGGAAAATTTTCCCCCTAAACCTAATAACGGGTTGTGCCACCACTGGCAGCAAGAATTGCAATCAAGAATTTCCAATAGCTGACAATGGAATTTTCTCCCACTCATCTTTGCAGAATTGTTATAATTCAGCTACACTGGATGGTTTTAAAGTACGAACAGCCTGTTTAACGTTGTGCCAAAACATGACTAGGCCACTCCAAAACCTTTTCTTTCTTTTTTTTGAGCCACTTGCAGGTGTGTTTCAGATCATTGTACTGTGCTTTTCAGCTTCAGGACACAAGCTGATGGCTGGAAATTCTCCTTCAGGATTTTCTGGTTCCATCAATTACAGCAGTCATCCAGGTCCAGGAGGCTCAGCACAGTCCCAGACCATCACAATAGCGCCACCATGTTTTACTGTTGGTATGTTGTTCCTTTTATGAAATGTTGTATTAGTTTTACATCAGATGGAACAAAACCAAAACCTTCAGAAAAGTTTGGCTTTTGTCTCGTCAGGCTACGCAACACTTTCCCAAAAGTCTTGAAGATCATCAAGATGTGAGACAAGAGTTTGGGACCTTGTTGGTCAACATTGGTTTTCTCTTTGGAATCCTACCATGGATTCCTTTTTAATAAATGAAATCATCATTTAAAAACTGTTTTTTGCATTTACTCTGGTTCTCTTTGTCTAATATTAACATTTCTTTGATGATCTGAAACATGTAAGTACATGTAAGAGTGACAAATATGCTGAATAATGAGCAATCATGAAGGGGACAAACGCTTGTTCGCAGCACTGTACATAAGCCTGTGTCCAAAACACAAAGAAAAATGCCACCACTTCCAAGACAGACAAAGTTTCTGTAACAGCGTGAAGGGTTTTACGGGAGGTTATGTACCTCAGGTTTTTACCAGCACACAGATTTCGTGATTTTTAAAACCAGATACTTTCTATCAGTGACCAGACTCCAGGGTTTACTGTGGTTTTTAGTTTTATCAAATCACAGGGCATAAGATTATTAAAACCATACTGAACAACTTGGCACCTCATTTCTATCTAATGGCAACATTTACTCACAAAAATCATCAGTAAGAATGTAAAGTTGTCTTGGTAAATAAATCTTTAGACTTTAGGTATATCAAAGACAGACACAGCTCATGGCTTTGTGTTTACATTTAAGCTTTGAGTGTGGCGTGTTGGCATCTTTTCCTCCTTCTTTCCTTTTTTGAAAACAGACATGCCAGGCAAGAGGTGGATTTAACTGAGGGAATGAGGACACTACCACTCAAAGTGATGACTTAAGTCAAGCTGCAAACTATATCTTACTTTATCTTCCACTCTAAATGCTACCATAATTTACAAAATGTTTACGGCCGCCTTCTCTAAATTAGCCTGTGGGTGTGTCTTGCCGTCCCCGCTCTTCTTTAGGCAACGCCCCTGCCAGCTGTCTCCACTCAGCAGTTTGAGCTAAGAGCTCTTAACATCGGGGAGGCGAGGACTTTGCCTTACAGTGTGTTAGCTGTGCGTTTATGATGGTTCACTCATGCTCACTGAAGAGGTACATGTTTTTCAGCCTTTTCTCTAGTTTCCTGACAGTCTTTTCTCTCTCTCACCTGATGATCATGTCTTCTCTGTTTTTTTTTTGTTTTTTTTAGTTTATTTAAGAATATAATCCTTAATTTTATTGCTTCCATCATGTTGGCTTTTAGTGTTACTTTCCCTCATCCCCCTTGTGTTTTGGGGAACATAACACAAAAGAGACATCATGTTGTTTTGGATCAAACTTTTAACAGGTGACTGTGACAGACCAACTGTTAATTTGCTCATTTTAATTAACTTTAATGTTTCAGATAAACTTAGAATATGATCTTTAAAAAACTGCCAGTTTCAGTGTAAAAACATTAAAGCTCATCCAGTAATTTTTAAGAAGCTAACCGCACTCGTGTGCTGGGTGGCAAAGAGAGACTAACATGACTTTTCAGCGTTATCCTGACACTGTCGACTGCTCTCATTTTTAAGCGATCTACCTGTCTATCTCTGTCCTAAACTATTCCACCTACTTCTGTCACTCCAGTTGCATATTTTACTTTTTTACTTCTTCTTCGTTCACCCTCTCGTAGTCTTTCCCTCATAGCCTACACATATTTCTGCTTCTCTCTCTAGCTTCTAGCAATGGCAGCTTGTCTGTTCAAATTCAGCTCCCATCAGTACCACGTGGAAACAAACACACACACACACATATATATACATCATTGGAGGAGAAATAAATTATTTCAGGACAGCAGAACTGTTTTGTTTGGTTCACCCTTGTTTGTTTTTTTCTCGCTCTCTCTCCCTTTCCTCCCTTTCTCTCTCTCTCTCTCTCTCTCTCTGTCTCTTTCACCCTCTCTCCCACTCCAACAGATGGGGTATTTTAATGAAATCAGCCTTGCCTGTTCCCATCTGTGTGAGAAATGAATTTCACCATTTTTTAAATGAGGGAATTTACAATGAGACAGGCTGGAACGAAGGGGAACCCAGCGCAAAGGTTTTTTTTACTTCCCCCCGACACCCCCATCTCTTGAACCTATTAGACTTTCACTGCATTTGTCTCTGCGAGCCTGTCAGTCCTTTTCTTTCTGTTTAATATGTTTCATGTTTTTATAACTGCGCGGTGCTAAAACGGCGCAGTGATAGCGACGCTGCGTTTGCAGTAAAACACGTTTCTCGTAGTTTAAAACCATAACTGTGGCTTTCACTTTTAATTGTGACAACGTTTTCACCCTCTCTCATGCTTGCTATAAACAAATAAACTCAATGCGAAGGCAATGGATAGTCTCTGCTGAATCACATGCTAGTACTTCTCATTTATTTCTCCTAATTAAAATGTTAATTTTCTCTTTTGCTTGTCAGCAGATAATTAGGGAAGTCGTTTTCCCTTCCGTTCTGAAAAACTTTCCACCTGTGCACGAAATCTTAAAAAGTTTGGCTTATTCTAACAATGCAGCATCTTTCCCCTGCTTTGTCAGTTAATGCAACCAGTAGAGCCCATTTTACCTGTAAGTGGACCTCGGGGCACACGGTGGTTTAATTAGTGCAACAGAAGGCGAAAGAAACAATCAGAACTGTTGATGATAGCCTCATTAGTACAAACACTCCAGCTTAGCAGCTTGGTTTATATAAAACCCTGACTGTTCTGTTTATTTGTGTACATTACGAGCTTATTATAATACACGCTGTCCAAACAAAGGCAGACCTTTGGCTGGATCAGCAGATCTTTTTGGAACGTTCTTCCATCGTATTATCCACCATTTAGGGGTCACTTAGCAAGGCACAAGACATCAAACTTCTCCAGTGGGGCTGCACACCGGTCAAAAGTTCAAACTGCAGTTGTATTGGGCAGCTACCATGTGCCACGATGTGTAATCCCTTACGGCTACCGGTTGCATCACTGACATATTGTAGCTGTGTCACGGCTAAGAAATGCTTTTTTGAAGGGAAGCTCCTGTTTACCTGTCTCCTTCACCTTGTTTTTTCTCTTACAGGAGAAAAAAAGTGTTACTACAGTGTAAAATGCATTCACAAGTGAATTTCACACTTCAGAGAAGCAAGTGGATCGAGCTAAAATATATCAAACTTCATATAGCAGAGTGAAAAACAGTGCTGACTTGCAAAATTTCAAAAAATCCCATACTGTGTAAAAATCTTGAGCCACCCCTATTTTTTTCTATTATGCTAGGAGCATGAAAATTCAGTGCAGGCATTTATTTATGTGCAAACATAAGGGAAAGAAATTTAGTACAACTGTAATGAGCTTGAATTAAAATCAATTTGTTGTGACAACATTTATTCCTCAGTTCAAACTGAACTCTCTTAGGCATGCTGTCTTGCTGTCTTGTAATTTCTACAAGTTGTCTTCAGGAAAAGTTTCCAGGCTTTTTGAAGGACATACCAAAACTCCCCTTTCTCGACAGTGTTCAAATAATGTTGAAGTGCAGACTCAGAGGAGGTCAAAACATGACCGATAATATAAGTGCTCTTGTGTAATTTTGCATACCTCAGTCATTTTTCGTTAAATACCTCCTTAAGAATGGCTATTTGGTAGACACCCTTCCACCGTGACCATTCTGATGAGGCTTTAGTGAACAGTAGATAGATCAGCTGAGGAGCCAGATGTGTCATCCACCCCCCCCCACACCCACACACACACACACATTTCTTAAAGACATGACTTTCATCTGATGTATATGTAGTTTAGCCCTGAAACCTCTTCTTCTGTCCTCACTTGTCCGGTTCTGGACACACTGCACACTATACACATTTTTTGTAAATGTATATTTCAAATGTTTTATTCTGAAATGAAGTTTGTGAGGTTTTTGTCATTTATCAGCGAAATAAGATGGAACAGGCTGCTAGTAACAAAGTAATGAAATTAGATTTGCGTAGATATCACACACGTTCACGTTTTAGCTAATGTTGAATTGATTAACAAAAAAAAGAAAGAAAATTCTTCCTCTCAAAATGGCTGAAAAAAAAACAGCCAATGTCTAAAGAAAAGACAAGAAAAAACACAAACAAAACACAACAAAAACAAAAAAGCGGTGAACTATTTCTCAAGAGCACTTTAAAAAATTACAAGTCTGGCTCTTTGAAGACAAAATATAAAAAATGCAACATAATCAGGTTAGACATCTGTATTGCTTTTGGTACAAATAGTAAGACAGCGGGGGGGGGGGGTGTTAATTGCAGTGGTGTTTTAAGTGTTCCTGGTTTGAGAAGCAGAAAACAACTATACACATACACATTCCCAACTATTTGCTACATACTGCTGTCTTTATTTGACAGAAGTTGATATAAGTTACTTCCAAATCAAAATTGAAGAGTATTATCTTTCTCTTCTGCAGGTTTGAACAAGTAAACTGCTGCCTCTTCATTGTTGTATTATATGGAACATCTATCTAACAACTATCCTGGGCTTTCATTAGCTCAAAGACATTGTTATACTATGTTTGACCCCAGAGGTGCCTGAACTCCAGTATGAGACACTGGATACTTTGGATATCAAAACTACTGTATGTGTAACTGCATAGTAATTCTGAATATTCGTGTTGTGCATCAGTTGAAAGCAGTTTTTCCATATAAAAACAGCTACACGATAAAGCAGACTGAACTAAACAAAGACAAAAAAACAACCCAAAAAAAGTATTCTTCTAAAATTTCTTTTGGTATTTTAATATACAGGCCCATTAAATTTTTTGCTTTAAAAAAAGTATCACAATGTGTTGTTTTTGTTGTGCTTCTGACATTTAAAAACAGGTTTCTTAACACTGTGTGAGCTCTGAGTGGTAGGACTCACCACTGCACCCTTTCCAAACTTTCCAAACTGTAGTTTCACAAGCAAGGCTATCAATCAGAAAAGGTTGCAGACTGAAATGTTGACATTTTGGCGACGTCAGGTTTTCATCTGTCAGCAGCACGCGGTGTGTGTTATCTTTTCGTAAGAGAGTGTTTGCATGCCTGTTTGCTTGTACACATGCATCTGTGCCTGTGGAAATCCATGCATGCGTTTGCAAGAGCCTGCGCTTGCCGCCACATATGTGAATGGCAGCGTGTGTTTTCTTAGGTGTATTTTCAGGAAGGGAGCTGTCAGACATGATGACTAACGTCGCCCTTATTATACGCACGCACGCAAACACACAGAAATACACACACAGGCATGTAAGTTGGCAGGTTAAAGCAGTTAGCTACTCAGAAAACAGAGAAGTCATTCAGACAAACTGCACCTGCTTTTGAAATAGCTTAACAAGCAATTACACATGGGGAGTGAGACACACGTGCGTGCTCACACACACACACACGCACACACACACACACACACACATGCACACACACACACACACACACACACACACGCACACACACACAGATAGCTAAATTCAATTCCAGGCAGACTAGTGGGAAGTAGCCTGAATAATTACTGATATTACCAGCAAAGTGAAATAAAGAAACCGAGAGGCTGAGAGACAAGAGACCGAAAGAAACCGATCCTAAACACCTAAATTCTACTTTATGTGCCACAGCACCTGTTTACGTGTGTGTTTGTGGGTCTGTGCAAGAGGCAGGTGATGTGTCAGTAATACACTTGTTGAGGCAGCAATTAAAATATGCAAATCCAGGAATGCCAGGGCAGAATCTGATAGGCTATGCTTAACTGCACTCCGTGTTGATTAAACATGAATATACATGAGCCAAAGGCAACGATAGATAGATAGATAGATAGATAGATAGATAGATAGATAGATAGATAGATAGATAGATAGATAGATGGATAGATGGATAGATGTGTGAGTGTGTCTCTTTGTGTTTTGTGACTGTAAACAAATATGTAAGTGTGCATCCTTCCTATACCCTCATCATCCAGGCTAGGTGCCCGGAAAAAATGCAAATAGTTTTTATTCCAAAAATATGTTAATGAAGTTTGAGAACAGAATTAATTAGACCTCCAACGTTCTACAAAATCTACCAGCCGTCAAACTGTGTGAAGTGTGATTATGAGACCATTTGCATATTTGTCCCATTAAGGGACATTAGCAATCCCCTCGGTTGTATTAGGCCTAAGAAACTGGTGTTTACTTGTTACATTAATGAGGGATGTGAAAGTTCAACAAGTCAAAATCAAGTCAGAAACATCAGCTGGGAAAGTCTGGGCAGGAGCATGAATAAATTACTCACTGGTGTTTAAGCGAAGAAAGTGTTGTGGGACAAAGAGTCGGCCGGCATAAGATGATATTTTGTAGGAACAGCACTGCGACAAAGTTACTATAGCAACTAGATTGTAAGGCCTGCTGAGATTTGTCTGCATTTGAAAGCAGCAAAGGAACAATACCACACGGGGAATAGTTATTTGGGATATTTTACATCAGAGTAATTAAAAACTTCACTAATCATGTTTGTAAATGATGAACGCCTCGTAACTGTGTATTATGTGAGAGGTCATTTGTAGTAATAAGCCCACAGAGAGTGAACATCCCTCAGTACTCCTCGGTTCTGCAGATCATTTTAGCAATTTATATCCCACTGTTTTGGTTTAATCTAGATAACGTTTAGCCTTTGCTTCACTCACATCAGTGTCGTTGTTGTTATAAAACATCAGAAAAACCCGACTGTGAGCTTTTAGTCCTTTTCCACCGACTTTGTGGCAGTGCAAGAAACTAATCTAGAGCTGCTTCCATAGATTTTCACCTTTAAAAGACTGGTGCCAGTGCAAAAAGCTGGAACCAATGATGTCAGCGGCTATGGGAAGGGCCACCGCAAGAAATTCATACCGGTAAATGATTTGCAGTCACAAACTATTTCTCCCAATGGGGGCGGTTTCTGGAAAAGCGCCAAGGCAAAGGCGGCCCACGCAAGCACCTGCAGCTCGGTGGAAAAGAGGTATACATGGAGCGTTTTTCAGCTGCAGAGCCAAAAATATCTCTAGGTGGTAAAGATCAAAGCAAATCTAAACTGACAATGACAGCAACAAGTTATGTCATCTCACCACAAGCATGACGACAAATAAAAGGTGACGTTGCTCCGTGTTTTCTTGATAAGGAGAAAGACATGATTAGCATAATCAGGCCAAAACACGTGACACTTGTATGTTCTCTGTAAAAGTCTTTATTCTAACTGCACTTTATGTGGAGTTGTTTATTTATTCTGTGCTAAAACTGATAAAAGAATGCTTTTTCAGGGTGAGGATATAACCTAGGTAAGATGATTTGGGACAAAAAAAAAAGGTTTAACATCTTATTTAAACTTTGTTGGGGTTTTTTGTTCTTGTTTTTTGAATATAAACATTGCATCACTTGCCACAGGACTTTTTGTTTTGATGTGTTACCCTTTCCAGTAGCCCTGCATTATTGATGGAGTTATTTTTGCAGCCTCTACAATACATATTAATTATGCTGCCGTTTTACTTGAGGTGCTCTCTCCTGAAAACCACATGGGTCTTCAGCTCTTAAGTCGCTTGTCTTCATTTTCTGCCTGCTGCTCATCACTGGGCAGGTAGAATGAGTTTATCAAAGAAGTCCTTGCCTGTGTTGACTGATGAGACTGTCTGAGACGGAAACGTATAG
Organism: Simochromis diagramma; assembly: GCF_900408965.1. Lineage (NCBI taxonomy): Eukaryota > Metazoa > Chordata > Actinopteri > Cichliformes > Cichlidae > Simochromis > Simochromis diagramma. The sequence goes on along the minus strand of NW_024387523.1, from coordinate 8,442,445 downwards.
CGGATGCATCGACCAAAGAACAAAAACAATAAGCTTTAAGAAGCTTAAAGAGCTCCAGATCAACTGAATTTGTGCGTCACTCAACTCAACGCTGAAGTCAAATATCTGCTCGTTTAATTCTCTACAATGCGCCTCGAAGGTTTAATGAATCCTCTCTGGTGAAGGAGCTGCTACAGAGCAGAAATCTCTCAAGAAGACGCTGGACTTTTAGCAAACAGCTGCTGGGTAAATAAAGGAATCCCAAATACTGATTAGGATTGAGATTTCCTTCTTAACGTGGTTGCGGTTGGCTTATCTTGTGTCTCTGTGTCATTACGTTCACCATCTCTAGTCTCCGTGTGTCATTTAGCAAGTTTCAGGTCAGTGGGCTCCAAGCTGGCTTTCAGCAGTACGCACGCATTCAAATTACAGGCAGGAATATGCAGACGTGAATGACAACCAGCGACAAGCCCTGTGTTCATAGAGAGAACAAACAGCGTGCACTAATATCTGCATGTTTGTGTGTTAGTGTGTGTTTAAAGGTGTGATAATAAGCTCCATTAATTATGTTTTTTTTTCCTGTAATCTGTTTCTGCTGTGAATTAACTTGTGTGTTTGTATGTGTGTGTGATTGTGCATAAGTTGTGCAGATTTATCACAGCAAAGCATAATGCTTGTGTGTGTTTGGGAGGATAAAATGAATCATTACTAAAGTCTGCCATTACAGCTACTTTAGGGCCTGAACTTTTAAAGCTGAATTAGACCAAATGGATTCGAGCATCTCTTCAGGGGGCTAATCTGCGAGCTTCTGTTTTCGCTGCAGCTCATTTGAATTGGCATTTTCAACCTTAGCTAAATAAACACAGTAAGTTGTATCTTTCACTTTTGCCAAAGCTGTTGCTGCCCGCTATGGCAGAGATGTAATAAAACGGAGTTGTTTGTAGGATTAGACAGTGTCACCGCACTTGAAAATGGAGGCCTCTGGTTTCACAGCATAGCTCAATTAATCCTCTTAGCTTAGTTTGTTACTGCCAGGCTTTGTGTGCTGTTTTACACTGCTGACAAAGTAAGAATTGTATATTACCATCTGTTAGTGCTGACTGGTGAACAAATTTAGGCTGATAAATCAGGCTTTTGATTTTCAGGAAATGACTTTATCTGATATTACAGTCATTTCTGTGTCTGCTGCTAGAAACCTGCCCTGGCACTATAATTTTTGTTTATGCAAAAGTACACTCTGTATCTTAAATGATCAGACCGTGGTTATACAACCACGATCCTTTCTGCATGGCACAGGTCATACACAAACAAAACTGCAAGAAACACAAAGGAAGGCAGATATTTGGAAATAAAATACAAGGAAGTAAATTTTGGAAACATAACACAGAGAAATGTCTTAGAGTAAAAAGACAATGGAAAGGTGAACCATGAGTGGTTTACAAGTACAGGGACTGAGATTGATTAGTTAACCGAACTGGGAAAAAGAACAAAGTGAAGTCAAACTGACAGGAATGCATGAAAATAGAAACATTATTAGAGGAAGACATGGCACTGAAGGAATAACCAATATACTTCAATCAGGGAATTTTGAAGTGGTAAACATAGTGGTTGTCCCATCCAGGCCCCACCAAACAGCCAATCAACAGCCAAGACATAAAACATACTAGCCAATCATGTTGCTATTGTAATGCTCGCACAGAGTTGAGATTCATGACGTTTTAGCTGCGTGGTGGCAGAAATGTCTAATCATTGTTGTAATAAAGATGTACACACATCTTTATACTCATCTCATATTCATCTATACACGGCATAAAAATGACCACACAGAGTAATTCCAACACGGCTGCTTAGTTGTGAGATTTGCCTGTAGATGCAAGAAATGAAAGAACAAAATCCAGGTAAAAGCTTGCCTCTGACACATGCACTTCATATGATAATAATTAAGAAGACTAAAGCACTCTAAGTAATAAAAATGTGATTAAAAGAAAACATAGTCTAAGGAGCTTGGGAAGAAAGCTCCAGAAAGATTACCTGAGTGACTGAGAGCATTAACAGACATTAAAACTAAATATTTTCAATCATTAAAAACTGCAGCAAGATAATCCACTCTGGAAACTAACTGAATTAAAACAAACAGTCAAAATCAAATAAAAATAACTAATTAGAAAATACAAAACTATAATAAGTCTTTTAATATAAATTTGATTTGGAGTTTTGTGTTATTTGTGGCGTGCCTTACACTGGATGGCACAGAGTATCAGGGTTTTCATTGCCTATGAAATCTCAGTTTTCTGTGAAATTGATGCAGCTTATGCCTTCATCTTCCAGGCTGAAGTCAACTGGTTGAGCTAAACTCTGAAAGGAAAAGAGGAAGAAGTGATGCACATAATTTACACTAACATTCCGTTCAAAGTCCAAGTGGGACAAAGTGGGAGACTTACGCACTTCCCAAACCAAAATGTCAGATAATAAACTCCAAAGCGTTCTCAGATAAAGTGGCATCTGAGAGGCATTTTCTGTACATGCACAAAAAGGAGGACAAAGCAAAAATTCTTCACATGAATTTTTCTTTCCACTGACATCGATGCTGTATGTGTCAGGTTGCATTTTCTTTACCAAATGGACAATGCAATAATTAAACCGCAAAGTGACACTGAAATGTGAGCCTCGGCAAAGGACGGCAACTTTTCAGGACTTTCCTCGCCGCTCCTCCTGTGCACTGAAGGTCAAAGTCTATTTTGGCTCCACCTATCTCTGTGAGCTGGCCTTTTCACAAAAGAAGATAATCAAAACAAAAGCACAGAAGCCGGCTGACTGACAGGCACCTTACTGACTGTGGGCCTCTAACCAAGAGTTCAGGTGCAGAGGACTTAATGATAGTGTGCAGTCATAGGTGTCGCACGGACGGAGGTTTTTGAACACTTTTTATAGAAAAAATGTGACCAGTTCCTGATTATTTCCCTTTTGTTGTCATTGCTGAATGTTTCCAATGCTACATAATAATAATTGTATCATGCATTGGACTCCTTTATATTTCTTGAAATATTTCTTTTTGTTGCCTTTGTGAGTGAGATCGATGGTGAGGGTCTTTCAGTTCCCAGCATGCTTTGACAACAGAAACAGTCGTCATAACTGTGTTGAATTTGGTTGGTTAAAGTAAAAAATAAAAGCAGCTGCATCATGCAGTATTTGAAAATCTGAATGATTGATTATTTCTAACATTTCTAATCAGGCCAATATTTGAACAAACCTTGGAAAAGTTTGGTAACCAGTGTTAAAAATGGACTAGTATTTTTTTTTATATCAATTTTCTACTCTTACTGAGCACTCACACTGCTTTTCACCCAATGAGTCATGTTCACCAATTCACACCCATTCATACAGCGCTCTATTCTGTGCTTTTAAGTGCTTTTTACCTCTCACATGCACCCTCAAAAACCCTGCTTTGGGGAAATATGGAGTTCAGTGTCTTGCCTAAGAACACTTATACATGGAGAGAAGCTGTGGATCAAACCACTGGCCTTCTAGTTTGTAGACAATCCACTCCTGACCTAAGGTGCCCTGGCATATGCTATAAAGGACTTGTACAAGAGTATTAAGGACTAAAAGTACAGTGAGGATAGTTTCAGAAGTAGTGCCAAGAATAGTTTCACTGGGTAACTTCATAAAAAAAAAGTTCAGCAAAACTGAAAAACAAAAAAAATGAAAATCATTTTTTGTGGATGGCTCTGTAGTGCAGTGGATAGCGCTCTGGATTCCAACCCACTGGTGGGCATGTTCTTCCTGCGGTTGTGTAGGTTGTCTTTGAGTACTCTGGCTCCCTTGGAGAGTTTGAATTAATGTAAGCATGGATGGTTGGCTTTCTCTATGTGTTAGCCCTGTGATAGCGTGGTGACCTATCCATGGTGTACCCTGCCTTATGCACTGTGACACCTGGCATAGTGGATGAGCAGTTGAAAATATTTGATCATCCATTGCACCGTCGGTCACTCTTGTTCTGAGTGCCATGGCATGCTTGCTAAATTACTTTGATTTAGATCCATGTCAGTTGTTTCTATCTCATCATGGAAGCTCAGTCTGACTCAGTGATGGTTAGATTGGGTCTTTGGGGGAGGATAGCGCAGAGTGAATTCTTTCGGTTTATTGATGTAGACGGTAAACCGAAACTCCAAAAATAAATGTTTTGTTCCGATAAATAGTTTCAACAGTCTGCAGTATAAAGGTGCTATGGATGCTCTGTAGACCTCCACTGAACCCGTCATCTTCAACACATCCACTAAAGTAATCACGCAAATGAACCACAGCAGTATATCACTCCTCACACATACATATAAAACGTAAACGATTCCCTCAAGAAAACTGTGTCATTACAGAAGCAGGCTTTCTCTCAGGAGCTCTTACCAAAACAAGTGCAAGAAATATGCGTGTTTGCATCCCTGTCCCCGTAAAGCATGACTGCTGAATCTGTCTTTTAATGAATTTAATAGTTCCATCATTTCTCTATCAACCATCAACGCTGGTGTTCCACACACACACTCACACCCACAATCATGCACACACACACACACACACATGCTGATTCGACGTTGGTGTTCCTTGTTATTTACTGCAATTGGAGAAACATGCCAAGTGGAAAAGTGACTAAGCAGATGTGCATGTGCACCCTGGTGTTTATATGTGCATATACCTCGATCTCCGAGGAATTTGTTAAGTAATCTGAGTGTGGAATTGAATTATGTCGTCATAGAAACAAGGATTAGGTTATAGGATGTTTAAGAATGTTCAATTAGTGTTACTACCGCAACACATGTGAGCGGAAAACAAGGAAGGCAGGGAAGCATGCCGAGGGAGGAAGAAAGAAGTTTTTTCTGTTTTTTTCTTTTCTTTTCTTTCCTTTTTTTTGGTCTATGCTAAAGAATCTCCATACTGTAATAAGTGCTCATCTTGACCTTTAACCCACTTAGAGAAGTGAAAGGAGAATAACCTTTCAGAGATCAATGCGGGGAGAAAAAAAAAACATATTTTCTGGATTCCAGCTGTAAACAAGATCAGTAGCTTGTTGGTGAGATGTCTGGCCCAACAAAAAAAATATGAAATCCAAAAACGTACACCGACATACAGAGGAAAAAAAAGTCAAGAGACAGCAACAAGAAGAAAAAGAAAGAAAGGGGGAGAAGTGAAACAGTGATCAGACTTCAAAGCGTCCTTTTATCCTATCTGTTTAGAATTTTAAATCGGCAGTCCAGATTCACCAAAACAAAAGATGAAACGATAATCCGATAATCGTTACAATGTTTCACAGAGGGAAAATATTTCTCAATATATTTACGTGTTTATGTCATCGCTGGAGCGAAATGTGCTTAAAGCATGATAAAATGTTTAATTTCGATTTAACTGGATTCATGTTTGTTCCTTTTGTTTGTTACATTGGGCTTTTTCTGCTTACAGAGGGCATTTGCACATATATGTATGTATGTGTGTGTGTGTTTGTGTATAAAAGCAAGAGTAAATGGAATAAAGAGCTATTGTTTGCATGTGTGTTTGTGTACTTTCACTGTTATATACATACCATCTGATCTGACTTCAGGGTATACAAAACTGCATCTCTACTTAAGTCAGAAGACTCAATTAGCTCATACTAAAACAATTACAGTCAGCTACTGTCACTCACCATGTTGTTTATGTATGTGTTATTCTAGAGGTGCCCACACACTGAGTTGACTGCTGGCCTCTTTTTTATATTTTCATAAAGCAAAGGAGACTTTCATACACCGCGCTGCACTTTGGGAAGTCGTTACTGCAGAGGACAGGGGGACCATTTCGACGCCTGCATTCTCATCTCTTTAAAAAGGCAAATTTATTGTTAAGTCAATCTGCTAGAAATCCAATGTGGTTTTTTTGTAACAGCTGTTAAGCTTGACACTGGTAAGTGCTTTGGTGAAGATAGGCTGCTTTGTTCATATATCCTCATTTACATGGAAATGTCTGTCGAGCATTTAAAAACAAGGTCATGTAATCTTACTCAAACTGGGCAAGGTTATTTTTTTCCATTCTTGAGGTTAATCATATGTTAGTGTGGCAAGATGGAGGGACAGAGAATGAAAGAGAGAAAAGGGATTAAAGAAAAAGGAAAAAGAAGGAAAAAGAAAAACCAGGACCAACTGAGGAAGATAAATATAATAAAAAAATAAAATAAAGAAGGCAACTGGACATGTCTGAAAGGGCATTTTCTGATATGCCTCCACTTACATGCACTCCAGTATATTGCCTATCTGCAAGGATTACTCACAAGACCACTGTGAAAATTGCCCCTGTGACCACAGGGTGTCTCAGCCTGAGCAGTACTGAAGGTGAGACCACTGGCGTTAACAGGCCCCTGGGCACAGCATGAGTATTACAAACCAAAAATGTGTGTGTCGGTTTAGCTCTTGAACCTCAGTGAATAAATCATAGTATTATGTTGTTGGTGTGCCCAGAGCCGTTGTTCCCAACAGTGGAGGTCAGGGCTTGCCAAAGAAATAATAAAGGAGAAAAAAGATTTTCTCTTGCACACATTATACTGGCTTTTCTATTTTTCTAATTTTCTCCAGAAATGTTTGAAATCAATCTTAAAAAGAAAAAAAATCTGTATTTTATGACTCATGTCCGCATATTAAGCCTCAACTTTGTAAGGACTCCCAATTATCTTGACTCTAAGAAGTCAGCATTGAACTGGTTTGACATTGAAGAGACTCAGACGCAGCAAACTCAAAATCAAGACCAAACATGACCATGCATGTTAATAGCACAACGCGGATTTCCTTAAACGGCGTAATCACACTCTATGCTACACATCTACTGTTGCATCCAGGCAAGATTAAGACAGTGTTTTTACCTACAGCCTGAAAAGAGAGTCTGCCATGTCCGTCTCACAAAAATTAGATAATGGAGATACTCTTGAGCCTTGGGGCCTCAGACACAGATTAAGAGATGTCTCTGAACACGCCCTGGGTCATTTGCAGACGCGAGGTCATCACATCCTCACAAGAGGCTCCGCAGTGTGCTACGTGCATGACCTTTGAGGACAGGCAGCCCGCGGGGCCAAAGCATCTGTATATACTAGATTTTAAGGGGGGTTTTAAAATTTAAAGCTACAATTTTTAAGTTAGATAACACACGTGTATCTTATTCTACTCCTAAACCTTTGATATATACAAATACAGCTTGAGAGAGAAAAAGGTTTAAGGGAAAAAACAGGCTGATCTTGACTGGATACCACTTAACCTAATATTGTTGACGCTCATATTTGCCCATTTATATTCAGTCTTTATGGTAAGCTAAATCATTTTTGTCACTGCATGAGAATGAGATTAACCTTGATTAGACGCTGTCTCTCATTTATGTGGCCTACATTACTTTTCCTCCTACTGGAAGTGGAAAGAAACCTGCTTGTAGAGGTGGGCAGTTAGATGCAAATATCAATAGCACCGATACCAATGATGGTATTGGTACTGGATTGATACTAGTGTGATAAGATCGATACTTTGTTCAGTATTTTATTCATAGGCCATGACAAATTTAAAGGAAGAAGCGAAATCAAAGGCATTCCAGGTCTTAAAGTAACCGAGTTTTGTTCAGAATTTGCAAATTGATGATGATTTATCTCAAATCTTGACACACTGCTTTCCCCTACATAAGCTACCTTTATTGGTTAAAAGTATCAGTGTATATCATTTGTAATGGCAATGCTGGCCCTTTATTTCCTTGGTAGAGTACGTTCCAACTGCCAAATGATTTAACTGCTTTAATAAAAAAAAAAGTGTCTACGATTTTCAAAACAAAAACAAAAAAAGGATAAACGCCCTATTATGACAAACATATGTTAATGATATTGCAGAAAAAGACTTTGGAAATTTTACTGTTGCAAAATTCTGTCGGAGCGCTCTATGGACAGATTGCTCCGTCTGTCCACAGAGTCCACAGAGAGCCGTCCTTAAAGAGCCGGCTCTTTAAGGACAGATAAATAAACAGCTTCCTATTCGGAAAGATGGGATTCACTTGATTGAGTTTGGAGAGCTGATCTTAAACTCTTATCATCTCCATCAGCGACCCGTCAACAGCGCACAGTATTTTTTAAAAGAAACACTCCCCGAGACGACACAAATCACTTTTCCAATGGCGAGCACGTTGGTATGAAAAGATGACTTTACTGCAGAGGCTCGCTCAGCCCTCAATACGTCTCTTGCCAATGTACAAATATTCACATAACCCTATACACAAACTTTACGTTTGCTTTCAGTTAGCAAGAGACAGAGACCATCTTTGTCATACCCCCACCACCCCCACCCCTCACCCTTCTCTCTCTGTATATTTCTGTTTATATTCATCCCACGCTTTGAAGTGGTCATACTATTGCGTGTTAGTTTGATGCTCTAATGAATAGACTGTTTTCATGTGACGCACTGGAAAATGGAAACTATGAAACTCTCTCTCTTTCTTCATCGTTCTCAGTATTTCTGTCAGTTGCGATTCTCCTCATCTGCCCCGTCACCTTCTATCACTTTGGCACTTACATATGTCTGTGTCCTGATTGTTCTGGGTACTTGTGTTGCTCCAAATATAATCTCCCGCTCCTTCTGTTTTCTGTCTGCTGTTTTTTTTCTCTTTCTTAGTTGCCCGGTCTTCCTCTTGCTCTGTGCATCATTATTATCACTTTGCTTAACATCTTATATTTATTCATATCTGCTCGTTTTACTTTCTGTTCTCTGTTAACCCAGAATGATAATTTGAGTTGCCACAAAGTTCTCTCTGTTGTGGATTTCTGTGCAGGGTTTTTTTTTCCCTTCCTTTTTTTTAACTGCAAGATTATTTATGGGAAAATATGCTGGACGTCATGTCGTGCCTGTGATCATATTTGCGTGAGCTGGTCCTCATCAGTGGCATAAATCTGTGATCAAAGAGAAAGCAGAACCAAGATATGAAGCAGGGAAATACAGTTTGTACAGAATAAACACACTAACTGTTCAACTGCATGAAAATTACATACACATCAGTTATCGATGAAGGACATTTACTTTAAAAGAAGTTTAATCTTTCATTCGTCCCGTCCACGTGTTGTATACTGCTCGTATAACTGTCTTGAGTTGTTTTTCTCATTTTTTCCCCTCGGTTTTCATTGAATCTGTTTAAATGTGGCTCTTCTTATATGACAAATTTGCATTTCAGTTTTTACCGTCTGTTTCATGTCTCACTCAGCCCAAAACTAAATCCTTTCACTATTGTGCAGACAGTTTCAAAAACGTGAGACGGCCACTTTTAAAAGATTTCTTGCAGGGTTTCTTGCCTGTTGAATTACAGTAAATGCAATGACCACAATTGGGGTGTACTCTAAACATGTTGTTTCTCATTAAGTTTAACCAAGAAGTGGTGGCCTGAACTATAAATACAGTTTAATACATCACTTTAAAATACATAGGCGTATTTATTTATCTTGGTGCATTTGCAAAAAGAAAGGGACAGGCGCTGTGGCCAGGACTTGCTGAACTATGGTAATGGTCCACTGCAGCGACACTTATAAAAAACCAGCCAATTCCCAAAGTTTCCATAGTTGTCATATATCCAGGTCTGTGATTATGCATGTATGTGTAAAAGACAAGGAAGAAAGAGTGCCTGTGTATTCTGTGTGCGTGTGTGTGATTGCTTTCCCCCTGTGTTGTGTGATTAGATTCGTCTCCTTTACCTTCAGGGTTGTTGTTTTTGTCTGGCAGCCAGTATGGGTTCATACTCACACACACTCGCGCGCACACATGCACACACGGCGAGTGATATACACGGTCTCGCTTTCACACAAAATCACACACACATTACAGACCCTTGTGGCACAGCAGTGCATAGTCATGGATGGCCGCCAATAATTCATCTATACTACAATATTACTCATGTAGAACGCACACACACACACACATACTGTACACACATGGCAAAGCCATTAGCCGCTCTGAGCTACAGACACTCCAATCTACAACAGGCGCTTTTGTCGAGGATAATAAAAACTTTTTCAGTAATGAAATGTATTAACGTTTCTGACTGAGGCTTTTAAAATTGTGAAATACACAGACACAGCAGCAAGTAGGACTTTATATGCAGGAATCTAGAAAGGAAGACTAGCAGCCATTCAGTAAAAGCGTGATAAATAATCCCTCAAAAAATAAATAAATAAGTATATAAAAAATCCACTACTGTGTTTCTGCTCACCGAAATTGCATACCAAATGAGAATATAGTAATCAGTGGATCTCAGCAAGGGTATCAGCTGGAACGTTTTTGATAATTATCATAAACAAAACAGAAAAGAAACAATATGATGTCCTGTTTAATAGATAGACAGCATGCTTGATTGTGATCACTGTGAGAGCATCCCAGTGATCACATTCATAGGACCACCTGGAGACCAGGAGTCTCAAAGGATTGCAATGTCCAGTGTAATATCAGAAAGAAACAGGGGCCAGTAAGGAGCGTATTCTTTTGAAAAAGATGATTATCTAATGTGTTTTGTTAGTTATTTGCAGACAAGCCCCTGCTAAAGACTGAAGTGTGTTTGAAATGAACAGAAAATGACCCAGCATATCAGTCTGAAGACACAAGTTTCATCCATCTATTCATTTTCTTCAACTTAGCAAAGGGCAGCAGAGTTGTGCTGTGGTTAGCACTATCGCCTTACAACAAGATGGTCCTAGATTTGAATCCCTTCTGTGCGCATGTTCTCGCCCATGTCTGTGTGCGTTCTCTCTGGGTCCTGTGGTTCCCCCAACAGTCCAAAGACATGCATGGGGTTAGATTAATTGGCTGTAGGTGTGAATGACTGTCTGTCTGTGGGCCAGATATACTAATCTGTTGCACCAGTACAAACTGAATTTTGGCATGAAAGAGTTTATTTACAAAGAGTGCGCATTGACAATATTGCATGTTAGAGGTGGGAATATGCATTTCTGGGAGTTCCTTTGCCAAGGCCCAAAACATAGGCAGGAGAATATTTAAATCAAGTGCACAAACAGATCTACCCATGTTTCCAATATGCAGTTTACTGCTAATGTATCCCTAACAAAAGTATGTCTAATTATTTTGCATTTGATATTGAAACTAACTGACTGTTTACTTACCACACCTACTGTTTAAGTGCTATTTAAGGATTGTGCTCCATTTAGCAAATATGTTTTAGCTGTCCAGGGTGCACCCTGCCTCCTGCCCGATGACAGCTGCTTTTTATACCTGCTCCGAATGGTTGTACTGAAGACAGAGAGACTTAAAAGCTGTTATAAAAAGAGACAGGATGTGGTAGCTATTCAAATGACTCAGTATTTTTCTACTAAGAAAAAGAAATGAAAATTGTTGCCCGGGGAATGAAACAGACTTGAAAAGACAAGTCCTGCACTCATCTCCAGTGAGTGACCGATCACTGCTTGAAGTAGGTGTGCTTGTTGGGTTGTCATTTTCAGAAACTCGCACAGAAGTCCCTGAACAGCAGTTCTAATGAAGCTTGCTGACACCTTTTGGCTGTTTTTAAAACAACAATGGTATTGAACCAAAATTCCTCCTCCTCATTGATTTCCATGCAACATCGCCAAAGCAGAGTCCTGACAGGGCCTCCAAGCACAAACTCCCAGACCAAATGTCATCTTTTCACATCCGCATCAACACAGCCCCTCTGGCTTTTAACACAATGGGTTGTACACCGTGATTGAAAAGAGCAAACAATGTTGTAGACCTTTAAAACATTAAGGCTGTAAAAGAAAAATAAGAATATAAGCTTTGGCTGTTTAAAACTCAAATTAAAATGTTGTAAGATTGATGTAATTGTTGTCATGGAGGGACACTCTATGGATTACAGAAGCAGCGTAATGGAAAATAAATTCTAAAGTCTCCCTCTCAATTCTGTGACTGATGACGGCTTTTAAGCAGGTAATCAGTAATCTGTAACAGATTATGCATCGAACTTTCCAAACTTTACTGCTGGTTCACTTGAAAAATTTGCAAAGTCCAAAACAGAGATAATTTATTTCAGCACTGTTTGTGTCTCACACCAGCGTCGTTAATTCAGCCACTGAGACTCTTCAGCTGCAGCGTGGTCGCAGCTTGTTGATTTTTCAGGAGTACAGTTTGTTTCTAGCCTGTGTTGCCATCACCACCGCTGCCCTCCCTTCCTCCCCCCACACACACACATACCCTTGCGCGGATGCATAACAGGCACAAATGGACAGCAGTTCCCTTTTAATATCCGCTGTTCTTGTGTGTGTGTGTGTGTGTGTGTGTGTGTGTGTGTGTGTGTGTGTGTGTGTGTGTGTGTGTGTGTGTGGATTCTGTGGATGGTGACTACACCATTAAAGCAAAATTCCACCCTCAGGTTCTGTTTCACTGTTGTGTCATCAATCTGCAATGCTCACCGCATTCTAGCAGTTATTTTGTGATTAAGTGTTGCAATTTACTTGCTCGGCATACCTATTCCCTCTCAACCTGTCCTCAGCTGCAGTTAATGCTTCCCTGTATTTCCCAGTATGACTTTAAGCAATTCCCTCTGATCAGAAATCAACTTGTTGCTTTCACTTGGCTGTGTGTAGGTGGAGAGAGCAGGAGTCAAAGCAAGACAGCGAGATTTGTTCCTATCAAGAAAAAGTGAGTCACGCTCTTTAGTCAAAATGCAACGTGTCTCAAAGCTGCAATGCATTATGGACTGTCAACCGTGGGTGGAGAAATTCATACCCCGTTTCTGCTCTTTAATAGATTCCACCCTTTATTGTTAAAAGTGTCTTAAAGGGTTTCTCTGTACTGGCTGAAGAATGACACAAAAGCTTGAAAATGTGGCACTACAGTATACTTAGCTGAACTGGTAACATTTCTGCTCACAATTTTAATCAAATTCACAGACTGACTCTTTGTATTTATTCTTTACCTTCATCACTTCTCATTGGAAGACAGGCTGTAAACAGAGCTTTGGGTCTAACCCCACCCACCTTAAAAAAATAGCAATAAAAAGGAGGGAAAAAATAGACTCATGGTATTACCTTACAGTATGGTCTAAACACTTCTACAGTGTGACATCTGGTGGAGAAATCTGGAGTCCATTAATTGCAATCAATGTGTGTGCTAATCAGAAGCAAACTCCTTCAGATCGTGTTCAACGCCCACATAAGATAGAGACTGCTGAGCTGGTTTGTGGTTTAATTTATTTATTATGGCAAAGTTAGATAAACATTTGCATTTTGATTATTGTTTTTTCTTACTTAGGTGGAGCCTGTAATTTAGACGTTCATTTAGGGCAATTTACGCCATTTGAATTCATGTAAATATTACAGTCAATATAAAAGATGGATGTAACTACTGTGATGCCACCCACCGGTTTGTGGGGTCCTGTTTTGAAGCCTTGAGGTGAGCTTTTGTGCCTTCACCATCTTGGTGTTTTCAAACTGGATGTGATGAGCGAGAGATGGATTTCACTGTGAAACTGCATGCTGATTGGTTAACAAATCATCAGTCAAAACTTGTCAGCTAATAAATAATCCTCCTTTTTGAAACTTAGAATGAACAAAATTTACAAATGCACTTAATGTTTTATTAAGAGACACTAAATACATGACAGCACGTTGTTTAGACATGTGACGACCATGGTGATGAAGTTAGATCAAGTAAGGACCAAGCCACACAGGCCCTGAGGTTGGTGGCCAACTGGCAACCACCAGTCATGAGGGGAAAAAAATAAGTATTCCCCAGCCAGTTGCGAGTGGTTTTTGCGGGTTGATGGCAGTCACTGGGAAGTTGATTGCTAAAGCCTCATTTGTGCTACTGACAAAGGAGGACAACAGAGGAGGAGGGGGGGAAGGCATGTTTGGAGGCAGTGAGAGAAAAGAAAGGCATGGATGTAGTCAAGGAAGACACACAGAGGTCCTTCCTCAGGTTAGTGTGACAGAAGTGGATGCTAGGGACAGGATGAGATGGGCACAGATGATCCGTTGAGCAACAGCGACCTCCAAGAAGAAGAAGCTCTTTTATCTATTGTCCCACTCTAGATGGAGATGTAATCTTAAAACTTCTCCACAGTTTCCTTTTCAGCTATCTATACAAGGATTTTTGAAAAGGCTAACATTTATCATCTACAGAAATTCAAATGTTTAAAATCATTCAAGAAGCATGTCTATCTTGGTAACACCTCCGTGCACTTATGTGGACTAATTTATTTCCTGAGGAGTTGCCCCTTGTGGCAGCCCCTTATAAAAAAAAGAGTAGCTTAGTCAACGGGACATAAAAACTGCATGCACAAGGCTGCACATGATTACAGCTTGATCAAGGTTTCTGCTTTCACCCACCAGAGTACAAAATTACAAACAAATCTTGAGCAAATTTCATGCTAATTCAGGTTATAGACCACATTATATATCTACTGTACTACAAGGAGTAGATATGGTTGCTACCACAAATGTGAAATTGTCACGATCTGTTCACATTACTCATTGCACGACACAAATAGCAACAATGTCTCCTGGTTCAACTGTTGGCTCTCTGGAGGCAGGAGACTGGCATTATAGAATAGGTCGCAAAGACTTCTACTCAACTTTTTGAGTGCCATGTGTCTGCTTTTTAATATCTCTGCTCCTACATATCAAGTCACGTGCCTGCTGTGGGGGAAGTTTCTTGTGTGTCTTCTAGCTATTTGATTTAATTTGGATGAAAATGAACCTGCCATCATATCAAGAATAATCACTCTGACTTGAAGCCTAAACCACGGGGGAATATTTCCCTTTCTCCTCTCTTCTCCTCTCTCTTTTCTGAATCTTTGGTTAAATGTCAGAAATGTTGTGTGATGATTTTATTACTACAACACTCCATAGCAGGAGGACTGTGCATTTTATTAATGTAAAACTAGAGCAGCAGACGTGTAACACATGTGGTTTAAATACAGCACGGGCCCTCGTGTATTACAATCAGAAACAGCAGTCAGTAAGTGACACACACACACACAGACATATACACACAATATTATATATATACGCACACACCTCTTACAGCGCCTCTCCATTTCTCTCTCGAGCGTACACGAACGCAGGTATAGCGAATAAAAGCAGGTTTGTGCAGCTGTCTGGAATATTGAGGCAAGCAGATCAGATTTATATAAGGTTGTAATGCCAAGACAGATAGATTTGGAAATATTACTCATGTAATCCACATTTCAGTAAAAAAAAACAAAACACAACCCAACTCCACCTCTGCCATTTTTTTCATTTTGCAGCTTGACACTGTTTACCACAAAGATTTGCAGTAAAACATGGCAATTTTCTTTTGACACAAATGTGTTTTAATATTGCGGAACACGGTGTGATGGATAGCTCCGTGCCAGGGTCAACTGAATCTCTCCAAGCACATTGCATATACAAACAACTCATATAAACAGATGTATGGCATGTCCTGTGCACATGATTTAAGACGAGCTAGGGTATTTACTTTTTTCCTTGAAAATACACAAGCTTACTAAGCAAAAGCCCGCCATGCCCTCTTCATCAACTCCCATTACAGATCAGCCTGTAAGAGTCACGTCTGAGATTCATTGTTTGTTATCTGCTAAGAAACATGCAAAAAATTTCATATAAAATCAGCGGAGATCAAACATCTGCATACACTCACCTTGGACATCAACATCAAGGCAATATTTGGCTTTCAATGATTCCTTTTAACAGTTCTTTTTCTGGGCGGTTTCGTAGCCATCAGCAATTTCTCTCATAATTCTGATTTCTAAGCAGAATTTGCAGAATTTAATTACACCTGTTATCTAATTACCTGTTTGGTCAGAAGCTTAGTGCTCACCTGTTTTATCACAGCCAGCATTAAACACCCATCTGTGTCCAAGTTTAAGTAATAGTTTGAGGTTATGCGGAAGAATGCTAAGGGTAGTCGGCCACTGCAAAACAGGGTCAAATCAACATGTTACCACCCCCATGCATAAAGTATGGGAACATTTTCTTCAGATCGAGTGCCTCTACTTTACTTATTTGTACACAAAAACTTGTTGTGTGATCGAAGTATAAAACTTTCCTTCAGAAGGCTTTTTTGTCTGCATGTGCATGCAAATTGATTTAAACTCTTCAAAAATGGCAGGTGAGTAAATATGCAGATATTATGCTGTTGTGTTTACTTTTAGAAGCACTTTGTTGCTTTGTTCTTTAAGGTGAGTTGCTCAGCAAAGCAGCCATAAAGAGCAGTGAGGAAGGTTTTTTATAGTCACCAGCAGCACACGATGAGACACCAGGGATTTACCCCTTCTAAAATTTATCTTTAAAATGGTGCTGTTTGATCCCAAAGAAAAAAGTAAATACTGCTTCACTGCAACACCGTACTGATGGGAACCTTTGACTATAACCATTGAGGGATTCTGAAGTATTTTTTATTCCCTCCCCTTCACCAATCTTGGAGCGGCAACTGCCTGGCTGCCAGCCCACTTTCCGAGTTGGAGCGTCTTGTAAGGTATTGCATTACCGTATATTTTATTTATCTGCTTTTGCATCTGTGAAGAATGGTGCTATTCATTGTTGTTGTTCGTCTTGCTTGGCAAAAATGGCTCAGCAAATAGTAAAAAGAACGAATAGGCCTGCTGATTCTGAGACAAATAGCTCTCTCTGGGGTGAAAGCACCCTCCATCTCTCTGCTTTTTCTGTTTTTTTTTTATTTCTACCTCAACTCTTTTAGGACCATTTTAGGGTCAGAAGAGGATTTTGAAAGCACTGAGCCATGGACTGTTGATTGTTGTTACTGATGATTTAGGTTTTTATTTATTTTTCTGGCAGGTTTGAATCTGGGTGGCACAGTGATGCTGTGGTTAGCACCGTCGCCTCACAGCAAGACTGTCCTGGGTTTGAATCAGCCAGCTGGGGCCTTTCTGTGGAATTTGCATCTTCTCCCTGTTCCTGCATGGCTTCCATCTGGGTACTCTGGTTGTGTTTCACAGTCCACAGCCTTACATACGAGGTTAAACCCCTAACATGCCAGTTAGCGACCACCTGTCGGATGTAAGTGTCTGCTGCAGGTTACTGGGAGTCACTGGGGAATCAATTGCTAAAACCCCAGTCATGGCAAAAGACTGATTGCTGACCCACTAGTAACCACCAGTCAGTGGGGAAACCTGGTTGGTTAGTGGCTGCAGGAGTTACTCCCAACGCTGCTGCTCAGTGGTTAGCTGGCAAGTGTTTGCAGACAAGTTAGCATTTTCCATTAAAACTGTTATGCAAGCTATGGGCTACAACCTCCACATACATTCAAAACTGAATATACATATGAATGTATGTGTTTTCTGTTTCTCTGTGTCAGCCATGCAACGGACTGGCAACCTATCCAGTGATCATCCCTCATCTTGCCCTCTTTCACCTTTACCAGCTGTCATAGGGCAAGACTTGCAATTTATACATTGCAGAAGTCTTTCATAGGGCAGTGCAATGTATAAATTACTTTGCAGAAAATAATCAGCAACTATTCCATCAATCAGGAAACGCTTTATTTTCAGGAGAAAATGCCTTGTTGGTGCTTCTCATAGACTAATATTTTCTAGTTTTCTGTAGTGTCTAAGTAAACTGTTGCATGAAATTCAATTTCAGAGTTTTGAAGACAGAAACTTGTGCCCTTGGAACATGTGATCCACCCGCCCCATTTTTACAGTTCTGACATTTTATAAAATAAATATTTTATAGCTTAACCAGCAATTAGTTCAGTTCTACTTAAATGAAATATGAGCTAAGAAAGTAAAGCATGAATCGCTCAAATAGTGTGTTACACTCCCAGCTGCGTGTCTTTGATCTACTCCTCCATCGCAGAAAGACATGCAGAAAATCTTCCACACACTCACACAGCCAAACACATAGACAGCACAGCTCATTGCCAATGATGTATGTGTCCAATAGAGGCTGTATTGATTAGCACTGCGTGGCAACAATGGATAGCTTACTGTCAATTCCATAATATTCTGCCCTGTGTTTTTGTGTTTGTGTTTGCAATATTGTGCAGCTATGTTTGTGTGCACACACACAAGAACGTGTTCGGTGAGTGAGGAGTTTAATGTGATGTATAGCTGTGTTGTGTGTGGTTTTGTGTGTGCGTTTTGTGTCCTCTGTTCACCTCTTCCTATAACTATAAATACTGTCTGTAACTGACTCATACTGTCCAGCAAACACACATAGACACACAAGCACACAAACAGCCATAACTATAATTTGTGTCTAACTGTATCACCCTGTCCAAGGTACCAGGATATTTATACACACACTCTCTGCACATGCTAAATTAACTGCTCCTACACAGCCCTCTGTCTCTTCTTCTCTCTGCACCCCCCCCCCCTCTCTCTCTCTTTCACACATCCTGTCAGCTGTAATGTAGAAAATAATTGCGTGTTTGCGCGTCTTCATGTGTCTGTGATTGTTACCCTGTTGCATAAAGCAGGTTGTTGGTCGTCAAAGGTTTGGTGCTGGAGTTTTTGTCAGAAGGGAGTCTGAAAGCTTGCATAGAGGATAAGATGGGACAAGATGACAGTTAAAACTCCCACAGACATTTACAACATAGACAACAGACAGAAGTCCCCCCCCCCCCCCCCCCCCCATTATAAAATTCACAGAGAATAAAAGCATATTGCTCATACTCTTGATACACATCAACAGATAATTACAAGGTACAACTAGCAAGTGAAGAAAGCTATAAATCATTTCTCTCCTCACGGGGAAGCTTTTCTCATCAATTACTCTCATCTGTGTTCATCACTTTTGTCAGTTATAGTGGCCAATAGAGACAAAACAATCCAGCCACTGTATGTAGACACGTTCCCCAATGCTGACAGGTGGAATGTAACCACATATTTGAACATTCATTTCTCATTGTCTTTGCCAGTGCACACTCATGCATTCGTATGTGTGTGTGCGTAGCTTCAATTTATTCAGGTTTGTTATGCCTTTGTTTATACAAAGCTTGTGAGGTGCCGCCAAAGCCTTACAGTCAGGTTGAGGTTTGGGCTTTGCTACTGCATTACCTTATTCTTTTCTTATTCAGTCATTCTGTTGTAGATTTGATGTTGTACTTGGGATCATTGTTGTGTTGCAAGACTCACTTTCACCCACCTTTAGCTGTTTGTTAGATGCTTTATGGTTAACTACATCTCCTGTGGCTGCAAACCTAGCATAAATTTAGCATTACCATGCTTAATGGTTGGTATAAGGTAATTGTGCTGATATGGTGTGTCTGGTCTTCTTCAAACATGGTGCTCAACATTATATGGCCAAAGAGCTACACTCAGCTATATTTGTCCAGTCTTTTTTCTAATTGTAGTGTCATGAACTTTAACATCTAGCATGCTAACAGAGTCTGAGGTGTAGCCCTTGGTTCTTTTGGTTTTGTGTTTTTTCAGTTTCTCTAAGCATTACACAGCCTGACCTTGGGGTGAATTTGCTGGGATGATAAATTTTTGCATAGCCACTCACCAAGAAGTGGGATGGTCTACTGGGAAATGTTGGCTCCTGGCATTCAGGGCAATGTTACTTTGATGTGCATCACCTACCTAAATATTGCTGCATATACACTCCTTCGTGGCAACAGTATTCCCCTATTGCAGTGCTCTCAGGGTAATGCCCTCTGCTATGCTCCAAAGCTTGTTAAGGAACTATTTGAGGAACAAGACAAGATGTTGACTCCAAATTACCCAACTTATCAAAAGCTGACAAAATTGTTGCATTTCTGCATTCTTTGAGCATCGTAGCATACACATTAGTGTTTGCAAAAGCAAATACAACTCACTCATTCCTTGAAGAAATTATTTATTGCCAATCCCACTGCTGCAATCATCAGCACATCAAAGACTGAATTTAACTTAATCTACCCTACTGAAGTAAAATCCGGCAACCAAGGAGCAGTGGTTTAAAGGCAGTTACCAGACAAGAGTAAAATTGTGTCTGAGAATTAAGACTAAGAGAGTCTTATTTTTTTCTCATCAAAGGGGTACATAATTGTCAATTCCACAATCAAATAAAACACAATGGTAGAAAGACAATAGAGAGATGCTCTATAAAATTTTGGCACTGACCAGCACTTACCCTGCCAGGCTGACTAACATCCTGAAGCTTAGTTCAGCTGCAGCTGCAAGTACTGCAAATACTTCGTTTTACAAAGCGGTTGCGTCTTCCACACTGTGTGCTGTGACCTTCACTTTATAACTTTATCAGCCTTACCCCGAGGCTAATCAGAATAAGTGAAAATATTCAGGAAGGTGAGAGTCTCTGTTTTAAGTGAATTTTGAAACACTCTACTTTTAAATAAACTGCTCTATGTGTCTGTGAAGGTTCTCAGTCATCCAGGTCATCGTAGTCAAAGGAGCTTGCAAAGAAAAGCGTCTGTACGTCTTTAAGTTGCTTGAAGACGTTTCACCTCTCATCCGAGAAGACTGTCTGCCATCTATAATCCAGTTTTGAGTTCCCTCCCCAGACGCCTTAACGCCCACTCACATCCTGGGCCATCTGACCTCAGGAATTCGCATGATAAGGTGGTGCCAGGTTTCACAATGAGCTCACCCGAAACCCTGGCTGATTGGGACCCACACCCAGTTTTACACCTTGGCTCAGGCGATTAGAGGATCATCAGGGGGGTCCTTTTGTCCCTCTGTGGGGGGAAACTCCCACTAGGTTTAAATCTGGGACTCTCCACTATTTGACCTTAGAACTGAAGAAGCTTCTCGGATGAGAGGTGAAACGTCTTCAAGCAACTTAAAGAAGTCCAGACGCTTTTCTTTACAAGCTCCTTTGAAAACTGCTCTATGGAAACACAATTATCTTTTTTTTTTTTAAATTTACATCATATTACAAATCTCGAGATTTAAAGTTTAGCATTGTAAGTATTTAAAATAAACTGTCATAAATAGTTAACATCCTCTAATGTTTGATGTACTTTATCTGGGGGGAAAAGAGGATGGTGAGTTTTTTCATTCTAAAGAAATGTCTTTGGGGCTTGTGCCTCAAAGGTGTTTGTTGAGAAAGAGTCAAGAAGAATCCAAGAGGCACTGAATCAGTCAGAGCCAGAGGTAAGGAAGGACTTAACGACCCCGGGCGTTTTGCAATATGTAGCAGATAAATCAAGAGAAGAACTCTGAAGTGACCCAACTCGTTGGCATGTCAACTCCTGTCAGCATGGGCAGTTTGCCTCCCAGCTGCAGGTGAGCTACCCTGACCTTTTGACATCATTTCACAGAGTGAAGGACAGAAACTGTGAATTATACTGAAAGGATAACTGCAGTATCGCATTACACTAGCCACCATCTAATGAGCTTTGTGCATTCAAGAGTTGTGACCATAAGCCAGTCTCTCCTGAAGGCTATCTTCATTTTATTATGCCATCAGGACGTAAATCCCCAATCTGCGAGGCAAATCCTTAAGCTGCTTCAGTGGTGATGAAAAGGAGGTTGAATCTGTGGTCACAGTGGCAGCACTCGCTGTGATTTTCCAGGGACACGGGCATAATTTCTGCCTCACACCTGTTGGCTCTGTAATGACATTAGGCTCAATCATGAATAACAAAGTAACTCCAGGTGATATTGTTGGTATATGAAAATTTAGTATGACAGAAAAATGCATGTTGAGGATGGAAGGAGATAGGGAGTCATTTGAAGGAGATGGGGAGGCCTTTTTGTGCATTGAAGATATTTTAGTCGGTATGACATGCCTTTGTAACTTTTTGATTATTAGAGCCCAATCCGGTATTTTTTTGGACTCAGAAAGCACTTTGAAAGCAGTTGAATATAACCGAGTGTAACAACAGTGAAATGGGCTGAAAGATTAAGCAGAGAAAGCGGTGAAAGGATGAGGGAAACAGAGCCGAAAAGAGAGAAGGACAGAAAATCAAAAAAAAATGAAGAGGGTAAAAAAAAGTACAACTCGAAATGTGATTGTCCTCAATTGATCAAAAGAAATGAATTTTCACTGTCATCAATTATTCAAAGAGTCATTAGTATTTCATGACTATAGGAGACAAAGTGGTTTTATTCTGGAGATATGAAACGTTACTGTTCATGGATAGCCCAAGTCTAATGGTTTACTATTTCTTTTTTTCACTCTCACTCCATCTCCTACAGTCTCGCTGAGAGTTTGAAAGTTAGCAATAAACTGATCATACTTTTTATACACATATTAATTTCAGAGAATAACTGAAATGATTGTTAGAGGAGCAAGTTCACACATTTTCTGTGGTGCTCTCTGCTGTTAATTTATTTTCACACAAGCCTCATTTACTTTGCTGATTTTTTTGCTCGTTGTCATTCTGTTACTGTCACTCTCCAGTGTAGTTTGGTAGTAACAGCGTTAGCAAAAAGGGGGAAAAAAGCAGATGCTGGAGACTACCTGAATAAGACCGCACTCTGAGGTTTGTGAGGTTAATTGTATGTAACATGAATTGTGTTTTGCTGGCTTTGCTGCTGACTTAGCTACACGGATAAACAAACCAAACTAAATTAATTTGTTTTCTTAGCTTTCAGCTGTGCGAGCCAGCATTATGTAAGAGTGAATAACATTTCAAAGTCTTTCAAAAGCAGTTCAGCTATCAAAGTCAAATGTTGTACTGACATCATGAAAATGTGGAGCTGATAAGTTAAAATGGAAAACACACGCACTTTTGATATTTTCTCTGTCATGCTCTCTCAATTTCCTTTCGACTCCGCCATAATCTATCTCATAAGCATTCAACATCAATTCTGTATCCATTCATTCTTTGTATTGCATTCAAACAGAAATGTAATTTGAAAAGACTTTATACTTTGAATAGTAATAAAAATGAAACAAGATAGAACAATCAAAGCAGTTAATAAGCGGGAGGAGAGGGTGAGACAGACTGGTGAAATGCACTGTGAGGTAAATTGGCAAGAACAGCAGCTGAACAGATAGGTTTTAAAAGGTTTGATGAAGAAAACTACCTCATTATTTTATACATGGCTATGTTCCTCGCGCTTGTCTCTCATTCTCTGTACAAAATATGCAAAATCCTATATATCCATATACAAGTCATTTGTGTTAGTTGCTTGGATTATGAAGTGTTTACAGTGAATATAGGCACAAGCTGTTTGCGACCATATGGGTTTTCCTTGCTGGCATGTAAGGAATGACGCTTGAAATTTTCTGCATCTGTTTTTCTTTTTCTTTTGGATATGGTGTGATAAATTTAAATAATCCAGTTAACTGCTGAAATACATTGAAAAGCATTGCTAGAATCTTTTCTTTTAGTTATTGCACTTAGTTATTTGCCACAAAATTGGCTAAATGTTTATTCATTAAAAAATATACATCCACTTATTCTGCTAAAGTTGAAATATTACATTTCAGTCAAAAAAAAATCATATATTACCTGCTGCTCCTGAATGATACTACTTTAGTCTATATCACAGGTGAAGAATAGCTGATATTTCCTTGATGAGCTTTTCTTAAGAGTAGTGATAAGATCCAAACAGTTATGGGTAACATTACATACTGTTGTGGGGCAAATTTGACTCATATGGATTCATATGGATTTTGGATTCAGGATGAAAAGAAATCTTGAAACTGTATGTGTCTTACCAGTGTCACAAGAACTATTTGTGTTCCCACTACATTTACCCAGGTTCCTACAGAGACAGATTATAAAAGACTATAAACACATGAACTGTCAACTCAGAGTGTGGAAAACACGTGTAAGTCAAATGCAAATACAACTGTTTCAAATGTACAAAAAAGTTGGCAGTAACCATTTTATATGCTTTTTGTTTTAAGTGTTAATTATAGATCGTTATGAGGATTTTTTTTAACGATAGAGCAGTGAGTACCTTGTTATACTGGCTATACAACAACATATAAATACAAGTTATATAATAAATCCCAGCAGTTCCAGAATGTTCTTGCCATTTTAATAATAATAATAATAATGGATTGGATTTATATAGCGCTTTTCAAGGCAAACAAAGCACTTTACAATGCCACTATTCATTCACTCTCACATTCACACACTGGTGGAGGCAAGCTACAGTTGTAGCCACAGCTGTCCTGGGGCAGACTGACAGAAGCGAGGCTCCCATATCGCGCCATTGGCCCCTCTGGCCAACACCAGTAGGCGGTAGGGTAAAGTGTCTTGCCCAAGGACACAACGACCAGGACAAAGAGCCCGGGGATCAAACCGGCGATTTTGTGTTAGATCTTTTGCTGTTTTTTTTCTTCACATTTCTTAAAGACATGACTTTCAGATAGTGTTCATCTGCTGTTGATAGTTTTAGGCCTCCAGTTGCCCAGTTTCATTAATTTTTAAAGGACACACTAACACACCATGCAGGGGTATGCCACGTTTTCAGTTAATGGCTCTTTGGGAACGATATTATTGGTGCAAAAAATAGTATTTTATGCCCGTCAAACTGTGTTGTCTTTGGCATTTTCCATAGATTCGGCTAAAGTACTGGGAATCAATTATCTGCTATTGTCACAGACTGCTAGTATGAAAGTGCCTAAAGAACTAATTCAGAACTGGTTCTTGCTTAAGATGTTATGTGTAGACATTACACTGGTTCATCCCTTGAGTTAGGTGGAGCTTTTTATGCTTGAATGATTCAAAGGTAAGAGTTAACTAGCATGACAAATGAAGAAAAACATTTCTCTGAAATTGATCATTGGATTGGAAACGTGTGCAAAAACAGCCAGAGTTAAAAGAAAAACTGGAACCTTGAGAAATATTTCTTAACACCTGAGGTATCAACTGACCAATCAGCTTAGGTGGGCAACAATGCGATCAGCTTATTCAGGTTTGTAGTACAGCTCAAATACATGGTCTGAGTGAACAAACATTTGATATATTTAGTATACTTTAGTTATTATCCTAATGGTTTTTTAAATTTACCGCTATCTCCATTTCAGTTAAATAGCAGCAAAGAAGAATGTGAAACAATCAATATCATATCTAACACCTGTCATTAGGATAAATGTGCTGAGTGAGTTATTGTGATGTTTTGGTGAGATGGTTTTAAAATGCTGAATGGATCTGGATGCTGCTACACTTGTATTGAAGTGAGCCCTCAATCAAACTGCTTTTCCCCCCCTCAACATCTGGCGTCAAGGGTTTGCATCCCCATATTTTCAAGAGTGGAGACAATCGAACCAGAATAATTACTGAGGTGATGTTCAAGCAGCAGCCTGTGGACATTATTAAGCAGCAATATAAACAACACACTGATCAACATCCTTAATGAGCATGTGCTGAGTAAAAATCGAAACAACTCTCACCCCGAAAGTTGCACAATTGACCGCATCCGTATCTAACATGCTCTCATTAGCAAACAAGACATTTAATAAAAAATTAAGTATTTAATTTTGTTTACTTGTTATACTTGTGGTGCACTCAGAGAAGCAAGTGTCCATCTATTCCTGCGATGCCCAGTGTATATAAATGAGTTAGCCTCCCCCTTCTTTCTTAAGCCTCTGTTTCTTGTGGAATGTGGAGAGTGGAAAGGCCTATTTCATGTTGATGGCCAAGTGTTGCAGTCCAGCAAACGTCAAAGAGACTGTTGACTGAATGAACCTGCTGGAGCTGTTTGGGTGAAATATGACCTTTTCAATAAATCTGGAAAAATAAATCAAAGTAAACCTGAGAGAGGGTTTCAATCCAGGCACTGTACAGTGCCAATCTTTGGTGAAACACTTACCTTGATCTGGAAACCAGAGGTTGATTACAGCATGGCACCAAATATCTACAGGTGTGTATATATGGTTAATAGTGTTGGGGTCGTTACTCAAGAATAGTAATGTATTATACATTTCCCATTACTTTTCTGAAAACACTTTACTTAAATACTTGCCATAGAAAGTAATTCTTTACACTAGTATTTAAACATACTTGAATACATTCTCATTTTACAATAAAATAAACTGAAACATAATGTCACATAATTGCCAGTTAACAATATAAAATTATAGGCTACAGCTCCCACACTCTAACACAATCCTGTCCTAACAAGGACACACATACAACATTTCTTTTCATTTTTAAACACAAAGCTGACAACAGAAAGATGAAAATCAGGCCAAAGACACTTAAAAGGGATCGGCACACTTACTCTACTGTAGACAGGTAGAAACGGAGGCTTCAAGCCTGACTGCTCATCACTGCTTTTGTTACCTGTTGAAGTTTCGGGTCTGGCTGCTGGGCTGCAGTCAGCATTCATTCAGCTTTAAAATCACTCAGGCTTCTTGGCTAGCTTAGCGTTAGCATGCTGTCTTTGCAGCTGCTTGCAAAGAGCCAAAGTTCTGTTAGCAGCATAATGTAGTTGTTTCTGTCTTGGATACAGGTTCCACTCTACCACTCAGGTTTGGTTTTTTTTGGGCTACCCACCCGGTACCCAGATAACTGAAAAAACTATTGCAACACATGTAATTACATAATTTTAATGTAATGTTAATGTAATTACTGATTTAAGTATAGTAACACATTATATCATTACATGACTGCATAAAATAATGTGATTACAGAATAGCATTATTTCGTAATGCATTACACCAAACACAGGTAGTTAATGGTACACTGTGTATTCAGGAGCTAGTAGAGCTAATACAGTAACCAAATATGTATATACAATAGTTGACAAGGAGATGTTACAAGGAGGTTTCACTGAAGATAAGGGATACGGTCAAAGAATTTAAAATGTAATATATTTTTGAGGGGGCCATTTTTATTTTTTTGTCTTTTTGTTTTTGGGTGGATTGGCATGAAGAGTGGTCCTGTGGAATAAGAGGCAGAATTTTAAATGAAAATTAAGGAAGAAAACAGATGGAGGAAGACAGAGGTGGCAATGGGAGAGTTGTTGGTAATAAAATTCAGCTCCATAGATTTTAATAAATTATACAGACAAGTAGAGCTAAAGGGAAGGAGGAAGAGATACAAACAAAGCAAGGTAGAGGTGGGAATAAGCCTGAAGAACGAACGCTTGAATTGATATAGTGCAAAAAAAATTATCAGCACTCCACTGAATGATGCTTGTTACTAACCAACTTTGTAGCTAAGTAAGAGTTACAGAAGAGTTAGACATATTCTTATAGTGCCCACTTTTTTGCCCTTGCATGATTTTAATGATGTAATCATCTTTGTGTTCTGTGTGTACTTTTCCATGTGTACTGGGTAAAGCTAAAAATGGTACACATGGGGGGAAAAAACAACCGCTAAAAAAATATGTAAGTTCTTTAGAGTGTGTTTTAGTAAGTAGAATTTGTTACTATATTAAATATAGTCATTGTAATGACTGTCATTTTGGTGCAGTGAAAGTGTAAATATATAGAAGACCAGAAGTGCCATGAGCATCAAAACAAAGAATTTTGTAATTCAATAATAAATTGAATTGAGTAAATTCATTTATGAATTCATTTTTTTATTATTTTATTTCTTAAAACATAATAAAGTAATTTCATATTTAATTTATAATAAAAACACTATTTATAAATATATCATTCAAAATGAAATATTAATCTTTTGATAAATACTTTACCATTCATTATTGAAGCACAAAAGTCTTTAGTTTGAAGCACATGGCTCTTCTGATCCTGCATATAAAGTATAAATCCAAGTTTTTAATAACTTCTGAACCTGTGGAAAATCTCATCAAAACAGAATGCAATAGTTTGCAGGTCTAGTCAACCCACATTTTTATTCACAGTAGTTTATAGAAAATATATTGCATGCTGAAACTGAGAAAATGTACCGTTATTAATCTTCCATTGTTTATTTATCTGCCAATGACAGAGCTTTAACCTGCATTTGTGGATGGAAAGGTGAACTTTATTTACAGACAATGAAGCCTACCTAAGTCAATGAGGTGAGCCCATGCATGATAGAATTATGTTTGTTTTTAATACAATACCACCAGAGGGCCAAGAGATCACTGGTATCGACTGTTGATTTTCAGCCTTTACCCTTGCGCACAGAGATTTCTCAAAGATTTCTCAGAATCATTTGATATCATGTGCTGTTGGTGAGATATTAGAGATGTTCCTTTTTTTTTACGTTAAGGAGCATTATTCTGAATTTTTTCTACAATTTGCAGATGCAATTTTTTGTAGACTGGTGAAACTTACTTCTGAGAAACTCAGACCTGTTGCTTATTATCCTAATTAGTTGCAAACGGTTGTCTCCAGCTGTTTCTTTTTAGTACCACTTACTTTTTCAGCAGTCTTTTTGTTTGGTCTTAACTGTTTTTGAGACTCTGTGCTGCCATCAAACTGTAAATAAGTTGAAAATACACTATATTTTTCATGACATAGAAAAAAGTCTCACTTATAATATCTCACTAAATGTTTGATATGCTTTCTTGTGTATCAAATGTTGGTTTATGGAACTCGCAAATAATTCCATTTAGTTTTTCTTGAAATTGCAATATCCCAACTTTTTGGGAGATGGAGTTGCAACATGTTATAAAATTCAAAGGCAACGAATGGAACATAGAGACAAAAAAATCCCCATAAAGTTTTTTGTTTTTCTTTCAAGTGCCGAGGCCTTTTCTACAAGAAACACTGAGAATGAAAAGTGGAGGTGTTTCAGGGCTGGAGGGAAGCTACGCTGTAGGTACAATCTGCCACAGTTCAGAGCATAGTGCTGGAGGTGCAAAGAGTCAAGAAGTCAGCGGTTCTGAGGCTGTGGAGTCTGGGATTTCTGGGGTGAGAAGTTCTTACTGGTTCTGTCAGATAGACTGTGCATTTCTACAGCAACACTGACGAGTCAAAAGAATTTTAAAGAAAGAACTCAGTAGGAAATAGTTGAGGACAAGACTTAAATTATACTGTTCCTACTCTCATTAAGCCTTACCGCTGTTATGAATATTAATGAAGTTTCGCCCAACTTGGAGCTTGGATACCAGAGAAAAAGGAAAGAAGGGTTCCATCAAGAAATCTGCCCTCAAGATAATAAAGGCTGCAGACAAGGTTTTCCTTCTTCCAGATGCTTGGTGAAAAAGTCTATGTAGTGCTGACTACCACACAGATGCATCAGGAAAAAGCACAACATTGATACCAGATGTTGTAGCACACTAACCTCATCCTTAATCAATTTTCAAACCCTTTTCTATTTAAATTTAATACCATTACTAATAGCTACATTGATTTTCAATTTCTTCGCTTTTTCCACATTGCATCAAATTGCTTTGGACCTGTTATTTGACATTTCAGTTTAGGATTACTTCCGAATGAAACTGACAAACACAGAAACTCAGGAAAAAGCCCAGAGATAGCCTAAAGAACAAACTGGGGGAACTGGAGAGGGAGGGGGAGTTAGAAATTAAGAACAATAATTGAAAAATGGAGCAATTAGAAGATGAAGAAAACACAAATAAGTAGAACATCTTGATGCTCTATGCCTCACTCAAGCCCGTTTTGGGGTTTGCATGTTCTTGTTTGTAGACTTTATATTCAGAGCATGATAGAAAAGCAAATAGCTGATTTGTATTTGTGTTCACGCCACCTTTCAGGTCATGAATATCAAGATTTGCTCTCAGTAATTCATAAGTTTGCTTAATTTGCCTGTAAAAAAGAACGCTGCATTTTTATGCTGTGCAAAATTCTTGGAAAGTTGATTAATTTGAGCTTTTTACACTTTTATACCAAAAAATATTTACTACTCAAATAAGAAGGGAATTACAGCATGGCATCAGAAAATGGGAAAAAGCACTTGGATCATCAATAAGCAAAAGTGTTGAGACTACAAATCAGCATCAATTTAAGGAGGGTAAAAAAAAAAAAAAATCATTCGGATTTAGCCTGAAAGTTCCTGCAAAGACTTTCACAGAGAAACTGGAGCCAAAGTTTGCAGCCTCCATTTGGCCCTGCAATGATTTAAGTGAATTGTAGGCTGTGTGAAATGGGATTAAGTGCTTGGTGACAACACAGTTCACTAAGACAGAGCAAAATTTGGCATGACATTGAACATTTTAATGAACGGAGGAAAAGAGAAAGTCAAAGTACATTAAACTGTAATCTAATTTTAAATTAAAACAAATATACTTTGTTTTCTTCTTGTTATAGAGAATAACAAGTAATACAACACATATGGAGTTCTACACTCACCAGCCACTTTGTGTAACTGTTCATTAATGCAAATACTTAATCAGTCAATTATGTGGCAGAAACTCAATGTATTTAGGCATGACGAGACCACACCCTATCTGAGTGTTCCTACTGACCAGCCCTTTATCACCATATCCATCTCATTTGTCCCTATAATGGCTGCAATAACTAAAACAATTAGTGACTATCAGATACAAGCAAATATAATTACCCATTTTAATCTGAGAAAGAGAAAATAAATTGCATTAAAATGTCAATAAAAATACAAAAATTAAAATGTAAGACACTTGGGAAAGAACGGGTAAATGAGTATATAAACAGAGCATAGAAATAATAAATCAATTTCACAAGAAAAGCAGCATCAATGAAGTCTTTGTTCCCTTTAACTTCCATGTAATTTCTACCAGTGTAACACTATTTAACATCACAGAGTGAATTTTAATGAGCTCATAAAGATGACAAACTGTTGTCGAGCAAACCCAGAGATGAGTAACGCCAGGGTTTGCCCGCAGTGACTGGCTCAAGGCCAGAGCCTCCTGTGTTGATCAGACCGTTGATGAGGTTTTTCGGGTGCATCAACAGGTGGCACGATGCCCGTTTCATAGAAGCTCCGTGCAGCTGAGCAGAGCGACTTCAAAGTCTGACTGTTGTCTGTCTGTCAAACCCAGAGGAACTGGAGGTCTCAGCTCTCCGTCCAAATTAAGTTTTACCCCCGTGGCCCATGACACACTGACACATACTCCCACCCACCACTGTCAGTTTCAAGACCCCAGAGTGGTTGCACTTTGACAGAAGAAACTAGCACAAATGAGTCACTGCATGTGCGCCATGTGGGTGTGCACTTTATTATTTCTTATATCAAAGAGAATTAAAAAAAAAAAAAAAAAAGAAATAATGCAAGACAGATTCACACAGGGAAACGGCGGGTATAGCCAGAGAAAAAGGAGAAGGGAATAAAAGTGAACACAGTCACTCACATGCAAATGCAGGTCTCCCTGTATGTCCAGTACCCTTCACCCTGCATTGCTCCGCGGTCCTTGCGTGGCACTGTGACAATTTATCTACAGTAATGTGTGTGTCTAATGCTTTTTGCTATTGGGATCATTTATCTGTGTGCGTATGGGGTGTGTGTTTGCGCTTTTTGTGAAACATGGGCTGTGGACAATTCATCTACATTAGCAAGAGATTAACCTGCTCACCTAACACATCCATCACTTGCGCAAGCACACACACGTGCGCGCTCGCGAGCACAGCCTTAGGCAAGGGCAGTAGAGAAACACACCCACGTGCACATGCAAATATGCAGAATCACCACATACACGTGAAGACTCTGGCACCTTCTTTCTTTCAGATACAAATTTTAGATTCACAAATTTATTTATAAAAGATTGGACAGGGGTTTATCCCCATTCGAGTAGATAATAGTAAAGCAATTTATCTATAATATTGGAAAAGAAATGAAATAATGCAGTAGAAGAGGATTTGCCTTTGCTCACTTTTATGAAAGTACTGCACACTTATACAAAGCTGACAACATGGTCCCCGTGTTTAAGTAAACAGACATTTACAAACTGTACAGTTTTTAATGCTTTTGCAGATCTGGGCACCCTGGAGGCACTGCCAGCAATACACACAACATCTCAGTCTGTGTCAGCCCAATGGAGCTTGTTGCATTTTATCCCCCTGGGTATAAAAAAGCTTAAATTATATACACAGGCAAATTCACCATACTGTTAAACCACAAAATAAATAAAACTCAAATGTGAAAAGCTGGGTTTTTTTTATTCCACTGTAACTTTCATGAGCATACTAATTCAGACTGAAGCACAAGCCAAACCTCCATTGCTGTAAATCACACGTTCCTATAATGTCAGCATACTAATAACATTTTACAGCTGCATTAAATGTGCAGCACGAGGAAACTCCAGCTGTTTGCCCAGCATAGCTGCACTAGTTTTTTGCTATTAATGCAAAGTCATAAGACTATATTAAGGTGTTGGAGGTTATAAGAACTTTTCCAACTTTCGGAGGCACTTTCTTTTATTTGTCAGATCGGAGTAACAATCAGTGACCCATTACATCCTAATTAGGAAACTTCATAACCGAGCACACGCACTGACACATACACTTGCAACACACATTTTCAGAAATTACCTAAACAACTCTTTGCCTCTCTGGAACAAGGCGAGAATAAATTTCATGTTTGTTCAACAGTAGAATAAATTTGATTCACATGGTAGGTGCCCTTTGAAAAGTTAGAATACAGCCTTTAGAAACATGTAAATCAGAGATTCTTATCAGTTACACAGAAAACAGTCCTTACTTTCACATAAGTGACACAGTAACATTATAATATACTAACAATACTGTGCAAACTTTTTGAGCCAATCATCATCTCCTGGTATTTGTCTAGAAAAATGGGAAATAAGTGCAGGAATTTATTGAAACATATATGGAAGTTCGGTTTCTAAGGTAAAAACAGTTTGAAAGTTCATATTTGATATGACCATCATAGATCAAATGAAGAGTCCTGTGCAACCTGATGCTTCTTCTTTTATTCTTAACTTGTCCAGTTTCTTTAAATTCTTTAAAGATACATTGCACACCATGCTGCACTATATGCCGAGTTTTCAGTTAATAGTTTTCCAGGAATCACTTTACTGGAGCAAATATGCAGTTTTATTACTGTCAAATGAATTTATTTTTCACGTTTTACAGATTCTGGAAACAAAAGATGCGTTTTTTAAACATGCTGGTAGTAGGAAAATAGCTAAATATATCATTTGAAATGAGTTTTTTGCTAAGTTGCCTATTTTGTGTAGACAGTTTCAACAAGGTCTGTGTTCTTGGATGAACAATATAAAGAAATGAGGAGTTGCTTGAGACTTTTGCACAGTACAGTGCTCGGGCACAACATTAAAACCACTGACAGGTCAATGGAATAGTGTTCATCACAGGGTCTGCTGGGAAACCTTGGTATTCATGTAGAAAAGCAGAAACAGATGTAAAAAAAAAAAAAGTCCCACCCCGCAACCCACAGGACTCAAGGGATATACTGATAACAACCCAATGTCTGATACCACAGGAAATTCCCAGAAGGTCACATGGCCGTGCCCCAGTGGCCCACAGTTCCTCTCTTTTTGTCAGTTTTACAGGTTTAATTTTCGATACTTTCTTAATTGTTATTTTTATATCTCTGAAGGACTTTGAACCATTACCATGTGATACTGTGCTACACAGATAAACTGCAAGCGCTTTAAATATATGCTAGAATTATGAAAAGACTATTTTAAGCCACCTAAGAATTGGATTTGGAAATTACACACCATGGAAATGTAAGGATTAAGCTAAATCAAAAACTAAAAACCAGCAGTTACTGTAAAGGTCCAAACTAATGAGGTAACTTATGGCTGGTAATACTTTTCGGTGTGGAAACTAACGACCCGTGCGATCGAAAAATGTATTTACAAGGTCACAAACAGGAAGTCTCATATCTCTTCTACACATTACCTTTTCTACAAACACATATGTGCACATAAAATGGCCCACATTCTTGCTGTTCTTCTCTTTGTGTGAAAACCATAACTCTCTCTCCATTCCATGTACTGTGGAAAGCTGAAACAGAAATTCAATTTAGTAGCCTGATTGGCTAAGTTGCCTACGGGAAAAAGACAGACAGGGAGGAACAGGAAGAGAACACAAGGCAGGGAAGGGGGAGAGGGGGGAGATAAAAGGATGAGAGAAGGGAGAAAGACAACAAAGTTAGCAAAGCAAAAATAGAGAAGGGGGAATCTAGAGTGGAGGGTGGGGTGGGCTTGGGGGGGGGGGGGTGGAAAACACGAAAGAAAAAGGAGTCAACTGATGAAGCAGCGAGGAAAGGGATAGGAGAAATGATGCAGAGAAGGAGTGACAGGCAGAGGGAGCGAGGGATGGCGGGATTAAGGGACTGAGGGAGTGTAAAGAGAGTGAAGGAAGGAGAGAGAGAAAGAAGAAAGAAGAAAGGGAGGCATTGTACTGTGTGGCAGCCTCCAGTCGCTGTTTGCTTTGGTTGCTACGGTAACCACAAGAGAGCAGGCTGATAAGTTAACCAGATGGTTAGAGACTGAGAGAAGAAGCAGAGTGTGTGTGCGCGCATGTGTTTGTGTGTGAGTCAGTGCAAAGTTACTGCAGTGTCATCTAGGCCTTGGATGTCTGATGATGATGGGTGACAAGTGACAGCTGTTTGAACTTCTTATTAGTCTTTTAATTTTTTCATGTTGTTCCAGAAGGCCAGAGAACATGGGAGGAACTAGGACACATGTCCTCTTTCTCTGTTTCAAGTTTGTCTGCTTATCTCCCTCTCTCTCACACACACACACACACTAATTTCATTCCACCTCAGTATTTGTTTATATTCTGTAACATATTTTTTTGTTAATAAGCATATCTTATGTATGACTTTCAGATTACATCCAGCCTTTTTCACACTTTATTACTTCACGTTCCTCCCTCCTACTCCTACGCAGTCCTCTGGGGCCCCAAAGATTGGCATAAATTGCAATATTTCACATGAGAGTTTGAAAAGAAATAACACAAATAAACACAGAATCTCATTTGGGAAAATACATATATTTATGTATATATATATATATATATGTACATATATGTATGAATCCATATGGAATAGAGAATCAGTGTCTTGATACACTTAGCGTGGTTTTGTTTTGTATCTTTTTCCCTCAGTTTTTGCCTTTACTTTCAGCTGCTTCTTTACATTTAGGAGAGCATCGTGGTTGAGGTTAAAATATTCTGGAGGATACCCAGTGTAATTAAATCTAACAACAGGGGGTCCGAAACTAATGTCAGTGTGTAATGAGCCCAGTATCACTGTTGCCATGACACAGTCCATGCATGCACAGACATACACTCGACAAACACTTTATTGGGTTCACCTTGCTAGTCTTGTGATGGACCCCCGGTATGCCTTCAGAACTACTTTAATCCCTCATGGCACAGCAGAGATTTTGGTCCATATTGGCACAATAGCCTCACACAGACTGATCAACTGCATATCCATGACAAGAATCTGTTGTTGCACCACATCTATAGGTTGCTCAATTGGATTGGGATCTGGTGACAGTGGAGGCCATTTAAATACAATGAACCCAACTGTCATGTTCAAGAAAGCAGTTTGAAATGATTTGAGTTTTGCGATATTGTTTGTTGTCCTGCTAGAAGCAGCCATCAGAAGATGGGTACACTGCGGCCATAAATGGATGGACACGGCATGGCAACAATACTTAGGTAGTCTGTGGTGTTTAAACAATGCTCATTTGGTACTGAAGGGCTCAAAGTGTGCCAAGAAAATATCCCTCTAACCATTAGACCACCAGCCAAAGCTGTTGACGCATGGCAGGACGGATGCATACATTTATGTTGTTGTATGTTCTGACCCCACTGTGTCATTTTATCGTCCAGTTTTGGTGAGCCCATGTGAATTGTAGTGTCAGTTTCCACTTCTTAGCTGACAGCAGCATCTTGTGTGGTATTCTGTTTCTGTAGCCCATTTGCTTTAAATTTTAATATATTGCACAGTCAGACATGCTCTTTTGTATACTTTGTTATTAATGAATGGTTATTTAAGTTACGGTTGACTTCTTATGAGTTCAAAACGGTCAGGCCATTCTCTGCTGACCTCTGGCATCAGCAAGGCCTTTTCTCCCAGAGAACTGCAGTTCACTGGATGTTTACCCTGTGGGTAGATCAGACCATACCGTCTGGCACCAACAGCCACGCCACATTCACCTTTCTTTCCCATTTCAATACTGCAGCGTGTGTGTGTGTGTGTTACTGTTGTTGTATTGCAATAGTTGCATCTCAGTTTTTATAGCTGAAATCCTGGCAGCACTCCCTCCAGCCAACACTGGAGAAGAGTCCATCTCTCTGTCAATATTGAGGCCTAGTATTTGCATGCAATCCCTGTCTTTTTGGGAAGGCACTCTAACAACAGCATTGCTAGGACAAGCTTCTATTTGTTTCCCACATATGTGAACGAAGGCCTCCAAAAATCTGTACCAAGAATTGGTCCAAGCATTGACAAGACCAGACCATATGGTCTGAAGGGGCTGAGATTCTGAACATTCTGAACTATTTGCTAAACTATATTTCAGTATAGCAGAACTCACAAAAGTGTATGTCTAATCCAAAATTAAGGTCAATTAATGAATTCAACCCTATATTGCCATTGAAGATCTATGCCTAGATCTTATTTCAGGCTTGTTTGGCTCTGATCCATCAAACTTTTCTGATGTTTCATAATCATTCACAGATCACAGAAGAGCTCACCTTCCAGTACAGTCTAGTACAGATGTCATCTACTGTGCTTTCGGCTGGAGGGACTGGGAATAGCGTGCATCTTTTTTAAATTCCCACCACCATTGCTTATTTATGTGAGATGTGTGGCCAGAGCCAAGGTGTGGGTTTGGGAATGCGTGTGTACTGGAGAGTGCAGGTCATTGTCAAGGCCAACTAGAAAGAGAATTTTATCAGTTTAATTTAAAACTGAGAGAAAATGTGCATGTGCGTGCAAGTGTGTGTGTGCATGTGTGTGTCTTTGTAAAGGAAGACCAAGAGAGATGAAAGAAGAAACTTTTTTCCTTTTATGAAGATTAATTTTTACAACCTGAAGGCCTGAAGCAGAGAGAGAAAGGATGGGAGAACAGAGAGAGCTGAGGTGAAGGGGAGGGATGGACGAGGTTAGGAGTAAAAGCTGCAGGAAGAGAAAAGTTTGTGAAACAAGAAGTGAAGAGAGAAAGAAGAATAAAAGACAGACATGGAAGCAGGCTAAAAAAAATATATCAGCTTAAAAATCAACATCAATCTGTGACTATATATACGTTTTTTTTAAAGCAGGTAGTTTGATAAAGAAAAATCAGAGGCTGTTCTCTTCTGGAAAACAACCACGATTTTTGTGCAAGCTG
Organism: Simochromis diagramma; assembly: GCF_900408965.1. NCBI lineage: Eukaryota > Metazoa > Chordata > Actinopteri > Cichliformes > Cichlidae > Simochromis > Simochromis diagramma. The sequence goes on along the minus strand of NW_024387523.1, from coordinate 8,405,422 downwards.
CTTTTGTGACCTACGGTTACATATTAAGTAATCCAGCTTCTGGCAGCCACATGAGGAACGGTACACCTAAATGTAAACCATCCAACATTTGCCAGGATATTTTCTCAACCTATTGTCCCTACCAGTGTTGGTCAAGGTACTTGAAAAAATTAATCAGTAACTAATTACTAATTACTTCCCCCAAAAAGTAATCCAGTTACTTTACTGATTACTTATTTTCAAAAGTAATTAATTACTTAGTTACTTTTTAAAAACACGATTTAAAACCTGAATAGGTGATAAAGCGATAGATCTTTCAGCCCAATTCTACTTTTTCTGCATAACCCATCATACAAAATGTAATCAAATGGAAACGTCTCTTTTTAAAACTTTAAACTTTAAATCTTTTAACTTTATGCATCAAGCAAAAACTTAATTATATGCAACAGTCTCTGACTGGAAGAAATTTGTTTAACATTTAAACCTATTTTTTGCACATTCCAGCACATAAAATAAAATATTTTTTTTGTGTTTACACTCACTCTTTCAAATAGATGCAAGTAAAACACAGCAGAAAATAAATAAAATCAAAGACTAGCGGTCCTGTTGCTCTATTTTCACCTATAAAGCAGGAGTGGGGTAGGCGGAGGTTTACCCTGGTCCAGGTGTGCCGCAGCGGTCAGTTGAAGAATCCGCGAGTTTCTCTGTGAATTTCCCATTACATCGTAGTGCAGTCGGTGCTTGCTTGGAAGTTTAGGGGGGTTTTTTCGCTGTAAAAAGACGTTTTCTTCCCACGCACAACGGACACTAATGTTTTTGTCACTTTTTATGGAATCAAACTCAAAATAAGGTCAGTACTTCCACGCTTTAAACGCTGCACGCTCATACTCTCTCCCGCACTCGATATCCATTGTTGATCTGCACACAGCTGTTGTCACGAACGTCGCACTCGCTTACGTCACTGTTATGAGACATTCTCGCAAAAAAATCACGGTTTTAGTAACGCAGTAACGCAGCGTTCCTACGGGAAAGTAACTGTAATCTAATTACCGTTTTTGCGATAGTAATCCCTTACATTACTCGTTACTTGAAAAAAGTAATCAGATCTGGTCCCTACAAATAACCAAATCATGGTGCTCACAGACAGCTGCAGTCTTTCACAGGATAAATCCTAAATGGACTGGTTGTTATAGATACATATAGCGATTTTCTACTGTATTTGAGCACTCAAAGCACTTTATACAACTTGCCTCATTCATCCATTCATACAAGCACTTAAGTGCTTTCTATCTAACATTCATACACGTTCATACTCCGAAGGATGCATCGGTTAGTATTTTGCTCAAGGACCACCCCCAAGGGCAGGAGCACATGTTTCCACCCAGCAGGTTGTTCAGGAAGCTGTGCATTGATCGCAGGGTTAAGCAGCCCAGATGTTCTCGTGGTCTGGAGGACTTGTAGAACACTAGTCCATTCAACACTGAAATTATTTGCTAGGTCTAGTTCAGTCATGCCTGAAAAATAAGACCGCTGTCAGTGGGGACAATATTGATGAGTGAGCATGTGAGCAGGCTCATATCTCCATGTTTTAGCTGTCTCCACATTTTTGACACTGCCACTTGGGAGCAGTGCCATTTTCTTTCAATAATCTATTTAGGGTCACGGGGCGATGGAGTCTAACCCAGGTGATCCAAGGCAACACTTTTCCACTAGTACCTACTCAGCTTGACCTGATTCGGTTTTTAGGTTTTTCCGTTAGGTGGAAGTTTAGCAACAGGTATAGCATTGCCTCGATGTCCTCCATTGTCGCATATAAATGGTGTCATTGGACTTCCTCCAGCATTACTATAATGACCTCAAGCACATGAGATGGTTCTCAATTGTAATGGAAAATGACTGAAATCAAGTAGAGTCAAGTCAACCCGAGCAAGTACTCATGGAAAAGGCTATAAAGACAGACAACCATTCACACTTTTGGTCAGTTTAGCATAACCCCATGCACGTCTTTGGCCTGTGGAAGGAAACTGGAGTAACCAGAGAGAACCCAAACAGGGAGAACGTACCGTGGCAGAGGTAGAGTTGAACCCAGGATCTTTTTGGTGTGAGGCAACACTGCTAACCACCATTCCCCCTATGAAGAACACGTCTGAAAAACAAAACAAAATAAAAACATTAAAAAGTCCACAGCTTCCCCTCACCTAGATTGTGTGGAACTCTGATTTGGTCTTTTTCTTTCCTCTTCAAAACAGTTTTTCAACACATCAGCATTTGACCTCCGCATACAAATCACAAGAAATGTATTATTGGTGTGTTGGCTTCCACCAAGGCCACTGTGTAGCCAGAGAACTATGAAAACCAGCACATAATCATAAGACAAGCTTTAGGCAATTGTATGAAACAGAAATACTTGATAAACATCACAGAAAAATAAACAAACTTGTGTTATAACACTAGGTAGCACAAAATAATCCCTTAACAGAAAACTTGTTTGGAGAGTGGCAGATATCAAGTCTGCTAAAAAAGAAAAAGAAAAAAAAGAATAAAGCTTAAAAAATCAAAAATAATTTCTAATAAATCCATGAAATCTTTACAAAATACATACCAATTATAGTGTCGATACAACAAGTTTTTATATGTGTATGTAAAAAATGGTAAATAACAGGCACACGATCATCTTCTTAGATTAAAAGCAGGGCTTGTGCCCCCAGCCACATCCCACAGACTGCTCAGGAACAGCTTGAGAAACATGACAAAGTGCAAGGCACTGAGCTGGCCTTTAAACTGCTCTAGTCACAACAGAATAGAGCATCCTTGGGAGGTGCTGGCAGATGAACCAAAAACTCGTCTGCTAATGTCCCACTGCCAGACACCACAGGACACTATTCAGAGGTCCCGTGTTCAGGTCAGAGTGTTTTGGCAGCACAACGGTGACGTGCACAATATTAGACAGGGAGATTTAATGTTATGGGTGATTGGTAATATTCCACAGGAACATGCTTTTAGTAAGAGCATACAGATGGAACCACAGTAACACTTTCCCCAAAAGATGGCTAAGAAATATGAATATGTATTATTAGCTTTAAGAGATGAACAAATAAAGGCAATAAATAGAAACAGGTCACCAGTGTTTATCCGGAGTGTGTGTGTGTGTGTGTGTGTGTATGTGTGTGTGTGTGTGTGTGTGTGTGTGTGTGTGTGTGTGTGTGTGTGTGTGTGTGTGTGTGTGTGTGTTTCTAATTCAGCCTGTCTCCAGTTTTTGAGGCGTGTCACCCTGATGCCAGACTGGCTCGCAGTACCATCCATGGAAACAAACATACGCACACACACACACATTCTCACATACACTAACAAAGTAGTAGCCACCAGTTATCAAATGCAGTAAAAGCACGCCATATGAATTTGCAAAATTATTAATATAAATGAAAGACAACTTTCACTGCAGGAATTGAAATAAGGATGGAAAGGAGGGTAAAAGAGAGAGAAATGACAGAAGAAAGAAGAGACAGGGAGCCAGGCAAAACAATAAGGGGGGAGAGAGAAGGGGAAGTAGAAGTGAGGGTGACCTAAGATAAATTGTAAACTACTGTTCTTCAGAAAGCAAGAAACAGAGGAGGAGTGAGGTAAAGCGATGCAGGCTGAGAACCAAGAGGTGTGCAGCCAGCCACCAACAGACAGACAGACATAAGGCATATGTGTACAGATAAAGAAAATCAAATGAGTTGAGAGATGAAGGGGGGAGCGAAAAAGGTGGTGGTGGGGCTGCATAGAAACAGAGAGAGCGTGTTAAAAGTATGGCAGCAGTAGCAGTTACATTCCTGGCTGAACAGATCAGCTGGCCTGAGGAGAAAGACAAACACAGGAGAGGAAACCATGTCTAGACTATTGCGAGACGCGCGCACACACAGAAACACACACACAATCTTGGGCACCGACGTAGACACTGAAAAGAGACGCAGGGAACGCACTCACACACATTCACAGACGCACATCAACCTGCTAGGTAGAAAGAGTGGGCGACTGCCAAGCACTGCCAAGAACCTGGTGGGGGAGAAGAAAAGAGGAGGAGGGGTGGAAAATGAGTAGATTAGAGATAGGAGGAAAAGAAGCAGGCAGAACGAGAAATATTGGAGAGGAGGGGGAAATGGGAAGAGGGTGTTACTGTCAATGGGACACCAGTTTAGCCTCAAGTATCGGGAGGATACTAAAGGTGGTATTTCATATGATTTCTCTTTACTTGAAGCCCCATTCTGTAATCGTTCAGCTATAGTGTCAATAATTAACAATCAAGTCACTTCATCGCTGTAAATATCTGTTCTTTTCTTCTTGTTGTGACTTTTCAATGATAGTCGGCACTGAATGTGCTTTCTCTCACCTGTTAACTCGAGCAAATAATGATTTGCCCATTATTATAGGCTTCAGTAATTAGTAGAGAATCTCTGGAGCATAATAGTTTATATCAACTTCAACACTGTAGCACAAGATTAGACTACAGTAGAAGTGTGCTGGAAAAAGAGGGTTATTTAATGGCACAGACCAAAACAAAGAAAGAGAAGGAAATAAGGCTACATCAAGGATCAGAGGTACAAGTGAAAGGTCTGAACGCTAGAAAGGAGACCTTTTAGCTTAGATTCTCTTTACACGATGTTTTATTCCCAAAGGTCAAGAATAAACACCCGTGCTTAAAGGCAAACAGAGTAATGTTCTGTTTCTTACCATAGCAGATGTTGTAAGTGAGGCTGAGGGGATAATTAATGGATAAACACTTTGAGACAACAGTTATGAAAAGCTCAGAATGAATGTGTAACATTTACCGTGTAATTTTCTGTATATCCATCCCAGTGTCATAGCGATTTATTAAAAAGAGACAAAATGTCATTATTTTATGGCAGTCAGCACACATCTTTAAAACTGTGCTTTTCAGTATGTTCGGTGCTCTTCACCTAAATATTTTTTCAGTCTGTCCTCTTGAGACCTTTTCAGGCAACATAGAAATTGGAGCATTTCATTATTTGCAATGCTGTTTTAAAGCTAAACAAGTAGTTTGAATATCTAAACTGAAGCGGGAACAACCAGAATGGGAATGTTAAATTAACCCTAAAGACTGTGTCCCATGTGGGATATGAATTTGAGTCTCTCTGGTGAGTCTTGCCACTGTCGTTGGCCACTTTATGAGATACACCTGTTCCAACTGCTCTTTAACACAATTATCCAATTAGCCAGTCAAATGACAGCATGATGTCACGTCAATATGGACCAAAAGCTCTCAGGAATGTTTCCAGCACCTTGTTGAATCTGTGCCATGAAAAATAAAGGCAGTTCTGAAGGCAAAAGGGGTCCAGTTTAGTGCTAGGAGTGTATGTCAGAGTGAAAGCTACAATTCTCCACCATGAACACGAATCAACAGATTTTGTTAGTACCACCCATTTATTGTGTCCATGGGAAGTTTGTGTTCATGAACAGAATCAATCTATTACATTTATGTTACATAATCTGTCTATGGTGGTCAAAACGGTTACAGCGAGACACCAAAACCACAGCGTACTTATGGGTTGGATGTCCAGAGAAAACATTGTTTCTTAATCCACTGGCGGTCTGCTCAGACACTCACTTGCAAACCTTATAAAATTCTGCATTGTATTTCTACAAAAAAAAGTAGGCCCGCATATCTTTGTTTAAAAATTGATTGACAGTTTATTAGCCTGTGAAATGGTTGCAATGAGTCAAAAACAAAGTAATGAAATAGGTTTACTTGCTCACAGTAAGTTAGTGAGCCACTAAACTCGAATTTGCCTCTACTACTAACTGACTTTGCCCAGGTTCTTGACAAAATATGAAAAGCTCAGTGTGTGCAGGGCTGTTGTAATCATGCAATAAGAAGCCAAGACTCGCAGCATGACATTTGAACAAAAATTAGGATTTACTTAGATATCTCTGGGGTGGTGGTAAGAAGGTCTAAGTGAAATTTCACTGGGGAACTCCTCTGTCAACTATAAACTCAAGAAACATCATACAACCTTTAAAAGATATAGACAAGAAAAAGAGAGGGCAGGCCCCGAGTCTTATGAGGTCAGTAACTGGAGCAAGAGCCTTCTCTGGAGGTTAGATAGTAATTTGGTTATGTTTAAAGTCACTGAAAACGAACGCTTCTCATCTATGAACTAACATTGTGGGGAAGAGATATGAGCAATGTTGGATGTTACAAAATCACACATCGCTGTCATTATATTTGCAGTGCTGCAATGCATTAATCTTCTGGAACAGAGAGGGTAGATTAAATTGTTCATATCATGTTCGAGTGAAGTCAATAATATAGCAATGTTAAATCTCGCGATACCGCACGGGATTTCAGTCTCGTGCGCTTTGGATCGTGGTTTGAGGAAGGCGTCCATCTCAGTCAAGTCGAGCAGCCGCCTCTAAAACCTGTGGGTGGTTGTTACATTAAAAAATTCTACCTTGTAATTTGAACACAAAAATTTCATGTTGCTATCTTGAACGTAATTAAATCACGTAGGATCTGTATGTCATTTTATTGAGATGACATGATACAATCTAGTAAGAGTGGTTAGCTGCTGGACTCATGAAATTCACAAGATCGCACGAGATTTCAAACTGCAGGAAAATCACGGGAGTTATAAGAGGCAGACAACTATACACCACGTGTATGCTATTGGTATTTATTTTGGTTTAACCTGTCAAGGACAAAAATGTACAGAAAATTCTGCATCAAGCCTTGAAATCATAGCTTTCTTACTTTGGTTAAGCCTGGTGGCATGGTGGTTAGTGCGGTTGCCTCACAATCTGGCAGTAGTTTCTCTCTGGGTGTTCTGGTTTCCTCCCACAGTTAAAAGTCATGCAGTCATTAGAGTTAGGTTAATGGGTGAATGTGAGTGCAAAGGGTTGTCTGTCTCTATGTGATAGACTGGTGAGCTGTCCAGGGTGTATCCTGCCTCCTAACCTGTCACTTCAGGGTTATGCCCCAGCCCCTCTGCAACCAGGACAAAGATAGGAGGACGGTCGTTGTTGTAGATCCATTCTATTTTTATGTTATCTAGACTTTGTTGAGCATTATGTAATATGACGACAACATGTAGTATTTAAGTGACCAAGTAGTACTGGGGTAAAAGTTTGAAGGATTGTGAAGGATTAAAATATTCCAAGAGCTCAACTTACTTCATCTAAACATGTTTCAATCGCATTTTATCAACACAAAATGCACAGGTTTATTAAATATGAATAAGTTGTGTTGATTTAACTCAGTTTCTGCCAAAGCAAAACAGTTGTGTGAAACCAATGTCAACTACTGAATTAAGTAAATCCAACATGGCCTTTTTTTTCAGTGTAGAGACTGATCAGTGAACCCTTGGCAACCTATAGGGGCTAGGGAGAAGCAGCTGCTGGAGAATTGGTTGATGTAGTTGCCAATAACTTGGATGAAAGATATTGGCTGGTTAAAACTTTATTCACACAGGCCTAGCAACCAGTCAGTGATCCCACTGGTAACTAGGAAAAAAGGATACCTAGGGAATCATCTCTGCCGTAGTTGAGTCTTACTTCCAGTGGCCTTGGTTTGAATCCACAGCTTCATGCTTTGTGCACATATTGTCAATTGGTAACAGGTAAGTCTAACTCCAAATCAGTTACACTACCTGGAGTGGAAAATAGACTTCCTGTGACACTTCAGCAAGTTTCCCCAACCAATATCCTCAGAGTTGACCTCTCTTCTCACCTTCCATCTGCTACTGGATCTTGTCACATCTTTGGATGTCAGTGGATGAGTGTGCAACACACAATTACCACTGTCTACAAATGTTTTAAAACAGCAAGAGTGGAAATGATAAAAACCCTTTAAATATGACATGACTGATGATTCACAGCAAAGGGGTGAATACATTTACAAGGGAAAGGAAAAGTGCAAAGGCAAAGTTAAACTGTTTTTAAATCTTATAAAAGGGTTTTTTTTATAAGAGAGAGGTAAGATTTCTTTTTTTCTTTTCAAGCAAACTCATTCTGATTTACCTCCACAGAATGGTTTAAAGTGCAGGTGATACAACAATATACACAGGAGCTTGAGACCATATTAATTAATCTACCTTCAAAGAGCTTTTATCATGTCCGGGTACATAAGCCTACAGTACATAGTGCAAATCAATGAGCCAAATTGTTTTATGATACGATTTGATTTTACAGTGTGATAAAGTACATTAATTTGTCAAGTATGTGATTTGCTGGATCAGCCAGAAAACAAATAACCTCTGTGTGATTATTTTATCTGTTTACTGCCAATAGATTTTTTTCACATTCACTTATCAATTAATATGAACCACAAAGCATTTACTTTGTTACAGAGACTTTCTGTTAATCCAGAAAGTCAAATCAACCCAAGGCTTATAATTACCTGTAAGCAGTTGGATCACCTTGATGACAGATTAGTATGCAGCCCACTGAATATGTAGTTTTCGGGTGTTTACACACATCTCTACATCGCAGCATGCTGAAATAAAGCAGTTGTCCACACTGATGTAATATATATCAATATCAGTGCCGCTGTCAGATGATTAACTAAACCACCAGCATTTAACACAGCTTAATCGCTTTAACAGAGAATGAAAAAACCTGAATATGCAAGTCATCTGCTATGCAAACTCTGCTTTCCTGTGTATTGTTACCTAATGATGGAGTGGCACAGGATGGTTATTCATCGTCCACAGCAGCTCAGTGAGATTGTGTTTCCAGGGACAAGAGGCAGCAGATGGATAGCTTATTGAAAAATGTAGCCTTTCTTGTGTTTTGATGTGCAAGGTTTATGAAAATCCATTCACATGTCACTGTAGGACACCTGATAATCTATTAAGAGAAGGCTAAAGAGTCTCCTTACCAGCATAGGAGGAGGAAAGTGTCATGTTTTGCTGCAAACTGGACTCTAAATTCAGGCTATGCATACCAGGAGCAAGTTTAAAATATTTATTTACAAGCTGAGAATTACTGAGAGCAAACAGGAGACTGGTGTGGAAAAACTGCAGGGATTCTACAAGATAAGAGTGTTAGCTGGGACCAAGGAGAGGAGATTTTGTTTTCTTATTTGAAGGATTCTAGAAAAGCAGCTTTGGTGGGTAGGCAGTACGATGGTGGAGAGTGGGCAGGCTGGTCAGTTGAATATAGGAGTTTTTCCAGAGATGAGCAGCTGGTGGGGCAGATAAGTGGGTTCAGAAGAGATGATATGTGGGCAAAAAGGTTCCTTGGGAACCTCACAGACTGAGAACAAAAACCCTGAGTTAGCAAACTGAAAGCATTCACATACAGGGCACAACCCAAGAGAGCCTAATGATCACAATGGTGGTTAACAATCAGACAAGCAACTGCTGCACCATCCAACCCTTAAATATCCACATGAAGATGAGTCGATAAGGAACAGGTGTGAGAAGGAGGATTCAAGAGAGATGTCTCCACCTGGAGGCAGAACCAACGGGGAAGCACACCCAGCAGTCCAGCTGTGCAATCCAATATCACTGCAAAGTGTCTTATAGACACTGTAATGCACCGTTTGCATTCAAAATTTGCAGTACCAGGGGAAGACACTATATTTAAAGCCAAGAACTTGCTACTGAGCAAGGAAGGCATGAAGTATATTCCAGAGGTGCAATACAATCACCAGAAACGATTAAACTAGGTGGCTAATATGTATGCACATATAAATGTGCTCGTAATGTCTGCTTGAACACTTTCCCATGATTATTTTCAAGTTGGATTTAACTAAAATATCTCCCTCTAATGGTACTGATGCTTACTGCAGCTTCTGCATGTGTGCGCATTTTACGCTTTGGGGAGGCAAAGCATGAAATAGACACGGTAGAGCAGCATATGTGTAACCCAAAACCTGCCATGGATCATGACAGAAATGGTCATAGCCCACAGAGGAAAGTGTACATTTTACTGGAAACTTACAGACATACTTCTCAGTCATTGTTCCCTGGGGTGAGACCACGCTGCAACTTCTAATTGAAGGTTGAAAGTATATCAGTGCACTGCATAAGTTAAAATTATTATCCAGCAATATCCTTTTATTTGTACTACTACTACTTCCTAGTGTGGAGAATGCCTTGGTGATGCCTGACCCAAAAAAGGTTTGTTTCATATTGTTTGACTCACTACACATGTGCACATTTGCATTTGTGCTTCCTTCACTGCCCACCTCACATCTTCTCACTTAGTCTGGCTTAGTCCACTTGTACATGCCTGGCACAAATATATTCAATTGCATTCTGTCATGAAAGAAGAATACTAAGACTTGAAATTCATGTACATTTTCAAAGATTCAGCTTTTAACTTATAAATTATGGTATTGTTGTTTGTGAATAGTAAACTGTTTAAAGTAGAAACCAAAGCAAGGAAGACTTGTCTTTTACTCATGACTTTAAAACTTTTTGCAGCTCTGTTTGGTAAAGAAACCATGTAATAGTGAAACTAATATGCCCAAATGGACAGAGGTACTTTTTTTTAACCAATCCATATCATTTCTATAATTGAAAACAACTGTATGCATTTGTATCTGAAATGAAACCATGTGGATATATCATTTGATTCTGTGTTCATACAATCCTGTAAATTGGCACCTCGAGCAGCTATTAAATCTTTGGTACTTTCCAATTTCCTCTATGCAGATTTGCTCAAATGCTTGTGAATCGAATGACAAGCACCTTAATGGTTATCGAGTCATTTCACAGATTTTGAAGTCAGTCTATACTCGCCTCGACCACTCAGGGGCATTCACAATTCTCTTCTGAGCTCATTTCAGCTTTAATTTTGCTCTACGCTTAAAATCAATGTCATATAAAGAACGGTATCACCCCAATCCATGATATTTGGCAATCTTAGTGTCAGGCGTTGTGCGGAGGCGAGGAGGAAGGAACCCAAACGCAGGACTCGCAGGTAGGTGAAGACTGGTGAAGGTTTATTATAAGGAGTGGATGAACAGAACAGAGGTAGAAAATGGCTGGCTGACTTAACTGAACTGAACGACATCATCAATGACACGACAGTGAATGGGTAGAAACAGAGGGCTTAAATACACAGACTGGTGATAATGATAATGAGAGACCGGTGAGTACACAGCTGAACATAATGAACTAATGGGAAGAGGACTGAACATAACGCACACAGACCAAGGCTAACACAATAAAACAGGAAGTGGAACAGGCAGTAGATAAACAGTGAACAAGAACTGAAAATACTGGGTCACCGACCCAGGAACCCTGACACTTAGGCTGGTTCAGCTGAATGATTTTCCTGCAACTGATTCAGTCCTTTCTTGGATGTCTTATATGTGCTGCCACTGATGTGTCCCCAGAAGCGTGATACTACCACAACTGTGCAATGAGGTGGGGATGGTTGTTACATGGGCAATGACCCATGGTATCTGCCAAATCTAACAGCCCTCAAACCAGCGTGAGGACATTTTAGCTTCATCACAAAACTGAATTATTTTTTTTTAGCTTGTGCTCTCTAACAATGCTTTGTACTTTTAGGGAAAATTGAACATTGTGCATTTCCTTTCCCACAGTACAGTGAAGAAAAAAAGGAATAAAAACTCCGCCTGCAGTAGAACCTAACTTATTAAATGAATTTAAATGAACATTAACACATTAACATGGGTCGATACAAGTAATTCCACAATGAAATTAAGATTTAGGATATGAAGCTGTGAAACATCAAGTGACTCAAAAATTACGAAACCTATTCTGCCGTTTCTTGTATGTAGGGATTGCTGTGTTGCCTACAGTCTCCACATTTGGTTCCTTTTAAGCCTAATTTGTTTTCATTTTGCTGTAAGTGAAGTAAAGTCATTGTGATTTGAATATCTCCTTTGTGACATGAAACACTCAATTATGGTTCATATAAGCATTACCTTCTCTTGTATTTAGTATTCCTCTCAGGTGTGTTTTCTTGTTTTATTCCTTCCAAAGGATCCCTGTAAACTATACATGTCAACTGAATCCACAGTTACAATTAACTTCAATCTGCCAGTGACCAGAGTATAAAGAAAACATCAGTATCTGTCCCTTTGAAACCCACCGAGGTGATCCTAATTATGAGAACAAGAGAAAATTCAATACAAAAAGTCATGCACTATACACTACTTTACACTAAGAACTAAGGGATGATTGGTAAGAAAATCATAATCTTTCAAATGAACCATGCAGTAGTATCAGTAATCATGACAATGACAATAGGGATCAATACCCTTTATTTTGCGTACATATAGAACGAAATTCTAAAGGGAAATGTTTTTAAGAAGAAGAAAGTCTGTGACCTCTATCAGTCTGGAAAGGGTTGCAAAGGTATTTGTGATTTGATTTGAATTGAATTGCTCTCAGTTAAAGTCAGTTTTTATGATATGATGACATGATAAGAAACACATTGGTCAAAAATGGCATCCATGGGAGAGTCCCAAGGCAAAAACGACAGCTGACCAAAAAGAACAGGCTTGTCTCACATTTGCTAAAAAGACATCTTGAAGATTCCCAAAACTTCTAGAAAAAATATTTTGTAGACTGACGAGACATAAGCTGAACTTTTTGGAAGTTTGAGTCCTCCTATAGCTGGCAAAAAACTAACACAGCTTCAGCATTAAACCAACAGGCCAACATGATGGTGGTAGTGTGATGGTCTGGGGCTGTGTTGAGGTTTCGGGACATCTTGCTGTAATTGATGAATTCTGCTCTGTACCAGAAAATCCTGAAGGAGCCATTAGTTCATGTCCTGAAGCTGAAACACCCACGGGTATGAAGCAGGACAATAATCAAGCCCACACCAGAAGTCCACCCCTGCCTAAACAAAAAACAAAAAAAGATGTGATCTAGTCAAAGTCTGGACTCAAATCTGACCGAGATGCTTTGTTATTACCTTAAGCAGGCCGATCATGCTTGAAAACCTTCAGATGTGGCTGAATTATGACACTTCTGCAGAGAAGAGTGGAACAAAATTCTTCCGCAGCGATGTGAAAGACTCATTGCCAGTTATCGCAAACACTATGTGTGTGTTGTATTTCTACAATTACTGGTGCAGGTCTAAATCTATGATTATAATACTTTATTTAATTCCAGGGTAAATTGCTTTCTTACAGGTGCTCACTTCAACTCTAAATCTAAAAAAAACTGTCATAAAACTGTGAAATATATAAAAATATGAAATACGCATGTGAAAAATATTAATTTGTATGTTAAAATAAATGGCCCAAAGTTAAACATTGAACAATATTAGATACAACTTGCACTAATAATGCCAAGTGAAAGCAATTCAGTTGTCACGCTGTAGAGAGAAGATGTAGAGTTTGACGGCCTCAGGTAGGAGTGTCTCCTGTTTTCCTGTGATGTCCTGCGATTCCTCAAGGTCGAATTAGTCTTTTGCGGAACGTGCTCTTGTTACTGTCCAGCATGTCATGGAGAGGGTGTGAAGGATTGTCCAATATTGTCCGTGACTTGGACAGCATCCTTCTTTTTGACAACACCATCAGAGTCGAGCTCGCCACCCACAACGTTGCTGGCCCCAGCACATCACAGCACAGAGACAAGCTGCCTGAAATTTGAAACCTTCCGTGATCTAACTACCCATCAGCAATGCTTCAACCCTAAACATCACACTGCATCCCAGTAAGTTTGTGAAAAAACTGACAAAACACATTTGTTTAAACAGCGCTGTCTCTCTCTCTGTCTGCAACAATGAAATACACTATACAACAACGATTTAAATGATAGAAAAACAGTCTGGATTCACATTAAATATGAATTTACTCACAAGTAAATAGCTCCAGTGTGTTCCCCATTCACGATGCCAACCAGCACTGCCAAAGCTCATTTTCTGAAGGCTAAACAGGCCTGCCATCCACTCCCCGGACACTCGGGTGAGACATGAAGAGGGACAGTGTGGTCCAGAGGAAATATCTATGTGTTGACATACTGAAACACACGTTGCCTTCCTCCCTTTCAATCCTCTACTTCTCTCTGCCATCTGCCCATCTTTCTGCTGTACTGCTCTACCAGAAGAAACCGTGAAACCTGCTGAAATAGGTGCACACACTTTGTTTGTGTGTGTGTGTCTACAACTCTCTGCTGGTTGTGTGCAAATTATATGACTTCATTTGTTCAGCAGCAACCCAGAAATCAAAGGAATTGTCTGAGTTTAATTTCGAATGGCCCAAATTTAGCACCCGAGTGTTAAATTGAGAAAATCAGGATGGGCTCCCTGAATGCAGATTTTCTCATGTTGATGAAATGTTAAACACTGGTGACCTAGTCTGACTAATGTAGATGGCACCACGGGGAGTGGCACACCTTTAATTTCACCTTAAATCTGTCTTCTTCTTTTTTCTTCTCAGGTAAGCTGATCTGTGTGAAGGAAGTGACTCCTACACACGGAGCGCAGAGAGCATGACAAATGCTGTGTTTTTTAGGCCTTGTTGTTAGTAAGGTTTTGCACTGGGCTACAGCACAAGGAGTTGGAAGTAGTCTGACTCCTAAAGAGACTGCTGATTTGGATCTCGGCATGAAAAGCTAAAGAATCCCTGACTTGCAGTACTCCAGATGGTCAAACAGCGGGAGCTGTGACTGTTATTGTTGAAATATTAAAACCTGAGGAGGAAGAAAAAAGTTTTTGATTGGGTTTAGATATTTTATATGTTTTACTTAATAAATATAGCACAATTAAAAGAAAAAAATGGAAAAACATTCATTAATGTATGGATGCATTAGACATCAGTAGGGTGGGATCATGTTTTGGTTTTTTGGTTTTTACATTTTGACCTAAAAAAGAAATTTAGGGTGAAATAAAAGGAAAATGTCACAGACTGTGATTCATTTCCTATTAAAAAGTGCAGTCAAATAGAGATATAAAGAAAGATGAAAGCATTAGTAAGTACTTATATGTGTGTATAAGTGTATTTTATTGCTGGTGTTGTCTAATCACATGAGCTGAACAGATATGTTTATTCATTCAGATGCCACTCCTTTGGGAAGACTTGTGGTGTAACAGGATATACGGCAATCAGGTACACTTCCTGAGGAAGCACTATCAGCAACAGTAGTATTGGCTACTGTCACAGCGCAGAGCCAACGAGCAGCCTTTTTCAAATCAGATGTGATGGCTCAGTTTTCAGCCATCAGCATCTATGACCAAGCTCTGCAGCTATTTTGTGTCCTGTTAAGCAAGCAGTCAGTCAGACCGTCCTTACTCCCTTCTTCACTTAAACCGGCAAAATGCTGTCTGGTTGATTTGGAAAGTTTTCTCGAGCGTGCTCACGAGTTTGTAATTTACTGTTTGCTTTTATTGAACCGATGCAAGTTTCTTGGCAAACATCAGTGTTGTAACTGTCAGCAGCACAAAAGAGCAAATTTGTTTTGCTGTTCTGTTTCGGGAGGGGGGGGTCTGGCACTCCTTCGGTGCACCGATGATGAACAAAGGTCAAACTTGAAGGTTTCTTGATTAATAGTGAGCTGTCTGCAAAACTGCAAAATGTTTTGCTGATTTAAATTTGACACTGTCATTGGTGTGTCCTCCCCAGCTGTGTGAGCTTAGTTTATGGTTTATTAACACCTGACTAAAACTAATTAAGTGTAATGCAACAATCCTGCAATAAATCCCACCCTCCCTAAAGTTATTTATACATATACTTTTCTTTCTTTTAGAAGGGTGATTATTTCCCTCGTTTTTGGCTACACTTTGTTAATTTAATTCATTATATTGCAATGTGTTTCTAATACTTAGTCTACCCTCACAGTTATGCTGCTGTATCCCCATCTTTGCCAAGTGCTTACTCATAGGCGATCGACTGAGCATAAGGGTTCTTGCTGTATTATACAATTTTGACCCTAGAATGTAAAATAATTTGACTCTACTGTTATTGTGAACCAGTACTAAATATATAAAATAAATCAAACAAATAAAAAGGTAAGAAACTTTCT
Source organism: Simochromis diagramma (assembly GCF_900408965.1). Classification (NCBI taxonomy): domain Eukaryota; kingdom Metazoa; phylum Chordata; class Actinopteri; order Cichliformes; family Cichlidae; genus Simochromis; species Simochromis diagramma. Next base: position 8,389,490 of record NW_024387523.1, on the reverse strand, counting down.
CATTTGCATTAGTTTTAATTAGGTGTACATAACTTGAGAGGTATTTTAGTTTTATGTATCCAGCAACTTTGTTAATGACACATTGCTAGTACCAGGTTGCACATCCCAAAAGTGCTGTATTGATGAGATCTTGTGACTGGAAGCCATAAGAGTAATAATAATAATAATAATGGATTGGATTTATATAGCGCTTTTCAAGGCACCCAAAGCGCTTTACAATACCACTATTCATTCACTCTCACATTCACACACTGGTGGAGGCAAGCTACAGTTGTAGCCACAGCTGCCCTGGGACAGACTGACAGAAGCGAGGCTGCCATATCGCGCCATCGGCCCCTCTGGCCACCACCAGTAGGCAAGTAGGGTAAAGTGTCTTTGCCCAAGGACACAACGACCAGGACAGAGAGCCCAGGGATCGAACCAGCAACCTTCCGGTTACAGATGCGATTCCCAACCCCCTGAGCCACGGTCGCCCCAAAGAGTACAGAGTACAGCAAGCTTGTCATGTTTGAGATGATTTGAGCGTTGTGACTGGAGGATGATACGGAGATGAGTACACGTAAAAGTATGGGCAGTCAGCAACAACACTCAGGGAGGCTGTGGCATTTAAATGATGCTCAGTTGGTATTAAGGGGGCCACAGTGTGCCAGAAAAATGTCTCCCACACCGTTACACCACCAGCAGCAGCTTGAATTGTTAATATAAGGCAGGATGGATCCATGCTTTCACGTTATTAATGCCAAATTCTCATCCTACCATCCAAATGTTGCAGCAGATTCGTCAGATCACATTTTTCAATTCTTCTTTTGTCCAGTTTTGGTCTGTGTGAACTATAGCCTCGGTTTCCTACTGCTGACAGTAGCAGCATCCAGTGTAGCATTCTGCTGCTGTAGCGCATCTGCTTCGAGGGTCGATGTGTTGTGCTTTCAGAGACACTCTTCTGCATTCCTTGGTTGGAAGGAGCGGTTATTAGAGTTACTGTTGTCTCTCTATCACTTCAAAGCACTCTGGACATCCTCAAAGAGGTATTTTCACCTAGAGACCTGCTATTCAATGGATAACTTCTCTTTTTCAGACCATTCTCTCTAAACTCTAGAGAAAGTTGTGTGGGGAAATCCCAATACATCAGCAGTTTCTGAAATACTCGGTCCAGCTTTTCTGGCACCTATAACAATGCCACTTTCAAAGTCACTTAAATCAGCTTTCTTCCCCAATTCTTATGTTCACTTTGAACTTCAGCAGGTTGTCTTGACCATGTCTACATGCCAAAATGCAGTTGAGCAGCCTTATCAAATGATGTGAACAGTGTGAATATTGTAGTACACAGACAACACTTGATGTTTTTGTATCCACAGTTCATTTTCTAACAGACACACCTGCCCATAGATTCCCTTTTTATGCTTAAATTTTGTAAAGACAGTCATCTGGAGCAAGAAACAAAATCCCACCTAAGAGCCTTTGCTGGTGATGTCATCCTCGCTCACCCTTTCCATCTCTCTCTCTTTGACTGCTCCTACGTTATTCTGTCAACATTTTTGGCAGGGCCTTCTTGATATTACATTTAGAGTACCATCAATCAAGGGGAAAAAATAAGTCAAACTTCATAATTTAGAAGATGAAACCAGTGATTTACTGGCAGATTTTTTTCTTGTATGTGTTATTATGTAAGCCTAATTGTTGTTACATCACATGAATGATGTACTGTGTTTGTGGCAAGCGCCCCCCCAAACAATATCACACAGTTGGTCATCACTGACTTCCAAAACACGATTGCTTCTAGACGCTGACATCCACCCACCAACCATATAGGTTTTGACACCACAACAACATATTTGCCTCTCAGAAGGGGGGTGAAGTCATTTGTGGTACCACCACAAGAGGCCATTTGACAGTGAAGTGTAAACACAGCTCATTTAAAGCATGTGAACAAACAGCCAGTGCTGTCATTTTTCTGGCGAGGGCAGATTTTAGCTGGTGCAGTATTTGTATATTCCCTTTGTGTGAGACTGATTTGGTAACCAAGTACAGAGATGATCATTATTTCTTGGTGTTAACTGAGTTTGAGTCATGGTTCAAGCTCTCATCACTCTTATCTCCCTCTCTGACACACACTTCACTGAGACTGGGTGAAGTGCATTCTGTGACACAGTGAGGGCGACAGCAAATTCACACAAACTGTGCATATCTGATTGGGCGTCCTTCGACAGCAGCCTCTTCAAAGGCGGAGAAGTGATTTGGTCACCAGACAGGCAACACTTTAAATCCCCACAGGCAGAATACACTGTGTGAGTAGCGACGGAGAGGTAATTCACTTTCCTGAAGTGCTCTTCAGCAAAGCACTTCATAAAAATAAATAAATAAATAAATAATAACAATCCAGAGAAGCTGACAGTAGACTGCAGTTGCATGCATGTTATCTGAAAGTGTGAGCAAGTGTACCTGATACATGGATGACTCTGAAGCAGGGTTTTGAAGGATGCCAGATGACGTGATGACACGCTACACCATGTCACAATTTCATGGACTGCACAAGAGTGCATGCCTACTGTAGGCTACAGTAACAGTGGCTTTATGTCTTATGGGGTATCTGTTTTTGTAATAACGGCACATTACACTGGATGAATAGACAGAGGTAATGAGTGTGTGAAAGAAGGAGGGAGAAAACAGCCAAAGGAAAAAGAAAATGTATGTATGTGTGTCAAACAGAGAGAGAGAGAGAGCAGCAGAAAACGTCTTTCCTTCTCTTGAGCCTTCGGTTGCATTATGTTTGCCAATCTCTGTCTATTTGTGCGTGTGTGCCTGTGTGTGTTTTTGTGTGTAAAGTAAGATATGGCAACAGTGCCATCTAGTGCGTGCGCCGATGTTGCTTATTAATGCAAAGTAGCATGCGCTGTGTTCAGTGGTGGAGAAACACAGACAGAATCGCATGTGATAAACATCACGAGCTGCATTCAGACCCGTGTGGGTGTTATTCTTTCAGACGTTGTGCCTGTAACTAAGAAAAGAAAGCATTCATTTCAATGCGCTATGCAGATCAATCTGCAAATACTTGAAACCTGCTTAAGACGGGTGATCCATCACAACGACATTTAATCAGCCCCATTTTTTCCTTTCCTTTCCTTTCCTTTTTTTAACCAAAGTTACATTGTCGTTGCATGGTACTGCAGCAGTGAGCAGAGCCAAGACTGTATAAAAAAGTCGGACGTGGGTGCTATGACATCACCCACATGTTTGGTGAACTCGTGTTTTAAATCCTCGAGCTGTGACTTTTTGAAACTTGTCAGTTACAACGTAGCCACATCCTGAAAGAAGCCTTGCTTTATCTTCAATTTTAATCCAATGGGATAATAATTTACAACATTAACATTATGGTGCATTCAATAAGACCTCTAAAGAAGTGACTGAGATCATATACTGAGCATAGACTGTTTATGCTGTCTTCATTTGTGCATTCAATAGTGCACACTTTTTATTTGCAGTTAAATATCCTTTTTGTGTGATTTTCCTACATCACAGATTTGCTAAATACATTAGTCAGCTGCCTATGGTGAATCACTGATTTTGCCTACGGATCATTCATCCATCTGTTTTCCTTCTTATCCAATTCTGGGACAATCCAAACCTAGGGCAAGAGGTGGGGACAGGACACCAGTCTGTCATAGGGCAAACAAATAGACACAGCCAACCCTTTCCTCTAGAGATCATGAAGGGCAAATGCTTTTTTACCTTTTACCTTTGGCCTCATTGGACATCCATTAGATTGAAATATTTCCTGTGCAGCTGTGTGCCCAGATTTGAGAGCGGTCATTTAGAGTGAGATTGAGTTGTTTGTCAATATAGTAAGTAAAGAGGTGGCTACGCCAGTGGAAAAACATAAGGTCAAAAAATAAATAGCATAAATACATTAGAGAGATATGAAAGGCAGATGGGTTGTCAAAATCAGTAGTTGAGTTCATTCCAAGAAAGCATCCGTGTGCTGGCAAATGCGCTGGCTCCCGTGGTTGAGCGGAAAATCGTTTGCATGGTGAAGAAAAGCTGTTTAAGTCAGGAACGTTCTCCGGGATGCAAGCGCACATATTTCCAGACTTCACAGCCGTAACTTCAGAGGATCACCACAACACCCAAAAAGACTGAAAAACACAAACCAGTTTGCAGTCCGCAAAAACACCCAAAACAAACCAGTAGAGTTTTGGAAGAAAGTTCAGTGGACTTGTAAATAAAAGTCAGCCTTGAGGAATAAAGAGAAGAAAAAAAAGAAAATGTTCATGACCCAAAATACAACCTCATCTGTCAAGTGCGGTGGTGTTGTTATGACTCGAGCGTTTATGGTCACCAATGGTGAAAATATGGGCTCAGATTCAGGAAAAAAGGCATCAAACTCAGCGGACTTGGGGGAAGAGGTGGAATATTCAAAACTTGCATATTGCGCTCCATTTGTTAACAACAGACTAAAGGGAGAAGGAGGTGTGTGGAGTGAAGGCCTAGGAGAGCATCACCAGGGACTAAAAAAGCACTCGAAACACTGACTCCATGATATGCACTTCATAATAAATAGTTATGGTAATTTTGATAGCTGTGAAAATTTCTCATTAAAATGCCCATGATCTGCGCTTGTTTTATCTCACTAGCAGTCCCGATATTCCCTTTGCCATTAGGAATTCATATGATGATCAGTCTTGATGCCTCAGCTTAGGCTATGTCGTGATACTAAGTATTAATGTGATACTCCTCTTCTATCATTCCTAAGCTTCATATCAGTGATTTATTGTTTTTATAACACGAGGTCTTTGGAGTGACACTAAAAAAGACAAAAATGGTCAATGAAACACTGGATTTCATAATTACACTGATGAGGAAACAGTATATCATGTAGACCATACTCGGATCCATTTTGACTCCAGTGGAGCAGAGCATATCTATTTACTATTATTAAAAACCACAAACACAAAATCCTGCCTTTTGAGAAGCTGGAGCCAGAGGAAAACATCACTTTTAGGTTTCAAATTACCTGAATCACTGACCACTTGTTGGTGATTCATTTTTCTTTGACAATAAAAAAGCTGTGTAAAGAATGAAGAGGTAAGATGAATGAGTAAGAAAATAATGTTTTAAAATAACCAAAGATAGGCGAAGAGGCTTTGCAAGGCAGAATGCTGAGATTTTTAACAATAATATAGCAGCAAGTACCTACTTCCTATATAGAAGCCAAGTGGACATCAGTGTCTTTAAGAAAGCATGTTAGTCCCTATGATTAAAACACAGGCATTTAGCCAAGGTAGACAAAAATAAGAATATCCTTTTTAAAAACATAACGCTTTTAAAATTATTTTATTTACTTATCTTAATGGTGTTCAAGTATCTTGGGATCTTGATCATGGAGATGGGCAGGTGGGGAGGCAACATCAGCACTAAATGTGCTTTAGCTGATCATTTTGGTGAGGAAGCTGGAAGCTTTCAATTTACCAGTCAATACGCTCTACCTGAGGAAACTCATTTCCTCAGGTAGAGCGTATTCCTCAGGTTCGCTCGGCTCAGCCTGAAAGATCGGAGTTCTGAAATCCAGAGGGAGCTTGGAGCAGAACTGCATTTAGTGCTTCCTAGATAAGTTCCTTTGGACATTTTCCGGGCGTGTAGCACTAGAAGGAGATCTGAGGCTAGACCCAGAACTCACTGGAGGGAATGTACTTTGTATCTCAGACAGCTTGGGAACTTAAATTACCATAAGACGAAATGGAAAGCATCGCTGGGGAGAAGAACGTGCAGAATACAACCGCAACGGAGTCCATGCATGGATGGACGGATGCATGAACGGATGGATGGATTATGTACTCTTGTTGTACTTCAGCTCAACTAATTTACTCCCCGTTTCTTTCCTGTTCTTTGTTTCTGGAGGGGGGAAACAAGCATGATGAAACAGAGAACAGAGGAGAGAAGCAAAAGACCTGCCTGCAGTTCAGCGAACGCATTTTAAAATGCAAGCGCAACCTAATGTTTGTGGGTGGTGATTTATTTATCTATTTAATTATATTTCATTATTTTTATTCTTATTTTTTATTTTTTGCGCAGCATTCAGCTTTAAAGCATTCAACACTCCCCCTTGTTTTAAAAAAAACCTGCCTGCTCATTGCTGATGCATTTTGGTGTTTAAAATTTCATCTTCTGATTATTCCTCTCAGTGTCCGGTGCTGCTTAGAGACAGTGTTTAATTAGGCTGCTTAAAGCATACATTCCCTAAAAAAAAACAACTGCTGACCCCAAGCCTCGTTTTTCCCAGTGATTGAGCATTTTCGAAGGTTTACTGTGACTTTGGGAACTGCCCAGTCTAGTCATGCTCTTTTAGCCGCTGAGCAACTGGAGCGCTTGAAGGTCGAGTGCTTGGCCCAGAGGCACTTTAGCAGCAGCTGTGAGGGCAAAGAGTGTTGCTCGCTTACTTTCTCCGCAAATTTTACAAACAAGTCCAAATGTTTAAACCACTGTGGATTTCACTTTCCTGCTCATCAGGCTTCCAAAAGCCTAACAAACAAATATTACACACCTGAAGGTCTTAAATCTGCATTTAATTACTACTAGGGGTAATAACTCTGTCTTTCCCTCATGTAAATTAAGAGAATTTAAATATCTAATGTAGTGAAATCGTCTTGAAAATAAACTTAAAAAGTGGAAACAATATACTGACATGATTTTTAAAGCAGACATAAGATAAGAAGTGCTTGTAAAGCAAGATGGTTTCTTAATTTCACTGCATCGTGCTGACATTATTCTGTTATTTGCTCATACTTATTGGGTCAGCACAGCTTAAATAAGTGAGTGTGAAAATGAACACGTTTCACAAATGATGTAGGATGCACATGACGTGTTGGAAGGCCTGTCATCATCAGTCTTTTCCAGATTATTAAACTTCAGATTGTCTGGTTTATTTATCATTATCTCAGCATTTATCTGCCTATTGTTTTCAGTGATTGTTTCGGGACATTTGGCATCATTTTTCAACTATGACACCAGGAAATGTCACAAGCTTCGGTCTGCATTTTCAATAAATCCAAATGCCCACTTTAGAATTTCTAATAGGATCCCTATTCTAGAAGTTAATACCAGAAATGTTATTAACTTCAAATGCCATGGTAATACTTTATTTAACAGTCAAATTAACGATTTGAGTTCATTTCACAGTAAAGTAAGTTTGCACTAAGGAAATATTCCACTGATACCTTATTTTAATAGCTGCTTGCACAGTCCTGTGACAACACACTAAATATCAACAACAATATGATTTTACTTCTTAGCTTTTAAGATTTTGTAACACATTTCAAGAACACTCAAACACATATTCACACCGTTTTGTGCAGCAGCCATGAACTTTTTTAAATATTACATGATGGAGGTGCATTTGAGAATGCAAATGTGCTCCAGGGTCAAACACTCCACGATCTTTAGGGCATTGGCTCTTTAGGGTCAGCTCCCTATTAAAAGAGTCTGTGTGATGTCCAACAGCACACATGTGAGAATAAAGATAAGTTCATTAACAGTGAGTGAGTGTGCGTCTTTTGTGCTGCCTCCTGCACATTCTGGACAGGCAGTTTTCCCTCCTGAGCTCCCAGTCACATAGTCAAATAGCAACGCAACATTATTCAACACTGGTTGTTGTTTACTTTATAATAGTTCTGACAACTTGAGGTTTATCGTTTACCAAAATGGAATACTCTTCTGAGGTTAAAAGTGAAAATTCAACAGCATTTATTTAAACAAAAAGTAAACAAAAAGCTTTTATCTTTACAACTATCAGCCTCTCTCGTATTTCCCACCACAGACCGATCGGCATATTTTTGTTTGGCACAGTTTTTTACAACAGATGCAACTCTCCGATTTGTCCGAGAGTCATTGCAGACACGTCTGTGTCTTTCATCCAAACTATGGACCTCCCACAATCTACTCTTGACCAAAGTAATTACTAGAATTTGGTGAAGCCCCACATACTTCTTTTTAACTAACTTCATCTAGAAACTGCAAGCAACTGCCCAGCAAACAGTCAGGAAATACTCACCAGGAGGTTGCTGACTGAGGATTAACCAAACTGTCATGTCTGAAGCAAACTCAGTTTTTGAGGGCTGCATGTGAGAAAGAGCAGTCCTGACCTCATTACGGACATTTTGAAAACATCTCTACTGTCATTGTTTTTTTAAAACCTGTAAACTCGTAGTACCAATGTTGTATTCTCACATCTAGTACTTCTAACTGAGTCTTGGCAGAATCTTGACATCTTAGGGTAGTTTGATTTCTACTGTCAAAAGCCTAAGAAAATGAAAATGTATTCTCATCAGCTTATTTCTAAGCTATGTGTTTACTTGCTAACACAGAATACATGAAATCTGATGCTGCCAAAGTGGTTATAAAGCACCAGACCGTGCCATGAACTATAGCATTATCGATTGCATCAATTATCTTCCTTCAAATATTAGTGGAAGGCCAAAATGTATCTTAGCACATTCATCATGTTGTTGTTAAAAATGTCTTCTCAAGACAGTGTAAGAAAATAAAATATACATCTAAAAAGATGTGCTAACAGTAGACGCGCGATTATGGCTGCCGGTCTCATTGGAGTGTTTGCTTAGCGGGATTGTGGGGGTTTTTTCGGTTTAGAGAATCCAAATTACAAAAAGATATCCTGGTTATTTTGCACTTTCTTCTTAGTACAGACTCCAGCTCAGACTCTTTCAATGAGATCTATTTCAATGCCTTCACTTACAAAAAATGGTGTTTTGGATGCTGCAGTTATTGGTGTTTTTGAAATATCAACTTATAAATATGCTGATAGCTTTTCTCTTCAAAATGGATTTAAATCTTCTGCTGTGCCTCTGTGTGTGTGTGTGTGCGTGTGTGTGTGTGTGTGTGTGTGTGTGTGTGTGTGTGTGCTTTATGAGATGAGAAAGGGGTCATCAGCAGCGCTTATGTTTGCCATCCACCTCCCCACTGGCACACAAACACACACATGCTGAGTCTCACATGCACAAACCCATTTTGTCTGCATGGCCTTTTCCCTTCACAACACTGGTTCCCACCAGCAACGTGCCCTGGGCTGATAAACTTTATCAACCGACACACACCTGAGCTTGTAGACAAACACACATCCACACAGGCATGTTTCTTGCTTTGCTCTCTTGACAAGGCAGACACCTGCTACAACTGTGTGTGGGCATATGCTCAAGTGTGTGTGTGTGTGTGTGTGTGTGTGTGTGTGTGTGTGTGTGTGTGTGTGTGTGTGTGTGTGTGTGTGTGTGCGTGTGTGTGTGCGTGTGTGTGTGTGTGCAAGTGTGTGTTAGCGTGAAAACCGTATAAATGATATTAGTGGGCCCGAGGTGACAACAATACACTCCTGGCTTGAGTACACGACACACATCATTGCACATTCACAAACACAAAATCGCAAACACTTAAGAAACACACAAAAGCATGAACACACAAATATGGGGAGCACACCTAAAAATAAGAACCCACATGGAGCGAACTCGAATAACATTTACACGCCTCTTTAGAGCTTGTCATTATCACTGCTTTTCCAGAGTGCAAATATGAATTTGTGTGACTGCCTCTGTGTGCGTCTCTGTCTGACTGTTCTTCATGCTGTGTGCCTACACGCGTGTGCGTGTGTGCATGTGAGTCTGTTTGCACGTGGGCTGTGACATATTAGACCTCTGTACATCTCTTAGGTTAGCTTTGATCAGCTATTTCCTGATCTAACACAAATGTTCTACCTTTAAAGGGGACCTATTTTGGGGGTTTTTTCTCATTTTTCATCAAATGTATTCTGACAATTATGGATGGTCATAATTAACTTTTTAAAAAGAATTATATATGAGCAGGTAATCCCTGTAAGAAGAATTCTTAGGCGTGAGATTGCCGTTCAATTTGTGGCTCGGACCGCGGGCACAAATAAACAGCCCAAAGCAATCACAGTAAACACTTTGCTTAAATGTTAAAATATACTGAAGTGCAAATGAAAAACCAAACTGCATAAAATAAATCATGTAATTAAGGTACTTGCACAAAAATCCCTGGGCCAAGTTATACATATGAGGCAAAACCAACATAAAAACCTACTAGCAAGTCAAGCTGAACAGCTAATGCTCCATCTTCCACTACTTTGCATGAATGAGTGCTCTGCTAACACACGGGAACTTACGTGGCAGATATTTCCAAATGAAGCAGGAAAAAACTCCTCACACTCTCATCAGACAGTACATTAACTCATAATCTCAATAAATTCGTTATCTACATAGTTTGACTGGACAATCGCCATTTTACAAAGTATAATACCTACTTTAAAAAAAACATGCAGCGGTGGTGCTCACCTTGCAAAGTAATCACAGTAAACACTAAGCCAGAGCTTCCCAAAGTGTGGGGCCCGCCGGTGGTGTGAAAAGGGAAAGAAAAAAAAAACGCTTGGACACTGCTAGCACGGGGCTCCCACACAAACGCAAAGCATGAGATGAAGCATCGCTGAATATGTTTCCAAACCAACTTCATTCTAAGCCAAAGACTAGAAAATATGGTGAAGCATAAATTCCCTTTGGCTTCACCTGCACAAGTGCCAAGGTAGGTCTCCCCTGCAGAATTGGTTTTCCCTGCATCAGGAGCAGCACTGGGCTGTTTAAATCACAGACAAACAGTGTCCCACATTCTTGATTTTTAGTTTACAAACACTTGTTGTAAAGACTAACTACTCCTGACATGTTGGAGATGTTAGCTCTTTATACAGTAAAGTTACAGTGGGATACAAATAACATCAGGCTGATCCTGCCACAGTTTGTTCCCTCGGTTCAAATCCCGGACAAACAGTATCCCACAGCTGTTTATGTTTTTGAACCCATTTTGCACAGAGAGGCATTTTTGAAGAATGTATTGATAGCAATGTTGACTATTATTACGCAGGAAAAAAACAACTACATGTAAAATAATCAAACCGTGACGCCTCTGCCTTTGTAAATGGAGGGACAGTAACTGCGTGTATATGTAAGCATGTAAAACCTGCAGATAGTCCGATTAACAGTATTTTGTCTCTGCAATTCTGCAATTCATCTCATGTAAACAATAACGTGCGCACAGCGTGACGTGAAAAAAGGCGCATACCTTTGACCTTGCGTGACGAACTCTGTATTCCTCGTCCACACATAAACGCAAAAAAGGAGTTTTTAAAAATCTCCGTTTTCGGTGATTCGAAACGCCGCTTACGTGTGAACGAAACAGCTGCGTTTTCAAAAATACCCGTGTAGGTGCAGACGTTGCATAAAAGAGTTAGTAGTTTACTTTCTTACTACCTGTAATTTATTGCAGATTACTTGTATTTACTTAATTGTTTACTAAATGTTTGAGGTGTGAAATAAACCGCAATGGAGCAAAATATGGGTGTGTGTGGTTGGAGGATGTTTGTGCGTGCGCCCAGGGGGGGGCGCGAACATTTTTCTTGTAAATCAAAGGGGGGCCTAGCAAAAAAAGTTTGGGAATCGCTGCACTAAGCCAAGATGGCGCCCGCGCAAACAAGAAACTGCTCCTTTTTTCCATGAATATATTAACAATGAAAGACTGAAACATCCAATTTGCATACCTATTCAGACCCCTCACTAACCTTTGGCAGAAATGAGAGCCTTGTGTTTTCTTGGGAATGATCCTACAAGCTTGGCACACCTTTCTTTTGGAAGTTTCCCCGTTCTTTTTGGCAGAATCATTCAAGCTCGACCTGGTTGTGTGTGGATTATTGGCGCAGAGCCTTTTTTGGGTATTTCCAGAGATATTGTTTGGGGTTCAGTTCGGACTGGGCTCCTCCAGAACCTTTCCTAAAGCCACTGTGTTTTCTCAACTCTTTGCTTCATACAGCGCACGGTGACCTTTGGCTTGCATAAATCCTCTCTACCATAAAGGCCTCATTGGTGGAGTGCTCCACTAATAATTGTCCCTCTGTAGGACTCTCTTGTTATGGTCTCCCCCTGTCCTCCAGCTGCAGACCTGCCATCTTTTTTTCCTGCCCATCGTACTCTATCTTTCTCTACCTGTCGTGAATGTTTGTGTGCATGGGTGTGCATGGACATTAACTCTGCTTTCCTTCTCCCAGATTAGGTGTGGCTTCCTCAGGCTCCAGCTGGTGCACCTGTGCCACATTAACACTTACCGGCAACATCACCAGATTGCTGCCATAGTCAGCGCTGTAGATTTGCTCAGGAAACTTTGAAACCACTTACTTTTAAACTTCTTCTCAACCTTTACTTACCTTGCCTGTCCTCCTCTGTAATAAGAATCTCACATTTCCTTGAAAATCCTTGCCCACATTCTGCAGAAAAAAAGACAAACTAGCCTGTATCAGCAACAGAGGGGTTCTGGGAAACTTTCCTGCCTGCAGGCCTGTGAAAAACCTGAATAAACTTAAGATATTAACGTAATTCTTTGGAAGTCTTGTCAAGTTGTACTCACCTGAAGTTGCTGAAGTTCTCAGTGCATCCTGCCAATGAGTCATTTCGGCCTAACCAGCCCTAATCTCCACAAAGAGACTCATCTCATACACAATAACCATTGGGTTCTTGACCAATGCCCTCAGCACCCAATTTGGCCTGGCAACCAGATCCATCATGGATGGATGATGGATGGATACCTGCTCACTTTCCATGGTGTATCCTTCCCCAGATCTGTCCCTTGAGACAATGACGTCTCAAAGTTCAACAGTCATTTTCCTCAACCTCCAGGCTTGGTTTCCTGGTGCTTTTGTGATCTTAAATAGGCAGATGGGTTCGTTTCTTAATAATATCAGATGAAATGGATTAGTCACTGTAATGAAATTGCTGGAGCATCTCAAGAAGCACTGACAAATGAGTCAAAAATCTGAATACTTTTGTAGGGAGAAATTGGATGTCTCAGTCCAGTTTGAATCAATGATGACTTTAACCTATTTTTGTCAGTGTTGAGTTTCGTGTGCAGATTGACGGGGAACAAAATGAACTAATTCACACTTTAACATGAGCCTAAACGTGTGGAAAACTTAAAGGGGTCTTAAAACTCTACTGATGTACCATACATACAATGTGCTATCTGCATCTCCATGACTCAAAGGCGCCCGACTCTGCCGGATGATCCATCTGTCAACCTACCACTGTGTGCGAACGCAGGAGGAAGTCTGAACGTGCGGGTTTGAAAATAGCTCAAAGTTTGAACAGAAATATCTTTAGGACTATATTCTATTAATATTTTGTATTCAAAAGAAGGAGTTGTTGTTTTTTGCTACAACATAATAAAGCGGTGCATTTATATCTTTTAATGTTCTAAAAGTTTGTTTTAGTTTAGCAGTAACAGAGGAGGCGATGAGGAGACAAGGTGAAGTGTTTTGTGCTTTCTGACTCACTCATGAAGATTGTTGATTTCAAATACGTCAAGGGACATTCTTTCCTATGGCGCGACTAAGAAAAATGACAAATTGTTTTTTCCGTAATTGTAAGTGGAACAAATTATGTTTAAAAGAAAATTATCCACTGATTCCTACCACCTCTTTTGTCACTCAGAAACGTTGCCAGTCACTCGGCGTTTGTCACTCTGTCAACCCCTCTGTCAGTCACTCTGTCAATGTCAACTAGCCAGCTAGCTCTGCATGAAGGGAAAACCGACATCAATCAGGCTCTGTCAGCAGTGGGACCCATTACTTTAGAGGGATTATGATATGGGAGATCGTGGGTCTGTGGGCTAACAGAGCAAGTGACAAATAAATGTTGAACTTCTGAAAAGTGCCTCCATTAACAGCTCATGCAGCTCATCTAACTGTGCAAATATTTGCAGTCATAAAGCCTGTTGTTTCTGAATCTAAAGTACTCGCACGCAACGAGAATATTAGAGACCTTGAAGGGTTTTTTTTTTCTCTCCACACACATACACAATCACGCACAGAGACAGGGCTGTGGCCTTCAGGAAGGCATTAAAGCAGTGTGAGTGTGCATTATGGATTCAAAGGTAAAAGAATTTTAAAATCAGGAAGGGCTTACCAACAGAACGCCACTTATTCAGCGTGGATGGGTTATTTAAAATCATGTCAGGGGCCAACATAATACAGGTTATGCAGCATAGCACAGGCACACTGGTACATATGTACGCACAAATACACATACATATGCATGCAATAACCTTGCTTCACACACAAATACATGAACACATATACCTCTACCTCTTCTTGCTCTTCACGGTGCCACAGTGACCCTGACTGGTGGAAAAGTAGAACTGCAGCGGCAAGCGGCATCACTGGCATAAACTCTGTGTGTGTGTGTGTGTGTGTGTGTGTGTGTGTACTGTAATTACTAGAGAAGATAAATCTTGTTAATGAAACAGACGGAAAGAAGAGCACTCTGGAGAGGAGAGAGCAAGAAGAGGAGAGATGAGGAGAGTAAGAGGAAACGGTGGGGGAACACGCAACATGAAAGCAAAAAGGAAAGAAAGAGAAAAAAAGAGGATGAAAGAGGAAGATATACGAAATGAAGGAAGGAAGGGAGACAGGTCTGAGGGGGAATAAAGTTAGAGGAAAAAGTTGACGCTCACGTTTTGTTTCATTGCATCATACATCAGTATTGAAGGAGTGACGCAGAGGAACGGAGTAGGAAGACAAGAATGGCAGGTAGGGAGAAAGATTGAGAGAGAATGAGCGCAGACACAGAGATGAGGAGGAGGAGGAGACAGATGAAGGAAGAAAAATACAACCCGGAGAACTCGCATTTTCTTTTCTTTTCTTTCTTTTTTTTTCAAAATGCGTGCGTGTGTGCCTGCCAAGTTTAAAGTGCTGAAGTGTAACTGGTCATGCATATTAACAGAAAGTGTTAGGCATCTATGGAGAGGACACTGAGCGAGTGTACAAAGCCTTTCCAGATGTATGAGGTATAACAACCTGTGAGGAGCAGACACGTGGATGTGCAAGTCTTTCGGGGTTTGGAGGATAAAGGGGTGTGAGGAGGCAAAAAATGTAAGATATAAAAGTCTAAAATAAGAAAAAAAATTGACTTCTTGATGTGAAAAACTTGAGGGAAACTAACAGGTCAGGCCAGGACAGTCTAAGACATAAAAGCAGCTTTGGAGTTTGAGAAAGAGGACCTTAATTCCACTGGCTTGCACATCCTTGCATCTTAGTGGTTGCAGTGGGTGCAATGCAATGTAAAGCATCACAGTTTTAAATTCAGCGATCACATTAGTAATAATACTAATAATCATTTCGTTACATGTGTTTTGTGACGTGTCAGGTTCATGGTTTCTCTGTGCTTGTCTTTTCTCTCTTGTCATTCCCTTCATGGCTAACTTTCATGGCACTTGGCTTCCCTTGCCTGAACCTGGTTCTGTTGGAGGGGCTTTTCCTGTTATAAGGGAGTTTTTCCTTCCCACTGTCACCATGTGCTCCTCAGAGAGTTTGTCTGACTGTTGGTGTTTTCTTCCCAGTGTTTACCTTATGATATAAATCACCTGAATTTGTGAATTAAAATGAAATGACCTGAAGTTTGTAGTATAGCATTAATATGCACGATTTCCAGGAAAAAATATCCTTTTTCTTGTGCACTTCTACTATATTCAGCTGATTTCAGTTGGTGTTGAGTGAGGAGAAAAACAACAGAGCATTCGGCAAGTTTTGAGGGCTAGAGACAGGAACAGTGCTTGCAGTTTAGTGCACAAAAGCACAAGAATGTGATGGCAAAGCATGAACTGCACTCCAAAAACAACCACTGCTACTGTAACATGTCATCAACTACTGCAAACTTCTGCAAAGACAACAAAAAGTTAGCAGAGTGATGGTAAAGTGGAGTGTATGCTATCCCCAGTCAAGCAGCCAAAGTTTGACTTTCACCAGGTGACAAAATCAGTGACAAGCAGTTGGGGCTGTAGCATTGGAGCCTCCATTTTTACCTACACCTGTTTCTCCAGCAGAATCCCCGTGGCCACAACAGTTTTCTGTGAAGTGCTGTTTGGTCACCTTCCAGCTTTGGTGTCAGTTTTGTGCTCACAGTTAAGCACTAACAGAAAGACTGTGCATGTGTCAGTGTGTTTATATTGGTAACTAGCAATTATGTGGCACTGCAAGTAAAGCAGCAAGTAATTAACTGTATACGTTCCTGAGTGAGTAAATAAGTTCTACATTTATGTTATAATGTAAACACTTTTCTACATTTCATTTTGTTTTTTTAAGAGTAACGAGTAATGTGCAGCTTTTTTTGAGTAACAAGCCTAACACTGCTAAGTTTCAGCAATACTTTAATTTTGCCCCACTACCTGTAAGTTGGCTCAGTGGTATAGTCCTTAGCACTGTCACCTCACAGTGAGAGGTTCCTGGGTTTAAATAAATTAGCTTGCTGGAGTTTCCATGTTTTTCCTCTCCCTGTTTGGATTCTGTTGCTCCCACAATCCAGAGACATGGATGTTAGACTAACTAGTGATTCTATTCCTATGAGTGTACATTACCTCATCCTTTGACGGCAGGGATAGGCTCTGGCGGTTAAGACACTGGAAGAGATGGATGGCACATATGCATGTAATTCACATTAAACATGCAAAAAAACATTCATAAAACAGAATCCTACCCAAAACTGTAACAACTGATGTGTACACAAGAGAGTGAGGAGAGGGACCTCTTATTACCTATTAGTGGGATGAATCTGTAGAGAATCCAGGGCAGACAGATCCACTAAGAAACAAAAGCCTGATCGGCAGCCAACTGTGACATTAATTCCTGTTGGTACTGCCTCACAAGCAAAGTTCACCTTTTAAGATTGAAAGCACTCTGTAACTCACACACACATACAGGTGACAGCATGACCATGTACTTCCATACCCAAGAATACTGATGAGATAGAAGTAAATATACTTATGTTTTATTAACTGTTCAGATGCATTGGCACTTTTATTTTTTTTATTATTTTTTTATCTGTGGTCTTAAGTGTAGCATTCTGCAAGAAAAAATTGAAATCGCCCCATTTCTGCACCTTCAGATAAGGTGATAAAATACAGAACATGACTAAGTGCAAATGCATCTCCTATCTACCATCGCAAGATAAGAACATTTTGTCTTTTACTGCTAATCTTCTCTATTAGTGGGTTTACAATACAGACCAGTAGTGAACAAAGAACACAAAACACTCAACAACTAATTAAGATTCACATCAAATCAGTGCATGTATTCCCTTATTTTGGGGACACAGCAGAGTGAGCAGGGAGAGGAAAAAAAGAGCTACAGCACTAGACCTGGGCACGCAACAAATCCCTGCTGGTCTGCTGCATGTGGCTAAGCGTGTGCAGGCGCAGCATGGCGTGCAGAAAAGCATCCAGATAAAAATGTCCATTACATTTTGCCATCAAGTAAGTTTAGCCATGGAGACAGCAGAGGTAGAAAAGGGGGTGTTTGGACTTTGGTAACATTATTTGAAAATGTGGATGTGCTAGTCTTCCTGGAAGAGTGTTCTACAGTCACGTTAAGTGATTTCCCACTGGACTCATTCTTCCAGTTCAGAGGACTCCACTGATATTTCAAATTGTCATTTCAATTTTCTTATGTCCATGTAATTGTATCAGAACTGAGACCTAGTTTCAGTGTGCTTACAGCCCTCCAAAGTGTTGACTTTCATTTAAAGAAGAACTAGGTGAAGTAAAAATCAAGCCTAGAAATCCACCATAGCTGATATTTATAATTGCTGTAATGTCATAATATTTCTTCTAAATCTAGAAGACTTGGTACTGAAGAGATTCACAAAAGTCACACACATTTTGTTTATACAACCTGTCAAATGTATTTATAGTTATATCCCAGGGATACTGGACATACGTGGTTTGGGGGACATAAGACAATACAAGGTTTCACCAATGTTGCATTGTTTTTCATGATTTTTCAGTTTTCCATTGTAAACCTTTGTGTGTATTATCAATTTAAAAGCTGCTTTAACTCCTCAGTGATTTATGTAACTGCCATAAATGTGGCTCAGGCAAACAGACTTAACCATAAATAAGGTTAAGTCTAGGTTTTATGCAAATTTGTGGATGAATCTTGGCTCACTCTTTACAACATTGCTTCAGTCCATTGAGGTTTGTAGGCATATACTTATGCACAGCTCTTTTGAGGTCCCACCACAGCATTTCAGTCAGGTTGAGATCTGGACTCTGACTGGGCCATTGCAACACCTTGATTTTCTTCTTTTTCGGGCATGCTGTTGTACATTTGCTGCCGTGCATGGGTCTAGAAATAATTAACCCCCCTCTACCATTATGCTTGAAGTTGCTACGAGGAGTTTGTGATGATGTGCTTTCCATCAAAATATGATGCTATGCATTATGCGTATTCAAAGGACATTTTTCAAGAAGTCTTGTAATTTATTCAGATGCATTTTTAGCTGTACTTTTCAGAGAGAAGAAGCTTACGCCTGGCAGCCTCAAACAAGCTGCACTTCAGTCTTTTTCTAATATTATTTTTACTGTACTGTTAACTGAGATTTGCAGAGCCCGAGATGTAACTCTTTGGGGGGGGGGTTGCAGTTATTCTGAGCTTGGGGTGAATTTGCTGAGACATCCATTCCTGGGAAGATTATGGTATTGTGTTAAGATACCTGTTCGATGCAGACCAGCAAACTGCCGAAACTTGCGCTCCAACAGAGATGATTGTACTTGCTGATGATCAGTTAATCACATCTATTTGATTATGAGCATCTGGCTGCTAATTATACTGCTTATGGGAGCTGTAAGGATATATGTATTTTTACAGTGGACATCATAGATCCCATAGTGAAAACATCCGGTTTCAGCTAATTCATAATCAATAATGTCTCACAAAAGGCTTCAGAATTGAAACTTAGCAGACAGCTGGCCCATGCTAAAATGTTTCTCACAACCATAATAGCATCATCATGGGGCTGGTTACAATGCCAAGTGAAAACATTTAAATTCTGTGAGGCTTTTATGCTCTGTCCCATGCTTTCAGACACAAACACACACTTTTCAATTGCTCTGCAGGTGATGATGGCCACATTCATTGTCCCAGTCAGTATTGACAGTCCGCCAGCAGGCACAAAAGCAAGACCTCCCCTAAGTGTGATGCAACCATCATGAATACACTTGTGTTTTCCCTCTTTGCAAACTTTATTTATACATCACCTTTCATGCAGGTTAGTGCAAGTGCTTTACAGATGGCGGACAAAATGATAAACAGACAGAATTCATGTAAAAATTTAAAAACACATAAAAACAAATCTAAAATAAATGTAAAAACTTCATATGAAAAATCAAGAAGACAGTAATACAAAACAAAATTAAAATGTAAAAAAGGATAATGAAACATTGTAAGCATACTCAATAAAAACCCAGGCTGAAAAGGTATCAGCAAGTCACACAGTTTCTATTTATTGCTGTCTAATGACTTTGTAAGTGGTGCCAACCTGGCTTCACAAAGGATGATCTAACTAGGATCAGATTTTTCACCAGCCTGACACTGACAGCAACAAATATGACACTAAATTGTATATAACAAAGAAGTCGGTGTCCATTAGCTGACTTTGTCAGCAAGGTTTTCATTTACTTTGGGGCTTAAAGGTAAATGGATTAGCTTGCTGATAAGCAGTAATTGCTAAAAGGCACAGAATGAAGTGTTATTCTGGTTTAATGCAACTTGTTTGATGCACCTTGAAGTGGATTACATGATTCAAGACAACCAATTAGGCTATAAAAGTTATGAAACTGGTTGTCATTAAACACTGCTTCACCAGCTATGCTGTTTCTACATTTTCTTGGCTGTCTGGGTTTTGCTGATTACCTGAGATTTGCTCCAGGTGAATAGTTTTTGACTCTAAGAATCCATTCATTGGTCAAAGTGTCAGGCCCATGCAAGCTACAGTAGCTTCTGAAAAAAGAGGATTAAGGCACCAACTTCGTGGTCATTTTATAAAGTTTTTACCGACATTTTGACTATGCAATTTTTTTTGAGGTAACAAAAGGTCAGAGTCAAAGTCTGCCTTTTATAGGAACAATCATAAGGGAAGGATTTGTAACTTGACTTATCCAACTTGTTCAAGCAGAAGCATACAAAATTGGCAAGTCTGTCATTTAGGCATGTATAGGTTGGCTAACCGCATGTACACCCTAAGAAAAGCGCTTCCAGGTGTGTGTGTGTGTGTGTGTGTGTGTGTGTGTGTGTGTGTGTGTGTGTGTGTGTGTGTGTGTGTGCGAGCGCGCACACATACCCTGGTAAAATTGAACTGTCATGGCCAGAATGGGCACTTTGATCATTTTATGTTCACAGAAGAGGAGAGCAGAAGAATGTAGACAAGGTGAGTTGGAAAGAAAAGGAAAGGAGATAAGAGAGGAGAGGAAATAGGAAATGAAGGGCAGAGACAGATAAACAAAAGAAAAAAGCAAAGATGAGACAAGATGAGACAAAATGACAAGACTTTTCAGGAAAAGAAAAAATTCAAAAGAGGGGAAAATGCGATCATTCAATGATAGATAACCAAAAGGGAAAGGAAAGGAAACAAGAGGCAGAAGAGCAATGAACTTTAAGGAAAGCAAAAGAGAAGGACTAAGGGAAAGGAAGAAAGGAAGATCAGAGCAAACCAAAAAAAGCAAAAGGAGCCAAAGTGGACAGAAACAAATCAAATAGGCATTCAAATAAGAGAAAATGGGGGGGGGGGGGGGGGGGGGGGGGAGAGAAGAGAAAAGAAAAGAAAAGAAAAAACACCAGAAGAAAAAAGAGCCAACTGAAGATGTGGGAGGGAAGAATTAAATGGGGACGAGCACGAGGAGGGTCGACAGAAAAAGGGGATACTGATAGAGAGAACTGATAAGGGATGAAAGCCTTCTCTCACTGGGTGATGAGGATGTACTCACATCACACACTAGTTACCCAGGATTCATAGCGTGAGATGAGTTCCCAGCATCCCTTTCATCTCTTCAACACCCAGTAGTGGTCTATCAGAAAGGAGCCTGGGGAAACAGCCACAGACAGCTACATGCGGACACACCAAAAACACCAACGTGTGCACACTCACACACTAACAGAAGATGGAATAAAGACACACTTGAGCACATGTCCTTTGCTCCTTCTTTCTACGCGCACACAAGGAAACACTTTAGTCACACACACTTAAACATTTTCCCCAGATTCCTCCTGCTAAATAAAACTGTGGACTATGATCATACTGACACATACATAAAGTACATGCAAGCGGGCACTACAAAGTGGTCAGCTGTCTAACCGTATCCGTGGTGATCACAGAAGCCACTCATTGGCATGGTGTTTGATCTCTCGGTTGGCATGGAAGTCTGAAAAGTCTGTCAGAGTTAGACAAGAGTGAGACAGAAAAGCTCATTTTTAAAAGTTCGAGAACTTGCAATTCCCCAAATGACCACTTGAGGCTGGTTCCAAAAAGTCAGTCAGTCTCCAATGACTCTCATATGAAAATGTCCAACATCTACTGCATATTCACTAATACATGCCGATGATACTGTATTGCTTGGTCTTTACTCCATCATTATGCAACATGATGATGTCATAATATATCATGCATAATGAAAGTCTGGAAATAAATAACATCTTATTGTCATGAAATAAAAATGATACAGTGTTTTTATATCGTGTTGTAGTTGCATAAATATTATTTTAGCCTGTTTATAGGTGGTTGCCAAGCATTTGAGATTAGGTGAGGGCATTTTAGGGGACTGTTAGAACAACCTGATAACAATGTATCAGAGCATCACTCCAAGATGTGTTTCTCATTTCAGAGATATTGTGCAGATGAAGGAGAGCGGTCCCACAGATATATTTTTTTAAACTAAAGGAAGTATCCTAATCAAAAATGACTCAGTTCCATCTGTCCTGGCCAAGTTAAAACATCCAAAGTAAGTATCTGGTTATACACCATATCTCTAAGATTTGAAGGCCAAATAAAGACAAAACCTCTGTTCTGTCTATATTTAGAAGAAGAAACTTACAGGACACCCAGATCTTCATGTCCTTAAGACATGTCTACAATTTAACTAATTGATGTGTGCCATCTAGGTTCACGGATAGATACAGCTGGGTGTCATCTGCATAATGAAAATGTATGCCATGTTTTCTAACAATATTGCCTAAGGGAAGCATGTATTTCTGATAATACTGCCTAAGAGAAGCATCTATTTCTAATAACACTGCCTAAGGGAAGCACACTGCTGGGATCTTGCGCCTAACTTTTGATCGTGAAAAAGATTCCACATTTAAATTGGAATCTATCAGAAAGATATGATTAAACTCTCCACGCTGTCCTAAAATGTTGTGACTATCAGTAACAAATGTTGCACTGAGGTCAAACAGAGATGAGCCCACTGCCACAGCACATATGAAGGTCATTTATAATCTTCACTGTTTCTGTGGTGAATTCTGAATCCTGACTGAAACTCTTCAAATAGAGCATTCGTCGCCAAATGACCAATTCGATTTTTACAACAACTATTTCAAGGACTTTTGAAAAAGGAAGAAACAGTGTCTTCCGGTCTTTGTTCTAAGCAAAGCTGCTGAAGACTAGAAAGCAAATAGGAGCACTTCCCAAACTGTGGGGATATTACTGTAAAAATTAAAGTTTCTCCGCTTGTTTCTCATTCTTTCATGTCTTGTTTATTCTCTATCTTAACCACCATCCCTTCATCTTTCTTTGTAGCTAACTATATTGCACATATCATTTATATAACATTTGTCATGGGATGATACACTGTCACATTTGCACGGAAAGCAGAAACCAATTTCCTGTTGTGTTAATTTTCTCTGTCTGAGAGGGTACAGATTTCCCCTGTGTTCATGTCCCAAGTGTGTGTGTGTGTGTGTGTGTGTGTGTGTGTGTTTTTACAGACTGTAACGACACTCATGGCTGCCCCAGCGAGAGAACATCAGATGTCGCTCCATCTCTTCTCTTCTATCTCTCTCTCCGTGCATCTGTCCCTTCAGCTCGCCATCGTGCCTCCTCTCCGTCATCCACCCTTGGTGGTATTGCCATGGCGACCAGTGCCATCGCCTCTAAAGTGCCACACTTGTTGAGATTAACAGTAGACGGAGAAGTAGGGTGAGGTGAGACGAAGACAAACAAGGTGATGAGAATAAGAGTAAAAATACGAAAGAAGGAGCTAGAGGATGAAAGAGGTGGAAATGAAGGTGGAAAAGAGGACGAGAAAAATAATCAAACAGCAGGCCAGCGTTCTGTGGTGTCACATCTGAGTGATTGATTAGTTGAGCTGAGCTTCTGAATCACTTAGAGCAGCATCACTGAAAAACAAAAAAAGAGACAGAGAGCTCAACAGAAAGAAAAAGAAGGAATCTGTTAGTTTATATCCACCTGTTTGTTGCCAGTGCACTTTTGCACTGTGCCATACACATGTATATTTTAAAACAGCTGCTTTTTGATGTAAAAGTGAACAGAAAGGATGACGTGTGTGATGGAAAGCTTTTCTGTGGAACCTGCCTGTGTTTCTTTTTCTTTTATTTCTGACAGGTGCACCATTGATGCTTCGCTGCCATATACTGTTTCATGCCCTCGCTCTACATTAAAGGAGACCTTTTATGCTTATTATAGAGATGAGCCACGGTGCTCATCGTATCAGCTCCATTAGGAACTAGAAAGAACTCGCACATCTTAAAGGAAACATATTATGCTCACTTCCAAAACCATACTTATGTATTCTTGGACTCCACAAGGTTAGCTTTGCATGAGTCACATTTCAAAATAATTCCTAATTTCTTTATACCCCTCTCTTCATCCACTGCACAAAGCAAAAAAAAATTGTTTCTCTTCCGCTGAAAGCATGCTCTCTTTTCTGATTGGGTGACTCTCACAAACAGAGGGTTTGATCTACATATTAGGTATGTCTAATAATGAGATTTATATATTCAAAAGCTTAAACATAATCAACATGGTTTAGGAAACATATTGCAGTAACAATGATAGATGTTCAAATTTCATCTGAAGATGCACAATAGAAAAATGAGCATGCAATTTACTGTTTTCTGTAATAATAGAGATACCAAATACAATCATAGTTTCTCTGATGACACTGCAGTAGTCGGCCAAATCACTGATGGGAACGACAAGGAGTACAGAGAACTAACCCGAGACTTTGTGGACTAGTGCCAGCAGAACTACCTCCAGATCAACACTAGTAAAACCAAGGAGCTAGTGGTAGACTTCTGCAGGCACAGACATCCTCCACTGCAACCACTAAACATCCAAGGCATGGACATTTAGGTAGATAGCTACAGGTACCTTGGTGTTCATCTGAACAATAAACTGCACTGGACTCACAATTCAAATGCTCTCTACAGAAGAGGGCAGAGCAGGCTGTACCTGCTGCAGAGGCTCAGGTCTTTTGGACTGAAGGGCCCACTCCTGAAAACCTTCTATGACTCTGTTGTGGCCTCAGCCATCTTTTACGGCAGCGGTCCCCAACCCCCGGGCCTCGGACCGGTACCGGTCCGTGAGTCGTTTGGTACCGGGCCGCAAGAGTAGAGGCTCAGGTGTGAAATGTTTGGTTTTCAGGGTTTTTATCGGTTTTCAGCGTTATTTTGTTATAGTTTTGATCGTTAACTCGGTTTTCCTGGGTCTTTTCACGTGTGTTATGAATAAATCTTCTTTTTTTCAGTACCGGTACTAGTTTTATTTTGTTGTATTTATCCGCGACACCTTAAAGGCTGGTCCGTGAAAATATTGTCGGGCATAAACCGCTCCGTGGTGCAAAAAAGGTTGGGGACTGCTGTTTTACGGTGTGGTCTGCTGGGACAGCAGCATCTCTCCTGGGGAAAGGAAGAGACTGAACAGGCTGATCCGGAGGGCCAGTGCTGTTCTAGGATGCCCTGTGGACCCAGTGGAGGTGGTGAGTGACAGGAGAATGGTGGCTAAGCTGTCATCCCTGTTGGACAACATTTCCCACCCCATGCAGGAGACTGAGCAGCTCCTTCAGTGGCATGCTGTGGCGCCCACATCGTGGGACAGAGAGATTTCGGAGGTCTTTCCTTCCAACTGCTGTCAGACTCCGCAACAAAGACTTTGCAGATGACCACACACGTGCGAAAAGACACACACGCGCACAACTAATACACCATGGTAGCCTTCGCCTAGTCTCCGTGATGTTCAATATTACCAAGTGCAATTCTGATGTAACATAGTATTTTATTCTATTGTGTAAAGTATGTTATTCTGTTTTATCTTATTCTATTCTATTGTTTTTTCTTAATTTTTGCTGCTTTTAACTTTGTACTGTCCACTTTCTGCCGTGACCAAACAAATTTCCCACGTATGGGACTAATAAAGGTTTATCTTATCTCTCTCTTATCTTACTTGGTCTACATTCTTGTGTATACAGTCATGTAAAAAGTACATCCTTATTACACAATTACATTTGGGGAAAACCACACAGCATATGCACACAAACCCCTCACACCAACTGCCAACCACAGTGGTGGAGGTAGGAGGTGATGGTTTGGGCTTGTTTTGCAGTCACGGGACCTGAGCACCTTGCAATCATTGAATTGACCATTTACTCCTCTAGAGTCAAATGTAAGGCCATCTGTCTGACAGATAAAGCTTGGCACAATTTAGGTCATGCAACAGGACAATGATCCCAAACACAGCAACAGATCTATTGCAGAATGGCTGAAAAAGAAAAGAATCAAGGTGCTGCACTAGCCTTAATTGCAAAGAAGGGTGAACCAAAATTGTGATGCAACAGTGAAGCAACAATGCTTGACAATGATTACTTCAAGTTACTGCTGCTAAAGGTGATTCTACAAGCTACTGAGTCATGACATGTAAATGGTCCCATGAAAACAGTTTCAGTCAACACCACTAGGTTTTGACTGCATATACAGGGAGTGCAGAATTATTAGGCAAATGAGTATTTTGTCCACATCATCCTCTTCATGCATGTTGTCTTACTCCAAGCTGTATAGGCTCGAAAGCCTAATTAAGCATATTAGGTGATGTGCATCTCTGTAATGAGAAGGGGTGTGGTCTAATGACGTCAACACCCTATATCAGGTGTGCATAATTATTAGGCAACGTCCTTTCCTTTGGCAAAATGGGTCAAAAGAAGGACTTGACAGGCTCAGAAAAGTCAAAAATAGTGAGATATCTTGCAGAGGGATGCAGCAGTCTCAAAATTGCAAAGCTTCTGAAGCGTGATCATCGAACAATCAAGTGTTTCATTCAAAATAGTCAACAGGGTCGCAAGAAGCGTGTGGAAAAACCAAGGCGCAAAATAACTGCCCATGAACTGAGAAAAGTCAAGCGTGCAGCTGCCAAGATGCCACTTGCCACCAGTTTGGCCATATTTCAGAGCTGCAACATCACTGGAGTGCCCAAAAGCACAAGGTGTGCAATACTCAGAGACATGGCCAAGGTAAGAAAGGCTGAAAGACGACCACCACTGAACAAGACACACAAGCTGAAACGTCAAGACTGGGCCAAGAAACATCTCAAGACTGGTTTTTCTAAGGTTTTATGGACTGATGAAATGAGAGTGAGTCTTGATGGGCCAGATGGATGGGCCCGTGGCTGGATTGGTAAAGGCAGAGAGTTCCAGTCCGACTCAGACGCCAGCAAGGTGGAGGTGGGGTACTGGTTTGGGCTGGTATCATCAAAGATGAGCTTGTGGGGCCTTTTCAGGTTGAGGATGGAGTCAAGCTCAACTCCCAGTCCTACTGCCAGTTTCTGGAAGACACCTTCTTCAAGCAGTGGTACAGGAAGAAGTCTGCATCCTTCAAGAAAAACATGATTGTCATGCAGGGCAATGCTCCATCACACGCGTCCAAGTACTCCACAGCGTGACTGGCAAGAAAGGGTATAAAAGAAGAAAAACTAATGACATGGCCTCCTTGTTCACCTGATCTGAACCCCATTGAGAACCTGTGGTCCATCATCAAATGTGAGATTTACAAGGAGGGAAAACAGTACACCTCTCTGAACAGTGTCTGGGAGGCTGTGGTTGCTGCTGCACGCAATGTTGATGGTGAACAGATCAAAACACTGACAGAATCCATGGATGGCAGGCTTTTGAGTGTCCTTGCAAAGAAAGGTGGCTATATTGGTCGCTGATTTGTTTTTGTTTTGTTTTTGAATGTCAGAAATGTATATTTGTGAATGTGGAGATGTTATATTGATGTCACTGGTAAAAATAAATAATTGAAATGGGTATATATTTGTTTTTTGTTAAGTTGCCTAATAATTATGCACAGTAATAGTCACCTGCACACACAGATATCCCCCTAAAATAGCTAAAACTAAAAACAAACTAAAAACTACTTCCAAAAACATTCAGCTTTGATATTAATGAGTTTTTTGGGTTCATTGAGAACATGGTTGTTGTTCAATAATAAAATTATTCCTCAAAAATACAACTTGCCTAATAATTCTGCACTCCCTGTACATGTTTAAGACAGAAACTAAAAGTACTGGATCAAGGCTTGCATATATTAATCTCATGTCAAGTGAATTGATTAGTTTAAAATATATTTATAAAACTTAACAGCCATATCTCTCTGCACTTCCAGAGAATATAAAACACTCTTCTTAACCTGGGACAACTTGTTGACAAAATAGAAGAAGAGTGTTAGAAAGACAGTTGACTGAGGCTCTGAAGAGCTCCTGCTGTTGCGCCTGAAGGTGACTTTGCTCCGTGTGTGTGTGTGTGTGTAGTTTATCTGCTTGGATCACTACTGGGATAGAAAGCTGACAAGTCAAATGAGGCTATGTCCATCTCTTCACTGGTCCTCTCTCTCTCTCTCTCTCTCTCTCTCTCTCTTTCACCCTCTCTCTCTCTCACTCGCTCGCTTGTTCTCTCAGCTGTGTGACAGTTAATTGACATATTATCAGCCAATGACCTTGTGTCGCATGCGAATCCCCACCAATTAAAAACTAGGCCATTTCCTTGTCAACTCTGCGTAATGGAAATTCATACGGTCTACAATCTAATTGAGCAGGCACACACACACACCCTTGTGTACATACATACACACACACACCACAAACTCATGCAAACATGCAAACACAGACCAGCACTCCCGCACACAAAAGGCAATTGTGTGAAAGTAGATGTTCACCATATATTAAGCCGAGCATGGCAAGCATGTATACATCATTTCATTGCCTCAAAGAGCCAAAGAAATCATATAGAGGTCAGTGCATGTGTGTGTGTGTGTGTGTGTGTGTGTGTGTGTGTGTGTGTGTGTGTGTGTGTGTGTGTGTGTGTGTGTGTGTGTGTATGTGTGATTAACCTTGGAGGACAGTAGAAGGGCATCCAACTAACTTTTCAAGTCACTCAATCACAAAGAGGTGGCTGCAGACCGACAAAAAGAATGAGAAGAATGGAGCGGGAGAGACTGGGAGTGACAGAGATAAAGGCTGATACAGAGAGACAGATTGAAAGAGGTTAAAGATTCAGACAGACGGCGAGGGAGCGGGGCAAAGAGGCAGAGATGGCAGAAATTAAAGAGAAAAAGTATGGGGGACTGTGGGTGAGTGGCAGGGTTAGAGAACAAAAGAGAAATTTTCGAAGAGCATCTGTGTGTTGCTTGGTTACTGGGACACAATACAGTAGCAAAAGAGAGAAGCAATGAAAAAGGGAGGAATAATAAAAGACAGGAAACTGGTCCAGAAAGAGAAGGATGGGATAAAAAGAAATGACTGAAATCAGGAGAAAATCAAACAAAAAAGAAGGTAGTATTTAAAGAGCGGAATTATCTGTCTTTGTTGTTTGTGTGTGTGCGTGTGTGTGGGGGGGGGGGTTCTAAAGTATCCATTTCTATCACTTTTTGAGGTCAAGTTGCAGTGGTGAGGTAGCTCTGATATCTCTGTCCACAGCAAGGTTTTCTTGCTCTTCCTGGGGGATCGGGAAGCAATCAAAGGCCAGATGAGATACATAATCTCTCCCGCGTGTTCCGGGTCAAGCTTGAGGTCTCCTGCCGGTTGCATGGGCCAAAAAAAACCACCTCAAATGCACAGTGCCCAGGAGACATCCCGATCAGATGACTGAGCCACCTCAACTGACAGTCTTATTTTTTCAGTCACTGCCCAAAGTACACGGGCATAGCTGAGGGCTGGAACGGAGATCGAGTGGTAAATTGAAAGCTTTCCCTTCCAGCTCAGCTCCTGCTTCGCCGTCACGGTTTGGTACAACGTCCGCATCACTGCTTACACGGTGCCAATCTGCCTGTCCATCTCGTGCTTCGTTTTACCGTCACCTATGAACAAGACCCCAAGATACTAAAACTTGTTTACCTGGGGCAGCAGCTCACTCTTAAACTGCAGGGAGCAATCTACCATTTCAGACGCACTAGGAGAGGTTCCTCAAGCTTAAAGGTGCTGACTCTCATCCCAGATGCCTTAAGACCTGACCACAAAACACCCCCAGGTATTCTCAAAGTTCAAGTCTGCAAAGAGCAAAAAAGGCAATCCACAAATCTTCCAATTGTTCATGAAGATGAGCTTACAAATCAAATTTGTGACAAGGGAGACTGGCACCAGCTAAAAATGACTTTTGTGCAAAGAATAAAGGTATTCACTCCATTTTTATAGGGACTGGATGGTGTGAATATAAATAGACAGTTTCTATGAATGAGTAAGAGGAGTGCTTTATTCGTCTGGGCATTTGAACAGGTCACTGTGCAGCTAAGTGGATCAATGTTCTCCCAAAAGCAGTTGCGGGCTTAATTTACTTTTTTTTTTTCAAACTGCTACAACCTGTGGTTTTAAGGCACCAATTGAAATCACAGCCAATGTAAATCTGGGCTTTTGCCAAAAAGTGCTGCTGAGGGTGTTAATGTATCACCATCCACCAGCAATACCACGTACAGAGTGGCAAACTTAGAAGAACAGAGCTGATTTATACTTTACAGACGCAGCTGCTGGTGTGTAGAGAGAGGTGGAACAGTGAACGATTAAGCCTACTGTAATTGGTAAACATCTGAGGATGGATAACAGCTGAATAAGTGAGGACAAAGTCATAGGATTTCCCTGTGTTTATGTTTTTCTTTTTTCTAAGCAAAAAAATAATATATATTTTTTATGTTTATGGCCATGGAGGTAAATTTAGGCCTGGCAGAAACCCTGAAAGTATCATACACAGGAGGCACACAACTTCAATTTCATGTTGGATGTTGGGGGGTCATAGAGGGTCAAATGTCTATAGCAGTGATGTCCTGAGGCAACAAACCACATTTTCATGCCTTACACTGGCCCTTTAAAAAAAAAAACTTTTTTTTTCAAATAATGCTACCAGGCACATCTCTTTCCAATAAAATGATGAGTTGAAGGTGGTGTGACTTTCATTTGGGGGGGGGGGGGGGGGGGGGCAGGACCCGTTTCTGCAAGCTGCACTACATGAGAGACATCTCCATTAGGAGGCAAGATAAAGATCACTATTTTACATGTTTATAGTGAAATAACTGTATATTAAAAAAAATACGTGTATGTGCATGAATATGTTAAGAAGCATATTTGATTGTTTGTTCTACTTTTTTAAATTTATTTATACAGTAAAACTGTTAATCTTCATTCGTTGCCTCAAGGCAACACTGCGCAGTTAGCCCAATTTTTTTCAGGCAATATAATGCATTTGCATATGTGTGTAGAGATGTGTTTGTGTGCATTTATATGATCTTAGTCAATGTTTTTTACTTTACAATCTACTCATAATTACAGGACATGGATGTAAAAACCTTTTATGTAAGGAAACCAAGGGAATGTGCACTTTCTGTCCTCAGAAAGTGAGGACAGTGAGCTTTCAGGGAGTGACATTGAAGTAGAGGAGTGGATCCCTGAATGAGGTTTGAGGGACAATTAGGAGCTCAGGGGTCAGTTGGTAAAGTAACTGTGTCTTTGTGTGTGTTAGTGCCCACATAGCAAGCAGGTCTGGCCAGGATCTGGTATCAAGTCGGCACTTTGAGTAATCTGGGAGAGTAGAAAAGCGCTATATAAAAATCAGTCCATTCACTGTCTGAACAGAGTTTCGGCATGTTACTTTTGCACTGTTTTGCATGTTCCGGCACATGTTGTTATTGCATGGCTTGATCAAGGTACACATTATGCTGACATCTGGGGCCAGAGCTGAAACTGTTCTGGGCCAGCACAGGGCCAGCACTGTGTCTACAACTGGCCCGTGGCTGCACACCACCTACAGATGGCCCACATACCACAATGAATAACGGCCCTTTGGTGGCCCAGATCAGGTTTGCCAGAGGTAATCCACACATGGGCCAGCACAGGACGACCAGGGTGTCTGAAACTGGCCTTGTGCTGGCCCATGTGTGGGCCACCACTGGCAAACCAGGTCTGGGCCACCAAAGGGCCGTCATTCATTGCGGTATGTGGGCCATGTGTAAGCACATTGTGTGGGCGCAATACACACGCAGCTGCTGGTGTGTAGAGAGAGGTGGAGCAGTGAACGATTAAGCCTACTGTAATTGGTAAACATCTGAGGATGGATAACAGCTGAATAAGTGAGGACAAATAGTGTTAAGTCATAGGATTTCCCTGTGTTTATGTTTTTCTTTTTTCATAGATGCTTTTCTAAGCAAAAAAATATTATTTTTTTTTATGTTTATGGCCATGGAGGTAAATTTAGGCCTGGCAGAAACCCTGAAAGTATCATACACAGGAGGCACACAACTTCAATTTCATGTTGGATGTTGGGGGGTCATAGAGGGTCAAATGTATATAGCAGTGATGTCAACTCATTTTACATCGCAGGTCACATACAGCCCATCTTGATCTTATATGTACAGACCAGTAAAACTGAAGTTTAACTACATTTTTACTATATGAGATATCTTAATATAAGCCAACAAAGCACAATTTCAACAGTTTGTCTCGGTTTTTCTGCACAATAAAGAAATACAGCTGTAGTAAATGAATGAAATCTGTCAACATGAGTCCTTAGGCTTAAATTGTAAGAAGAAAATATGTAAAATTACAGAAATCTATCATTTAATTATTTGGTGCATTGTGAATGACCATGAGGGGGATCTTTATTAGCAGGAAAAGCTATAAATCTCAAGAAAATATAGTTAAAAGTCCAAAATTTATATCCTCCTTCACATTTTCCAAAGCCATCCAGTGAGACAGATTGGAGTTTTCACCAGGACGATTCTGGGCCCTGGGGCCTTATGTTTGACACATCTGGTTTATAGGATGTGAGCACCAAACACAGGCTGTCAAACCCCTCACATGGCCAGACACAATCTGAAGTATACTCAAAGTTTTCCGCTTCCCAGAGTTTATGTTAAAGCATGTATGATTTGTTACAGTGCTGCCCACCAGCAGTAGCGAGGGGGAGGGGTGGGTCACTATTTCAAGAAGACTGTCACCACTGGCAGAGAGAATGTGATTGAGAACAGAAGCATCGCTAATGATTTTCAGTCACTGCAGCAGTGCGGATCACTGGTTCATGTGTATTTATGCAGCGCTGCTGAGCCACAAAAGATGCATGAAGAAATAAAAGATTTTAATGGGGGGAACGCGGTTGGAAAACTGTCTTTGTGTCTGATCTATGAGCACTCGCAAAATATTTCCCATATTCTGCCAACCTGTAGCCATTGTGCAGAATCTTCAGCTGAAGACAAATTAGCATTTAAATGAGGCAAGTTATTTTCCTTTTACGCCCGCTCTAAATTACTAACGCAATAGCTTTGATTGAGACGAGAGGAGGGAGACTGGTGGCTTTTTTAGTGTTATTGACCCAGAAAAGGTTGAGTGAGCATACTCGCTCATTTTCAGCAACACCACTGCATCAAAAAAAAACCTCACATGGCCACGCTCGCTCACAGCCGAGAGCTGCAGCTCAACGGCCTACGACCACAGCCACCAGTGTTTGGCACTGAACAGCTTGACTGATGCTCGCTGTCTTGCCTAAAGGAGCACTCCAATGATTTTCAACCTTATCTCTTACAATGTACGTGTCACAGGGAGATACGTTAATGCACCTGCGCACTCGGCAGGACCCACTGTGTCTTGTAGGAAGTGCTCTGTTCACCTCCCCAAATCGTGCACAGGATGATGCAGTTCTGGGCTAATAAGCAGCAAGAATACATCAATCTTCTCAAAGTTCAATGTGGACATGTTGAGAAGAGTGTATTTTTCAAGAAATACTCTATAATTAACTTCTCCTTTCAAAGCTGTTTATTGGGGAATTCTTTGAGGCTATTATTTGAGGTTTCAACACGAACAGAGGTTGTTGTTATTGTGTGTCAATAATGCAGGCTGTATGAGAAGATTCTGCAGCTATGACACGGCGCATACTTGAGAGTCCTATCATGTCTGAATGAAGCCATAGCAAACAAATATACACCGTAAGTCATGGACACCTATGTCAGAATGGCATAAAATCATCACAATAAGAGAGAAGAGTCCAGAAATCCAATACATTCAATTTCTTAGATCACAGATTAAATAAAAATGCATCAGTTTCTGAGCTTTCCTCTTAGCGGTACTCTGAATCCTTTAGAACAGGACATGCATTCAAATGCAGCTACACTTCCTAACATGCTTTGCACAATACAACAAGGCTATCTCTGTCATCATGTTAGACAGCAGTGATATTATCAATGCATACCTTCTTTTGCTTGTGCAGTGTTGCACTGCATATAAAGTCTTTGTTGCGCCGTGACACATACAGGTATGCTTAAAGCAGAGCGATGCTGAATCCCACTTGTCTCTGAAGCACCTAGATTGCTGTTCTCAGAGTCGGTACACACCTGCCTCTTCATGTATTTGGAGACAACGCGAAGTCCCTCTTTTGTGTTGAAATGACCAAATGTTTTGGTAATGCTTGGCTCAAGAAAAGAAAGGAAATTTGCTCTCTTTCTGGAGTTTTGCATTTGTTAAAAGTCAGTTTACTCAAATACCAGGGAGTCGGTCTGGGCAGGGGTGGGGGTGGGAGAGAAGCTCTCCTGACTGGAGAGCAAAAGGGATCTCGTTAATATCCCCCATGCCTGGCAATTGAAAACGTGTGGACAGGGACACATTCTTTCTATCTGGGAGGTCACTTGGAAATAGACTGCTGAGTAACCTTCTCTCTGCCCCTGACTGGAAGGCTGTCTTTTTCTCTCTTTAGATTTCTACTGCTCTGAGCCCCGACTGCGAAACTCCATAAAGAATGATGGATGCTGATGGAGACACATGGAGTGGTGATTATGGATCATAGCAGAGTATCGAGGAAGGACAGAGAGACAGACATAAGTACGGAAAGAAACCAAGAAAGAGGGGGGATTCAGAATGGTTAATGACACAACTGAATCCTTCTATTTTTTATTTATTTATTTATTTTTGTATGTGATGCAGTTGCGCCACTGAGTGGTGGAATATGAAACTACTACCACTGAGGTTGTTACAAACATGTATGACAATGTTCAAAGTAAATCTGAAAATCATACAAAAATTAGGTTCTTACCTTAAAAATAATGTTACAGTGCATTTTTTAAATAAATTGTCCACCCATTTGTCCATTTGTCAGATACTCAGAATGTGGAGTTTTGATACTATTTAAATGGTCTGACTTTAAACGCTTTTGCCTGTTGCTATAATGGAATAAACAATATAAAGTAATGAACAAAGTGCACAATCACTGTATTCAGGAAAATGAATTACACACAAGTGCTGAGGCAACGTGTGGAATTAACACAAGGCTTTATATTCATGAACGAAACTTAGAGGAAAAGTGATTTAAAAGCCTTGAAGCCTGTGGGTTTAAAACTTCCAGATGGAGTACTTCACAGTTTGGAGGCCCTGAGAGCAAAAAGTCTGTGTGACCGTTAGTCTCAAAGTGAGGCGCAGGAACAGTAAGAAGAACCTGCCACTGCCTGCTCTCTGACTTACAGCGGACAAGAAATTTAGCAATTTAGATAATGTAACTCAGACTTCCTGAGGGAA
Source organism: Simochromis diagramma (assembly GCF_900408965.1). Classification (NCBI taxonomy): domain Eukaryota; kingdom Metazoa; phylum Chordata; class Actinopteri; order Cichliformes; family Cichlidae; genus Simochromis; species Simochromis diagramma. The sequence goes on along the minus strand of NW_024387523.1, from coordinate 8,354,577 downwards.
GAGAACAAGTAGATCACTGGTAGGGGATAGGCTGAAGCCTTTTAATCACATCTGACAAGTAAATGGGTGTGGAATGCATCAGGGGAAAAGTTCTGCCCTCGCGGTCATATATTTTAAATGGCGCCTGACATACTGTTCCACCCAGAGGCTCAGAAACACACACTAAGTATTTCATTACTCTGGGAAACTTGTTGTAATACAGATCGCTTCTGTTCAAGCACGCTTTTTTACAGAGCACCAGTCAGAAAATAAAATAGTGAGTCCCCAAAATAAAACTAAATGATGAAACACCAAATATTAGATTCCATCACAGGTGTAAGCATTTAGATACTTTATTTTATATTTTCTCTAAGACTGCAATAATACTCTGTCAAGTAGAAGACTTGTATTAAAGAGAAAAATTAAATAAAAGTGAAATATTATTTTGAGTGCCTCGCAATGAGGTGGCAACCTGTCTTTATGATGGGTATATGCTCCAGGAATGCCGTGATGCAGATAGGCAGTTAAGAAAAGTAGATTAAAGTATTATCAGTTAGATTATTAATAAAGGTGCACTGATGCAACATTTTACTGTTGTATCAGACTGAGGTAGAGTTTTGACCTCAGTCTCAGTTCAATTCTGGGACAATCCATTGCAACAAGCTTTGAAATTAAATGCTTAAATAAATACTTAATTTGCAGAAGGACTAAATTGTGGGCATTGATTTTTTAGACTGTTCATGTCACAGTGAATGTCAAATCTTGTGGAGAAGCATTACACATTTTATTGGGTCTAACAGCCCGTCCAACCACATGAAAGTAACAGATCTTTGGGGTCTAATTCCTGGCCACTAAACTCAAACTTAGCAATTCACCAAGTGCACAGATCATTAAGGGGAGAGCTTCTAGTAAAGGGTTGAACTAGTAACAATACCTGTTACTAATTCAACCAAAGTCTTGTGCAACGGAGTCTGTGATCTAACACGTCATCTTTTATAACTTCAAATGTAACCCAAGAGGCAAGCCGCAAGCAAGAGGCACAGTCATTGGTGTACAGAGAGTTCAGCTGAGGAGAGATGCACCGCAGATGAGGTGAGGGTCACACTGGATACAGGAAGTCTAATTATATCCAGCTGAAGATTTATGAAGTGATGTTCAGCTGGGAAATTTGCCCACAGAGCACTTCCAGAATTCATATATTCCACATACAATATCCTGATGAGGTTAGAGGGCCTCTCAGACAAATTGTAATCCTCTATTTACACAGCAGATACTTCAGGCTAACTGCAAAGGACCAAGGACTGAGACTGTAGTGCATGCAATGAAGGAAATTTCCAAGAGGGCCAAGGACTTCATAAGACCCTGATTTTATGAAGTTACATTCAGGAGAGCTTGATCATAAGGGAGCCTGACCCCATTTATTATTACAGTGTAGGGATCATGAACTCATTTAGAGACAAACAGGGTAGATGTCACAGCGGCCTTTGTAGAATTGGTCAAAGAAAAGGCAAAAAACAAATGGCTACATCAGAGCACTAAGACTATTTCAGAGGTACACCGAAGGCATGAAGGTAAAAAAATAAAATCAGTTATCGCTTTTGTATTTTGCCTGCCTGAGGTTATGTAAGATAAATTGGTGCTAGCTTTCGAATTGTTTCACCCTCAGGCAACCCTCCATGAGCCTGCACTGACAAGGGTACCATTCTCGCTCTGACTGTTTAGCACACAACCTCTGTGAAATTCTCACATGTGGAAAATGTAATTAAAGTAAATGGTGCATGCATGAACTCTGTTTTAATGAGCAGAAATCCAGGAAAAGATTTCCTAGCGTTTAGGGAGTTAATCAGTTAGTTCTGCATGATAATGAGAAGACAGTCTTACAATAAACAGGCCCTAGCTCAGTTTTATATCTGTTTTAATTGGGCCAGTTGGGTCAGGGATGCTTGGGATCCAGGTGGGCAACAACTGTGAGGAAAAATGTATGGTGCGTGTCCCTACATTGTTTGCCGAGATGAGGCAAAGTAGTGGCAGGGATATTTGACTAAAGCTAAATAAATTCTTTGTGTCCTAGCTCTGTTGTTTAAATCAGTCCCTTCATTGTCAGAAATATTACCACGCTCCGCATGCATAGATGTCAGTTTCACCAACACAAGCTGTAAAATAAATTCTATTGCTTTTACACAAAGATGCGAAATTGCTCACAGTTGTTCTTTTGGGGCCTTGAAACCAAAAGAAGCCTGCTCAGAGTGCAAAGGCAACACAGCTGAGTTGAAGTTCAATATCCAAACAATCCGAGTGGCACAGGAGGAAGAGTGCTGGTAAGATGCAGTGGATGAGGAGGAGGACAAGAAGTAATTTCATATGCAATTCAAGCAACTTTGATAAACCCGATCTTTTTTTGTAGAATGGTAACAATGGAAGCGGGAGAATGAGTACAGCCCAGTCACTGCAGACTCTCTATGGAAAAGGAAATTCATATCTTCTCTTAACAGCAAGAGGCTCACACAAAACAATGCCAGCAACTGAGAGATGCTGAAGATTGTGTCAATTTGAAGCCATTTCCCCACTGGACACGTCCTCTAACAGGGTGGACATGAAGCATCAGGTCAAAGACTGCACACAAAAAGTAATACAGGTGCAGAATTAATTTGTGTTTTTTAAAGTCTTATTTGGAGGGAAAAATTGTTTTCGGAGGACAAATATGTCATGCCGTTTTTTCTCCGTGACAGCCAAATAAGCCGTGATCGTATAGTGGTTAGTACTCTGCGTTGTGGCCGCAGCAACCCCGGTTCGAATCCGGGTCACGGCAGTTTTTCTCTCATTTCCCAAGAAAAGATAAAGAGTGCGCACTGCTGAAAGCAGGGGATGTTTGTATACTTTCTACTACTGCAGTGCACAATAAAAAATGTGATCCAAATGTTCGAAATGCACCCGTGAGCAGTGCAAAAGGGCGATCTTTGCTGACAGTAGCATTTCTTAATTGTAAATGCTTTTTTATACCCGCTCGGTTCTGCTTGGGTTAGAGAGATGTAAATTTCATCAGCAGGCAGGCAGTGAGGGCAAGAATCTCACTAGAATCTGATGTAAGAGATTTTATACCGAAATGCACCAACTACGCATGCGCCCCAGGCAGTGGAAAGGACTTCAAAGAACTAAAACAGGAATGACCTCTCTGCAGTGCCTGCGTCCGCAACAGACTATATAAAGGCTTGCGCGGTATCAAAAAAAATCTAGATTGGCCTTTTCTCTAGATTAAAAAAAATAGTGCGAGATTTAGACTTTAACTTACATTTTCTCGCTTATTCTTGTAGATGTAGAAACACTATATGGACACTCAAATAGTTGATAGTGTTTAGCGCTATATAAGGAGCTAAACGAGAGAAAGAGGTTTTATGAAAACAAGTTTTGGTTCAGTTGATTTTATTATTATGGAAATGGAAGGACGAGCAGACTGATGCAGACACAACGGCATCTTTTTTTTTTCTTGTAACTTTAATTATTGATGCACGTTAACATCCGTGAGCATTAATGAAAGATTGAAAGATTCTTATTAGTTTGTTGAAACCCATATATTGATTGCATTGTTAGTGGATGATAAGGTTCCCGAAAGCAGCTCGGACAGTGGCAAGCCGTGATCGTATAGTGGTTAGTACTCTGCGTTGTGGCCGCAGCAACCCCGGTTCGAATCCGGGTCACGGCAATTACTAATGTCTCCAATGTCTGTTTCAAGTTTTAGTTGCGTCCGCTATTACTGCTGCTTTATTGTCTGTGAGAAAGTTTTTTAGTTGTGTTAAAACTTTCATGGGAGTTAACTTTAGTACATCAAAAATAGTGTGAAATATTAATACTAGAAGATTTGGGGGGAAAAATACACCAACTTGGTGTTAAGAGACCTTTAAAACACATTACTAGACAACTTAAAAGAATAAAAGGTCGACACTGAGACAGTGATACCCTTGAGCCAATTTCACAAAAAAGTACACAGCTAGGGATAAATATTTAACTAATTTCAGTGGACTATGTACTCTACATGAACACTACTTGTGTTAAAATGCACATCAGTTAGTGTAACTGTGGCCCTCGAAGCAGATGCTTTTAAAACACATTCTACAGTAATAGTTTGCAAAGAATGATTCAACATAGCCAAGAACTGAGTGAAAAACTTAAATTATCACCAGTTACTTGTGCCACTGTATCATAGAAATGTTGTTCAGTAAATGATAATTTCACACCACTGTTCTCTAACATCCTTAACATCATCAGCAGGAGTATTTTGTCAATGCCACATTTCTTTGCATCTTGGTTATGAAACAAAGAAATGAGATGGATGTTCATCAATAAGGAATTCAGACTAGGTGGTAAATTCTGCAATGTAAAACAAAGACATCCAAACTTGTGAATGTCTTCTTTTTTTGTTTTGTTTACCCTAGTAGATTTGATGTTTGGAAGTCATTATAATAATTTTGAATTTGAAGTGCACTTTTAGATTTTGAGAATAATGGTTAACATTTGTAATATCTGCCTTCAGGAAAAAGCTTTATACACATTTCCGAGAGTAGCTGGTTTATTCATGGGATGTGAAACTTCTGCATCTTAGAGGAAAACTTTTCATTTTCAAATTAACTTTCATAAATGAAAGTGGGTGGGTATAACTCATGAAAAAAAATTAAGATGTTGGATTGATGCACAAGGTATATTGTGCAAGGATCTACAAATGTAACATCTGTACGAGTACGTGTCTTTCAGCTTGCTTTTAAGAATGCAATTCTTTACCATTGGACTCCCTGTTGTGGAACCAAAATTGCTGAGTGCAAGGATTCTTTAGCCATAAATAACTCATAACTGAAGACAAAACTACATAAGGTGCACCATGCAATGACCTCAAAGAACAGTAACACTGCATATTAACTTGGCAATAAGCTGCTGTTCATGGACTTTGCTCTTAGCTCTTTCTATAGCTTTGGGGCCACCAAAACTTAAAACAAAAACACATTGTTCTAACATTTAAACAAAAACAGTGATAACAGAAGTCAAAAAATAAAGGTAGTAGTCAGAAATTTCTCTTTTTGGGCTCCAAGTGAGTACAAGAAAGTGGGGTCGGAGATTCTTCAGATACCCGGATGTTCAAGGTTACTCTCTCAGGCGTTTAATAAAGACTTTAAGAATTTTAACTCTCATGAGTAAAACATATCAGTGCATGGAGCCAAAAATATTTTTCTTCCTTCAAAATATTTCTCAGACACCTGCAGTTTCCTATTTGACCATGGAGTAGTGAACTGTGGTTAGGGTTTTGTAACTAGAAAAGCACAATAAATAAATATCTGTAATAAAATGACAACTTTCCATGAAAGATCAAGATTCACTGAATACAAATTATGGAATTACATCAAATAAAATGATGATTTCTTGATTTTTTTTTTTTTCCCTTTAAATAAGTAGATAAATAATTTCAAACGAAATATTGATATTTATTCCCGCTCCAAGTGCGCCAGTGACGTCAAATCTCGCGGCATCACTTCCCCAAATCTCGCTGGAGAAACTAACAAGGAAGCGAATGGCGGAAATGTAGAGCCACCTCACGCTTTCAGTTAGTCATTTTTGGATATAGCTCTTTCTTTTCTTCTTAAAAGCAGAACCGAGCCCAGAGTCCAGCAGATGTCTTCAGGCGAAAGCACTACGCGGTTCTGAAGAAGCGATGCGGTCGCTTTGAGTCGCCTGACAGGGTTTGTAAAGTGGATGGACGGATGGGCAGTCAGTGAGCCAGCTGAGAGCGTCCTGTCACCGACAGCCTGCCAGTTTAAACACCGGTGATGTGTAACGTTAATATGGGGGGTTTACTTATTTTATGTGACTTAAAAGCAAAGTGAAACAGAATTCGTTCAGGATTAGCGTCACTAAAGCTGTGGGTTCAAGGTAGCACATCATCCCCACACAGAAAAAGCAAATGCAGATCCGACCATATGGGAAAAACTGACAGCAGGTGTATCATAGTTTGAGTTGGTTAAAGAGCTTCAGAGTGCCTGAGCAGCAGACAGTTTAATGCTTTTACCATCAGTAAAAAAAACAGGTGTGCCGGTGTTTACTGCAACTTGACGCAGAAGTAAACCAAACAATCTGTGGGAGACCTGAGTCTCCAGTGTGCTAACAATGATTCTGTTATTTAGATGTGTAGTACTATATATTTTTCCAGACAGTATCAGATCAGTTCACTACATCACCTGCCATTTAATCTCTCTAAATATGAGGGCCTCCTTTCATCCTGCTAATGACTTGTTTGTAGGGTTGCCAACTCCCTGAAAAATAAATAAGGGACACCTCATGGCCAGGGCTGGGCGACCCGATTGTCTGCACCCTTCCCAGTGTGAGGAATTTTTTTAGCTCTTTTTTTTTTTTTTTTTTTGGTGTGTGAAATTATTTTTTTAACCTTTTGACAAAGTGCTTCCCTTTTCAGCTCAATACTTTTGTTTCTAAATACAGAACGATTCTGTTTTTCAAGGGACGGTTGGCAACCCTACTTGTTTGTGTGGTACAACCGGGATAAAACTGGAAGAGCAAGTTTTGGCAACTGTTCCTGACCAGCTGTATCCCATATTCATTAAAACGATTGGCAAATAAACTCTTTATCTTAATTTATTTTTTCTTTCTAAGACTAATCTGAGACAAGTGACAAGTCAGGTGATTGAGACAATTGTCTGATCCCTAATTGGCGTTTAAAATTAGTTGAGTTTTGAGCTTCATACTTAAATCGAATGTAATGCCTCATTTGCAGACATATGGCCCTGCCGCTCAGTTAGCCGAGGGAGACGAGGAAACGACGCGAGCATCATGTTTCTGAAAACATCGTTCACCACCCTGATCGTGGGGGTGTTTGTGGTCTATGTGCTCCACACCTGCTGGGTGATGTACGGGATCGTGTACACCAAACCCTGCAACAACCCCAAAGGTGCCAACTGCATCACACCCTTCCTGGCTGGGAACCCCAAACTGCAGGTCAGTTGTGAGCAAGGATGGTCGCACCGGTCATGCATGAGTCTGGTTTCTCTCTTTGATGTGGATGCCTGACATGTTCGTCTTTGTTCGTTAGCTGAGCATCTACACCACACTGCGGTCGAACGCAGAAGGAGGCCATACTCTGATCCACAAAGAGGAGAACTTTGATGTCAACAGCAAGTTTGAAAGGTTGGTTGTTTGGGGAGGGGTTAAGAGATTCACGTTTATTATCTTAACAGAAGTAAAACCTATGAGATAAAAACAGACACTGAATTGAATGCGCAGCCTCTTGTGGTATGAAACTGTGTTACATGGAGATTTGATTGAAGCATTCTGAAAAACGGATTTCTTTTTTAAGTTCTGTTTTAAATTTCGTTTCTTTCTTTTCCATGTTTCCCACAGGACAATCAATGTCTCCCTACCTAAGAAAACCCGTAATAATGGAACTCTATACGCACTAATATTTGTCCATCAAGCTGCCCACGATCCGTGGCACGATCCACGACAAGTTCACTTGGTTGCTCAGCTCACCACGTACATGGTCCCTAAACCGCCTGAAATCTCTCTGATATCTGGGGAAGATAAAACAAAGGTACCATACTGTCTCTGCTACTGCTGAAAGTCAACACACAGAAAGTTAACAGCTATGTAGTTTTTCTTTAAAAAGATCCTCATATATGCAGAAGAATTGTGCCGTTTTATCAAGCTTTAATCAGATCACTAAACTCCTATCCTGTTTGTGCGCTCGCGCAGGGTCAGAAAGAAGGCCAGCAGAAGAAGCTGCATGATGCAGCGGCAGGGGGCGGAGCCAGAGCTGGAGCCACCTCTGTGTCAGACCATCCAGTTTCACACTGGCGCTCCCGCCTCACTGTCAACATTGTCGGCGACCACTTCCTCTTTGACAGAGAATACCTCCCAAATGATGTCCACAGATACCTCAGAGTGTAAGATGGCGGCTACACAAACACAAATGGCACTATGACAGGAAATAGATATCCAAGTTGTTGTTGTTTTTTTTTGTTGTTGTTGTTTTTAAAGAAGAGGTTTAAAAGAGGTCCACAGTTTGGGAGCTCTAACCTAAGGCCCAGCCACTTTAATTTATTAGCCAAGACCTAGAAATAGCCAAAAGGGGTGTGGCATGTAAAGGGTTAAAAGGTGACTATTCTAATCCAGGCAGTTGCTTTCTGATTCAGCCGCAACCGGTGAAGTGGGCCATGACCGATGCCGACATAAAGAGCATTTCAATAGTGGAGGCGAGAAAAAGAAAGGATGCTTTGAGCTGTACTAGCTGTACTTTTAACGGATTACAGGCTTGTCGTGACGATCAAAGAGTTCATAAAATGTTTTATCTGTATGTGTTCCAGGTTTCAGAATGGGAAGAAGGTGGTGTATCTACCTCTGCTGTTTGTTGATGAGCTCAGCAACCGGGTCAAGGACCTCGTGGTAAGTTTTCAATTTTAAATAAATATTATGCAACAGACTGCAACTCCCTGTCAGGTAGTCCCAGTGGCAGATTTTCAAATGCAATGCTTTTTTTCTATTCATCTTATTTGCTCACGGAACCTGATTAGAGGACAATGAGTTTATGAGGCCACAATAATGATGTGTTAGTGAATGCATGGCTGAGAAGCACGTTATAGGAAACGTTGAAAATATTTTTTTTTTCCCATGTTTTTGTGTGTAGGAGATCAACAGTACCACTACAGAACTTCCTCTGATCATCTCCTACGACTCAATCTCTCTGGGCAGACTTCGATTCTGGATCCACATGCAAGACGCCGTTTACTCTCTGCAGCAGTTCGGTATGCTAATCTTCCTGGTTGCTTAACTTCACACGTTCACTGCAGCCCTGAACTTTTCTAGACATTACCTGATCGAGCATCCTGTGCGAACGCAAAGTTTGAAGTTCACCTCCTACTATAAGTGATGTATGATTGCACAGTGTGGTGCATTTAGTCTATCTGCATCCTTCAGATCGAGCTTCAGCCAGGTTTCCTGATCATGTCTACACACCTAAATGCAGTGCGGTTTTCTGTATCTTTTTTTGCAGGGTTCACAGAGAAGGATGCTGATGAGATTAAAGGGATCTTCGTGGATACCAACCTGTATTTCCTGGCCCTGACTTTCTTTGTAGCGGCTTTCCACGTGAGTGTGGCTGCAGACTTTTAGAGTGTACTTTGAATCCTTAAGTGAGCTGTTCATTTCAGTTCACAGTAGGAAACGTTTTTATCATTACAAGATATCACATATAAGTAAAGCTTGGGGTAATAAGTCACCTAACTGGGTCATTTTAAGGTCAAATAAAGATGCCAGTCTTAACTCTGAATGCTCTTTCAGCTCCTCTTTGACTTCCTGGCCTTCAAAAATGACATCAGCTTCTGGAAGCAGAAGAAAAGTATGGTGGGAATGTCCAGCAAAGCAGGTTTGTTAGCTTCACGGCACTGTTTCACCTTCTCACCAAACCCCTTCAAAATCCAGTTTATACAGTTTATATGGGCATAAAGAATCACCATGAATACATTTGTGGTTAGTGGCTAAATAAACTGCTCCTAGTAGAGTGTGTGAATGTCACCCTGTAATAAGGCTTTGACAAATGTGCAGAACAGGTGAATCTACAATATTTTTTTTCATATTCTGAATCTGCTGGTTGGCCAGCAATTTTTCACCCACAAGGATTATAAGAGAGAGCGCTTGTACCTTAATAGTTTTTGAATCATTTTGGCTTTGCAGTGACAGATCCACAGAACCGGCACTGTGGGACCTCTGATTTATGGGTTTTTAGAGAAGTGGCAGCTGAGAAAAAACAACAAAAAACACAGTGTAACTGTATAACCCTACAAATGTTTCCCAGTGTTGTAAGATTACACAAAAGGCTTTTAAAACATGTGGGATAAAGTGTTATCAAGAGACTCGAGCTGAACCAAATGATCGGTCATCAGTGTCAGTTTGGGAGAGCCATTTACTATCTCACATTTTCTGTTGTTTGCTTCTATTTCAGTGCTGTGGCGCTGTTTCAGCACCATAGTGATTTTCCTCTATTTGCTTGACGAGCAGACCAGTCTGCTTGTCCTCATACCTGCAGGGATCGGCTCTATGATTGAAGTAAACACACACGCGCAATTAAAAATGAATTTAAACACACACAAAATGACCATTTATTCTCACTTCAGATTTGATTAAAAGGTGATTACGTGATCTGTAATAATGTGGGGGCTTTTTTTTTTTTTTTTAAGGTTTGGAAAGTGAAGAAAGCCTTTAAGATTCAAGTTTTCTGGAAAGGAGGCAAACCCACATTCCTGGTATGTGTGCATGTGTCTTTATCTGTAATCTTTTTTTTCTGTTATCAGCCACGTATCTACGTCTTTGTTGGTATAGACTGGGCCTTTGGGAGGTGGCTACACAATTATACACACGAAATTGAGCATGCCTGCTTTAAAATGCTGTGCAGTACACAGTGTTGTATAAAAGTCTTTAGCAACTCTTTAGCTGCACTTGGATTTTTTTTTTAAGGCTTGAGCAACAGTTCTCCAGGCTTTTTGGAGCTCTTTGAAAGTTTGGACATTGGCTACTTTTTCACTAATTTTCAGTCCAGCCCGAACCTGAACATTTCAGAAGGGGGAAAAAAACATTTTCAGATGAATCTTAATTTGTTTTTAACACTGAACTCAACGATCATTCAAGCATGCAAAAGACACCTCAGAGGATGAACCAGTTTTGTGGACGCATAACAGACAACTTGGCAAAGAAGCAATTTAAATTTTAATCTTTAGGCACTTTCTTAGTAGCAGCGTGTTGCAAAAACATGTCATTTGTTGTCATGTCTTTAGCCAAATATACAAAACACCAGAAGCACAGTTTAACATAAACTCAAATAAATTTGTATTTTTGCACCAACAAGGTGATTCCCAAAGTGCTATAAGCCAGAAGCTTGGCATATCTCAGCATGGTGTGCAGTGTGTCCTTTAAAAAACTTGAGGAAACTGACCAAATGAAAGGCAAAAGAAGGTGGAGCAGACCTAAAAATTATGTACCTACAGTTGCTGTCAAGAAGCCAGTTTTAAGGGAACTTGGGAGAAAAGGTCTTGAGGTGTGATGAATCCAAATCGCAAATTTCTGGTTATTTGCTGAGGATGTCAGGAGATGGGCACAACATTGAGTGTCAGTTAAGAGCTTTAAATGTCTTTCCAGAAGCCTGGATCTGAAAACTACTTAAAGAAATTATGAGAAATCTTGCCTAAGAGTTCAGGCTATGTTAAAGAATAAAGGTGGTCATACCTGTACATTCTGTTTTTTGCCTTATACACTGTAATTCCATATGTTTAAATAGATATTTAAATAAAAGTACAACATATACGCATCCAGTTATTTCCTATGCCAGGAAGGCTCTGGGTTAAGGAGTAGAGACCAGTCTTACACAGCCTGTGCTAGAACATCCGACTCGCTCTTAAATTATCTGACATGTTGACTCAAAGTACCATTTTTCTCTAACTGCTGCTTTTTTATCTGCTGGTTTTATTCTCTTATGGTGCTTTCTGCTATAATAATATTTGTATTCAATTAAATTACTGTCCTTTGACAAAGCACAGAGCAGATAATGGAACTTTAGCCATGTTAATAAATTAAAAAGATAAATGTTCATGCAGCATTGTAGGCAGGATAATACATGCTTAATAGAAAACATGACAATCCTTTCTTATAAATGTAAAACGCTACATCGAGGCGCTTGAGTTTATAATCGTCCTTGTCGGCATTTTTCCTTAATTTCTGCAGCACTGACCGCAGCAGTAGAGATTTTTAAAATGTGAGTGAAAACATGTGTCGAGTGTGCTAATGAGTGTTTCTGCTCTGTTACAGTTTGGAAAGTTAGATGAATCTGAGAGGAGAACGGAAGAATATGATACCCTGGTAGGGCACGAGACAATTAATTATCAGTTGTTTCTTTGCGATATGAGCACTTACGCTGATTGCCTCTTTCTTTATTTTTCTGTAGGCCATGAAGTATCTCTCATACCTCCTTTACCCACTGTGTATCGGAGGGGCAGTGTATGCACTAATATTTTTACGATATAAGAGGTAGGAGTCTGCGTATGTGTAAGTAACAATAACGGGATACTGATTGACTCAGTCTGACAGGTCATCACTCATTTTGATTGTGTATCTTTCTGTTGTAGTTGGTACTCGTGGCTGATTAACAGCTTGGTGAACGGTAAGGTGCTCTATACTCTTAGCACACGCACAAAATACTTCTGTCCATAACAGTCATAATCAATTCTCCTGTGTTTTTCTTCACTTTATAGGTGTTTATGCATTCGGGTTCCTCTTCATGCTTCCTCAGCTATTTGTCAACTATAAGGTCAGTTTTACTTTGAAGTTACTGATTCACAAAAATCAGTAACCCACGCAATCTGTGTAATAAATGCATACATTAAAACCTAACAATAAAATGCCACAGTGTGCAAACTGCAGTTTATTTACCATAACAAAACAGCGCAGTAGTCATGACTGATTATTCAGCTCTGTTCTTTATTTAACAGCTGAAGTCTGTTGCCCACTTGCCCTGGAAAGCCTTCATGTATAAGGTAAAAAATAAATTTCCTGTTGTTTTCTGAGTGGTTTAGCAAATGGATGGTAAGGCCTCAGTAACACAGGCTGAGAGACTGATTGGTAACCTAAGGAAAAATGCGTGTTCTGCGAGTGGTTGCTGGCAGTCACTAGATAAAATCGGCCACAAAGAGGGTGCTGCAAAAATCCCGTTTTAATGGTTTTGATCTCAAGGCGGATGGCACGGTCGCCTGTAGTTTGCACGGAAGACGTCCACTTGTCTGCACGCACTTGCCAACTTCTCTCCGAAGGGTAGCGAAACTGTGACGTAAATAGAAACCGAGGCAATTTGCCTAAAATAAATAAGTGAGCATTTGGAATGCTGTTGTTTGCAGCACTTTTATTTTGAAGGAGAATATTCTGCATTTCCAGTTTGCATCATGTTTTTTACTATCGTGCTCACTGAGTAGATTGCAATCAAGCAGTGTTTACAGACGAGTCGGCTTTCTCAATTCAAACTGGATGATCGTAGTATTATACCGGCAATCAGAAGGAGATTTTTTTTCTTTTTCTTTTTTTGGTGCAGCACCCTCTTTCACTTGTCAACCAGTCCGAGAATGCACATATTTCCCTAGCAACCAGAGATTGCCGGGGAGTGACTGACTGGTCTCTAAGCCGGTGTGACTGAGGCCTACATCTTTCATACTGTTTTTACAACTTTTAACTTTCCATATAATAATGTTGGACAGTGATTTAATTACTAAAGAACTCTCACTTCTAAATTTGAAAGAAAGTGTATCTATTATTTTTTAATGTTCAAGAGCCGATGTAATTTGTCAGAATAACTGATCACCCCTACAAACGATGACTACTTTTTTTTTTTTTTTTTTTTTTTTTTTTTTTTTTTTTTTTTTTTTTTTTTTTTTTTTTTTTTATCTATCTTTTGAGAATGTTCATGGGCTTCTTTCATGTTAACAGGCATTCAATACCTTCATCGATGACGTGTTTGCCTTCATCATCACCATGCCAACGTCTCACAGACTGGCCTGTTTCAGAGATGATGTGGTGTTTCTCATCTACCTTTACCAGAGATGGTACATGCGCACTACATTACACGTAGCACATTTGTTAAAAACGTGCACATTTTTTCAGAGTTAAAACTCCGTTTCTTTCACCAGGCTCTACCCTGTGGACAAAACAAGAGTAAACGAATATGGAGTGTCGTACGATGAAAAACCCAAAGGGAAGAGTCACTAGACTCGGAGGAATTTGCTTTTATGATCTGGAATCTGTGGATATTGTCTTGTTTCCACTGGCGTCCACTCATCTTTATCAACTGGAATGAGTTTAATGGTCAGGGGTACATTTTTGTTGTATATGTTCCAGGCACATAAATGTGCTTATGGTTCGGACTTTTTCCACCCTGTTAAAAATTGTTAAAAGGGCAACATCATCTTCTGCTTCGTCTGACAGTCTGACGAGGCCTTCTTGTTTTGTTTTGGGGTTTTTTTTGGTGGGGCGGGGGTTAGTTACAGTGTGTGTGATGGGACACAGTGACAGTGTGTTTTTATTTTTCCAGAGTTTTAAATGCACAAAGGAATCTTTATAATTCTTAACAATGCTACGCTCGTGTTTTGAACAAGTTGGATTCAGCCTGCTCTGACTTACAGCTGGCAGATGTAGTATATCTACGAGCTGCAGAGAAAGAGCTGCTTTGCTCATCTGAGAGCTTTATTCAGTAAGAAGACATAATCCAGTGGCTTGTTGTATACCTACCAGATAAGACGGCCTTCAAGTAAAATCAAGATAGCTGTGTGATGGCAGGGATAGAAAGACTGTGCTGTGACAAAAAAGGAGGTGAAGCATTCTGACTGATGTTTCAGGCAGCTCAATAATATTGTTCCAGACAGTCTCAGAAAAATCAGGCTGTAGTCATAATTGCAGCTTTTGTGCTTAAGTGGCCACTATTTCTAAATTGGTAGCTGGTGTTTATGGTAATTGGAATAAAATATGAAAGCTGCAATAAGCAAAGGTAAGCCATACAGAAACTAAAAATGATATATTGTTAGCTCTGTTGAATATGTAAATTATCAGAAATTATGTTCATTATTTTTAAGCATTTCTCAATAACTTGGCAATCTGGCTCTTAAAAAAAAAAAAAAAAAAAAAACTGTACAAAATTATATCCAAAATGATCACGTGCATACAGTTGGCATTTGTTAGTTCTGTGACAAAGAACGGTCATGTTTAATGCTACAGTCACACTAGGGAAAACAGTAGTTGGAGGCCACGGCACGACCAAAACCATTCTGCCGGTGTTCTGTAAACTTGTAAGTCAAAGTGACTTTAGTGCAAGACGGCGACGAAATGTCAGTAAGGCCAATAAGACAGTCTGCTATCAGTTTGCAACTGAATAGGATCCAGTTGGCAATTACATGCAATCTGCTTATGAAGAGATCTGTTGATATCTGTTGCAAATTCACATTAAACCCTAGCATTCAGAGTCCGGCAAGTGTAAAACGGGAGTTCCTCCATGAATAGTGATGTAGTTGATGTAAAGTATTCACATTTTTGTTGTCTTTTTTTTTTCTTCTCCTAGTTACAAGAAAGTCGCTGTCCTGCTTTTACTCTAGTGTGACTGAGCTGTAAAGAGGACCTGTTATACTCGTTTTCTATTACACACACTGTTATGATGTAAATGTTCATAGTAAGAGATAATTAGATAAACACATTTGAACGTAATCTCTGAATGGGAGAAATGAAACACCAAAAGCATAACAAAACGGTTTACGGGACTTTTTATCTACTTCCTTATTAATATGATGATATCAGCTTATCAAGAAGATATGCAGACCTGTATACATAAATTGACGGTGATTAAGTTTGCTTCCAGTAGCTTACTTTTGCTTCCGCAAAGCAAACAAAGTTGCCAAAATAATAAAATACAACGGTATGCATGACAGAGAGGGCAGCCTTAAAGAGAGAGCAGCTTAAATAGCTTATTTCACACAATGTAAAATTTCAAATCGACATAAGTATGCTTTTAAAATGAGAATAAACTGTAACATTTGAGGGCAAAATCAAAGAAAATGGGATTTAAAACGTAAACGTTTAGAAATCCAAATTGGAAAAGTGATGCATTTGAATGCATCACTTTTCAGTTCTGCTGAAGAAGCGCGGATTGTTACACAATTCTGTTTATTTGCCAGTAGATGGCAGGAGGATTTCACTAGAGGCAGAGGAGAAAGTTGTGATCTGTTGACATGGAGAGAAGATTAATTGCCCAAGACATTCCAGACACTTAAGCTTGAAAGTTCCACAATCTGTGAAGTTGAGTTCTGTATGTTTTGTGTCTCTGTAAATGGTACTGACCGTTTCATGACATTGTACCACTGACAGTCCTACTGTCTTTTCCATCCATCTTCTTTTTTTTTCTTTTTTCTTTTTACATAACTGGGCCAAGAAAATCTGCTAGTGCCAAATGTGAGAATGAATAATGTTACCATTGTACGTTCACAATGGATGGTACATCGGATCTTTTGAATAAACACTGACATTGTGAGAGAGATGATGATGGAAATGTTTAAACAAAGTATTATTACACTGAGTTTATGCAGTCAAAATTTGATTTATTTGCCCTAGTTTGGGTGTTTGTTATTTTTTTTGTTTGTTTTTTTTTTGTTGTTGTTTTTTTTAAGACTTTAATTGAAATAATGTACTTAACATTCAGATATCATGATATATTAGGTCTGTATATAAAGGTTCTGCACAGGATTTATGTTTCTTAAAAATAGAGTTGGCAGAGATTTGCCTTTAAATTGTTTTACTTATTGTAATGTTTGTGTTTTTGATTGAGATGAAATTAAAAAATAACTGACAAAATGTTACGTGTAGTTGGTATGTTACTATTGCTGGGGTAAACTGTTCAGTGGAAATGTTGCTCAGAGATAACCTGAGTAATGCAGAGATAATTTCATTCGTTAAGGGAAAAATCTAGCAAAACCTACCTGGCGTGATGTAAAAAAAGTAATCCCCCACCCTCTCGCTCTCTCGCGCGCACACACACACACACACACACACACACACACACACACACACACACACACACACACACACACACACACACACACAAAATCGTGCAATGACTTTGGTTAGATAATCGAGGCCTAATTACTACCAGATCTGTTGGCTCAAGAAATTACTCTAACAGAATCTGTCTGACAGTGAAGTAGACATCAAATCATGTCACGATCTAAAGAAACTCAAGAGCGGCAGAGAACAAAAGTTGGGCCTCTATCAGTCTTACTAAGCCATTTCTAAAGCTTTGGGACTCCAGTGTACCACACTGAGAGCCTTTATCCACAAATGGAGAAATCTTGGAACAGTGGTGAACCCTCCCAGGAGTGGCCGCCCTACCAAAATGACTTAAAGATCACATCAAGAGAGGAAGAAAGACTAATGAACTGCCAGCCAGGGTTGATCTGATATCCTCGTGTTGGTGTTGTTCCCAGATCATCGTACTAAATGTTGTTCCAGGATCAACATTGCAAGTGACCAATCAGAATGTTGTGACGTCATACGTTTGCGACTTCGGGAAAAACCGGCGTAAAACAAAAAACTGTACTAAAGCTGCGTGAAACCGCCTCTGTCCGCCGATCAACGGACCCTAACCCTAACCGTAACCCTTTAATAAACAGTAAGCAGAATTGATATTGTCCTTGCAACATTGGAATTTCATAAATGCACGAATGGCTTGGCGCGCAAAAGAATAACGTCACAACAATGTGATTGGTCACTTGCAATGTTGAACCTGAAACAACATTTTCATGATGGTCTGGGAACAACACCAACACGAGGATATCAGATCATCCGCCAGCCTCACTTGCACAATTAAGGTCAGAGTTCATAATTTAACAGTAACAAAAGAGACTTGGCAAAAATGGCATCCATGAGGAAGTTCCAAGGTAAAAACCACTGTTGACCAAAAAGAACAGAGTATCAGTCACATTTGGCAAAAAAGAAAACAACTTGATGATTCTAAGACCTTAGGGAAAATATTCTGTAGACTGATGAGGTTTTTTGGAAGCTTTCAGAACCACTACACCTGTCATAAAACTAACACAACTTTTCTGAAAAATGGCATACCAGTAGTAAAACATGGTGGTGGTAGTATGATGTTCTGGAGCTGCTTTGTTGCTTCAGGACCAGGACAACTTGCTGTAATTGATGGAATATGTCCAGCCATCGATTCATGGCCTAAAGCTCAATCACACAACCACCACAATCAAAAAGAGTGCACAAACCTTGCAGGAGAGGAAAAGACAGTACAGCTCTCTGCAATGTGGTACACTGCTGCTGTAAGGTCTCTGAGTGTAGTTAAGTGTTTCTATAAATACAGTACTCCTGCATTCCTCCGCAATTTACACATACACCAAGATGGTCTTGATGCATTCTCAATCATCCAGGAAAGTAAATCTCCAAAAAGTTGATTCTGTTCATCTGGACGTAGCGTTTTGTGGGAGAAACGTTTCGTCACTCATCCAAGTGACTTCTTCAGTCTCAGCTGCCTGCAGGTTTCCCCAATCTTATAAACAGTACATTTGCATAATGACTGAAACCAGCCCACTGAAGGAACAATGGGCCGGGAGGTCAGTTCCTTAATCTTAATTATGCAAATTCTCATGACCACTGATCAAAGACCACTGATCAATGGCCATGAGTACCATTCACAGAGAGTTGGGGAATGGCTGCAATCACAGCATTGTAAGATGGCGAAAGATGTACCCTTAGGCCCCCTCCTCGATTTAGAGATGGTCTTTCCCTTTTCATGTAAATGGCCTCCTTGACTCCACGCTCAAACCAGCATTCCCCCCTATCCAGGATGTGTACATCCTCATCCTTGAAAGAGTGTCCACTGGCCTGTAGGTGTGAATAGACTGCAGAGTCCTAATTTTTCATGTTTTATTGGGGTCCAGGGTGTAATTTGCCACAGGGCAAGGGTAAAAATTCTACTGAAACTAAAATGAGAGAACAATCAGGTGTGGCAATAAGATGCCCCACAAATTATTTGTGCCAGTGTAAAAAATAGTTTTTTCCAGCCACAACACAAGACACTACAGGGATAGACCCTGCAGGCCTGACAGCAGGAGATGTATCACTCCTCCTGTTTTCCACCTGGATAGAGTGTTTACACTGTAGTCTGCCTTTGGTGGCTTTTTGGCAGCTACTGTGATATTCACTAGTACCCTCACTGACACACAAAACAAAACAACGACTACACTCCACACTAACTACACTCCAAACACACTGAACGTCACAAATTCACTATTGATATCGCTCTCTCTGTGTCTTTCTCTCTCTGCCATCACTCCCAAAAACGTTCCTCTCTTCCACTTGATGCCATATAATAATTTTATTAGTAAATGTGGTACATTTCTTTCCTTTTTTGGATGCTGTCCTTAAAAAATGCCCCTTTCTACTGTTTTTTCCACACTAAACATGATGGTAGTATTCAGGAAAGAGCATGTTAAAAAAAACAACTCTGGTTTTAGTGGCCTATCAATCAAATAAAAAACTGGTGTACAGTTTGAAGTCCGAACTTTCAACACAAGTTAAAGCAGAGACTTAGCGTGGCTGCAGCTTGTATCTATGTCATCTTAAGTCAGACATATGATTTGGAGGTGCGGCGACCCCAGAGGCTGAACCATTGGCACATGTCACCCCATGCCTCCCCCCCTCCGTCACCTTCATTCGGTGTTGATTCAAAATGTGCTCTGGCACAACCATAGGGTGGCGTTAGAGGTAGAGAGGTGGTAGGAGATCATTTTAGGGTGGCACATGCCACCCCATGCCACCCATGATCTGAAATATGTACGTGTGACAAATATTCAAAAAAACTAAATAACTCATACACTGATGTTTCATTATATGTAGACTGGTAGGAATATAATACCGGGACTAGATACAAGATATTTTTGAACTGTTTTATGTATAATATTTACCAGCGACGTATTACTATTCTAAAAATAAAATAAAGTCTTCTGAACATAAAGCTATCGTACGTCGTTTTGTGCGTCGTGACGTCAGAATCACGCTCCCTGACGCACAGTACATCTACTGAGCTCCCCCCTTCGGCCCTCCCTTTTCTGCTGTAGGAATTCAACGTGCTTGAGGTGTTCGGTTCTTCACCAGAAGCTAAGGCCCGCAATCCGGCGACTAGCACCGTCAATTTCAGGCATCTGACCCTACGAACATTAAATCTAACATCTACGATGGCCTCCGTATCCGAGCTCGCCTGCATTTACTCCGCTCTGATCCTCCACGACGATGAAGTTACCGTCACCGTAAGTGTCCTAGGTTACCCGGGATATTTCAGCCAATATGTCTGAATTGGTCGTTCTTGAACATTTTTTTCTGGGGATAAATATCCCGAAATACAAAAAATGAGACATTAAAGTTTACAGATAAACCAGTATATTAATATATCGGACAAACGCCAGTTATGTCCGCGAACTGGCTAAAATGGCGTCATGCTAGTTGCTATTCATAGGCCGCGTTTTTCTAGCTGGACAGCTCAGTCTTGTGTTCTTACTCTGAATGCTGATATTTAACCGTCAGTTAAGCCTTAAACATCTCGGCTGACAGGTCTGGATGTGGTGTTCACTGACAAGCTGTGTGGTCAGACTCATCAAGAGTACAACATTTATTTTTATAGTGTTGGCATCACCGTTCAAAGTTGTTATTGTTAGAGCTTGTTGCATGAGCGGGTCACCTAATCCCCGGAAGGTCTGTGGTTCGATCCCAGGCTACATGCCAAATATCCTTGGGCAAGATACTAACCCCATGTGTGCCTACTGGTGGTGGTCGTCAGAGGGCTCGGTGGCGCCAGTGTCAGGCAGCCTGGCTTCTGAAGGCTGTGGCTTGCCACCACCAGTGTATGATTTCACGCACATTATGTTTACCTGAGAAAGTGGAATGAGGACATGTTTCAGTTATGTTTTCTTAAATTATATTTGTAATCACTGAAAGTGTTAGCTTCAACACATTATAGAACACCAGTTTATATGTCATCGCTCATATTTTAGCAAAAGGGGTTCCCAAAAGTGGTTCAACATGTGAAGTAGAGTTTAATAATGATGGCTGTTATGCTATTTATTTGTCTGTCCACAGGAGGACAAGCTGAATGCCCTGATCAAGGCTGCTGGAGTCACTGTGGAGCCTTTCTGGCCAAGTCTGTTCGCCAAGGTGAGAGAACACACTTCTGAAATCATATCACTGAATAGATCTGAAGATCTGCCAGTTTTTATGTATCCCAATACTCTTATAACCAATACAAATTTAAGTGGCTGTAAAGGAGACTTACTGATTGCACGTGCCATAGTGAAACAGACCTGTTCATTGCTTTCTGTGTGTTTTAATGGTCTGTATTTACATTTAAATTTCTTTTTTTTTTAAAGTTATGTCAGGCTGAAAGCATTAATATTGTTCCTGTTGTTGCCAGTATGAGTAAACACATGAATATGGAATAAATGTCTTGATGCAACAGTGCTGCCACTTAAAGAAAGTTCAATGAATGAGTAGGACACAAATTATGAACATGCTAAAATTTTAAAAAATGAAAACATACTACACTTGCTGTAAAGAGTCTTTAGGCATGGTAGGTAGGAGTTATGCTTGATGCCCTGCCTTTTAAATACACTGATCTCTATAACAAGCGCTGGACATGTGAATAAAGTGACGTAACCTGTGAATTTTCTTTGGTAGGCTCTGTCCAGCATCGACATCGGCAGTCTGATCTGCAATGTTGGAGCTGGCGGCGGAGCCCCCGCTGGAGTCGCTGCTGCTGCAGGTGGTACTGCCACTGCTGGTGACGCCCCAGGTAACTAAACAAAGCATTTCCCAGCGCTACATTTGCAGTTACATAACAATAATGTGAATGCAGTCTTGGGCTTGTACCACTTTTGAGTTTCTCCTTCAAGTTCAGATTTCATGTACCTCAGAAATCAAATTGACTTTTTTCTTTTCTTCTGAATTTAGTTTGTGTAGTCATCTTTGACTTAACTACATCTTGTTTTCCCTCTACAGCCAAGGAGGAGGAGAAGAAGGAGGAGAAGAAGGAAGAGTCCGAGGAGTCAGACGACGACATGGGCTTTGGTCTCTTTGACTAAAACAGATGTTTTTTTTTATACAAAAAACACAATAAAAGTATAAAAAATGACTCCTTGTCTCTTGTTTTTGTTTGTTTTTTATGTACAGAAATTCTGCACATACAATTTAAATCTGCAGCATTTGTCAGCACATTAACCTAAAGTGACATTTAAGGCTGTAGATTTGTAGTGACTTCACTTCCCTGGACATGAGAGAAATTATATTTCAGCACATTCAATTTAGGCACTGAACCTAATGCCATGGCAAGCTGTGTGCTGATAATTCACAAAACTGCAACTACTGAACTGTTGGTCAGTTTTGTAAAAGCTGAATACAATGATCATCCAAATTATACTCAAGATTTTACTTTTCATTCTCAGTTACTTTCAATTCTCATTAGTTTGACCAGCCAATTGATAAAATATGTTTCTGCATAGTGCAAAACTGGTAGAAGACTTCATGATCTGGAGTAAACTTAGGAGATCGGCAACAGCTTGTCTTGGAAATACAGTTTGATACGTTGGGTAAATGGATTTATTACTGATCAATGGTCATCTTAAGTTAGACTGTGGAGATGACTTTTAATACAATTTAGAAGATGATGACAGTACCCTGAATAAATAATGACCTCTAAGCTTTCAGATCATTGGCTTTCAGTTCGGCATATACATTTAATTCAAAAGATTTTACTTCAAGTCAAAAGTAGTGATAGCATGAAGCCCAGTGAATGTGTCATCTCCAAATGCTCCCTAAATGCTAATATTTTTCGCCTTTTTGGTGGCTCCATAATCTGCTTACAATTTTGCAAGCTGGTGATACCTCAAAATCACCTCAGATCCAACGCACGCAACAAAAAAACCCCATAATTTCACAGTCTTATGAACTGCTCGAGTCACATAACCAGGCAGTCCACGGCTCTGCTGGCCTGGACAAAGGCTTTAAGCTTTACTTGACACTCGGGGTTTCAGCGTCAGATGTAACATCAGTAGTCAAAATTATTCTCTGTGCCTGTCCTGCTAACAGAGTCACACAACCGGGAGTTAACCAGGTGGTGGGGAAATCCACAAATGTATCGAACTAAACTTGTGTATCAAAATAAAACATCGTATTCCTGATTGCATATATTGCAATATTTGTATACAAGGTAGTGCACGGATTACTAACAGCAGTTTCCGTAGTGTAGTGGTTATCACGTTCGCCTCACACGCGAAAGGTCCCCGGTTCGAAACCGGGCGGAAACAAGTTTTATAAATTTTTCTTTTCCACTCACAGCGACAGCCAAACTAAGAACAACTGAACGTCACAAAACACGTTCAGTTGTTCTTAGTTTAGGTTTTGCAATAAGACTTATGATCCAAGAGCACTGACAACTTTTCTAAGATCATCAAAACCATGCCATCAGCATGAACTTTAGCATTGTCTGCACATTAACTCATTTAATCCCCAAATAACCTCATGCATTTTACTCCTTAGACTTCCCCTACACACAATATGTTTAATTTTGTCAATGTAAGGGGGTTAAAACGGAACCCATTGTTGCTGGTGGGTTAACTATTAACCTGCCAAAGGTTAAGCTCACTTACAGTTATGTTCATTTATGATCCATGCTGAGCTCATTTACTTATTTTACTTACAAAAGTCTTATTTTATTACTAAAGTAAGACTTAATAACTCAAAATTTCAAGTTATATTCTCAAATCTGAGTATGAGTTAGTAAATTGAAATTATGAGATAACTTAAAATTCAACTTTTCCTTTTTGATAAAAATAATACTTATGGTTGGATTAGGGGACCCTGAACTATACCTCAATTATGCTGCAATACCCTTAAACTACTCGGGGTTTCCCATGATGTACTGCTGTTATGACTGAAGTGGACTGAAATTTTGCCTTATGGATGGCAAAAAAAAAAAAAAAAAATCCTAAATAGCCTTAATTCAGGAGCTCTACTTGAATTATTGAGTCTTTCGATGCTTTACAAACCAAAAAGCCCAACATGAGTTTCCCACATAGATCTACAGTATGTAATTAAGCATGCATAAAATATGTATTGCTATCTTACAGACAGTGAAACAAATAACAGACGAAACAACAAGACAACAACCTGAATTGCTTCAATAATAACAGTGTTTTATTTGCTCGGTTTAGCAACTGTACAACTGTCTCCTTCCTGAGAATATTGCTCACCTCAGGGGAGAGGGAACAGCGAGAGGATGAGAGGGAGGAGAGAAGGAACACAAAGGTGAGGGGAAGAATAGATAGACCAGAAGTAGAGAAGGATTAAAAAGGTATAAATAACTGCAGTGGAGGGAGGTAGAAAGGTGGGGGAGGAAAACAGGATAACAATTTCATATTTTAAAATCATGACCAAACCCTTGCGAATGAGGTCGACACCCTTAATTTAAAACAGCTCTTGGTGCGTTACAGATACAACTAGAGTGCAACAAAGACTAAATATTCTACTAATCACCTGAAAGTTTGACAAAGAGGAAACAACCCGACTGATGGCATGGTACAGAGAGCTTTAATATACAAACCAATCAAAATTTTAGAGGATAAGCAGAGAAACAACAGTTAAGCTGTTGCTAAACTTGTTCTTGTATTCCACAGTTAAGCAATGTTTTGAGTGAAATGTTCATTTGGCACAGGGCAAGCAGCTGTATAGTATTATTAGCACCTGCACTATAACTTAAAAACTACCCTCCCTCCATTTGTCCCTTCCACTCCTCCCTCCTGTTCTCCCCTCTCCAATATTTATTATTTACTAACAATTCATGCCTCAGAAATGTGTTAAAAATAGAGCTTCTTTGTATATTTACTTATGCAAGTTAACTTTAAAGTTGCATGTAGCAGTTTTTATATTTAAAAAGACCTATAGCTGTTGCATTTTTTTTAATACTCAAATGTTTATGCTGTATCTTGATGCCTGAGATAAAGAAGTCTAGAGTGGGGTGAAAAGAAGAGAAAAGAGATGAAATTATGAGCAACCGTGGTGTAAATCGATCACTTTTGTTCATACAAAGTTTAAGAAAACAGAGGCATACTGCAGGGATGAACATAGCAACAACAACCACAATAATAATAATAATATAAAAGCATGTTTAAAGAACTTTATGAAATCATCTTCATCATCCTCCTCATGCAGGCTCTTCAGTTCCAGTTGCTTCCTCCTGCGTTTGTGGAGTGTCAGTCATGTGTTCTCGTGGCAAAGATTGGTGGGTCCATTCACCAAAAATACCTGTCCAGTCCTTCAAGTGAGCTTCCCAGACATTTTATTTGAATCTTCAAAGATTTAAATGAGTAATGAGTCATTCTGGAAAAAAAGGGTTTCTTTTTGAGGATATGTGATGAGACAGAAGAGGGTTTCTCTGGATACAAAAAGGCAATAATACAACTGAAGTACAAAACAACACAACATTGGCCAAAACATGACTTTTTTCCAGAGAGAACGAGGG
This sequence comes from Simochromis diagramma, assembly GCF_900408965.1. Lineage (NCBI taxonomy): Eukaryota > Metazoa > Chordata > Actinopteri > Cichliformes > Cichlidae > Simochromis > Simochromis diagramma. The sequence goes on along the minus strand of NW_024387523.1, from coordinate 8,329,466 downwards.
GGGGAGGGGCTGATTGTTTCAGTTTGTCGTGTCTGCTGTTCATCGGTTTTCCACGTCAGACCTTCATCACTCTGTCCACCTGCCGATTCTTCTCAGTCTCTTATTAAATTCCCGAGAACTACCAAACTCCCGGGCCCTCTTTTCCTGTCCTGCATTTGGATTCACTGCATCAAAAACCGCCAAGTTGGTTAGATCCCGGGCTAATGTGGGCGGGTCTGGTTGATCATCTTGAGCCGTGATTGGTCGATGACGTCCAGCAGGTTCTTGGCGTCAACTGCGAGGGCGTGAGCTGCCATTAGCATCTGTTTCTTGTAGTCCTTTTGTAAACTGTCGAAACAGACACAGCTTTTACTACATGAGCCCCGACGTAAAAATAAATCAAGAAAACGCGCCGTTAACGTGTTAATCCTCACCTTGTCATGACATACTGCTGCGCCAACTTCATCTTCGCTATCAACTCGGCCAGATCTGAATTCAGCAGCTTCTGGGCCATTTCAATCTATGAAAAGACAAAGAAAATGTCAGGATCAGATGATAAATGATAACTTCCAAAGGAAGAAGATCAAAGAAATGTATTTACTTCAATACCAAAAGTGGCTTTAAAATGACAACACAGGTGCTTTGCCTGTTAGGGTACATTTCTCACATCTATGTGGACCTCAGTTGCATCGGCTTCAGTGGGACAGGAGACACATCTTTACGGGTTATTTTTTAAGCACTCTGTCTCTATGGACACCTTAGCTACAACGTTACCTTTTACACTACGGTGTCGTTAGCAAATATGCCTTGTAGTAGTACTACATAAGGAAACCCTTACTCAAGCTGTCGTAGCAGACAAAGAACAGACATTCCTTTTGTTGGTTTTTTAAGAAGGAAGATTCAGTGTACAAGACTGGATAAACAATGTTTCGCCAATGAGTAGTTGCTGTGACAAGAAATTAAGAAACTCTCATGAAAAAGATCAAAAATAACTCCAAAAACAAACGAAAGACAGTTTATCTACCGTAGTTTTCAACCTATCACTGAACCCTTTTAGTGGTTTTCTCTTATCACAGGAGTTTCTTTGTACCTCTCTGTGTGTGCTGGCTGGCAGCACAGGAATCGTCTCATCCACTGTGGCCAGCAGAGTCCTCAGAGCCAAACCCACTTCCTATGACAATAAACACATACAATCATAAGTTTGTAGTATTAAACTGGCTCTTCCACACCCTAATATTTTCTCAATTTTCACACTCTGCCAGTGTAACACAAAGTGTAAATAACAGTGAAGGTTGTCTGAAGATCTTAACCGTGACGTTCACCCTACCTTGACCATGGGGACGTACTCCTCCGGGGCAGCGGGCTGGATCCTGTTCGACATCTCGATCACAGCTTTAACCAGTCCCGTCACATTCTCATACACTTTGTCGTTGGAACGATCCAAGTTGGCAGTGGGAGGTGGGCTGATCTCTTGAGGCTGCAACTGTACCAGCAGACCGGAGTAAGACTTACTCATAAAGATTTAAGTTTCCAATTCATTGCTATTTTTTCTTAGTTTATTTCTTTTAAATATACAAATTTAAACAACGACTAACATCACTCAAACTGCCCACAGCTCTTTCTTCTGCCATGGTCAGGCAAGTGATGGTAGTTTCACACATTTAGCTGTAGGTGGCAGTATATGCAAAGATAAACTGGAGACAATCTATTTCTAGCCACAAGCATTTCTAGCTAATGATGAGAAACTGACTTTTCTACAGTGAGCAGCAGGCATGTTAGTACAGAATGGTTGTTAAGTGACAAACTCAAAGCTCAACTCTTTGTTAAGTGACTTTAATACAGATGTTAACACTAAGCAGACACTGCACATCTGCTGTGTGTAAGGTGGGCATTTATACAAAAAAGCCCTTTTAATTTGAACCATTTGAAAACGTTTTATGGCGTTTTCCAATTAAAACTCTGTACCTTGTTTTACAGATTTAAGGTACCAACGTAACTGTGTTTAAGCTACGAGACATTTTTAAATGTCGTGGTGAAGCAATTACTATTGAGACGTTAAAGCAAGGCTTAAGCAATTTGAAAGCCACAGTTTTCATTAACAAAATAAGGCAAAACCAAAACAATAAAAATAATAAAAGTTTTTCCAAATGATGGTGGACAATAACTCAGATTTGGAGGTAGATGTTTTTGATGCATCAAACTTTTGAGAAGTTCGTCATTTTAACTTCGATCATTAGACACAGTGTTAGACTTTTGCTACAAATCTACTGACATGTGCTATAATATCTACATCAATTTTTTCTTCACCAGGAGTATTGCTTGCACATTTTTAAAAAAAGGTTTTATATATGCAATCTATCTCTAACCAGCAGTTCATAACCACGGTTCCATTAATAACAACTGTTTTCTATTTTTTCCCCGTTTTTTTCTCTGGTGAAGAAAATGACTGAACGACTCTGAGAACATGAAAGTGACTGTAACTAGCAGCTGGCTAACTCTATAATGAGGACAGACACACAAAGATTAGCTTACCCTCCACGGCTTGGGGGAGGAAGAGGGCAGGGGAAGGAGTGGTGGTGGTCGGGTGGATGCGGTTTGAAAGGGGAGTGGTTGAAGGGGAACGCAGTACGCAGGTTGTGAAAAAAGGGAATGTGTCGGAGAGATGGATTGGTGGGTGTGTGGATGCGGTGCCGCGGGTCAGAAAATAAGGAATAAGAACAGAATGGAAGCAGGTTAAAGGAGTAGTGGATGGAAGTTAGTAACAGGGGGGAGAGAAGGAGTAAAAAGGGAGGGAGAGAAGAGGGACAGCACATTAGGCCAAAGCCAACCACAGGCAAGGCATGACATGGACCGGCATGCAACCCATCAGCACAATACCAAAGAACCAAATCAAAAGCTATGTGTAGGCAAGAGCGTGCAAATTACCACAGTAAAACACAGACTTCTATGAAACAGAGAAATGAAAGCCCGTTCCTAATCTTAATCATCTTTAAACCTCACGTTCTTGCTGGAATTTGTGTGTTCATATGCACCTTGACCCCGTCATTGTAGCTTTCTACGGGGCAGAGACTGGGCAGGTTGGTTAAGTTAGCTGGAGCTCCTGGGCGGGGTGGCTTTTTGGGAGGTGCCACAGGTTCTGGGGGAAAAAACAAAATTGTGGGTTAGCATCTTTGCCATGAAGCAACATAGCATGTACATTTTTATACAGATAACTAGACTATAATATGAGTTACATTTAAGAAACAGAATACAAAGTAGTTTAAAGTAGTTTACCACTGAAATGCTATAGCGACCGACATGTTCATGCGTCAACAATGCCAACTAATAATGTACCAGTTCTAATATTTTTCTTCCACCACAAATGTTGGGATGAAAATACTTATTATTTTCAATACTTGTCACCGTCTGTTTCTACTAAACATGTCAGTGTGTTTGCTCTCTCACCTGGTTTCCCAACAGGCTGGTAGATATGTTGACTTCCACCCTGTGCAGACAGACAGACACACTTAAATTTGTCCAGTAATCTCAGACTTTTATAAGTCTAGTATCAATAAATTCTCATCCACATTGACCAACCTTTTATTTAGGGGAATAAATCTCACAGAAACAATAAATGTAACATTCACAAATATAAACAAGCTAAATATAAGACAAAGTTGGAAGCTGCCATCGCATACCGAGAAGAATCACCAGCAATGTCCTCATTTTTGCCTAAGCTACAGGCTATTATAACCCTTGTGTACAGTTAACGTCCAGTTCTTCTGCCTTTAAAGTTCTCATGTGTCCTCTGTGGTCAAGTGGTCGGTATGTAGGCAGTGCCCTTCATGGCTCACAGACTGAAATACTTTCTCTTCTCCCGCCGTCTGCATTTCCTCTCCGTTTGTCTGAACGCGTTCCCCTCTGCCTCACTCTGGTTCTCTTTCTTTGAGCTTTTCTCTGCTTTTTCCCCTTTTTTTTTATAATCATCTCTCTGCTACCTCTCTATTACGTTTTTCTTAGCACCACAAGCATTTGTCCAACCATGCTCCACAGCTCAACGAAACCACAAGTGAATCCAATTTTAAAATGTCAAAGCACACACACACATACACACGCACACATAGACTGACCGGTGCTTGTAGTGTGCCGTCCTCCCTGTCGACGCTCCCTCTGCTGTTTCTGGACTCCGCCTTCTGCAGGGAGACACAGACATACAATGGATTAGAAAGGATTAAATATAAAAGCCATAAATATATATATTTTATACAGAAATATATGCACATTGTACCAGGCATTGCAGCAAAAGAATAAAATATGTAACATTTTATTTGTAATTCATAAAAACTGCTGCAAAATCATTTCATTTCCTAACCAAGCATCACAATTTAAAAGCAAAACTGATTTTGCAAAATTAAAATATTAGCAGCGACAATCAAAAAAAAAAAAACAGCCCTGCTCACAAAGAGATCACTACACGACTGAATAGTTCCAGCATCCCCTCGCTTTCTGTTCCAGTACCGTTTTGGTGAAGCACGCCTTGAAGAGATGCATCCTGGGAGAATATAGGTTGATGAAGTCAGGCGGAGGAATGCAGAGAGTGGAGGCCATCGAAAGAAGGGCGGGGATAAGGATCGAAAGTTTAATAGAAGGGGCGATAAAAGATGGAGCAGCTCAAGTCATAGAGAAACTGACGGTAGACGGCACAAAGAAATGCAGAAGTTTGCAAAAGACAGAGAAAACCTGAGTCAGAGGCGACTGGATGAGAAGGAAAAGGCAGGAGAAAAAGTTTTTCCAGAGGAAGAAAAGCTCCGCTGGGCACAGAGACTAAATCCTAAAGAGAAAAAGATCCAACTGCCTCACTGTCCTCTCTTTTTCTCCCTCCCACTCTTTCCATCTCTCTGGATCTCCTCCTGTTTCTCTCGCTCCTTCTTTCTGACGGGCGACTCCTCGTTCATTCCTCCCTCTCCCTCGCTCTTGCCAATCCCACTTCCTTTCTCCCTCCCTCTGTCCTCCTCTCTTTGCTTTTCTCTTTCCCTTCTTCCACTCTCCTGATGAGCCTGAACTCACACATCAAATTTACTTGCCTGTTTTGCCTTAAGCTCTTTTATTACTTCTGTAATTTTCCAGCACATATTCTACATTAACTTAGCCTGCATATCCCGAATCCAGCGCTCGTTTTCCCTCACAGCAAAAATTCCACTTGCTTCTTTCAAACGTACGACAGCAGCTTTCACTTGACTTCTCCAGCTGAACATGGTTCAAGAATGATTTTAGGCAGGAGTAACGGCCACAACAGCTGCCACTGGAGATTAAGGTTCACTCAGACTTTAGACCAGAAGTCAACACACCACTGATCACATGCGCTCTGTGCGGGAATGCGTTGCTAATTAGAGGCAAGCATTTAAACTACACCTGCAAAAGACTAGGTTTAAAAATGGATTTCAATCTGCACCAGCAAATATTATGAAGGTCAGCTGCCAAGAAAGAAAAACAGATAGCACGAGGCACTTCTAAAGAGCTCAAACACACATTTGGTTTTAATGTGACATTTATAACAGTTTCACTACTATTAATCTGCTGAGAATATCATGTGAACGTTTTTTATCGCATTCCTGGCAGGGTCACAGCGGCATACACGTCAGAATATTAATTTAACTAGACTTCAAATAGGCTTTGTAATACTACCTGCTCACTGACTGACCCTGCAGCTGACACAAATCCTGTGGACAGTGGGTTTTAATCTACAGCACTATTGATTTTAAAGCACACTACCTTGCGATTAAATCTATGTCTGTTGTTACATTTTCAGCTGCTGGAACCAAGATACTATCAGATTAGCTTCAGCTCAGCAGAGAATCTGTAGGGAGCAATTTTGGTTTTTACATCCATGCCCTGGGTAGTGAGTGCCAGTCAGTCCCTCTTTATGAGATTTCGAAAACGTGGCTGTTAAAGCTTTTATTGAAAAAATGTTTGAGGTGGCTGTGATTCAGGTGGTACATCCAAACCTGTCCACTAATTACATGAGTGAGAAACAAGTCATAAAGTGCAAAGGTTAAAAGGTGCCCCTCAGGTCCGCCCCCTTTGCCATTAATCTGGGTGTTAATTTCCCCAGGGGTCCAAGGTCCTCAAGGTTTGTGCAGCGAGGTATATAAAGTATCCAGAAAAAAAGAAAAAAAAAACCACCCCTGGTGTCAGCTAACAAACAAGATATCAGTCATTCAGCCCGTCATATCTGCCCTGACAGATTTCCTGGTCTATGAAGCAGTAGAACAGGAAATCATGTTAAACATGACAGGCCGACCCAGCAACTCCCCAGCGCTCATTACTCATGCTTGATTTTTTTCACTGCCTTTCAGCTCTCCAACATTTGGCTTAAAATTGAAAAACAGGCCATCGAGACAAGCAGAGAAACAATCTGACCTGAGCAGAGGAGAAAAACAGACTTGTTTTGCAAAAGCAGTATTTTGGCTCCTTTTTGGGGATTTCTCAGTGTCTGATGAGATAAATCAAGCATGCACGCACAACTGAGCCAGTTCAAAGATCTGAAAAAGACATTCTGCAGCTCGTCTGGCAACAACAGTGGACATGAAGAGGGTTTACCAAGTGGGAAAAAATCTCTCACTAATTTTATATTTACATCTTCATAAAGTATTTATTTGGATTTTTGTTCCATTTCGCAATCAAAATGATTTGCTGTTGTAAAAGATATCTCCTATGCTGGCATCTCTTCATTGGCTCCCTGTTAAATCAGAATTAAATTTAAAATCCTGCTCCTCACATGCTCTTCACAAGGTCTTAAATAATCAGGTGAATACTCAGGTCCCATCTTATCTTAATGACCTTATAGTACCGTATCTGCCCATTAGAGCTCTCCACTCTCTGACTGCAGGCTTACTTGTGATTCCTAGAGGATTTAAAAGTAGAATGGGAGGCAGAGTCTTCAGCTGTCAGGCCCCTCTTCTGTGGAACCAGCTTCCAGTTTGGATTCAGGAGACAGATACTATTGCTACTTTTAAGATAAGGCTTAAAACTTTCCTTTTTGATAAACCATATAGTCAGGGTTGAATCAGGTGACCTTGATTTCTTCCTTAGTTTAGAGATTCCCATGATGCATTGAGTGTTTCTTCTTCAGTTACCTTTTTCACTCTGTGTTTATACACCGCTCTGCATTTAATTATTAGTTATTATTCATCTCTGGCTCTCTTCCACAGCATGTTTTTGTCCTCTCTTCAGTCGCTCACCCCCAACTGGTCATGGGAGCTGGCCGCCCCTCCTTGTCCCTGATGCTGCTGCAGGTTTTTCCTTCCCACTGTCACCAAAGCACTTGCTAATAGCGGCTTGTTGGGGATTTCTCTGTTTTCTTTGTATGATTGTAGGGCTCATACCTTACAATATAAAGCGCCCTGAGGCAACTGTTGTTGTGATTAGGTGCTATATAAATAAAATGGAATTGAATTTATTTGTGTCTTTTGTTTGCTTTTTAAAGTATAAATAAGCCACATGTGTTAATACTGAAAAGAGACAAATAATGCTGGTTTGGTTAGCTGACTTAAGGGGCAACTGAAGCCCTGCTTACCCCAGTTTATTTTGCTTTGGATTCATAATCTTCACTATGGATGTGACAAAGAAAAAAAAAACACTAGTGGCAATGTAGAAAGCTAAAATAGGAGGGAATATTTAAATGCAGCCACTATGAGTCTGTATAATTTAATTACCATGAAGCTCTCCTCCTGCTCCAACCACCGCTGGTCATCCTCCATCTGTTGCTGCTGCATCATCAGCCTTTCCTCCATCAGAGCCTGACCTACACACCCAATGTCCTGTAGAAAGAGAGAGAGAGAGAGAGGGAAAAAAAGGTCCTTAGGTGCGCCTTGTTATCAAGACGTAGCAGTGAAGGAATAAATCTTGCTTATCGTGATTTAATGATTATAATTAGTCAGTCCTGTGGAAAAACTAAGCACACCCCATTATTCAGTAGCTTGTAGAACCTGCTTTAGCTGCAATAACTTATAATAAGCATTTTCTGTACGACTTTCCTCAGTTCATTGGGCTTTACGGGAATTCGTTTATTCACAGCTCTCTTAAGGTCCCACCACAGCATTTCAAATTTCAAAGTCTGGACATTGACTTGGGCATTGGAACTTTTGTTTTTCGTCCTTTCTTACAAAGATTTGCTGTTGTGCTTGGGATTATTGTCCGGTTTAATGACGGACAGGTAGCCTCACAGAATACTTTGTTTTACAGAGGAGTTCGGCAAGTTGCCCAGATCCTGTAACTGCTAAAAAAAAAAAAAAAGAAATGTTCGATGAATTATGGCCCAAACATAACTTTGAAACATAACATCCACTTTAGGCTGTCTAAAGGACATTGTTCCATAAGTATGGACTGTTCAGATGCAAGTCATACTGCTATCTTCTTTTTAAAGAGAATAGGCTTTTTCCTGGAAATCCTTCCAAATAATCCTTTTTTTCCTAATTGTACTGTCATGAACTTTAACATTTTACATCAAGAGTCCTGTCAAAACCTCTTATTTCCCCCATACATGACTGTTCATAGTTTGATAAAAATGCTTGAAAGACAGTAGTTCAACATTTCTTAAATGCCGTTACACGATTCCTTAGCACGAAGCACTTTGTTTGGTCTGCTTGGAAAAGAAACTGCAGAAAAATTCAAGTGCATGTCCCGCACTACTGTGCTGTAACCAGCTCAGGTTGCCTAAAATGAAAAGTAAATTACACACACACAAACACACAGATACAAATCTTGAGATTTAATTTTAGCTTCGCCTGGCAACCAAACAAAACACATATGCAGGTCATAACTGCTTTAACCACTATGTGTTTTCTGTGTTTGATATGAGGCAAAAATTCAACAAACAGTTACGACAGTGGGTTCAGTGAGTGGCTGAGATGTTACACAAATTCATGTTTGACTGGTGAAAGTTCTGTGTCAAATGCATTTGTGGGCGCACACCTCCATATTCGGGCTCCATGGTGCAGTATGTTCAGGTCTGTGCGGATTCCAGGAATCAGTAGGAGGATAGCTGCCTCCAACTCCTCCACCTACACCACCATGTGCTGATTGCTGGAGGAGGACAGATTGAAAGTGGAAAAGAAAATCAGACAAAGAAAACAATCAAAAATATTTATGAACAAACAAGCAGTGTAAAGTTCTTCCTCTTTTGCAACATCTGGCTCTATGTTACTAGAAGATTTAAGAGTTTTATCTCTAAAGCAGTGTTGGTAGGAAAGAGAATGACGTCAATAGAAAGAAATAATGAGAAAATGGGGACTCAAAGACATAAAAGACGAAGGATTCACAGATAATAAAATAGCAGAAGAGAAAACTTTGATTATCATTCAACTTTCCACGTCTACGTTTTCACAAAAAGTCTGCTTTTAAAGACGCTCTAAACCAGTCAGATGATGGCAAAACAAACAGAAATCTACCGACATAAGAAGAACACTAGGAAATCAATGAATACTTATGAAAAACCACTACCAAAGCCAGTACCGGTAACTATTTCACTGACGGGCATGCAAATGGATTCAGAAAGTGTTAAAATCTCTTCAAATGCACTTTAAACCTCAGTCTAGTGTGCAATGCATGCAGAAATATACAGATGCTAATCTAAAGTCCGATGTTATCAAGTTAGGCTTAAATGGCAGTTTGAATTACGCACTCCTTATAAGGACCAAAGAAAAGCTTGCTGCCAGGAGCTGAAGAGTGGCTTTGATTTGTTAGTGTGTGTTTGTGTGTGCGCGCCCGTGTGTGTTTGTCCACGAGTAAGCGGCTTTTAGCACTACAGGAAATGCCTGCTGTCTGCCTGGTTTATGAGGAGAAGAATAACTGCACTCAAACTCTTTCTGTCCTTGCATGTCTCTCTTTGACTCAGACACATGCAGCAGTGTGTGCCTGACAGTCAGAGCTACTCCAGACTTAACACAGACTTTATTGGGTTGGCCTTATTGTGATGACAGCATTCACGCTTAGAGCTGATTTGTACAACCTTACAGATCTTTTTGTTTTGTTTTAGTATTACAGAATATCATTTACAGGTTTGTTTTTGAAACTGCTGACTGAATTGTTTTCCTTTTGCATTTTTTGCTCAGTCGTGACCAAAGATTTGTCTTGGCAGCAACTTTCATTTTTGTTTTGCTTTTTGTAAATATCTAACACAAATTGGGGGGGACAGTTTTGAAACAACAGAATTGTGTAACTGCTTACGGCATGTACAGCTGTGTGCAGATGCTTGGAAAAAGCCATTTTTTCAACCATCTTTTCACAGATGATGTAAAATGTCATGTGGGTCAAAGTGACCTTCGTCAGGTGCAATGAAACTATGCTCACCACAGTTTAAGATAATGGCAGAGTATATCAGACTACATAGATGTCAGTCATTAACAAGGAGTGGTTTATATATTAATGGACTGTCATTGTCCACATTAGGCCTTACAGCATCTAGCTCACTATCTATCTCTGTAGTGCTTCACAGGACAGCTGAATCTGAATAAGGCAGAACAGGAACGCACAGGTTCCTCACTGATGAAGATCTGTGTGCTTCTGTGTGCTGTTTACCGGAAAGTGGTTGTGCGGGGAGTTGCTGACGAAGCCTTCACTGGGGTAACCTGGTCTGCTAGGCTACAAACACAGAGAAAACAATTTGTGTTAATCAGCCACAACAAAGACTCGCACAGACATACAAGAAATAACAAGGACATGGGAGGATGGGAAACAAATGATTTCAAAAAGGCAGATCGAGCACAAACAGTCATTGAGTCTTACTTTAGGTGGTGCTTCATCTGGGTCCCATGAAACGGTGACTTGTCTCCTCATTTCCATTCGGAGTCTCTCTTCTTGCTGGAGCTTCTCTTCCTCCAGTATCGTGCTTCAGAAATTAAAACATTGCCAGAGAGGAAATTGAATCGAGCGGTCATGCACTCTTTTGGTTTAGTGCACTATTTCATCTTGACCAATGTACTGAAAGTCAAAGATTTTTAGAGAAATTAAAACAAACAATGTCATGTTTTTAGTACCAATTAAACTTAATGAAAAGGAAGAAGAAGAAAAACTCAAGGCAAAATTACTCCATGGGGTCAGATTGAGACAGAGGCCATCTCTATTATGGCAACAACATCAAAGTTTTACACCTAAAGCAAATTATTAAAAACTACCTTTAAACTACCTAAATACTAAATATTTTTAATACTTTTTTTATGTTTATTTTTTACCTGAGTTGTGTTTTGAGTTCAGTGAATCGCGGACGCTTGCTGGGGTCATATGACCAACATTTGGTCATCAAACTGTAGAGGGTGGGCGGACACTGGGGAGGCATCGCCAGGCGCTCCCCGTTTTCTATCCTGCCAATCACGTCATTGTTTTTCACCCCCTGGAAGGGCTTGATGCCGTACATCAAGATCTCCCACATGCATACACCTATGGGGGAGACGCAGACACGCAAAAGTCACCTACAGTGATGAATCACATCATCACACAGTGGCGCTGGATTAGAAAAAAAAAAAAAACTCACCGAACATCCAGACGTCACTTGCAGACGTGAATCTCCTAAAATTGATAGATTCAGGAGCCATCCACTTAATGGGAAGTTTACCTTTAGAAGCTGAGACACAAACACAGACACAGAGATAAGCACTAAGGCAGAGAATAGAAAAATTTATCACCAGTTAGTGTTTCAACAAAAAGGCTGCAATGAGTTGGTAACGCAGAGAACAGCTGATATAACGTGATGTCACCAGTAGATGGTGGTAACGCACTGGCAGCTAAATGTTATTTAAACGAAGACTACTGGCTGGTTTCAGGTCAGCATTGCACTTTCTTTGTTTCCCCATTTTATAGAATTCACAGGAGCCTTTTTACACACCTGTTAATGTGGAAATTACACAGAAACTCTAAGGATACTTAAAATCCGACTGAATGTTTTGTTGTTTCATTACCTTTGTAGTAAGAGCTGTCCTCCATGTATCGTGATAGACCAAAGTCTCCAAGCATCACACAGTCCACCGCAGAGACCAACACGTTGCGAGCTGCTATATCCCTATTTTTTATTTTTTTTTAAAAAGCAGGAAAAAAGAAAACCTAAAACCTACTGCTGTGATCCGTGTGTAGTCTCAACTGTAACATTATATTTATGAAACATAATATATTATCCTTACACACGCACACTCACAGACTCACAATGCAATGCTTCATTTGTCACATATGTGCATCCGATTGTGTAACATCCCAACTGTCATTTGTGATGCGAAATGATGATTCATGAGTCTGAAATCTCACTGTTGGGTAAACTGGTAAAATTGTAACAAGGCAGGGTGAATGTGGGAAGATCTTCAGAGAATGTTGTCATTAAAGGAAATATAATTTTGCACTTTTATATGTTTTGAGATTATATAAGAAACTGAAAGTCCTGCAGGTGTTCGTGTAGTTGAAAATGCCTTTTTAATTCAATTTCAGTATAATCTGTGGTGTTGGCACTAATAGTCTGAGCCCTCCACTCCCCCCCACCTCAATCAGGCTACAGAAGCATATGTGTGTGTGTTTACCTGTGTACAAAGCGTTTGCTCTCCAGGTAGGCCAGAGCTGTGCTGAGCTGGTAGGCATACAGGATGAGCGTGGCCAGGTCAAGGCTGTACTTCCTCACCTGAAGGAACGAGCGCAACTGTTGACAGAGAGAGAAAACAAAGGGAGGAAATGACAGAGGCACTGTTAAAAGATGAACCACGCTGACATACCAAGACTGAGCTTTTTATGGCTCTTGCCATCTCAAGAGAACTCGAATACCAAGATTATCCCACACACACAGTATGAGGGTTACCTCTCCAAGAGTACAGAGCTCCATGATGATCCACACCGGGTTCTCTGTGATCACGCCGATCAGCTTAACAATGTGAGGATGGTCAAACTGACGCATTGTCACTGCAAGGAAAAAAGACAGTAATAGCATCATCATGCATTTAATGCTAATGTGATGTGAGACACACTGACAAACACACAAAATTGCATCTTACGTGCTTCTTGCAGGAACTTTTCTCTGACGCTGTCAGAGGTACAGTTCTTACAGGTCTTAATGGCGACAGCTAGAGATGCTTTGTCCTGCAAACAAACAGCACACGAGACAGGAGTTAACAGATGATACACTGTAAAGCTCGCCGAAATAACACAGCAAGACTGTACAAGCCTTTTGGCCCACACGCATTAACAGAGAGGTGCGCATGTTGGTGTGTTTTCACATACTGGACAGTTGTAGACTCCTTGGTGTACATCGCCAAACTGACCCTCTCCAATGCAGCGGCCCAACTCTATCCTGTCCCTCTGGATCTCATAGTCCCGCGCTGAGAGGCAGAGTAAGAAGAGGAAAGGAAAAAGAATAGGGAAGGAAGTAAGGGCATTTTCAGTGGATGAAAAAAAGCAAGAACCTGTCACATTTGGCATTTATTTCAACACCATGGATGAGGTTTAAGCAAGAAAAATATATATATTTAGATAGTTTATTGTGGAAAAGTTTCCACGATATGCTTCTAAGTTAGTTTTAAATTATTTCTATCATTCTGGCAGTCTTACGCTGCCCTTTTAGGCAAACCCCATCCATTGGCACTAGTTTCACTTTACAACAAACCTAAAACAGTAGGACCTGGATCAAGCCTCTTCCTCTCTAACTAGATCAATGGTAAAACATGCACGCTGCAACACAGATCTGCAAACACACCAACAACATACAACATGAACATGCACACGAGTGTCCCAGTATAATGCACTTGTTCCTCTAATGATGTCTGTAGTGATGTTGCAGAGAAACTGCGGGGGGAAATACGATCAAGTAGTTGTGAAAAAGAATTTCAATTTGGGATCCAGAAGGATTGGAGAGAAACTGCTTGTTTTTTTGACATTAAAGCGTTATTAATATTTCCGCCTTGCTGAAAAAGCCCGGAAGCATTTCTGCGGCGGTGTATTAATGTCAGTTGCCAACTAACCGCAGGAAGCTCAAGTTGAAAAGGTTTATTGGGGTCGTTCACCATCGGGAACTTATTCTTTACAAGTTTAATTGTCTGTCAGGCTAAACAGAGCTCTGTTGTTTGGATTCAACCAACCCAAGCAAAACCAGTTCAGCAGTAACCAAACACACATTCCATTATGAAAGATTTACTGTAATTAAAACCACACTGATATTCACTTTCAGGAAATTAATAATTTCTTCAAACATAAAAGAAGTTGTGAAAGAACCATAACCACAAAACACAATTTAAAAAGAAACAAATTTAAAAAAAGTAGTAAAGACACGATAACAGCAGGATGGTGCAAGGAGAGCCAAGCCAAAACACAACAAATGCTGTTAGGTTGTTCCAGAGGTCTGCCTTTACTTCATGTTCCCAAGTTCTGATTGACTTATTAGTGTACTTCAGTACAAAGTGTTATATGTACTGAAGCATAATGATTTGTTTATGGATTGGCTCTCGCTCAGTTCCGACGCCCGAGTTCACCTTTACGAGCTGCGATCTACAAGATAAAAAATACCACTGAGTAAGAAAAGAAAAGAAAAAGCCCAAACAAAACTCAACAACAATTTAAGTCTTTTTTTTTCTTTTCCAGGTGTTAAAGATCAAATAAACAGCTAATGCTTATTCATTACTGGCTTTTCAATGCGCTTACTGGAGGTCATGGTCAAAAACACTACGATGTAAAAAACTACGATTCCTGGAAAAGAAAAATAACGAGAGAGAATGAAAGAGAGAGAGGGAGTTTTACCTTCAACTACTCCATAGCTCACTGTGTTGGCGATGGGGGGGAAAGAGGAAGAGAGAAAGAGATGGAGATGAAGAGACGGGGGGAGAGCCAGGCAGCAGCTTTAAGATTGAAACTAGCTCAGAAAACACAAACACACAAACGTGCGCAGACAACAATAACTGGCCGACTTTGCTCATTATCTGATAATTGTCGATACCGCCACAGAATAATTCAAAGATCTAAGCTTGCTCTCCAGCTGTTACCGTTTTACAGATTTTATTTTATACATTCAGCAGCCGGTATGACATGGACACACATACAAAGTCAGACACAGGATAGGAAAATATGTCTGCAGTGAGTCTGATTAGAGGAAGTCTCCTAAAGGAGACCAAAAAAAGCAAAGCAAAAAAAAAAAAAAAAAAAGGACAAAGAAAGAAAGAAAGAGCCAAGACAGAGACAGATAGAAAAAGACCTTGGGGGGGAAAGAGAACAGTCCATTTTCAAAGTTGGCCGCACAATCAAACACATAAGTACTCTGAACTGGCCAAAACATCCACATTAAAAATAATGGAGCTAAAGCCACGACTACTTACAGAACTACAGCCAAACAAACCAGCACATTCAGGCTTTTGACAAACGCATGAATGAATCCGACAGATGTGATGCGTCTCCATGACCACACGTACATGGCACAAGCTGCGGCCTCTAGCGTCTCTGCTGTTTAGAAAGGATGAAGGAAAACCAGCCAGAATTTGATAGCTGCTGCCTAACCAAACGCGGTTTAATGCAACTCCTCGGGTTCGTTGTGCGAGTGTGTTTCTTGGAAGCGATTCACACCACAACCTCGCTTATTAGGGAGCAGAATGAAATTAACGTTTGTTTGAGTACGAGAAATTTATAGCCGCCGTGTGCCAGTGCAACAGAAGCTGAGTTCTTAAGAGTCCTTAAGTACAAATGAGTTTAGAAAGAGAGCAAACTGAATAAGTGACTTACTTGAGGGCATGGTGTAGGTGTCCTCTTCATCAACTATCTCTGCATAGTCATCGGTTTCTGAAACATGACACACACACACACGCACAATAGCAAGACATTAAAACACACTTGGTACAAATGATGACACAAAAACTGGTTTACCGTTAAGAAGGGTCCATGACACAAACACCCGAGAAGAAACCCACCCTAAACTTAAAGCATGAAGCTAACTCAGAGTTTAAACAACTCCCGAGCAGAGAAACACCCACGTAGCTTCTTGCTCTGCCTTTCTCTCGCCTTCTTTCACACACAGACACACACACACCCACACACACACAAAAACACTTGGCGGATAGCGTCAGCTGAGCATGTGTTGTGAATATCTGTCTGTGTGAGAGCAGCTGGTTTGCAGGGAGGGACTTACTGTGGTGGCGGTAGAGGAGAAGGAGGAGGAGGAGGTAAAGAAAAGTAAAAGAGATGAGATGAAGACACAAAGCAGGGACAAACAGAAAATGAAAGGCAAAACAGTAAGGAGACTAGTTGAAAACTCAGTGAAGAGGAAGAAGCACTGAGGGAGAAATGCACAGAAGAGGAAGGAGCAATGTTGGGTCTAGCTGTCATGGGAGCAGATGGTAGTATTTAGGGTGAAATCTGTGCAGAATCAGACAGATAGCCAGAGAGAGAAGAGAGCCAGGAGGAAGAAGAAGAAGAAGAAGAAAAAAAAAAGACGGGGAAACATGGACCGAGTCGATCCTAACCAGATGGCGGCGTTTAAAATAAAATCAGTGTGCAGACTCAGCTGTTGGAAACAAGAGTCAAACATCTGCTGTCCTGCTCCCCTCGCAGCTCTGCTCGGGATTTATCAGGGACTGTGGGAAATGTGTTCCTAAATTTAATCAAAAATCCTTTTCTAAAGCCTGTGGCTGCTTTTCTCAAGAAAAGTCTCTGAAGCCAGACTTGTAGAGGAACTACGGGCTAGCTGCATAGTCATTTTAAATAAGGCGGGCCAAACAATACACCGGATGGTTGACAACATAAACTGCACTTATTTTGTTCTATTAGTGAGCAAAGTTATATTTGGATATTGTGGAACGTGTATATTTGCTCAGAGTCGCATAATGTGATTGATAAAAACTCTGATATTTGTGTGGTTAGCTGTTAGCTTTACATAAAACACAGAATCTAGGGGGGGAAAAAACACCTATCCTGACTCTGTCCAAGAACTTAAAACGTCCACGACAGATTGGAGAAGGTTTCCAAATGATTGCTGTCTAATTTATAAACACAGATTGCTAGCATACTGCAATCAATCAGAGTCAGTATGTGTTCAATATGTGGAATATGTCCCTTGTCTTTGCAACTGGGGCCTCCACTGGCTCTAGTTATAATCCTATATAAAAACAAGCTTGCTGAGCGCTCGTGTTACTTTACAGTTAAATTGCTCTCCTGCAACAACTAGAACACTCTTTGTGGAGAAATTTCTGTTTCAATCTTGAATCTTGCGGTTCTTGCTGTGCTGTGAATGTAAGTAGCACATTCACAGTCTACATTAATACTGTGGAATGTAAGTGTGAATTAATAACAGTTAAATCTGAATAAATTTCTGTGTGTGTGTGTGTCAACACCAACAGATTTTTAACTTTCACCAGTTTATCACCATGTTGTTACTAATAACCTACCAGCTTCACCACATTCAATCTCAAACTGACAGCAAATGCGCCAAAATCTCTTGGAAAGCAGCAGCCGACTACAAGTGGCTGCAGACTTGATCCGCATCTTTGAAGCACCCATTTCAAAGGCAATGAGATTGCTTGCTCATTGGACACAATTGCAATCATTTTGGGCATGCCGCGGTTTTCAACCACTGTTTTCCCTTGTGTGACTGTAGTACAAATGTCATTGTTACTGCTATTATAGAACACATTTCCCTATTTTTGCAAGATGCTAAAAAAAACCTTTTAATTAAACAGGCATCCATTTATTTAACCATTGCTACGCATGACTTATATTTCACAAGAGGGGAACGAAACAACATTTAGAAGCTTATTAAAAGCATGAACAGAATATCTGTTCATTTTGCATTTTACTTTTTTTCTTCACGTTTTTACATGTACAAAAATCCAATAAAATCCAGCTGGGGATAGAAGCTACACTCTAGCTTTTTGAGTATTTTGTGTAGCTTGCATAAATGCTCTCAGTCTATGAAAGAAATGGTTTTAGTTTTTACTAAGAGGTCACTCTGTATCACTCTGCATATTAAACCCCAGTGTGGTTTGGGATGTGTTCCACAGAAACAACCCTTTCTAAGCTTGAGAGGCCTAACTCTGCATTTCAGCTTTCGGTAGAGAGGGAATTTGTGTGTATGTGTGCGATCTAGCTGGCCCATTATAGCCAGGAATGCACCCGCTCTCGAATCCAGCAAGCCTCTCCCAACTCCTCTCCGTGAGTGTGCAAGTGTGTGCATGAACGCACAAGAGTACACGTGTGCACGATTTTGCATATGTGTAGCCAATTGTGTGTGTGTGTGTGTGTGTGTGTGTGTGTGTGTGTGTGTGTGTGTGTGTGTGTGGAGAACGACAGAGAGAAGCAGCTGCAGACGTTCCCGTAAAGAGAAAACACCACTGAATACACAAATTCTGTTTTTGGTGTCCCTTCCGGATGAAAGCAGACATTCGGCTTTGAAGACAATAATAGGAGATAATCACACAAACACTCAACTTAAACATGCAATAATAAAATCGCATGCTACTCTTGCTTACAGGTTATTTATCCATATATCCAATCATTTTGTATTAAAATTACATTACACAATATTTACACAACAAAGCACATATACCGCACTCACACACACACTTTCTCTCTCACACCACCACAACGCGCACTCCCCTTTCCCAGGAGAGTGCAGTGTTTTGGTGGAGGAGGACTAGGAAGAAGGAACATAAGAACAAAAGATTATAAACAACAGTATAACTTTACCATCCCCACTAAGATCTTCTGCAGGGTCCAGGAGAGCATGCAGGAAACGGGACAGCAGAGAAGGAGGACGACAAACAGCAGCGAGAGAGAGAGAGAAGCAGGAGGCAGAGCAGAGAGGAGAGAGAGAGAGAGAAGAGAGGTTAGAGCATGACATGCCATGAAACAACACGGTGATGTTGCAGGATCTGCAAAGCCAAACCATCAGCGGGCAGTTAGTTAAAATCCAAAATCTAATGAAGGGGGGAAAAATGCAACGTTAACATCTCCTTCAATTAATGCTGTGCAGGCTCATGTACAGTTAAAATACACATGTGTAGAAAACAGTGACAATAAGTCCAATGTGGTGTCAATAAAGTATGTTCTGTGTGTCAAGCTGTAAGCATGTGAGCTGGGGAGTTAATTACAGTGAGCAGACAGGGGATGCAGCTGTGTTTAATATGCGAGTTTCGTTGGAAGAACGGATACAGTGAGCAGGCAGTTACAACTGATCAAGGTTTCTCACATACCTCATTTTCTCACTCAATTCTTAGAACAAGAGAACGCCCCCAGTGACAACTTTTCGCTTTATTATTTTTGGCTTTTTTCACATTTTTTCCTTCTTAAATGGGAAATGTGGAAAAGTTTTGAATGCATATAAGAGAGTAAAAGTTTACAAGCTGTTTTTGCGAGTTTTACTAAAACACGCCGAGCTTGAAATTCCAAGCGTTGCATTTATCAGGTCTGTTTATCACATTTGGAAAAGTTTGGATGATTTTTAAAGGTTTCGGCTATGAAGCAGCTGCTGTCCAGACTCTCACACTCGTTTCTCCGAGCCGTCTTTTTAGTTACTGATGACAGCTGCCAACGCGACACTTGGAGACATGAGGTCAGCATTATGACCCATCCAGGATATCACGCAACTGACACGTACACAGAATAGAGCGATGGGATTCTGGTAGATGTGTAACATCCAATAAAATCCATGAATCCTTCTAGTATAGCAACTTCCCCATGTTGCTAAAAGCATTAGCATTAAAGGAAAATGAGGGATGAGTGTTTAGTAACTTTCTAGCATTGAACAAACAGTTAGCAGCTTGACTTGTTGACACTGCTCTGCTATACGCTACTCTGCTACATCTGCTGCAGACAGTGCTAAGAGTACTGGAAACAACCATGTGGGAGGGTGCTGTGCTGGTTTAAAGATGAGATGACAGTGTTTCTAAATGGTTCCAAGAACCAGGCAACATCTCTCATGTACACTCGCTAACCACTTTATTTAGGTACAGCTGTTAAACTTCTCGTTAATGATCATTTGTGATCAGCCAATCACATGTGAGCATCTCAGTGCATTTAGACATGCATATATGATCGAGACGATGCATCAGAATGTGGTAGAAAAGTGATTTATCTTAACAGACGCTGAATGTGTCATGGTTGTTGTATTTTGCTAACTGCTGATCTACTGAGATTTCCCTAAACAACTAACTCTGGGCTTTACAGAGAATGATCTGAACATGAGAAATAATCCTGTGAGTGACGGTTCACTGACTGAGAATCCCTGGTGGATGCCAGAGATCAGAGGAGAATGGTTAGTCTACTTCAAGCTGATAAGAAGGCAACAGTGACTCAAATAATCACTGGTTACAACCAAGGTATGCAGAA
Source organism: Simochromis diagramma (assembly GCF_900408965.1). Lineage (NCBI taxonomy): Eukaryota > Metazoa > Chordata > Actinopteri > Cichliformes > Cichlidae > Simochromis > Simochromis diagramma. The sequence goes on along the minus strand of NW_024387523.1, from coordinate 8,309,180 downwards.
GAGCATCTCTGAATGCACAACATGTCAAACCTTGAAGCAGCATGAGAACTCACCAGTTGCCACTCCTGTCAGCTAAGAACAGGAAACTGACACTACAGTTCACACAACTTCACCAGCATTGGCCAACATAAGACAGGAAACTCACCTTTTCTGCTGAGTCTCAATTTCTGCTGACATTAAGACAGTTGGGTCAAAATTTGGTGTAAACAACATAAAAGCATGGATTCATTTTGTCTTGTATAGCACTGTATGGCACAGTGTGGTCCTTTTAGTACCAAACCCCACAGCTTAACTAAATATTGTCGCTGACCATGTCTGTTCCCTTATGACCACAGTATAACCATTCTCTGATGGCTGCTTCCAGCGGGATAAACCATCATGTCACAGAGCTCAAATCATCTCAAACGTGTTTCTTGAACATAACAGCAATTTCATTGTACAGCGGTCCCTCACTATAACGAGGTTCACCTTTTTTTTGTGCAATTTTTCCTTTTTTTTTTCTTTTTTTTTTAACAGCGCATTGTGTTCTGCATCCTGATTGGCTGTAGACCATTGTCAATCAATCTCGTGTTTTACAGCTTTAAAACACCTATAATAATTGTAAAGAATAAAGTTGGCTACTTTGCAGATTTCACCTATCGCGGGTTATTTTTAGAATGTAACTAATGCGATAAACGAGGGACAACTGTACACAAATATCCTCCACAGTCACAAAAGCAAGCAAACAGAGCACCTTTGTGCTTTGGAGTGTGGCAGAATGGGAGATTCTCCTCATGGATGCGCAGCTCACAAATCTGCAGCAAGTGTTTGACATGATCACATTAATATGAACTCAGAGGAATGTGTCCAGCACCTTGCTGAATCTATCCCGTGAAGAATTAAAGCAGCTCTTAAGAGGCCCAGTCTGGAACCAACCTGCTGTACCTAACAAAGTGGTCAGTGAGTGTACATTTGTGATTTGTCCATATCAGATGATAAATCTTTTGGGCCGCAACATTCATGAAAAACAACACAGTTGTGACCTCACCAGCAAGATGTGCTTACTGGAGTCCTGAAATAACAATTCACTCTGTGTGTCATCACATGCTACTGCTACTCACAACAATACAATAGGGGGAAAAAACATGATGGAAAGTAACAGAATAGATCCATCTTCATTAGACTTGTAAGGGGTAAAGACTGGTTACTAATGGCTACGAAATAAAATCCTAATGCATCAAAAACATACACAAACCTCAGGCAGAGATATTTGTCCAATCGTTTTTTAATTTGTATTACAGTCTTTTATTTTTAGTGAGCATTGGTGTGGTTACGAAGCATCACATAACCTGTTATTGTGGTTAAAGTGTGTGTGTGTGTGTGTGTGTGTGTGTTTGTGTGTGTGTGTGTGTGTGTGTGTGTGTGTGTGTGTGTGTGTGTGTGTGTGTTTGTGTAAGACTGGATGAGTCAAAGCAACAAGGCAACGAAGTCAAAGACAGTTTAGCAGAAGGGGACAGATTGTGATGGAGCAGAAAGTGTTTTAGCCATAAAATCACTTTTTACTTTAGATCTAAAATGTAGAAAAACTCTCCCCACAAAAAACGAACCAAGAGCGAGTCAAATATTTGGACCCGTCCTGCACTAAATGAGTACCATAAATCACTTAAACAACCCACATATTATTACTGTAACATTTTAATTAACATTCCTCAGTACTGTGGGTTTTGTAAAGACTGTCTGTGTGTCCTTATGTGAAGTTATTCAGTAAGCGCGGTCATCAAATCAGGAATTTCACTCTGCCACATCACAATTTTGTGGATATGCTCCTCTGCTAACTGTCCAATGAGAGCCGAGGATACCGTTGGGCGGCGAATCTGAACAGAAGACAAAGGGGAGGAGGAAACGCCGCGCCTTGGTTGGCTTAGGAGGCATCGATGTCACAAGATCTTCAGCCAATAGGGCGGGGGAGAGGATGAGAGTGTGAGAGAGAAAACAAGAGTGAATGGATGTGAGAGAGTGAAGAAAGATGAGGGGAGAAGATGTAAACAAAAGAAAGCAGGAACAAAGTGGATGACGGAGAGAGAGGGAGAGGCTGTCCCAACAGAGGAGAAAACAATGAGATTATGATGGGGAAAATGAGTAAGAGGGGAAAAAAAACAAAAAGCTGAATTATGAAACAACGGGAAGACAGCTGGAGCCGAGGAAGTTTCGATGAAGATGAGCAGACTCTTGCTCATCTTCCTCCTAAACCTGCCTCTTTGTGAGTGAGTGTGCTTGATTTTGTATCTTACCTGAGACAGAGATCGCTCTTACTCCACTCCGGACTGCTTCTAACTTTTTTTCACTGTTAGAAAGTCTAGAGAAAAGGAGCCAAGAGCAAATCAGACAACAGTTACACAGACACACACACAAAAATACACTAACTACATTTATGCCTCCATAACATCAATATCAACGATTTTTAAAGTTAACGGTAAAAAAAAGGAAAAGGAGAAACGATGGAAGCTGTTCTCCACATGCATTGCACACATGCAACTCTTCAAAGGTAAACTAATCCTTACTGTCTCTCTCCTTTTGCCGTGGTTTCTTTTTCCTATATCAGCTGAGCTCTACTACTATCTTTTTACATCACAGACAGCAACAGACAGAAGGGAAAAGAGAGGGTGGGTGAGCAAAGGGAGTGAGCGAATGAAAGCAAGAGGAGGAGACTTCGAGAGTGTTTAAAAACCCTAAGTGGAAAATATTTGGCTCCTAAACTTATATCCTTATTTGACCAGAGCCACAGAGTGGGAGAAAGATAAAAGAGAGAGCGGGACAGATTTGAGCTGAAATGACCAAAACAAAGATAAACTGCTGGAGGCTGAATTTAAACAGCTGATAGATAAATATAATCATGCTAATCTACCCGGCTGCAACAGCTACAGATAAACAAATAAAACGCTGTGGGCATTAGGAAAGTTGTGCATCAAAAAACCCAAACGGCTCATTTATTGGGGGGAAAAAAAATACATTTGAGGGTTTTTGTTCAGTTTTTTTCTGTTCACAAACTTTTTAAAGGTCCCCATATCCCCTCTAATTCTCCACAACTTGCCATTAGTTATATAATTTTAGATTAAATGGAAGAAAGGAAGTGCATTAGAAAAAAAAAGCAACAACAAAGCCCAAGAAAACAATAGTTCACTGTTGTCATTTCAAAGCGTACGAAAGCTTTCACGCATTTAATTTGAATTAATTCAAAATCTCTATTTGCAGTGAAAATGTAAATTACAAGGTTCTTTCCCGGAAGCTTTTCGGAAAATAAAACTGCAAAACAAAAAATGCTGCCCAAACCAAAACCGGGCATAAAAGTAAAAGAATGAATTCGCTGCAGCTTCTGTATTCCTCCTCTGAACTTTACTATCAGCAGTCACTTTCTTCTGAATTTTAACTGAGCAGAACTTTGACAAAGCATTGCTGAAAGACTTTACAATAGAAATGCTCTTGTCTGTGTTTACTTACATAATACTCAATTCTCAAAACCACAATTCCCTGGAAATTAATTTGATGTAAATATAGTATTGTGGTTTATTCTGATATCAAGTTGCAAGTCTCTACATGCACATTATTTAGTGCTATGGGCCTTTTATTTTCAGTAAAACTCTGTCATCAGGGCTCCAAACCACACATGGTCAGTTTGACAGAAAAAAAGAAAAATACAGTTACTGATCTTGGAACATGGCAACTCTTTCCTTTTATATATAACTATACCACGGATGAGGTCTGTACTTACTTTGGGATGGAAGGAAGCGCTCTCTCTCCCTCTAGAGGACAGAAATATGAATTTCCAATGAATAATGTGTCCTCACTCACATAACACATGGCTGTATGCACAGCACAAAGAAAACCAAATGTCATGAGAACAGAAATTGTTGAAATACATCCAGCAGTGTAAGGACAAGTATTTTCTATTTTTACCGTTCTATCCCTACAAACCCAAGAAAATACATTTTTGCCCAGAAGAAAAGTTTCATACCATCAATTTAAAAACAAACAAAACTAACTGACATATAGGAGCGATCAAACTTTACCTTTCTGAACTCTGATAATGAAGGAGTGAGTTTCCATGGATACGAGTCGACAGTAACCATCAATCAAGTCAGCCAAGTTCTCCGCCGTGGTGAGAGATGCTGTCGTAACTGTGAGAGGCTACACAAACACAGACAGACAGCATAGTAGGCCTGTTACAGATAGCTATTATTTCAAACACATACATAAACACAAACAAAGCAAATCACTAGAAATTTTCAGCTGGCCCTTATGTTCAAGAAAAACTCATCATACATGCGTGTCTTACATGAGAGTACATCAAATCATATAGGTAACAGTAAACCAAACCACTCTTGTAGACAAACTAAGCAACACAGTGAGAATAGCTTTTGATCTTTAGAGGTCAGAATGACGCTGCCAAGTGAAACAATAGTAAAATATCACCTACAAAGAAAAAAAGGTACCTTAAAACCTTCTACTTACCTCACAAGACTCAAGCAAACATTTTTCTTCATAAAAAGCTCATAAAGAGTTCTTTGATGGATGATTATGTAACAAAATGTGATCTTTTTTAACTACATGTATGTAAAATAAGATGGAAAAATTGTTATTTGCCAACAGTCAAGTTTTCCATAGTTTATCACAGTAACAGAGAGGGTAGTGATACCTCAGCAGCTCCGGCTACGTTCAGTTGTAGCATGCCTTTCCTGTCCTTTTCCTCCATAGCTGAGTACTGGATGGACTGGACTTGATTAAAATTTGCTAGATGGGTGGGCTGAGGACAGAGCAACACACACAAGAAATTAAAGTAAGATATGTGAACTACACTCGTTAGTTTTCTTTGATCATGAACTAGAGTGCAATAAACCTGGATGAGTTTTACTTTATGTTCTTGGTAGAAACTCACCGTGGACCCCTTGTCAGTGAGGTAGCTGATTCCTTCCTCTGGCCCGATGGCTAATTCTACCTGGATCACCCAGCTGGACTGTTAAAGAGAGGATGAGATGCAAGTTAAAAGAGACAGACCGGGAGGAGGGAGAAGGGCAGGCCAGGAAAAAATTACAGAAAATAAAACATGAGCAAGGAAAGGGAGTAGGGACAGCATCAAAGCCCTTCTAGAAGGGAGTCTCAATACTTGTCATCCCTCCAGATGCTTGACTTGTGTAAGAACCATGTTTCTGCCTTACATGTCTGCAGGTATTGTTCGCTGGATACATGCAAAGCCTGACGCCACCAAAAGGGGTCGACCTAACACGGAAAAGCAGCGCTCCCTGAGGGCAGCGTGGCAGAGTGAAACTGAGCAGCAGACTCAACCTACCCCAAGGGCACATTTGAAGAACTCCTTGTCATAGCGGTAAATTGGTGCAAGTATCTCCAAGAACTTCAGGATGCACTGCTCATCATTAAGGTTGGCTACTTGCTTAAATGTCTGCTGAATCAATTTTCGAAGCGTTTTAGCCTGCACAAAAAATGGAAAAAATATACTCAGTTAAACAGCAAACAGTCTGCCCATTCATCTACAGTGTACATTGTATCTTACACAGATTTACAGAGTGGATTTTGCTGAAGGACGTGTGGGTCTGCTGGCATTACAATCACAGCCTCACATGTGAATTTTTTGATCTCTTATGTCACCAACACAAAGCAGACAGATGGTAGAGAGAAATACATCAAGGAGGATCATTCTGCTATTTAATCCTCTATTCTTTGACACTCTTGGCACAAAATTGGACAACATATTGTCCTGCGCGCACACACTGAATGCATAATTAGGAAAATAAATAAATTAACACACATACAGTATTCAGACAATCCTATGAACTGCTTTTTATATATATCAATGGAAGAAAGATGAGTATTTAGCAGGCTTGCAAGAGGAACATACATAGGTTTAAAACAGAATAGCAATTAGGGGCATTCTGCACATTATAAGTTTAATGACTAAGAATTTATTAGATTAACCGACTGCAAACTTGACTTGGACAAAAACACCCAACGGACTGATCTCAGGCAGCCTGAATGACTTGGTATTACACATTTGTCTGCACTAAACATTTACTATAAAACAGATATAAATATTCAGGACAGAAATATTCATATAACAATTTAATATTTAACTCATTTTAGTGCTACTTTAATATTATTGATTTGTCAATAAAAACTGTATTATATAAACTTCACTGCAGCAACACAGAGCCCTGATGCCAGGTGTTTACTTAAGCCTGAAGGAAACAGTAAACCCACAAATACTCTGTCTCACACACACACACACACACACACACACACACACACACACACACACACACACACACACACACACACACACACACACACACACACACACACACACACACACACACTCCCTGTGTTCATGTGTCCTTTCAGCAGATGTCATTACAAAATCTATTATGTGTTCCTCATGCTCCAGATAGGATCACTGTTTTAATTCCTAGAATTCCACCACACAAATGCGCATAAACACACAGATATCGTCCGTCCAAAGTGTCCACCCTTCCTGAGAGGAAGTACCGCGAGTGGCTATCAGCTCCTTCATCAACACACTGACTGTCGCTGTAGCAACTGGCTGACCAATTAGGACACTAGTACCTGCATCTAAACACCCCACTTACACACGCACAAAACAATCAATTCACTGACACTAGTTCACTTCATTAGCAGTCACTGGGAGCAGTTTAGTGTTATTTTAGTCTATTTGGTTTTTCCACAGCAAAGCATCACAACAGTCTGGCCATACGCACGATTTGTGATACAAAGTTCTTCTTTTCGTCCCTGCGAAGCACAACTGATTCACCAACAAGAAGTTGCTTTATTGCTCCTAAAATAACAGTTATCATGCGTGAGCAACTGATGGCAGCTTCCAGCAGGATAACATGCCATGTCACAAACCTCAAATCATCTCAAACCTGTGTTTTTAAAATGACTGTACAGAGGTGGCCTCCACAGTACCCACATCTCAATGCAATACAGCACCTTGGGGATATACGGCCGACAAATCTGCAGCAACTGTGTGATATTATCATCTCAATAAGGAACAAAACCTCTGAGGACTTTCCAGCACCTTGTTGAATCTATGTAATGACCAATTGAGGTAGTTCGCAGGGCATAAGGGGGGTCCAACCCAGTACTAACAAGGGGTAACCAACACAGCTGTGGGAGTACATATTTTGTTGGAACTTTAAATCTTAATATCAAAGTCACATTTTTACCATACACCATATACTCATGACTACATTGTCATGTATTATAGTATACAGATCAGTGAATTAAAAGTAATAACGTGTTTTTAGGGACACGCTAAGAAGTCAAAGAATTTTCCAACTAAAGTTCTTTATTTCTTCTACTAAACATATTGCAACTATGACCACAGGTTTTGTTATATTATCCTGAAACCTTATCATACCAATCCTTAATAAAGTGTGCGGCAGTGTTTCAATCGTTCAGCCCGGGTCAACTTTGATCTTCAAATCTCCCAGAGGTCAGCTTTGCTAAACCTGCTGCCCGGCCAGTCAATGTGAATCAACAGAATCTGCTCTTTATAACATCAGTCACTGTTTACTATCACGGCCATCTGCTCTGGGTTTAGTGTGTCTGTGTGTGTGTGTGTGTGTGTGTGTGTGTGTGTGTGTGTGTGTCTGTCTGTCTGTGTGTGTGTGTGTGAGTGAGTAGAGTCCATTCAGGGAGAATAATCTCATTAAATGACTACCATTCTCTTTCACCAGAGTGAACAACACAAACCTAAATGGCAGCTGTGCTCGCGCCCTCTGTGTTTCACGCAAACACTAACACAAATGTGCAGCATGTGAGCGTGCCACAGCTCCTCTTGCATTTAACTGGCAGTACATATTATATAAATGATTAAACACAGAACTGCAACATTAGTCAAAAATATGATTAATCTGCAAGAAACAAAATGGTATTTAAAAGACCAATCGTGGCAGCCACTTACCAAGCTTACATATATTTTATGTTTTTTTGTGTGTTTTGATGTTTTTTTGTATTTTTTAAGATCTCCCCAGTTTCCCCCCTCTACTAAGTGACTGATTTATTCAACAGAAAGTAGTCCCCCCCCCAAGATTTAGTGAAACATTCTTACAGTGAGGATAAGACTGAAAACATTTACCAGGTATTAAATTAGCCAGAGATTCATTTTCTGTTGATTAGTTTGTTTTTGTTCAGCTCTCTCCGTCTCTCTGAAGTAAACAGTCCTTTCTTTCAGCTATGCATCAATTCAGATCAGGTGGTCACACAAATTATAAACACTGCAATAAAATATTCTGTGGAGACGTTTATAATCGAGTCAATTTACTGATGTTTGACTGCACATGTGTGTCACTACGCGCCTCTTCGCGGCTTATAAAACAGACCTCTTGGGAGTGAGTGTTGTGACGTCTGCCAAAGGAGCAGAAAAAGAGACGAGAGGAGTCAACAAGGCTTGACAGACCTCTTTTCTTTTTTTTGGGTGGGGTGGGGGGGTGAAGGAGATGTATATTGACACCTCCCCCTCCCTTTTCATTGTTGGAGAGAGAAAGTGGGTTTAAACATGACCCGAGGGTCACGCATACCCATCACAGACATACACCAGAATGAACACACGGTCTCTCTCTCTCCTGCAGAGCATCTGTCTTCCCCGCCTGCTGACAACAAGACCTTTTCGGGTCACCGGGCCTTTCACCCTCTCACACACACACACACCAAGACCATTCTCATAAACACGTGCCGTAAATTTATCACTGACGCAGACGCTGCTCAATATGCAAGAAGCACCACCACCACATACGACCAGCCAACCAAAAGGTCTTCTCAAAAAAACAGGAATCCGTAACTATAATACACAATATGCCATACTTTCCTGTTACTTCGGTAAGTTGACCTCATTGAATCATTGAGTAGCACATCAGTACGCAGTAGTAGTTTCAATAACTGCTGACTACTTGGTTAACTGTATACTGGGATATATACGATAGTTGAGCAAGTGTAAACCTAGCAGAAATTATTCTTTGTGGTAAAAACAACATTCATCACATTACTTGATAATTTATGAAGGTTTTTCTAATGTTTCTCTATTTTCTTAGATTGCTTCACATTTAATCTGCTGGACCTCACAATGTCTGATAACATCAAATAACACATTAGAAAAATCTAAGACGAAGCTACTAGAAATCTGCTAATAAAACTACACACCGATACTCCAATACCAGTGGAAATACACAATATTTCACATCCAGACTTGCAGTGTAACGGATATCCACACCAAACACACTGGGCTTGTGCAGAAAATTTGTCCTCAAAAAAAAAAAAAAAAAAAAAACGTGTCAAAAATGGGAATGACATTAAGGTCCTGATGTTTCTAAACAAGAAAATTTTGGGTTCATCCAATTCTCACGAGAAGGAACCTGCAGGGAGATTTAGATCCAGGAGTTGAAGCTGTATCACAACCATTTCATACATATTTGGGACCATGTGTGAGGAGGCAGAGAAATATAATTTCAGAGAGCTAACTGCCCTGGAGCAGTGTATAGCTGGGTGTCTGACGTATATCAGTAATAGTTTACACTTTTAATGTCAATGTATATTCAGTACCATTGCACGTTTTGAGCCACTTTTTGCCAGATGCAGCGGTCTGATTGGTCAGATCTGTTTATTTGGATCTGAAAAACCGAGTTTGGTTCGGAAAAATAATTCTGAAAAATATTTGCACAAATTTGTGACCTTCAGTGTGTAAAGCCCCCAAGTTTGCAAGATCAATATTTTGACCTTGTTTTTGAACTCAAGCTCTCCACACGAACATGAAACCCACCTTAACTGAATCCAGCAGGTCTTTTGGGAAAAACCGCCTCAAACCAACGTCTTTCCTGAAAAAAGAAAGACAGGAGGAAAACATCAGAATGTTTATCGTGGTGTAATTACAAAGAAGAATGCTAATTGGCAAGCACTTCTGTCTTTATCTGATCTCAGATGCGTGTTTCATCCTCTCCTGGGGTATTGCCAAAAGCAGACACAGACAGATACAGTTAAACGGGCAGGCAAGAGAAGACAAGAAACCGAAAGCGATGACTAAGTGCTGACTACAGCACACTACTCATCTTTTCCTTTAAAGATGGGGTTGGAGAAAACCAATGAAGGCAGAAAGGGAGAGAGAGTTGCAGGAAGAATTGCACAGAGGGTGACCACAGAGACAAAGAAAGATGAGCAGAGCTTTAACAGGAAGTTGGCTAATGACTCATACCCCTCAGGAGAAAAGACAAGTGAAGAGAGTGGGAGAAAGGCTGGAAGCTTGCATCCCCCTTTTCCTATTCCTGTTTCCCCAATAAAGGTCAAATGTCAAACTAGAATTAAAATAAAAAAGTCTGAAACAGGGATTAAAAATATAAAAATGTAGTTTTCAGAAATTCTCCCAGATTGTCAAACTTTCTTTTAGAAAATGACCATGAAAGAAACTCCTCTCTAAAACGGTTCTCTCAAAATCAAAGGCATGTCATCACAGGAGCAACGAGAAATACACACAGACAGAAATTATATAATCAAGCTGACCTCAGAGAACGAGCCCTGACAAAGGCCCACTGATTAAACAGCACTGCTCGGGCTCCACAAAGATGACAGCCAACTGCAACCAGCTGACCGTTTACATGAACATTACTGTATGTTCTGTGGCCCCAATGAGAGAAAACGCTTACAGTGCAGACCTGCTCGATTTTTCACATTTGTGTAATGTGTTAGAGCAATCTCAAAAGTAATATCGAGTTAAAGCACCTCTGGCTACAATGACTGCATGAGGCTTTGATGGATAATGACTTCCAACTTTTCTTCCCTCCCCAGAGAGCCAAACTGACTTAGATTAAATAAGCAGAAGGCCACATATTTGATGACTGATGACTAAAAATAAAACCAACACAAAAGAAAACTCCATGTAAAAACGACACCAGCCCACCTAGATTAGCCTACATCTTGTGTCGCAGTTGTCTCATATGGCCACACACAGAGGCCACCGATCAAATACACTAATTTGAAATTGAATCAAACCGCACTGAAGACCCACATCTGTCATTTCCCCTAAATTTCCTGAGCATAAGGCAGCCTCTTATTTATTTTGGGGGATTATTTTGCTTCCCTAGCAGACCATGCTAAGAGGGTTTGGGTGCCATTTCAGCCCCTGCCGGATTCTGCCCTTGTGTGATCTAGGACGGCCCTCGGTGGTCCAAACATCTTTCATTTGGGAATGATGATGACTTTCATGCTCTTGGGCATTCTTATGTTTTTCACCAGATCTTCACCAATTTTATCTCCACATCCTTCCTTGGTTTTCTGACATCTGACACCAACTGTTAGAACCTAAAGACAGATGTGTGTCTTTTCCAACTACATCCAATGCATTCAAATTACACATGTGGATTTGAATCAAGATGTAGAAGAATTTCAAAGACCACTGATAGATGTAAGATCTCTCAGATCTCAACTGTATATGTAAGAAAAAAAAATCAATATAGAGACCTTTTACAGGTCAAGCCATAGAATACTCGGCACCATTTATAGGGAAAATATGTACAAAAGGAAACACATAAAGGGTAAAGTTTCTAAAAATATGTGAATTTCTGATTGGGCATAAATGGTGTCAAATAAGAAATCTCTTCAAAGAAACCTGATAATTATACTTGTTATAATGTTGCTAATGGAAGACGAAAAAGAAGCAGCAGAGGTGAAAAACTCTAATTAAAAGATGAACAGAAGTCTCTGCCTTTTCTGCCAGCAATCCAAAACGGTGGCCAACATGGGCCAACTACAGCCAACAGCGCCATACATTACCCAAAGCGCATTATACATTTTTGGCGCTTAATGCTCATAAAGGGCCCAGCAGGCCCTGATGGCCAACTGTCAGCTTCCTGTATCAAAGCCCTAGTAGCTCTTTCCATCTCGCTCTCTTGTTGGTTTAAAATATGCATGAGACAACATCTTTTTCCAATCAACTGAGAGAGGCAGCGAGGGAACGATGGAGACAAAACAAAGAGAGGAAGAGCACAGAAGGAAAACCAGATAAAAATAGGGGAAGTGAACATGGTGCAGAGAGACAGAGAATGAGAAGAAGAGACAAAGAAAAGACAGAAAACATTCCTCTGGATTAATTGGAGAGCTCGTTAGGCTGACGGGCAGAAAGAAAGAAAGACATGAGTGAAAGAGGACAGCTCATTAGAGTCACACCAAGTTAGAGCCAAGCCTCATTTAGAGTTCACTTTGTAAATTCTTCAACCATCTTTCAGAGAATCCACAGTGGGACAACGCATTGAGATAGCATGAGTGAAAAACATAGAACGGTTTCCTCTTTAATACCTGTAAATGTAACAACAAGGACTGCAAATATACTCAGCTTCAATTTGAAATTGCTGACATTCCCGCTTCCTAAAATCTATTCAATTTCTTTTGCACTAATCCAGATTTCAAGTCAAGTCAAGAGAAACTTCCTCTGCCAAAAAGTGATACACTGTGCTACTTTTTCTGATCTGTAGCTCTGAAAGCGGTGTTTCAAAACATGTTTCCAGGAAGAGAAATGATGAGATTAGGATGGACTGATGCACCAGAGAGGTTGGGAGCCGAACTGTGCTCCTGGAACTCTTTGCTTATGAAGATAATACTTACTCCAGTAGTTCATAGTTAGATTTCTTGTCCAGGGCATTTCCTCTCATCTCTTTAAAAAACCTCCTAGAAATGAATCCAGTGGGAAAGAGAAAGAGAGAAAGAGTGAGGTCATTTTTTTTTCATTTTCTTTTTCAATAAAATGCAAAAACTGCTGTTGCTTTGCACAATGAATAATAAACTGACTAATGTTGGCAAGAATTATCAGTGTAGCTGACGGGCAGACAGACTGTGCATTCTGCAATGGTGAAGAAAACAACTCAAACTGTACTTTAAATTGTTCGTCCAGCAACAACAAAGAAAACAGAGCGCTTAATACTTGGACTGAACCTTTTATTCTTTGATATTAAAAGAAAAAACAGCAATCTGCATGTGAAGAAATGGAAACAAAAGCAGTGGACTACATTGTGTTACCTAATTTCGAGACAGCCCAGTTTGAGAGCTACATCTTGTTCCACTTGATCTCCGTTTTCTGTCATGTAGTCGTTCTTCACCTGGAACATGCAAATACGCAAAGGTGTTTATTAAGACATTTACTTCTCAACAAATGGAGGGTCATCTCGCTCACACACACATACAGGCAATCCTGCTGACCTAGATTATCCAAAGAAAAACACACTTGCAGGGTGTCTTCTAGTAGTTCCATATGCGTTAGTGCTAGCTGCTGGCAGGGAATGAAATATGTTTGTGTGTCTGGGTGTCTCTTGTGTGCTTGTGCATCTGTTTGTGTTTGTACCTGGTGGTAGAAGTAGTTGAGAGTAGGTTTGTCTTCTGTAAACTGCTGCACAAAGCCCTTTGGTAGATATCGGATTCTTAACTCATACCTACGGAGGAGAGAAAGAAGACAGAGACATCGCTACGTTACACTAATGTAAGGATTATTTGTGATGTGAATATAAAGATGTGCGGGTGAACAGAAGGAGGAGAATCAGCAAGGGACGGAGGGAGATTACAAAAGCGCAAGATGCAAGAATGCAAATGAGAGGAGTGCTTGTAAAAATCAGTGTAGCAGAAACAGACAGAGAGATAGTTGTTGACTTAGTCACACAAAGCAGGCATCTGTTTCTGTCTCCCTCTTTATGTCCACCGAGCAAAAGGTCTCCACCTCACAATAGAATCAGCACTAAGACTGCCACAATAAAGGTAATGTATACCAGAGCATTAACATCCAAACTACTCAGCCTTTACAGCCACACAGCAGCGTGCGCACAAGGGCTCTCATCACAATTCGACAGACGGGTCACGCAATTTTTCATGATGCCGGTTGCAATAAATCACTTCTGCTTCGAAATACAATACGGCAGACTGCTGAAGCTAGCCGTTTTTGAAACTACTGACTTTACAAGGCCAAATAACTCATGTCTAACCCAAGCAGGAAACTGTTTATAAAGCATAACCTACAAGTTCAACATCCTCCAGGAAGGGGCTTGTTTAAGAGATGCAAGCATCTAAAACTCATCTACCTCATGAGGTCCTGGTTATAAACTTTATAAACTTTAAATTAGATTACCTAATGTTTAGTTTAAGTTTTGTTGCACATAAACAGGGACAATTGACACAACAAGTCAAACACATGATGGCAAACAATATGTCAAAACACGTTAGAAGCCTGTTTAGACATAACTTTGTATTAACATATTTATTCATAAACTATCGAAAATATTTTCACCGTCCTGAAGACAGTCCCACAAATCCTTCATCCATTTCTGCTGTGTAGCCATGTCAAGGAGAAATAGTCTACCCAGAGATGCCCAGTCCTCCCTGGTCCCAGCTTCCTGCTCTACATCTTTCCAGAGGCAAGTGTTCCCAAGCCAGCCAACAGAGCATCCAGTATCCAGTGCATCCTGGTTCTAATCCAGGCTTTCCTCTGAGTAGGACATTAACAAAACACCTCATATAGATGGCAGCCTACTCTACCAACTCTACTCTGAGTCCAGTGCTGACTGAGCACCTCACCCATTCTTCAAGGGAGAGGCCAGATAGATATTTGTGCTGTTTGTGTCTTCATTTTATTGTCTTACTCACTACCCAGACCTCATGGTCATAGGTTAGGGTAGGAATATAGACTGACTGGTGAGGTGAAAATGCCACTTTCACACTGAGCATCTGCATCACTTTCAAAGATGCAATAATCTGTCTCAGGCTCCTGCTCTACTTTCCCCTCACTTGTGAGTAAGACCCTGGGATGCTAAAACTCCTCCACCTGAGTTTATCCCCCAGTAATTAAAAAAAATGTGACCCATCCAAAATAGGAGGATCCTGTCTGGTCCCTTATAACAGCAGTCTAGCTTGCAATTTGATGTAGTGGCTCTTATCACAACATTACAAATACAGGCTTCATCTTGCACCTCCACTCTTCATTTGGCCGTGCTTGTTCATATTTCTCTCTGACGTGGGATACGCCCAAATCTGGGTGGAGCCAGTGCACTTGGTCTTTGGATTGACCGTTACTGAGCCGCAGGCCAAAACATGAAGTCCAGCGCACTTTGTTGATGTCTAAAATCTTCTGGATGATTCCCTGTAGACAAAGAGGAAAAGAAGAGAAATAAAATGACTGATGACTGTGCAAATAATACTTCATATCTATGAAGGTAAAATACGCATAATTACTTTCTAATGTATCTGTGCTGTCCCTGGGTGCCGAAAACACCTGTATAAGTTTGAGATGTTTTAAATAAAACAAAACTTTTTTTTGTGTCTTTTTGGTAAAAAAAAAAAAAAAAAAAAAAAAAATGCCTAGCTTTACTTTATTAACTCAGCCAATGTTTCCCTGACATTTTGGATGAGACCATCGATTTTTTTAGTTTATGTCTGCGTGAGTTTGTGTCGGAGACTTCAAGAGATTTAACGTGACATTCCCACCCAAACAACTTGACAGACATCAAACACACGCGCACAATAATGCTCACAGAGCCATGTGTGCTCCCATGTAAAACGCTGGGGGGTCTGACCTAGATACTGAAGTAGAGAGGGATGAAAGGAGAGCAGAGGAGATCGGCAGTGATGTATGACCACTAAAATCTGAGCAGAGCTAGGTAGTTTCTACGTCACAGCGGTGGATCTAAAAGCATCCTGCTAAGTAAACCTACACTAGCACGCACACACATAAATGGTGCCCTGAGGTGACATGCATTAGCAAGCAAAATATTGACAGTGCGTTTGGGCCCGTTTTAACAGTGCCGACAGCTAGGACGTTGACATGAGGACAAATGGCACAAAAAAAAAAAAAAAAGTAATTTAACAGTACTCCTGGGTGACAACTGTCACATTTTGACCTGAGAGAGTTATGAGCACTGAGTATTATTGCTGTGAAGGCTACTTCTTACTCTAAATAAATATTGTGTGTCTCAGTTAATGGTAAAGTGTCCCTAATATTGTGACACTATACAAAAAAAGCATCTTACCCTGACATCGGTTGCATCACCGTATCTTATATTGGAAGACCAGCAGCTATTTTCTGTGTTGCTCTCAAAGTGATGGCAGACTTTCAGAACCCTGTCCACGGAGCCGGCCATGGTTCGGTCCGATCCCCCCGCACTCAGTCGGGACTTGGCCCCTTCGAGGAGGGTGTGATTCAGGTTGGGGTCCAGGTAGGCTGACGCCATGGTTTTCCCTGCAGACACTGCCGCTGCTAGGTGTCTGTCATATTCTGAGAGACAGAGGAGAGAAAAACAGACTTTAATTAAATAAGGAGTAATCTAATTATTAAACTTAACAAATCCTGTGATAGTTGAATATTTTAAAAATATCTTTACAATCAATTCCCATTAAAAAAAACAAAAACAAAGTTTTTTTTCTGTAACAGAATAATGATAATTCTCTGGGTCTAACATTTAGTCTAATTTCATACGTCCAACCAAGGGCACTTGCATGACAGTAGATTTGTGTGGAGTAATTAGCCTAATATGTACAAGAACACAAATGTGTGTGAGCCTGATTTTAAGTAGACTAATCAAACCACTTTGTTAAGCACAGCGGTTCAACTGCTTATTAATTCAAATTTCTAATCAGCCAGTCACTTGCAGCAACCCCATGAACTTAGGCATGTAGACATGGTCAAAGCAAGCCGCTGAAGTTCAAAATGAGCCTCAGAATGAGGAAGAAAGATTATTTAAGTGACTTTGAATCTGACAAGGTTGCTGGTCCTGGACAGGCTGCTTCAAATATCTCTGAAACTCCTGATTTGCTGACTTTCCCACACAAGAAACAGAGAAAAAGAGACAATATCCAGTGAGCAGCAGTTCTCTAGGCTCCTTCAAAAATGCCTGGTTGATTTCAGAGGTCAGAAGAGAATGGTCAGACTCCTACAAGGTGGATGAACCACATGTTGAAGCCTGAAGCAGATGAGCTACAGCGACACACCTGGTGCCACCCTGCTGTATAAGAACAGGAAACTGAGGATCTAATTCACACAGTGTCACCAAAATTGTACAAGAGAAGATTTTTTTTTTTAAAGCATTTCCTGTTCTGATGAGTTCTGATTTCAACTGCTGAGTCAGAATTTGCCTTAAACACGAAAGCATGGATCCATACTGCCTTGTATCAATGTTTAGGTCTGGTGATGGTGTCATGGTGTGAGGGATGTTTCAAAGTACCGGTTAGACAACACATGTCCATCCCTTTATGACCACAGTGCCCCCACCTTCTGATGGCTACTTCCAGCAGGTTAAAACACCACCCCACAAAGCTCAAATAAGCTCAAACAGTGAGTTCACTGCACTCAAACGGCCTCCACAGTCACCAGATCTAAATCCAAAAGAGCACCTTTGGGATGTGGTGGAACAAGAGCCAATAAATGTGAAGCAACTGTGAAGCAACAATTTTAAAACACATTTGAATTTGTGCCACGAAGAATTTAAGCTGTTTAAAGGGGGTCAAACCAAGTAACCCAGTAATAGTAAGGTCTACCTGTACTCACTCCAGTCAGTTCAAGATAACAATACTAACTTCAGAACTAGTCAAGACACATAGACGGTAACTTTTAATTTAATCCACTTTGAGTCAAAGCAGGGCTACAAATAACTATTTTATCAATAAAATGTAACAGTGTCAAAAATTTGCACACATAACCAAGTGACAGTGATGTGTAATTTTTAGTTTGTATAGTCAATGGAGTCACTACCGTTTCACTGCTACATTTGTTGCATGTTTGTTCTCACATACTCCTTAGACCGTTGCGTTGTTCCAAACTGTGTGCTGCAAGTATCTATTCTTCATGTGTTGTTTTTCACTGAGATACAATACAATGAACAATAAGATACCAGAGAGAGAAATAAAGAGAGAGGTGCAGTCAAGGTCAAGGCTCATTATGTAAGCACCCGTGCCTATAACACAGAGAAGACAATGGATCGCAGGACACCATTTTTCCTGAATAAAAAGTTCAGACATAGACGCACTTCCTGGAATTTCATTGCAACTCCATCTGGAAATGCCTGAGAAGAACTAATTTCTCTACATAAGAGCGTGTGTGCGCGCACGCTGTTGTCAACATGGAAGCGAGAAAAGACAGCAAGATCTCTTTCATGCTCCATTTTTCTACTTCCCTTTCTTCCTGTGTGTCTCCTCTCCCCATCCATTAAAAAGGAAAATGGATATGTGCTAGCAGGTAATTACACCTGAGAGAGCGTGCACACACAGGCACGCGCGCACACTCGCACTGAGGTAGCTCAAAACAGAGAGACTGGAAAGAGTTGAGTGATAGATTACAGTAAGAAAATGTGATCCCAACTTAATCTGCCAGTCCCAAATGATGATGACTTCCACATCAACAAATTAAAACTCTCTTAAGATCTCTCTCTTTCTCACACACTCACACACACACACACAGCTTTGGCTGTACACTAGTGCAGTTCCCATGGAGTCAGATGTCACACCGTGAGCGTGAGGAGTCTATGCAGAAAGAAGATTTCATTCATACCTCTCTCCCAACACAT
The DNA here is from genome assembly GCF_900408965.1 of Simochromis diagramma. Lineage (NCBI taxonomy): Eukaryota > Metazoa > Chordata > Actinopteri > Cichliformes > Cichlidae > Simochromis > Simochromis diagramma. The sequence continues at coordinate 8,290,596 of NW_024387523.1, read as the reverse complement.
GGGGAAGGGGCTACAGCCACTTGTCGCCATGGAAACGCATGTCTCTCCCTCCCTGTGCCTGTCCGCGTCGAGGACAGACAGGCAACCTGCAGCTTCACAACCACGCATCACATGCAGTGAAGTTCTCGTCCGCAGGAGTTAAACAAACACACTAAGCTCCTGACACAGCTGCAAGAAAACCCTCTCATAATCCAAACACTAATTTACACAAGCACGGCGTCTCCGACGAAGAAGAAACAAAACGTCTCTCATTACAAAGTTTGCTTCTCCTTGGCAAAAGCTGCAGTAATAGAGAGGTAAAAGAAGCAATCCTGAAAAATGAATACTTTGTAGTTTGCTGACAATTTGTCTGCAGTTTGAAAATCCAAGAGAAAAACAAAATCAGGGAAAGTTTCTTCTTGTTTATGCGTCTTCTCTTAATCTTTTCCTGTTATCCAAAAGCTCCACAACACAAAAAAACCTCTCCAGAGACAGAAAGTTACTTTCATCCACAAACTTCACTCCTCCTTTTTTGTTTTCCTGTCCACTCCTCAGCGGCCCCTCTCTGATGACAACACACTGTTTGCTTTTTGCCCGATTTCTGCCCCATGCCTGCACTCCATAGTTACACAGTTGCCTTGGAAGTGTCAGGAGGCTTTCGAATTCGGCTTATTTCATTCAGCGAAGTTCCCCGAGTTGTTGAGAGGGAGCAAAAAGTTTAAAGCCAAAAATCCAACTGAATAGTGCGCATCCAGAGGACCTTCAGTTAGCTAGTGGTCAGACACCAAGAGGCAATTACTGTGCTCAGTCAGAAAAAAAAAAAAAAAGATCTTCTCTTGGAAACAAAAGTAAGAGAAAAAAGTTGACCAAGAAAAAATAAAGCCAAGAGAGAGAGAAAGAGAGAAAAATGCAACAATTGTTTTAAGGTGAATGAGAAGTAAAAGAGAACAGAGCAACGCAACAGAAAGAAAGTTGAGTGGGGAATGAGAGCGCTCCAGAGAGGGCTGCTGGAGGGGTGGGAGGAGCCAGAAACTATTAATATGCTAATCCTGTCCTCTCTATGCAATAAACCCTCCCACTTTAGCTCAAGCTGACCTCAGAACAGTTCTCATCTTGAACTAATATTAAACACTGCTCAAAAGAGCAGTCCCTTAGAACAACTCTGGAAGTCCTCCTTGCAAGCATAATGCATGTGTTACTGAAGAGAGGAGATAAATATTACTTAAATTCAATAAAAAAGAAAACTATATCTTTATTAACAGAATTTAAAGTCCTTTTCATATTGTCGTTTCATAATGGCATACATGACCTCACTCATGCAGGGTCTTGCAAGCTCAATCAACCACAACACCACCCTGAACTCTATTTCTTATAAACCACCGTTACAGCCAAACAACAAAAAACACAAATATGTTATTTATTTTATAAAGAGAAAAAAAACCTTCTTCCACCACCGACACTGTTCCCAGTTTGTAAACTAGCAGCTGCACCCAATATGGCAAATCAACCCACTTCAATCACAAGGTTTTCAGAAGATCACACTCCACACTGCACAAAAAGCCCCTCAGCCAGAAAACACACAGAGCTCCCCTGCCAACTATCCCTAATAAAGTGTCCCCATACCCAGCTCTATCAGGCTGCTTGTTAAGTACTGCTTTGAATTTCTATGTTCAGCCAAGCGGCAACCTTGGCTGAAAAACTAAGTCAGCATCGAGGTGCCAAAAACAGCCACTTGAGGCTGGCTCTAAAAGCGATTCGGACCCCGCAGATCTCCCTCCGTAAAGTCAAACTACATGAGAACAAAAAATGTTTATAACCAGGTATAAAACACCATTTTGGTCTGGTCCTCACCTTAAGTAATTCAAGTCACTGAACTGGACCTCTCAACTGGTTTTGGAGCATTTGTAATTAAATGATCCATTAAATACAATGGCCTGATGTGAGTTACAGCACATTCAAAAAGTATTGGTGAGTGAAATTCAAGCATTTCATTAGTCTCTAGGTAAACAGCACTAATTACCAGGTATCCATGTTTGTACTGCATCTGTATACCTTAGGGATACAGCTGGTTAACAAAGGCTGTGCTCAACTAAACGTGGTCACTTATGTGGCACTAAGCCAGTGCCCAAAATATTACTTTGGCTTTGAAAATATTTGTATTATTTGAATTAAATGAGCAATGAATTAAAAGGAGCAATCTCACAGACTATGCTGCATGAATATTGTGTTACAGAACAGCCAGCAAGTTGGAAAACATACCCAGCTGGCAAAGTCTGGGTGAATGTACTAACACTGGAGAAAATGTTTAGCTGCACAAAAACATCCAAATTATGGACTTTTTTAAAATGTTTAATTATGTGTGAACACATCTCACCTGAAGAACAAAAACAGGCCTGAATACTAAAAACAAAATCACAAAATCTTAAATTAGCTTAAAACTTAAGATTTCGCCACTAAGTCCTAAAGCTGCTTAACTGAGCAGCCATTTGAGTGTGCATATGTGTGTGCACGTGTGAGTTTCCTATAATTTGCGGCCCATCTCAGGCATAGGCCATTGTTATGAAAATGGGAAAGGGGGTTAGAGTGTGGATGTGGGTGTGTGGACTATTGAAAGCCTTTTGTCAGGGGGCCGGATGTTGCCGTGAATGGGAAGAGCTTTTTGGGCCTGAGCCAAAGTGTCTGTTCATATTGTGCTGTGTGCTTATGGACATGTTTTTTAAGCACAGGAGGGAAGCACAGCACCCACTACCTACTTAATGTAAATAACATTTGAAAGCAGCAGGTAAACCTCAGATCTGCACTATCCACTTTGATGTGGTGATGTTTTATTAGCGAACAATCAGCGTGTTTGTGTCGATGCCTTGAAGGTGAAGAGCTTTGAATTTCAAACATGTTAGATTTTTACCTCATGAATTAAACACAAATTATTTTCTGCTTGCAATTTCCACAGAATCTTTTACTTTGTCACAGCTCATTAACTCGTTTAAGCTCCCCCTGTTCATCTGTAGAGCAGTTATTAGGCAGTACTACAGACGTCTGTCTGTCAAACACAAAATAAAGTGACTTAATGATTAGACTAATTAGATGATTACACCGAAATTAGAGCATGAATAAAATGTCCAAAAAATATACTTTGGAAATATGTTAAAATAAAACACAAGACACTGGTGTCATTCTAAAAACATCCGGTCCAACCAACTCTTCTTCCTTTTCATTTTTCTTACTTCCTCACACCTGGCCATGAGCATTGTTAAGCTATGCTCCAGAGGGAAGCTCTGAACATGTTACAAAAACGTCGGTGCTTTGAGAAATAAAAAGTAACATCATCTGATAAATTAATTTGTCTAGATGATAAGTGGAGGGGATTAAAGCCAGACAAAGAGCTAATTGTGTAGCTTGTGGACACGCAGCACTAATCTGCAGTAAGTCCTCAGGTAGGCCCGAACAATTAATTTGATTTTTAATCTTGTTTGTGATTTTGGCCTCCCAGAATTAAACGAACATAATCGACAAAAGCAAACCAAGGAAAAGTAAATAAAGCGCTCCCTAAATCTTTGCCTGACGACATGCCTGCATCTGCCAATCGCAGCTGTTCCCTGCACAGCGCAGCTTTTATTTTTCTGGAATAACAAATAGCAGACTGTCAAAATTAAACAAATATCTAGCACTGCAGAAGGTGAAGAGTTTGTCCGTGGAAGCGGATTATTGCCTTTAGATTTAGCACAAGTCATGTTAACTAGGATCAAATCATGTGCAAAGAGCCTACACCATAAAGCATGACACCTTAACTTGTTCAACAAAATCAAAACACAGCACTAGCTCCAGTACACCAAATGGATGAAGGCCAAGAAAAACATGCAGTGGTTGCCAACATGAATCTTCCAATGTCAACTCAGATATTCATAAAAATCTGTACAGCGCAGCAGTGCATCCATCCAGCTCACAAAGACGCACCGAAATCATGAACACAGTTGCATCTGCACAAAGATGTCTCTAACAAACACGCTGAGCAATTGAGACTTCAGGAAAATGTAAACATAGGAGATGTAATTAGATCCATTAAATAAATACTTTATTAAAAACTTATAAGATGTTTCGATTATCAAAAATATCAACAAATATAAAAACGGGAGCAGAGAGTTGTTGATTTCATTTTGTTTTTTAAATTATTTATCTTTTTCTTTCTACACGATACATTACATTTAGGTGAATAAGGAGGACTAATTTTATGTTGACAGTGCAATGAAAATGTTTTAGTCGCTATAAATCAACAAAAACTCATAAACTCATGAATAATTGGGGTACTAATACTGAGCAAAATGATCTTGATAATCATTTTGGCCACAGTCGTGCAGCCCGACCCTCGGGTTGTTGTTTCAAGTTTTCTGTCTGCAGTGTGAATATTCTAATTAGACACACAGCCTCTCACTCTCTTTCTCACTCCTGCTCACTAACGAGGCCAACATGTCGACACAAACGCACAGATAAATAGTCCCCCTCTGTTTTCTGTCTTCTTTAATTGTCTTACACAATCACAAACATGACTCAAATAAGCACTTGCTACTAGTTCAGCTGTTCATTAGCAGAAGCACAGAGTCTGACGATGTATATTTGTGCACTTCCTTCAAGGATGCCTATAATAGGATGCCATGTTTCTGTTTTCTGAATAAATAACTGTGTAGACCACAAATAGGATTATACAAATAAGATATGATGATATAAGATATATTTTATGGTCATATCATACAATAATACATTGCTACATTCCCACTGCCATTACCTTTTGGGAATAAAATAATACAGATAACACATGTGAAATGTTATCTTTGAGTAAATAATAATAAAAACCGAGAGGCAACTTAAAAGCAATATCTTAGGTTAAATTGATGTTATCCAATTGCTATTTCTATGGCAACTGTGGGTCAGCTACTTACCTGTGTAGTAGGCAATCCTGGAAATATCTGAAAGACAAATGGAGAAATAATAGAGTTAGCCAGTTTGTTAAATTATATGAGATTTGGACAAAGAAAAGATCAAGTCTGTTCAAAACTTAAACAGAACTGTATTGAGTTAATTCCCACAGCAGGTGTCCGCAACTCGATTACTTACAGGCTGTGAATTGCAGAGCGGACGTATTGCTCCACAATGTGTCAAGTTAAGTAGATTAGAAATCAATCAGTCCCCTGTTTTGTAGCACACACACACACACACTTACTTTTCACTGAGACATTGACAGATTGTTTTTACCAATCGATACCCCCTTTGTGACAAGATTTACCCTCGCTCCTTATAGGCTGAAGCTTCATTGTTTAAGCATGTGAAAGACCAAAAGTGGGGAAACGCCACAGAGCGGGGTTATTGTTCACAGAGATCGGGCAGCTGTGAAACCAGGATGTTACAGGCCGTGATTGAACCTTTTTTGCTTTTGATTGGAGGCTCCAATAAAACATACAATGGTGCTGAAGGCTGCAGAGTTTAGCTGCTTCTATTTAGCTTCTTCTCTGAAACTGCCAGTTTCCCATAACCCCTCTCACATAGACATTTATGTGTACATTCAGAAAACCATAATACTAGCTTCTAAGAGCTAAAGCTCAGACTAATGTTTTGCTTTTGTTTTGTTTTAATTGTGCAGGAGGAAATTTAAGTCCTGGCTGGATTCAGACTGTGGTTAGGAGGAGACACAGTTGGTCAGACTAATCAAGCAAAACAAAGCTTCTCAGGTAAATGTTTTTTTGGAGGTTTTTTTTTTTAAAACTTGGCAAGCATAATAAAGCCACCTTATTTTTCATGCATTACAACAAACAAGGTATGTGACTAACACATTTAGCAATGGTAAATGGTAAATCCTGCCGAGCAGGCTGAAAGCAAAAGTATCATTCCCACTCTTATTACTGTACTCTATAGGTCCCCACACACCCACAGGAAGTCTAGGAGAAGCCTTTTGGGAACATGACACCGAGTCACAGCAATGATAGGGCTGCATGTAGTGGAGGGCAAAAGGATAAGTGCCTAAGTGCTTTGGAAACCCTGATCTACAGAAAAATACTGGGTAAACACGCACCCACAGACCGACTGCAGGGGCTGTCAACATAGATGATGTAAGTAACGGCTGAAAGAAAATCTACACAAAGAAAGAAATGGCATCAAGGTGATTCGTGGTGGGTGTGCTATTGAAATGCTGTGTAACATGAAACCCTCACAGTACTGTTTATGAATGCGTGCATCTATAGTGGTGATGGTAATAAACAGATTCACATACCTCACCGGTGACCACCTGCAATATGACTCGAATTGCAAAATTGTCAGCGTATTACCTTCAGCAGAGGCAACATTAATCATCAGTTTTCCATTATTAATATTTGCAATAAACTGAGGTCTGTATGTGATTCTATAGCACTGCACAACAAAACAAACATGACGTTATCATGGGAAGATCCAGACATATCAAATTGCACCATGACATATTAGATAACATCGTGGCAGTGCTTTCACTGATAATGTAATTCTAGGAAACCTCATTCCTCTCCAATTTAATTAAGTTTCATTTATATAGCGCCAAATCAGAACAGCAGTTGCCTCAAGGCGCTTTATATTGTAAGGTGAACACCCTACAATACTATGTCCTCTTGACCCAATCAGCGGGGAAGCCAGAACAGAGCCCACCTTAAGCTGCAGGCATGTATATTTCTTCTAATCACCTCATCTGCAAAGTATCACCCTTTGAAAATCAAAGACAACCATTATTATATCACACCATGATAAATGGGTTAACTTAATCCTGGGTATCTAATACAGACCAGAGTAAACTGATATAGACCAGTTCATGACGGTAGACTCTGTTTTATAGTCCCTATAATGACCTCTAGATAGACCTGAAACCTATAAGCACCATCTGTCCCCTGGATGCTATCAGCGCTCCACGCCGTCTCCATTTGCTTCTCAATGTCTCTCTGTTAAGAGCGCAGGGAAGGTTAAGTGCTATGTAGTCTGAGATCCACAACAATGCTGGCATTGCTGCAGTCTGCATTTGACTCCATAGGAGACAGTGGTCTTTTCAGGGCTTAGAAACAAGATGAGACAGCACCTGAAATGCTGGAACAAAAAAATGTAATCGTGAGACTCCCTTTTCATCCGTCGTGCTTTTTTGGCTTAGAAAGAAGAGGCTTTTTTGTAATCCATGGCATACAATTTAATACAGTTTAAAGAATTTAAATCGCACCCAAATAACAACACAACTGTCTTCCCCCGCACATTGGCAGACTGATGTGTATGCTCCTTGCCAGTTGGTATTACACTAGAAGCCCAAAAACCCAAACATGAAATGTGCAGTCAAAAACTACCAGCTCACACCTTTACAGACGGGCATTTCTAAGCACAGACACACAAGCACCATCTCCATGTCTTCAAACAGCGGATAATTGCATGTTAACCACAGGTTTTTAAGGAGCTGCAATTAGACTGAACAATCATGAGAGAGTCTGCTGTGCAACGTCTGTCTGACTACTGGTCTCAGATCAGTGGTTAAAGTTAAAATTCATAGTTTAAGAGGTCAGAGAGCGAGAGAGGAGGGTTTTGCTTTTGTTTCTTTGCTTAAGCATTAGACAAACTGCTAAAAAAAAAAAGGAAACTGTAACCCGCTTCTGGTCAAAAGCCATTTACTGTCATGTTTATGAAATAGCATTTAGCACAAAATATTGAGATTTACCATTACTGTTAAAGCTACAGCAGGTCTGCTGTGTTTCATTGTGTGGGTGTGTGGTGCTGCCCTCTCTCCCTCCCGTTTCAGGTACCACCTCTATTTCTGTGGAGGCAGCGTTTTGTGCACAGCTGACTCCACTCAGCAATGAGCCTCAAGAGTAAATGTGAGGGACGAAGAGGAGGAAGCCACAATGTCTTTCTTGAAGCAGTGTTTGGGCTGTGTGATTATTGATGTTTACCACTCTGGTTGAAGGAGTGTGTGCTTTGTGTTCCTTTTTTTATTTTATTGTTTTTTTTTTTTATTTGGATTGACTAGTTAACTTATCCTCTCTCTCAGGTCTCAAGCTTTTTTTGTTCCTTTTATTGGTAACAGCAGCTTAGCAGCTTCTCTAAGCTAAGCTATTAATAAAAACCTACAGTCTTCCTGTATTTTATTTCCTGTTTTTATTTGAGGCCATTCAATTTAAAAGTTTGACCAAATCAAGGTATCACTCATCCAGCTGGACTCACACTGTGCTATCTTGGAGTATAACGCAATCCAACATGGAAGTGCTAACCAGAAATATCTGGGCTTTTACTTTGAAGGATTTAGCATTTCTCCCTCAGCAGGCGCTCTTAAGCACTGTGGAAAACTAACAGCACCAGTGTCTTGGAGTGTCTTGGAGTTAAACTCCATCCATAGAGGAAGAAATTCGCTTACTGCACATCACTGTCACTGATGGCTAGTTGCCTTGGTAATCCTCTAGTCTACTTATTAGTCTTTCATAGGTCAAGCACTGTTATCCTGCACTGTAACTGGAAGTCGCCTCAATCAATCACCTTGAAGTTAAAAAAATATCATCTCACTTCACATCATCAGCAGTTCTTTTCACCTAATGATGACATTTTGACCTCTCAGGTATATTTAACATTAAAATTTGTATTGTTACATATGCCTATTGAGCTTATAGTGAGATGATGTTTGAATATGTACAATAAAATCTGACATATATCATTACTGAGCTAATGAATGGATTCAAGGAAAGTTACACCAAATTTCATTGTGATTTATGTGAATTTAAGAATGTTTACGCTCTTATGCTAAAACTTTATTAGATTATTCAAATTCACATTTATTTCTTGAATACAACTGTGTTAAGAACTGTTCTGCATTGTTTTTACACAAAAGCAGGAAGAATAAAAAGCAGCTAGGCCTTTTGCTTATCACCACTGAACTGGACAGTCACCACAATATCTTCCGTTTGTCACATCTTGACCTGACAGCTGTTGTCTTATTTGCTTAAGCCATAGATTTTCCCCTAGAGCACTCTTATTTTCCTAACATCCCCTGAACTTTTGGGAGAATGTAACAATCATAACTATAATTTTCTTTCTTAATTCTTGTGCTGACAATCTCTCAGTGTACGTGCAAATTTGTGTGAAAACATGCGTCTGTAGGTCTAGAAAGCACAGCGGAATAAGGAAAGTCTCCTTAAACTCCAAAGAGTGGGGGCAGCAGGGAGGTGCAGTTTAAACACCGTCACCTAACAACGAGGAGGTTCTTGGTTCAGACCTGCTGGCTGGTTTGATCCTTTATGTGTGGAGGTGGCATGTGCTCCCTGTGCCTACGTGAGTATTCTTGTGTGCTCCGGTTTCCTCCCACAGTCCACAGTCATGCATGTTAAGTTAATTAGTGCCTCTAAATTGGCTCGCTCAATGTTAGCTGGAATAGGCTCCAGACCCCAGTGACCCTAGATGGAAAAGCAGATAAAATAAAACATGCAGAGATGGATAAAAAGGTCGAAGAGACAATCCTGCAGAACTCACAGAAGAGCAAAAAAAAAAAAAAAAAAAACACTCCTGCAGAAATTAAGTGTACTAAACCTGAGGAGAACAGCCAGCTGTTCTGCCTCATTGCTTGGTGCCTAATGGTTAACCTTCAAGCTGTGCTGGCAGGTGTCTCAGACGCAGTGTGTGTATATATGTTGTGTGTGTGAGTGTGTATGCTTGAAACTCTCCGGACAATGGGGTGTTACTGGAGCATGCAGTCTTACGATGCAACAACAACGCCTGAGGCACCAATCACACCTGCCACTCAGACACACATATACAAATGCACAGCAACACATAAACACACACATATATATTTTTTTTTAAAAAACACAGCTTTTGGCCTTTAAAATGCCTCGTGGTAGGATCTAAGCACAGTTTTGGCTCTGATGAAGCGCTACAGTGTGTTTTACATAATGGAGACATCTTTATATGCGCTAGACACCCAGTCGATGTCTTTCATGAATCAATTTAGTTACAGTTCTAGTTGAAATACATGAATAAATATATAGACATGAAGAATATCAGTAAAAGGTTTCTGTGTTCTATCAGAAACACACATATTTTCTTATTATCATTATTCACATTTAGATAAACATCAGACAATTATTCAAAGTCAAATCCATTGCACACACACACACACACACACGCTCAGATGAGGCAAACTCAAGATAAGCCCCACACGCATGAAACATAATAAGGCCACGTTAACGCATCACTGCTCGCACACATTTATCTGCAAAAGCGCACACATTCACTCGAGTGTGTATCGTTCAGGTGCACTGATAAAGCTAACTGGCTTACTGGAGCGGCATGTTAAATGTATCACGCTCAGAGCAGATACGCTATGCGTAATTCAAATCAACAGATTTAGGGCGTGTGAACTGGTGAGATAGCGAGAGCTTCAAAATAATCTTTAAATGACGCCAGGGTTGTATGTGTTATTTAATAAACATCCAAACAAATGTGACAAAAATACCCAGTTTATAGTGCAGTCCCAGCTGTGGGTGAAACATATCTACACTTGCTTAACCAGAGACAAGCATGTTTCTGATTAAGGCAAAAATCACACTTTCCATTAAATATTGAATGTGCCTTTTATCTTGTCTGGGAGGAAGGCTAAAAATGAATTCTCATTTCTGATTGGCCACTGAGTTCAAGCGCTTTAGTGGCTCTACTTAATGATCGTTAGATGGTACAATTTGTACCAGACCGCGCACCAGCGTCCTAACATGTATAATTAACTACATATCCATTATTAACACAGTTTCAATCCAACATTTCACCTTTTTGATTGAAGTTTTTCGTTATCCAAAGGATGCCAGATTAGACGACATGGGTCAAACTGTTGTTTCTGGATGTACTCTACAAATTAAACACACTAATTTGTGACTCTACCGGAAATCAGAGGTAATTGATCGCCAGCTCAGCTTCTTTAATGTTAACGCAGATAAAGGAGCAGCACCTTGCTTGCATGCATTTTTCATGAACGTGTGAAGGAGGAAAGTTGTTAAGAGATACCTCTTTAGAAGAATTTCCATCCACTATAAGCACAGATCGACATGTTTAATACACACTAAAATATAGATGATCTAACCCAGAAACAAAACGCTGCAGGGGACTTGTTAGTTCATGCCAACATGTGCACACAGAATACACAAACAGGGAGAGAACACTTACACAAATACACACCAACACCTACACGAAGCCACGTGGCCTGCAGTGGGAACTATGTTGGGATGCACACGTGTATTCAAACACAAACACGTACTGCCTTCCTCCCACACACACACACACACACACACACACACACACACACACACACACACACTTGAAGTTGAAGCCTCCTACATACAAAAAACCACACACTTAGGTGGATAAGAGAGAAGATTATTTAATGAATAGGGTTTCAAATAGGACTGCACAAAGATAGCAATTATCATCAATCTTCCATTTAGTGCTCAAAAATAATACCTTGAAATATTTTGTTTTGTTCAAATCTCTGTGTGTGTGTGTGTGTGTGTGTGTGTGTGTGTGTGTGTGTGTGTGTGTGTGTATCTGAAACCCAACAAATGCTCATGATTTTGTTGAACAATTTGAGCAATTAATCTGATTAATTGAACTAATTGCCTCAGCTCGACTGTAAATAAGTAAGCATGTGTATTCACAGGTTTTCTGCCCTCTTCCTCCTGCTCATCGTCATTTAGTAGTGCACTAGTACTTATATAACACTTTTCAAACCAGTTTCCATGCCACATTCACACAGCACTTTATTCTGAACACTGTGTATATCTATTACAAACACACCAGCGTATGCATTGGGGAGCATGTCTACATGCAGACCAGGGGACCAGGGATTGAACCACTAACCTTCACATTAGTAGAACCTGCTCCAGACCTAAAACCAAAACCAATATGAACCACTAAAGCGTTCTTTACAGCCCCTCCTCTGCTCGTCTTTATAATCATATTTATTATAACCAGCAGAAAACCGCACTTACCAACAATAATTTTTAGTTTATAATAGTTATTCAAAGTAATGACAGCAAGAAGCCAAAAGAACTAAACCACTCTGACACTGTGTGTTTGAATGCGAGAGTGACCACACACATACACAAATCCACAACTACTTCAACTTTTTAGGCAGTCAATGCCTAAAAAGTTCTTAGATATGGATAAACATGCATGCATATAATGGTTTAACACAGAAAGAAAAAAGAATTTGCATACAACAGCATGTTAAAAGCCTTACCATGGTATAGTCCTTCCATTTAATATCGAGAAGAGAAGAGAAGAGAAGAGAAGAGAAGAGAAGAGAAGAGAAGAGAAGAGAAGAGAAGAGAAGAGAAGAGAAGAGAAGAGAAGAGATCCAATCTTCCTCTAAAGGACAGCTAAATTGGGAAAAGCCCCAGCTTCTGTGGTCTTTGGGCTAGCGCTGTGCTAGCCAGCTAACTCTGTAATGATGGATAATGCCGACTTAAGCTCACAGCCTCCGCCTCCCCCCTCTACTACAAACCTCTACTACACTGACACACACAGATACACAGCAAGCAGCACGAGGAGTGGGACTCGAGTGGAGGGAAGAACCAAAGGAGGGAGGGAAAGCGGAGAAGTAGGCAGCCTATGGATGTGAAAGGGGGGAGGGAGACGGAAGAGAGAAAAGAAGGAAGGAGGAGGAGACGTGGGTGTCTTTGTCCCCAGGAGAGTGAAGGAGGGGGGAGAGAGGGAGCCAGATGTACAGGAGATAGAGGCAAAACAAGTGAGGAGGGAAAGACATAAGAAATGATGTAATAACTGCAAGACGACATGAACAAAAAAAAAAGGGAGTAAAATGAGAGAAAACCGTGCAGAAATATCAATAAGAACAAACTGAAAAAAGATAACTGCAAAAAGACACAGCTGAGAATGACATAAGAGAGAAATGAATATGAATGTGTGTGCATTGCTTTCCCTTTGGCTATTCTGCCTGTCACACACATGCCATCCCCTGTGGTGTTACTCAATTAGTCATAATGTAGTGTTTTCAACTCGACACCGTCCCGCAGAAATCATCCATCTTTGGAGCAGAAAAAAAAAGAGACACGGGGACTTGCAGTCAGTTGTTCCACCGACTTTACACATTTAATCCAATTATACTGTAATAAACTTCCACGCAGCGACATAGAGGAGCATGAAGCGACCTCCTCATCCAAATGGGCTTAAACCAACTGATTACTTCATAAATCAAACTGGCATAATAGCAAAGGAGAACAAACACCAATATGTTAAATGGGATATTAAAGTTTTGCGATTATAAGTTGAAAAGATGCGCTTATTTTTTTGGTAGTTCTTTGAGATTTTCTATCAGGTTATTTGTATCCCGACATCACTGATCCTACGTCGCCCTTACGCCCAAAAACATGGACAAGAGACATGCGGGATTGTGTTTAAACTTTGATATAGTACGTGTCTGCAAAAACCTGCGCTCACATATTTGTTGGCACTCGCAAACCCTCACAGATCTTGGCAGACGATAAAATTTTAATCATGTGGAGCAGAAAGTGTAATTGAGGCTTTAGGCTTTACAACTAATAATCATGGAAATCTGCCTTAATTTTAAGATTTTACGCATTTGCACTTGATTTCCTGCCAGATACGCAGCGTGATGAAGCACCCCAAAACATCTGAATCAATAATAATAATGTCAAGTGCTATAATCAAACAGTCACGCTTGCAATACTCTGCTGTCTCAGGATATGCCATTTATTTCCAGACTCAAAGACAGATTGCTTGAAGTTAAACTACTCAGGGCTATAAAAGATGTCAAGCTTAGTAAGTTTGTGCAAGCATGAACATCAGAAGTGAAGCAGAAATCTGGTCCCTGGAACTTCTCTATATATGGCTGTTTTCCAAGTGCCATGAAATCAAAAGAGATTATCACTGATCCTTAATATTAAATCCACTATGTCACAGTATATTGTCACACTGGACACTCAGCAAAGTCTATGAACCGTGGCAGAGTCAAGCTCTCACACACGCACGCACACAAAATCAAGCAAACAGGCGGGCAGACAACACGAGAGTTGCTCAGGAGTAAAGCAGATTAATGGGCCACTGGATTAGTGGGCCAAGATGTCACACAAAGACACACACACACAGCCCTGCTCTGACTCTCATTTAGAAGGTGGCTCTAAGATCGGTCCTTACATCTTTCTGGCTTGCTCAGTGCAGGCATCCATTCTTTGAGAGGAGGTGTGCTAACATCACCCTCTAGTGGCAATGCATTTTCAAATAACCTGTAATACAAACAGATACACGCCTCGACATTAAAACCACCTGACCGTGATAGGTGTCAAAGTAACAACCATAAAAATGTCAGGACCTGATATTTCCACCCAATATATTGGCCAAGGGATCGTCTTTTCTTTGCCGTGCTCTCTCTCACAAAGGCGACCAACATTTTCGCAGCCATCCACGTAAAAATAAAACACGGGTTCTAACAGCAGGCCACCTTTTTCCACTGCCACTGTGGTTCCACTTTTCCAAAATAACAAACAACAAAGGAAGCTCAATCTTTAATAGAAAGATAAGCAACAGACAACAAAACGGCCTCTCACAGTTTGGATAAATGTTAGTGTGACTGATGTGTTACAGATTTTATCTTGCAGGCGTAACACATAACTGCAAGATACCAGAGTTTTAAAAAGCCCAGAGCGTTATCTTTCCAGTTATATAGTTTCAAACTATAATATGGAGGCTACTTGTTGTAGGCTGTTTTTACTCTAGTTCGGCTCATAACTAGCTAGCCTTTATGGTGTGGTCTACCTAAACTGCTGACACAACGCATTAATTTGTCCTGTGTGTAAAAGTTCAGGCAATTAAAATGTTTTCATTAAATCGCAAGTTGTTATTTGATGAAGTGAGTAGACTGTAGATGTTATCCAATACATAATGCTATTCAGCTAACTGTGGCAGTACTCACATGTTGGCATTTCAGGCTTCAACTTTCTCACCTCTCATGTATTTTATATTTTTATATTATGAATTATTTCATTTACTGAATTAATGGGTTTGCATCATGTGTTTGGAACTATATTTTAGATTTGTTGCTTTGCTTGTAGTCCATGTGCCGAAATGTTACGAGAACTTTTTAAGATCCAATGCAACTGTCAGCCACTCGAAACATGTTTAATGCTACAACGTTACTGTTAGATAATCAAATCACATTATGATTTGATTGGCAACCTTTAAAATTATATATTCACACCAATTTTAATTTTTTAAAATGTAAAAAAATTTCAGTAGAATTATTTCTTTTGAAATCTATTAATTATAAATGACCAGTCATAGCCCACCTGCAGTACCTTCATGTCCCACTAGGGGCATGAAGCTCACAATTTGAGAATCACTACTTGTGTTTTTTCCCTGCTTATTTTACCCTCTGGGTTTATAAGTGATGAAATGACCCCCTATTTAATGTCAACAGTCAAAACCCGTCAAATACATGTATCACCTCCAAATTTTTCCATATGATGACATAAAAGGAGCAGCTTTAGTGGTCTAATAAAGCGTGTTTTGTAGCCATTAAATGTCTATGATGCTGGATTTTATTCAGCAAAATGATCCCATCTGCTACAAGAAGAAAAAAAGGCTTTCCAAGTATTTTGTGCAATGCTACTGCTGATATAATGACAAAAACATTTTTCCAGACAAAGAAAGAGGGAGAGGCAGACAGCCTCCAAACAAGTCTTCAATGAACCTTTGTTACCGGAGTGCGCCTGCTGGTGACTAATCTCACAGACAGACACATATACATTGACCTACAAGCAGACATTGTGGGATCACACCCACATCTGACCTCAGCCACACTAATTTATGGTAGCATACCAGCCTCTGAGTGTGATGTCATACCTATGGCTTTCATCCAGGTGTTTCTTTGCTCATCATTGTGTGTTTCCCCTTATAATCCACCATGACTGTGTTTTTTTTTTATGTTTGTGTGTGGCTGTGCACGGATCTAGTGAACAAATGAGATCATATGATTGGCCAAACAGACACTGAAGACTGCTTTGGTCCTGTTCTCAGTGCATGTGTGGCTTTCACTGTAAAGGAAACTGAAGTTCTTGAGCTTACTTGAGCTTTAGGGATGTTGTTATGCATGTGTCAATATGAAGAGGAAAGCAAAGGGAGAATCATTTAAAAATAATAACCACACTACAGCAAACGTGTCTTGTAACACACACGATGAAGACATTATTTAATTGTTTAGCCATCTCATGCACATGCATTCTCTTAGCCAAAAATCAGACATAAAAAAGTTTAAAAATATTCATTACATCTGGATCTGTTAGTATTTAGGGCTTTTCCTGGATAGAAAACAATTGTTTTAGCCTGGGACCCAAAGAAAACCTCCAGCACTGTGATACAGATACAGCACTGTGCAAAAGTCTAGAGCCACCCCTCATTTCTTTATATTTTTATGTCTAAGCAGACATCTAGTAGGCTTTCTTAGAGTTTTGTTGTTGTTGTTGTTTTTTAAGGTGGATTTGAAGAATAGCTCTCCGGGATTTCTGAAATTATTTCAATTTTTTTCCTTTGGACATTGGATGCTGATTTTTTAGTCCAGTCCGTGTACCTGATCATTTTCAGAGGAATGCTTTTTTGTTTGTTTTTTTGTTATGCCACCAACAATTCAAGATTAACAAAGGTTACTGGCTCAAAGGATAAACTATTTTTGGGCACTTTGTTACTAACTCCCCCAAAACACATCATTTGTTCCCATTTCTTTAGCTGATTCTATGAAAAATGCCAATTATTCCACAGTTTGTCAGACATGAAAATTGTATTTTTGCACAAATGAAGGGCTAAAAATTGCCTAAGAGAGTTGAAGAATAAAGGTGGCCATCTGAAGATTACCATTTACAGTGAGTGCACTGCTCATCAGGAAACAACACACTTGTTTGGGACCTTCACGTTCGCTTTCTAGAGAATTTTGAGACACTCTGCATGCCAGTATACTTAAAGACGGTTTCTGATGTTTAAACCAAACAGGTTTTTGTTTCCTTCCTGTAGACATAGCCACATTAGCTGTTCTCCCTGTTTCCAGTCAATCTGGTAATCCAAACCGCTTGCCAGAAACCCCATTTGTATTTAAAACGGCAGAGATGAGTATTATTAGTATTGATTTTCTCATGTAACTATCGACAACATTTGCTTGAACGAAGAGGAAGTGGCGTCTGAAACATATCCCGAGATACCAGAGCAACGAACAACTGGACAAATAAACCCACACAGCAGGAGGTAAGAGGAACCCACCAATGTGAAGATAAACATCCTGCATATGAAGGTAAAAGAAGATATTTTGGTTGATGTTTAGTAGAAAAAAGGTCACGTTTTCTGCATTTATGCACAAACACAGAAAATGTTCTGTCTTCTCCACCCAGCTTTCTCCTCCTCCCACATCTTTTCTCTCCATCTATATGACAAAGCCCAACAATTACTTCTTTCTCTCTCCCCCCTCTGACTCACTGCAGTGTAATTACACTGTTCGCTCAAACACCACACATACGCACACCAAGTGGGAGAGGGGCAACTGATTCACAATATCTGTGGTTTTAATTGTTATTTTCAACACTTCGGTTACAGCTCAGAGGAAAATTAACGGAATGTGAGAACAGTTATTAGTTTTTCTCGAGTCGTTTTGGTTCAACTGTGCACACGCAGGCACACAAATACACACACATACACTCGCATCTCTACGCCAGAGGGAATCACTGCATTTCAGTTCCATTCATCACTAGCTGACATGCTGCACCAGTGACCTGCATGACCGAAGGTACCTCACTCCAAGTGTGTATGTATGTGTGTGTGTGAGACTGTCCTTGTGTGTGCATGCCCCAAGGAGGGACAAGTCATTAACTATGATGTCATTTCCTGCCATTGTAGTAAGTTTCAGCTGCAGCAAGCAAACTACACTTGGAGTGCAGTGCAAACGTAGACATACTAAAGCAAACATACTGAGATTCAGCTCTGTCAATAAACCGGTTCACTTGTACTGTGTAACATACACAATGTTTTTTTATAATGGAGCATCCACACAAGAAATGACTAGTAGCAAACAGACAACATTTGATGTCAATGACATTCAGTTATGTGTAGTAGCCAGCAGCAAAGCAAAGGGGAAGGATCCCGCATTAAACTTCTCTAAACTTTTAGAAGAGCCATTTTAAGCAATTACAAATGGCAGTGACGCTGACAGACACAGGAGCAGTCGTTAGCTACATTAGGATATCCACTAGTCACCAACTACTATAAAGTGACGCACAGCGAGAACATTTTTTAGATGTGGACAGTGCTAAACATTTCTAAAACTCAGTCCAGATGACGATAAAACTGTCCACGGTCTTATGTTGTGGCTCCCTGTTTAAGTGTTGCCATGTCACGATCTGTTCACAGGATGCTTTGCTGAAGAATATGTGACAGGAGTCGTTTTCACACATGACTCCTGGAAAATGTCAAGGCAGGACATTGTTTGAAGTGCTCCTCTCTCACATGTAACACACAGCAGAAGACAGTCCAGTTCTCACTACTGAAAATATGCATGTTCTTATTGGGGGCAAAGCTGATTTGATAGAGCACGCAGATAGCAGGGCACTGGACGCCCAATCAGTACCTTGAATGACTATTATGCTTAATTTATGCCACTGCGGTTGTGTACATTGTGTACAAAGATTTAAAAAAAAAATAAAAAATACAGAATGCCAAGCACAGACTGTGGCTACAGTTGACACTTCATTGTTTTTAACACTCGCCATCATGTGACAATAAACACTCTCTGTAGGTAGACAGGGAGTTCGAGGCTGCCCATGGATGCTTCCACCGCTGCACCCTAATTTCCCCCGATTACCTGCACTACCAAAGAAAACAGCCACATTCAGACACCAGAGAGATGCTATGTTTGGGAGCAGGTAGGTTAAATACTATTTAATGATACCTTTGGCTGTTTCGGACGTTGGCATTCTCATATCAACCTCTGTCAGAGAATTTGTAGAAAGGTTCAGGGCCACAGTATCTGTTAACTGTTGGGGCTGATATTCATAAGAAAATACCCACAGTCTTAAACAGATGGAATAATCAAGGCACTATTCTAACATCTGCTTCCTTAAGATCAGTATTCACAAATTTATAAAAAAAAAATCCTCAACTTCACAGTATTGTGTTTTAATAACTAAAGAAATCCAGAACAATAGGGGAAATAATTAATCTTAAAAGCAGACTGATGAGGAAAACATGACCAGAAATCAGTCACATCATAGCCACTAGCCAATAGTTGTTAACAGTGATTATATGAGTGTGTAAATCTGCGCAGGCAGAGATTTACACACTCACACTCTGCTAAGACAATACACAAACCCATCCACATGCCTTCACATGTAGGTGGAAGAAGGTGTCATCTGGGCATTATAAGCTTAGCAAACATACATTTTTAACCATGAGAATGTCCACACACTTTTCTCAAACCCAACTTTTTAAGGGACTACAGAGACATTTCTAACTGACAAACCCAAGACAATTATCTGCATTTTCTTGAGCACTCTCAATCACGATCAAAGCAAAAAGCAACCCACAAACAAGGACGCACAACGACACACACATCAACACCAGCTGGAGTCTGAGTGGTGCTCCTGCTTCTGAGAGGAAGAGGGCGTTTTCCTTTGAGCTCCTGAGGGACACAGCATGCTTTAGGATGTACAGTAAATGCTCTTAGTGTGTGTGTGGAGGGGTGTGGGGTCTGCTTCCTGAATGCAGCCAATCCACAAGTAAAGGGAATGACTGTTCTTTTCGTCTCCTGTGCAAACACTCCACACACACACACACACACACACACACTTATTTTCCTTCACAGCTAAAACCACATGCAGGATGCAAGGGAATAAGTTCAGCGAGAAGACAGAAGCTGAATTTACAGATTTGGGACACTTAAACACACACTTTTTCTTGTTTTTTTCTTTCCTGAGGTGAGCTTGCAAATAGGAATCGTTGATTTGCGCAGGTTGTGTGGAAAAGGAGTTTAGACCTGCCACAGCTGCATATATTTACACAGCAGGTACAATGCAGCCAATCATTGGGAGGAAAACAAGAAAAAAAAGAGGGCCACCCTGTCTGCTAGGAAAACAGTACAACTTATTCAAAAAGGACCAAACCAAGCAATGAAACAAGCACAGTTGCCAACGCCCCCCTTCTGCTCAGATTACTTCATTAAGTCTTACTGATTCCTCGTGACACACGCACACTCTCATTCAGGAACTCTGCATACCTCAACATGCACAATGTGTGTCTGCAATGACTGCTATCGCTTATGAGTCGCACCACGTACTGCAATTTAAAAGACGCGAGACCGACAGCTTTGTTACCGTCTTGTCTGCCTGTTTTTGCAGTCGGCCTAGACTAAAACAGATTTTAGTGCAACACAAAGACGGTATGAAGAACCTTTTCAAAACTCAGTACACACACCACCACAACTAAAAAGAGTGCACAAACCTTGCAGGAGAGGAAAAGACAGTACAGCTCTCTGCAATGTGGTACACTGCTGCTGTAAGGTCTCTGAGTGTAGTCAAGTGTTTCTATAAATACAGGCCTCCTGCACTGCGCCGCAATTTACACACACAGAAACACACACACACCACTGCCACGCCTGTATTAGCCTGCTGTAGACCAGGCTGTAGAAGGTTCAGACCAGAAAAGGTGCAGCCATTTATTGGACTCTGTAAAAGTAAATTTGTTCATTTCAATAAAAACAAGAAAAAAACTGAAAGCAGTAACTTTTTAACAGCAGTCAAAGGTATAAATGCTGAGAGCCAACCTAAAGTGCCATATCAAGGAATTTCCCAGAGCCAGAGGAGGTTCAACATGTCAGATATTTTGAGAAAAACAACGTTGTTTTCCACTCGTTTCACATACTGAGTGTAATGACATGTTTCTACTTGAGATAATGGATTTGGTCTTATGATGCCAAATTAGTAGACAGCAGCTACACTCTATCGCCGCATGGCTCAAGCAAGCATGACTGGAAAGAATTTTAATGTAATCAAATCGGACCGATTTCACATCTGACCCACTCGCGTGTTATCTGCCTCCCAAATATCCACAAAAACTGATTGTGGTAGATACCGATTTCCAGCTTAAGACCACTATTCAAGTGGTTAAGCACTTAGGTCATGGTGAGGGAGCTGAATGAATGCAGCTGGAGTCTAAGTGAATACAAGCCCACTGGGTGGATAAGCTGCTTGGCAAAGAGGTCTCATTCACAATCAAACCTGAGGAAAATTTATTTAACAGCCAATTGCGGATGATATTATGAACTAAATGTGCATCTGACAAGCTTTAAAACTATGCTGTTGCGGTGTAGGAGGTAGTGCCTGAAGGATGTCGTCCCGGCAACGACTTTTATCCCATCAGAAGAGCCATTATTCAAATACCAGGAATGCACAATGTGAATAAGTAAATCAGTTTGTCAGTAAAAGAGGACAGAAATGAATTTAAAGAATCAAAATATTCAATAATTAAGAAATAAAACAAAAGTATTTGTAATGTAACTGCAATTTAGAGCCCTGGATCTTATTAGTACACAATTCAGAGCTTCAGATTGAAAAATATTCATATGCAGGACTGCACGCTTATTAGTATACTGTTGGTTTAAAGCTTGAGTGGCCTCAGGATACTTTAATTCATTAGCATTTTCTTGCATGTGAAATATAAAGGATTGGCAAGCTCAGCACTGCAGCTCTTTCACACTTGGGAACATAAAGAACGGAGTATGCTGTTTTTGAGGTGATTCACTTGCATTTGACAGTTTGTCCAACTTTACACTGACTGCTTATGCCCCTATTATATATACACATAGCGTCCATATATAATGACTGTTCATAACATAGGGACAAAATTAATCTTCGTGAATTTTTCATGGATTTAACTGGTTATTTCTTCATGAACTCTCTGAGAAGTCCCCAGAAGCCCAAAAAAGGTTACAAGTCAATACAATGCTCTCAAATATCTTATTTTCTCTGATTAACAACCATCAAAACGATCACTTTTCCATTTAAAGCTACATAAAGTTAAAAGAAAACGAGGAAATCCCATATGTAAGATAAAAATAAGACAACTTGGCACTTAGATTGAGGGGAAAGCCTGAAACTGTTTATCAAAAAAAAAAGTCATTCAGTAAAGTAATCAATGAATGGCTGTATATTCCTGCATAGCTCTTGGCCTTCTGCCCCTGTTATGCTGCATTAGCTTATTGGTTAAAAGGGGGAAAACGAATTGCAGTCGTGTCACATCAGATCTTAAATCTTATAAAATAAGACTCGTGTGGCCAATAAACACTGAGAAAAACTTACTATTATGAATTTCTCCACTATTACAGGAGGAAACGAAACATAAGTGTTCTTTTAAGGTGGAAAGTATGTGAGTTCAGTTAAGTTCGGTCAATCAAGGTAAAGCAGCAGCTGAATCCGGGAGAATGAGGACAAACAAATGCGTAAAGTAATTCTGGAGATAAATGTAGGTTAATCCGGTTCAACTATTTACCGTAACTTACACTCTACATTCACTCCATGTGACCGAGGCGACGAGTTTGGTGGCAGTAGGTCACATTTATTTTCCAACTTAGCGAAAGGTAAACTATGTCCTAGTTACGGTGCCCTAAAGCTAAGCTAACTTATCCGGTACTTCCCAAATAATAAGTGAGTAAATTAGTCCAAATACTTGGGGCAGGGAAACAGCTAGCGCCAGCCAGGACTGAACAGTAACCCAACTGCATCTCCCGTAATATCTTTTAGCTGTTGAAATAATCCCCCCAAAACACAACATCACTCACGCTGACTTGTTCCAGGTGACGTCCGAGAGGTTTGAGTTGATTTTACCGGCGACAGAAGCTGTGAAGGGTCGGTAAATATTCCGTTATTTTCACTTGTAGAGCTGGAAGGACTTTCAGATAGCGTTTTTTTTTTTCGCTCCTGCCCGTTTCCCCCTTCTCGCTCTCCCTCTCGTCGCCTGTTCCTGCTTCCCCTCTCCACATCCAGCATTCCAATATGGCTGCTTCTGGGAGAGAAAAAGAGAAAGAGGGGGGAGAGTGAGAGGAGGAAAAGCCTGCCCGCAGGCACACAAAACACAAACCAGCAACTCATGAATGAATGAATGTGTAGATACTTAAAATCTTACAAATGTAGCCGCTTTGTTGTATCCAGGATTAGAACATTTAGCGCGTCCTTTAACTTAATTGCGTAGTAACTCGTAGTAACAATGTAACAAATTCCACTTTGGATGTCCTACACTTAAAAAACTGTACTAATGACAAAAACATCAGAATGTAAATGTAAATGTTAATAAGCCCCTATGAAAGCAGAAGTTTTGGCAGTTTGTTGGTCTGTGTGTATAAACTATCAGCATTGATATTATAGAAGCGACTATTGGCGCTCATCAGTCTGGGAAGGGTTATAATGCCATTTGAAGTCAACAACTTTCTGTCACAGACAGATGATGACCTGATCCAAGATCAGTATAAGATAAATAAAATCAATATTGAGTTGTGAGTTTAGCGCAGGTACTCTTCTAAAGTCCATGAAAATAATGCAGTTGAAAATTAGTACAGCACAACCCCTTTAAGGTAGCAAATGACATTATCATTATAAAGAATGGGCCCTTCTACATGTACATGTATTTTTGCTAATGTAGATAGCCAGTAGATAAGGTTCCCTAAACAGCACCCACTTTACATAATAATGCAGTATTTCCACAGACACCTCAAAACCAACAACTAACTCCTGTGAAAGAATGCCAAGCAGGGTATTTGAGACCATTTGTTTGAGAAAGACAAACAACAACAACAAAAAAAAAACCCTTGGTGCAGGAATACAAGAACAATATAAACCAGACTAGTCAGCCCCTCTTTAAACTCAGAGACTAGAGACTTTTGTAAACTGTGACTTACAGTGAAATCTACAGCTGATGTGGAGGAATCTGGAGCCTTTTTTTCCTCGGAGATCTGGGCTTTAATCCCGGTGCCCACCTTGCCTCTGCAATAGGTGTTGGCTGTTGACTGTATACGCATGTGTCTGTTTGGCAAATAATAGAGTGTCAGGGCCTGCTGATTCATTAATCAAACCTAACAAGGTTTGGCCCATTAGTCTTTCTTATCATACCAGTACTTCACTAATGAATTTACAGTGTGCGTCTTGCTTTTATACACAGGGTCACACACGACATCTGTTGGTCAGTGATTGTTATTACACTTTATTTGGGATTTTATATAGGTTTTGAATTTCAGTACAGTATATTTAGCTTTAATTGATATTTCATGTCTGGATATCAAATGCATTATTATTATATGTTTTATGTTCTCTCGCTTGTGGTTTACAGTGACTTCTGGATCTGATAGGGGAAAAAATTGTTGTTTCTATGGCCATAAAAGGTGGTCCAATACGGACGATTCACGCAAAATAAACCACGGAGCTCTAAAGTGGAATGAATAGAGGTTCTGGTAATTCCATATAATAGTAAGCGCTCTTTATGTATGCAAGTAATTCAGAAAGCTTCTTGTTATGTGAAATGAACGACCGACGAGGTGGCACATTGAGAAAAAATACGCAAGGTATTTACACACAAACACGTACATAGTAAGAGCCTTGTTTCATTTTTGCTTTGCTAAATGTAGAATTTGTACTTTGCTCATATGAAAGCCGTCTCTCCGCCGTTACTGATTTACAGTTTGTGATAATATTTGCTTCAAAAGTGTGTGCCGTGACCCGGATTCGAACCGGGGTTGCTGCGGCCACAACGCAGAGTACTAACCACTATACGATCACGGCTGGCCACCCAAGACGGTTGACTGTAGGAATGGTGTGACATATAGTGAGGCATCGTCACCCCGACATTTAAAAAGAAGTTTAGGAGTCGTTTTACACCCTTCAAACTGAAGTGTGCGGTTTCGGGTCCAGATGAACAGAATCAACTTTTGAAGAGTTTCGGGTGGAAGTTCATTAGTGTGTAACTTGCTTTCATGGTCCAATGGATTGTAAACGTGTTTTGGTTTGTGATTTATCTTTTCTTTCTTTATTTCTATTATGAATTTAACAAAGATGTTCCTTAAATTTCCTCAAGAAAACGCCTATTGATTATGGATAAAATGCCGTGACCCGGATTCGAACCGGGGTTGCTGCGGCCACAACGCAGAGTACTAACCACTATACGATCACGGCGCGCCACCTCTTAAGGTAAAGAGTGACTGTCACCGCAGTGTTCAGAACCTGAAACTTTATTTCTGGAACGCATCTTGACGTATCTCACTGCTTTGTCATCTCGAATTTCTACAAGTTTGGCTCAACACTTTGTTGCCATGTGTCATTGCTACAGAAAGTTCTGTAGCTGTAAAGATAAATTCACGTTTGTAAGTTCAGTGGTAAAACAAACAAACAAACAAAACCCAACAATAAATATTTTTTTGACAAGCAGGTGATTGCATGGCATACAACGATGCAGGTCTGTTGCTCTGTCTCGAGTTTGGGGTGTGTTAGCATACGTGCGTCATGGATAACAACCACAAGACTGTTTCCAATAATTACCTTTATCTCTCCGGTGGGCTCACTGGTCAGACTCACAGGCCCTTTCGCCGTTTTAAGTTCTGCTTTCATTTTCAGTTTCTGTTTTTTACAGATAAATAGCGACTCTTTGACACGAAGGAAAAGCATCGTCAATGAGCAAGTGAGAAAGTTGGGACTTCACTGTCAAGGTTTACATTCACATATATCTAACACAATTGCCTACACGCTTAGATAAATGGTGGATTTAATTTTTAAAATAGCATTCAAAATGCCACGTGGCCTCACAATTTGAGTCAAGTACTGGTCTAAGATACGTGATGAAGAGGCCTCTTCTACATGAAAATGGGGAGGAGATCAGTGAAGCCCAGTTCCTCTGTTAGATGGTCATGTCTATACTTAGGTCATAGTGAATGCACTTGCCTGGAAAGCACTTTGTGTGGACTTCTGTGGTTTTAAATGTGCTTTAAAAAATTGGACCTTTCAGCACTACCTACTTATGCCACCAGAGTGCTCCAGACACGCATTATGGAAATCACTATTCCTACACTGTAAGAAAAATTCATAAAAGTACAGTAATCTACTGTATAAATGTGAAGGAATTTTCCGTATTAGTCATTTACAGGTATTTTTCTGTATTTCTCAACTATTCCAATGCACTGTGGGAAAAAGAACCCCAAAAGGAGGGAAAATTAAGAGCAAGAGCAACAATTAGACTTGTTTCAGGCTTCATCTAGATTTTGGACTCTGGAGTTGGAGAAACTGCCTTTAAATTTCTGTGGTAAGTATTAAAACTCATGTTTTCTTTTATTAAAATAATGTTTTTCAAAATACTCTGCGTTTTTATTTAGAAAGAATTTTTAATTTATTTGTTAGCTGGTTTCTGCTGTCTCCAGACAAGTCAAGAATAATTTGCTGACTCATTTTTAAAAAAATTATTATTTAGGTTTAACATGACTCAAGCTTTCCATTTTAGTTAATGTTAAAATAATTTTTACTGTGACACCACCTTTTTTGCCCTTCAGTGGCTGGACCAGTTTTCATAAATATTATAGTTAGCTGTCTGCGTCTCTCTGGGTATCCGATTGTTAAGTGATGACGTGAGGAATCCTACTTCCGGGCCTAAAGTAGTCTGTGTTTAATATGGCTTTTGTGTTGTTAACATGTTTAATGTTTTGTATTTTCTTCTATTTAATCTCAAAAAGCTCCTAAAACAGTCAGTGATCACTGTTGACCTCCCTCGGCTTTTATTACCGCTAATCATTTATTTAAGCTCAGTTTTTAAAACCTTAGGATGTAACTACAGCCCAGTCCATGCAGCAGTATATAAATGACTAACCTCGTATTGTGGATGGATTATCTCAGTTGTTCTCCTGGCTGAAGTTTGGTCCTTTTACAGCATCCTGCCATGCGATTACATTTGTTCCTGACCAACGAGAACACTCACGTTAACTTTTATCGAGTGGAAAAAAAGTTAGCTTGTTTATATTATGCTAACATAGCTGTGTCGCTAGCGGTCACGTAGTACATCATTATATACCAGCTAGCCCAACTTCAGTAACCCTACAAACATCACTGCTGTTTAGTTTCCTGTCTTCATTTATGCTGGAAGTGATAACAGAGCTGTACGTTTTAATTTGTTTCCAAAACCCTGCAGTCAGGACATGCTATATTGTATTTAGATAGAAGCTAGCGAGCTAACTTCCTGCTAACTTCTAACTCCGTTAAATGTCATAAATTCCGTTTTTATGGATGCCTGGATGTTAAACTCAATTGTTACACCTGGTAGAGCAGAACGCTGATCATTTTATTAAAGATGAAAGACTTTAGACAGTTTTTCAACTCTCAGTAATGCCATAGTGATCGTTTGATATATGGACCTGCAGCGGAGTTTAGGCCCAGACACGGCTAGTGACGTCAGACTGAACAACCGGATTGCACAGCTGTGACTGCTAACTAGCTAATTAGCAAAAGTCATTGATGTTGATAACTGGGAAAAGTGAGAACTTCATGGTTCTACTAATGTATAGAGGGGAAGAAATTATTTTAGGAATTTAATAAGTAATATATCAATACCTATGTGTCACGGTTCTGGGTCGGTTCGACCCAGCATTTTGAGTTTATTATGTTTTAGTTTATCTCTTGAATGATCGTCGTGTTACCTTTGTGATTTGTTGGTTACTATTTAAGTTCCATGTTTCTGTTTACTCGTGGTTAAGGATTTTTGTCCTTATGTTTTGTGTGAGTTTAGTTCTGTGTCCTGTCTGCGTCCTCGTGTAGTGATCTCTTGTTTCCTGTTTTATTGTGGTCTGTCTCATGTGAATGTGTTCAGCTGTGTATCCACCGTGCTCCTTCTGTGTGTTCTCCTTGCTGTCCGTCGTCATTCTCCGCTGCTCATCCTCCTTCATGTTCATGTCCTGGTTTGTATTCACTAGCTTAGTTGTTCTCAGTTTAGATAGCCTTCTGTTCCGTTTGCTGTTTGTCTATTTTTATTTTGTGTTCAATAAACCACCTCACCTTCATGAGTGCCTGCGACTGGATCCTCCTTTAATATTTCCACACGGCACACACTACTCGCCGTGACACTATGTTTTACAGTTGGCTCCATTGTACACTTTAAAGGGTTTCAGGCAAAGTTACACTAACCCTAGTTTAAGTCTCAGACCTTCCTTGCTGACGCTAACAAATGCTAATGTTAGCCTCGGTTGATTACAGCTGCTAGTAAAGACTTTTAGCTAGCTGACCAACATAGATTTGGTGGTTAACAGACTATAGTGGTAATATTATTAAAAGTTTAGTTTCACCTCAGCACATTTATCATTATGTCCATTTTGTAGCACATAGAAATGTTTAGTTAATATTTGCAGACACACATTTTCCCAGTAACTGTTTTTACTCCAACATTTGTTGAAAATGTAATTTATGAAATGCTGAGCAGCATTTCTAGTATGTGGAATATTTCTATCACCCCGTTGTGCTAATGTGATTAAATACTAATAATTATAACTAAAAAAATAAATAATAAATCAGTAATAACTATATTTTGATTGAAGTATAATGTAAGCGCAGTGCTGGTGGGCAGGGGTTTTATATGCCTTGTGGGGGATACTGACATAATATAAACTGTTATGTCTATATCAAGCTTTTAGCCAAATATAAGCAGAGATATTTGTATCTTTCTTGAAAATTTTTATCCTTAGAGATTATTTGAGAAATGGATCAACAGCTATCACTACTTGAAGCACTCTAAATCCTGCAGTGGAAAAATATCACTTATTTTACCTGTGATCATACAGTTTGGTTTTCCAGTGCAGAGCAATGGCCAAGAAAAGGAAATACTTCACAGAGTACTTTTTTACTTCCGTAAAAAACAGAAAATGTACTGGCAGAAAATTACCAGGACATTTTCCGTTTTTCTATGGATTTTTTTTTACACTGTATTTTTACAGTGACATTGGTCTGACGGTAAATAATGTCTGCTGTTCTTTTGCGCATCGTACAGGTCACTGTTCAAGTATTTAAGGTGGAGTGAGACAACTGCAAGATACAGACTGCAACTGACAGCATAATGTAGTGCGCCAGCCGTGATCGTATAGTGGTTAGTACTCTGCGTTGTGGCCGCAGCAACCCCGGTTCGAATCCGGGTCACGGCAGCGTGGTTGTGATTGCAGAGCAAGTAATTATAGCAGGTCAGCGTGAATGATTACATGCATGTTTTTTCATTGTTGGTACTGGATTGCCCAATCAAATTTCTTAACATAACCAGCTTTTCCTTACCTTACCTGTGAACTCATCAACCAGTTTTTTTTTTCATTTTTACAACAGAGTTTAAACTTCCATTGTTTTGATTCAAATTCTGTTCTGTTATTCTAATTCCGTTGTTTTCCGTTGTTTTCATTCAAACTCTGTTCTGTACATTCTAATTCCGTTGTTTTCATTCAAATTCCGTTGTTTTCATTCAATTTCCATTGTTTTGATTCAAATTCTGTTGTTTGTTTTAATGTGGAAAAAGTGGTTGGGACAGATGTTCAAACAGAAGCGACACGCGGCTGCAGTTACAGTCTGTATTATGCGTTTGTTCTTCATATGAATCTGATGTGTGAACGATGCGCACATTTATGCACGTGGCACAGTAAAAGCATCTGCATTAACACAGAGACATCTGGCGTTCTGACGGTAAATAATGTCTGCTGTTCTTTTGCGCATCGTACAGGTCACTGTTCAAGTATATATAGTGGAGTGAGACAACTGCAAGATACAGACTGCAACTGACAGCATAATACAGCGCGCCAGCCGTGATCGTATAGTGGTTAGTACTCTGCGTTGTGGCCGCAGCAACCCCGGTTCGAATCCGGGTCACGGCAGCGTGGTTGTGATTGCAGAGCAAGCAATTGGAGTCTCAAAGGCTGCAGGTCAGCTTGAATGGTTACAGTCATGTTATTTCATTATTGGCACTGGATTGCCCAATCAAATTTCTTAACGTAACCAGCTTTTCCTTACCTTACCTGTGCGCTCATCAACCAGTTTTTTCATTTCTACAACAGAGTTTAGTGTGGAAAAAGTGGTTGGGACAGATGTTCAAATCAAAGCGACACGGGACTGCAGTTACAGTCTGTATTATGCGTTTGTTCTTCATATGAATCTGATGTGTGAACGATGCGCACATTTATGCACGTGGCACAGTAAAAGCATCTGCAATTACACAGAGACATCTGGTGTTCTGACGGTAAATAATATCTGCTGTTCGCATCGTACAGGTTACTGTTCAAGTATATATAGTGGAGTGAGACAACTGCAAGATACAGACTGCAACTGACAGCATGACCTAGCGTGCCAGCCGTGATCGTATAGTGGTTAGTACTCTGCGTTGTGGCCGCAGCAACCCCGGTTCGAATCCGGGTCACGGCAGCGTGGTTGTGATTGCAGAGCAAGTAATTATAGCAGGTCAGCGTGAATCATTACAGGCATGTTTTTTCATTGTTGGTACTGGATTGCCCAATCAAATTTCTTAACATAACCAGCTTTTCCTTACCTTACCTGTGAACTCATCAACCAGTTTTTTTCATTTTTACAACAGAGTTTAAACTTCCATTGTTTTCATTCAAATTCTGTTTTGTACATTCTAATTCCGTTGTTTTCATTGAAATTCCGTTGTTTTCATTCAAATGCTTTTGTTTTCATTCTAATTCTACTCTTTTTATTCCAATTCCATTGTTTGTTCTCAAATTCTGTTGTTTTCATTCAAATTCCATTGTTTTCATTCAAATTCTGTTGTTTTCATTCAAATTCCGTTGTTTTCATTCAAATTCTGTTCTTTTCATTCTATTTCCATTGTTTTCATTCAAATTCCATTGTTTTGATTCAAATTCTGTTCTGTTCATTCAAATTCCGTTGTTTTCATTCTAATTCTGTTTTTTTCATTCAAATGCTTTTGTTTTCATTCTAGTTCTACTCTTTTTATTCCAATTCCATTGTTTGTTCTCAAATTCTGTTGTTTTCATTCAAATTCCGTTGTTTTCATTCAAATTCTGTTATTTTCATTCTATTTCCATTGTTTTGATTCAAATTCCATTGTTTGTTCTCAAATTCTGTTGTTTTCATTAAAATTCCATCGTTTTCATGTTAATTCCATTGTTTTCATTCAAATCCTGTTGTTTGTTTTAAACTTCCATTGTTTTCATTCAAATTCTGTTGTTTTCATTCAAATTCCATTGTTTTGATTCAAATTCTGTTCTGTTATTCTAATTCCGTTGTTTTCCGTTGTTTTCATTCAAACTCTGTTCTGTACATTCTAATTCCGTTGTTTTCATTCAAATTCCGTTGTTTTCATTCAATTTCCATTGTTTTGATTCAAATTCTGTTGTTTGTTTTAATGTGGAAAAAGTGGTTGGGACAGATGTTCAAACAGAAGCGACACGCGGCTGCAGTTACAGTCTGTATTATGAATCTGATGTGTGAACGATGCGCACATTTATGCGCGTGGCACAGTAAAAGCATCTGCATTAACACAGAGACATCTGGCGTTCTGACGGTAAATAATGTCTGCTGTTCTTTTGCGCATCGTACAGGTCACTGTTCAAGTATATATAGTGGAGTGAGACAACTGCAAGATACAGACTGCAACTGACAGCATAATCCAGCGCGCCAGCCGTGATCGTATAGTGGTTAGTACTCTGCGTTGTGGCCGCAGCAACCCCGGTTCGAATCCGGGTCACGGCAGTGTGGTTGTGATTGCAGAGCAAGCAATTGGAGTCTCAAAGGCTGAACAGAGTTAAAACAAAGTTAAAAACAAAAAGAGAAAGAAAATGCCAAAAATGCCAATAAACACCTGCTGCAGGTCGCCACAAGAGCAGCGCCCGTCTCACACCTCCTCTGGAAAGTGAGTGGCTCTCCACTTCCCCTTCTGTTCCTTCCTGTAATCAGCCCTGATGTATTAACAGACCTCTCTGCATTGAATCATATCTGTTATTAACCTCTGTCTCTCTTCCACAGCATGTCTTTTATCCTGTCTTCCTTCTCTCAGCCCAACCGGTCGCAGCAGATGGCCGCCCCTCCCTGAGCCTGGTTTTGCCGGAGGTTTCTTCCTGTTAAAAGGGAGTTTTTCCTTCATACTGTCGCCAAAGTGCTTGCTCATAGGGGGTCATGTGATTGTTGGGTTTTTCTCTGTATCTATGAAGCGCCTTGAGGCGACTTTTGTTGTGATTTGGCGCTATATAAATAAAATTGAATTGAATTGAATTAATCACTAGGAAGCTTCTAACAAAGACTGTATGAATGTGTACATTGAGGCAAAGTCAGCTTTCCTACATACAACTAATCACAACCCCTGTGTTTGTTTTGTCTCTCTTTAGAGGACTTAGAAGAAAAATACGAAGAGCAGGGTAAGCTGGGTGAAGGAGGCTTTGGGACTGTCTTCTTTGGAAAACGCAGAGAAGACAATTTCCCAGTATGGCTTTGTTAAGTCTAATTGTTGAATGTTGCCATTGTGTTTCTTAAATTTGTACAGTCTTAGTTCAAGCAGTAGGATCAAAGCCATTCCTTTGATCCTGACCACCTCTCCAACCACTCTGTGCTGGGGAAGGTTTTATTGTAGATACATCCTATCTGAAAGATCTGTTTCTTTTGATGTAAGCTTCCTGCGTTTACGACCCTTTGGTCAGCAGGAGGTCTGACACACACACACACACACACACACACACACACACAACACACACACACACACACACACACACATACATTCTCACATAACACACACACACACACACACACACACACACACACAAAAAAAATGCTTTGTCTTAGAACCATGTGGGCGTGGCTTTGTTCTGACGTGTTTTGTGTGAACTGTCTCCCAATAAAAGGTAGCAGGAGGAGGTCAGATCTGGGGGTCATTTTCGTGGTGGACACAGACGAGGCCTCCCTTGTGCAAATAATCGATCGATCGACTGTCTTGTTTTCTTCATGATGAATAAGTCTCTAGAATTAGTGGGGTTTGTGGAAACACAAACCCAACAGGCTTCTTATGTGTGCACTTTACAATTCTTCTAGTTCCTCCTGTTCTCTTTTTCTATAACACATTTTCTCTGTAATGCAGGTGGTGATTAAGCATGTTGCTCAGTTTTTAGTCAGCTACCTACCAGTGGTAAGAAATGTTTGTCTTTTTCTGTTGTTTTCCCCCAACGTGTACCTCAAAAGGCCTAATGTTTGAACACTGACCTTGATGTTCTGTTTCTCAAGCTTCTTAATGGTAAAATGACTGAGATTCCAAGGAGGTGGCATTGCTAATAAAAGTGGGGGCAGGACCAGAGGGTACGAGCAGCAATGTGACGCCCATTTTAAAACGACTGGTATGACTTGGAAGACGAACTCATTATGCTCTTTTAAAGGCCAAAAAAAACATAGACTTGGAAGCCTACCTGGCAAACAGAAGAATCTTTGTGCACGAGAGGGAGGTTAAGGTCAAGATAACATATATGGCAAACTTTAATGGCTAATGTAAATCTGATTATTTGAACATGTTTTCATTTGTCTGTCTGGTCATAATGAGACAGCTGGTACATGCAGCCGCTGAAATGCAATCCAAGGGTGTATACCATCGAGACATTAAGCCAGAACAATATTGTGTTTGACACATCGCCTTGATCACCCAGCATTTCTATGTGTCAAATTCATCGATTTTGGTGTTGGAGTCCTTTTAGACCACAAGCAGTCACATGAAGAAATGGTAGGTTGTCAGCCTCACTGTTTAAATGTCCTTGCCTGCCCACACGCTTAGTGTCCACATGAATTCCTTACCATGAATAATTACTCTCTGGATTTTAGGGACCAAATCAGCCGCTGTAAACTGGCAGGACTTTAATGCCACCACAGCAGATTGCGTCACAGTTTTGCAGCTGGGTGCGGTGATGGATTGGCTGGTACGTCACATCATCCCTGATGACAACAACACATCTGAGATGCACACTGACATTTCAGAGGGTAAGCTGAATGTTAATTCTTTAACCTGTCGCATTACAAGGCTTGAGAATTCTGTTTTCGGTGTTATCTGTCTTTATCTGTATCACTAATGCACACGCAGACTTATATACACACCAACATATAAACTCAAACCACTCTATTGTATTTCTGAACAGATTACAAGTTTAATTCATCCATCCATCCATTCATTCATTCACGTCCGCTTATCCTTCTCAGGGGTCGCGGGGGGCGCTGGAACCTATCCCAGCTGTCATAGGGCGAGAGGCGGGGTACACCCTGGACAGGTCGCCAGTCTGTCGCAGGGCCAACACACCAGAGACAGACAACCATTTGCACTCACATTCACTCGCACATTCACACCTATGGGCAATTTGGATTAACCAATTAACCTATCCCCACTAATTGCATGTCTTTGGACAGTGGGAGGAAGCCGGAGTACCCGGAGAGAACCCACGTAAACATGTGGAGAACATGCAAACTCCACACAGAAAGACCCTGGCCTGATGGTGGAATTGAACTCAGGACCTTCTTGCTGTGCGGCAACAGTGCTAACCACCGTGCTTAATTCAATTCACTTTTATTTATATAGCGCCAAATCACAACAAAAGTCACCTCAAGGCGCTTTATATTGTACAGTAGATACAGAGAAAAGCCCAACAATCATATGACCCCCTATGAGCAAGCACTTTGGCGACAGTGGGAAGGAAAAACTCCCTTTTAACAAGAAGAAACCTCGGCAGAACCAGGCTCAGGGAGGGGCGGGGCCATCTGTTGTGATGGGTTGGGGTGAGAGAAAGAAGACAGGATAAAGACTTTTTGTTTGTTTTTTTATTAGTCTTTTATTTATCCAGGTAAAAAATCTCATTGAGATTAAAAATCTCATTTCCAAGAGAGACCTGGCATCATGGCAACAAAAGTCACATACCACATAGGTATATAACATTTAAAACAAATACAATATGCCATACCAACATGTTTAAAATATACAATAACAGATCAAATTAAGAGTACATTAAAAACAATCACACTGAGTAAAAGAGCTGTTTTTCTCGTTCCTTTAAGACAGACTTTAACTCTCCCAAGGTAACCAATTCTGATAATTTCAGTTCCTTCTGCAGATTATTCCAGGAAGCAGGGGCAGCGTATTTAAAAGCCTTTTTCCCCAATTCTGTTCTGATTTTCGGGACAATCAATTGTATGATATTGTGCGAACGAAGGCTGTATTGGTTGTGGTTTTTACACATATAAACACATAAATAAGATGGAACCAGCCCAAGGAGAGATTTATAGATAAAGATCAACCAATGGGAGAGTCTGCGAATATGCAAAGATGGACATTTAGCAGCAGCATACAAAGAACAATGATGTACACGATTTCCATAGCCAGTAATAAAACCTAAAGCACAATGGTACACAGTATCCAACCTCTTTAGGTAGTGGGCAGGTGCATTCATAAAAAGCAGGTCACCATAATCCAATAAAGGTAAAAAGGTTGCACGAATCAAATGTTTTCTCACTTGGAGGGAGAAACAGGATTGGTTCCTAAAAAAGTAACCTAGTTTTAGTTTTAACTTCGACACAAGCCTTTGAATGTGAGTCTTAAATGACAAATTCTGATCTATGTTGATCCCTAGATACTTGTAAGATGTGACCATTTCAATTTCAGATCCTTGAATTGTTTTAATCTTAGGAGACGTAGCTAACAACTCTTTGCCATTTGAGAATAACATGAACTTGGATTTCTCTGGATTTAACACCAACTTAAGTTGAGTTAAATGGGACTGAACGACATCAAAGGCAGACTGCAGAAATTGCAGGGTTTGTGCTACTGAAGGGGATGAACAATAAATAATTGTATCATCTGCATAAAGATGAAATGCTGCATTTGACAAATTATCACAAAGGTTGTTTATGTAAAGAGAAAATAGCAATGGTCCTAATATGGAACCCTGCGGAACTCCTTTGGATACTGGGAGAAAAGAGGAAGAAGAAGACCCAGCAGCACGGACACACTGTTTTCTTGCTGACAAGTAATTTGAAAACCAACTTACAGCATTTACAGATAGACCAATATTGTTTAGTCTATTTAATAAAATAGCATGGTCAACTGTATCAAAAGCTTTTGACAAATCAAGAAAAAGAGCAGCACAGTATTTTTTGCAGTCCATTGAATCAACAATGTCATTAACCACTTTAATAGCAGCAGTTATTGTGCTGTGTTGTTTTCTGAATCCTGACTGATGTTGGGAAAGAACTGAATTAAAGAAGTCTTTCAGTTGTTCACTAATGAACTTTTCTAGAACTTTTGCTAGAACACACAATTTAGATATGGGCCTGTAGTTATTAACATCTGAAGGATCACCTCCTTTGAGCAAAGGGAGAACATAGGCAGATTTCCATATTACAGGGATCTCACTGTTCGAGAGGCTAAGATTAAAAATGTAAGTTATCGGTTCTGCTATAAAATCTGCAGCCAACTTAAGAAAATAGGGATCAAGTTGATCTGGTCCTGCAGATTTATTTAGAGCCAACAGATTTAAAGCCCTGTGGACCTCAAAAACATTTAGCGGAGAAAAACTGAAGGGTTGGACCACAGACTCAGTTTGAGCGGTTGCAGAGAGAGCCTCTTGTTGATTAAGCTGTTTTAAATCCGGATATAAAGATTCAAATAGAGATCCTGAAGAAACAAAATGCTCATTAAAGCAGTTTAGAATGTCGCATTTCTCTGTTAAAGTGTAAAAGAGTCTTTTACAACAAAAGTTGGCGTCTCATTTGTAGTTATGTCCCCATAAGAAGATTTTATTATTTTCCAGACTTTTTTAGGATCGTTCAAATGTTTAGTAGTTTTTGAAAGATAGAATTCTGATTTGGCCTTTTTAATTAAGGGAGTTGAACGGTTTCTGAGCTGTCTAAAAATCAGCCAGTCCGCTTCGGATTTAGATTTTCTGGCCTTAGTGTCATGAATCGCTGTGCGGCAGGCAGGAGTTGGACCCAAAATGCAGGACTCAGACTCAGGGGATGAACTCAAAATCACAGCTTTATTGGCTGGTCACAGAAAAACGAGCATACAAAGTAAACTAAGCTAAACTGGGAAACAATGGACTAAAACTCACAGGGAGATCCACACAGCATGAGGGACGACGCGACACTGACTCAGAGAAACACAGGGTTTAATACACTGGGGAGTAACGAGGGGAATGAGACACAGAAGGAGGGCACAGCTGGGAGAAATCAGGACTGACGAGACAAGCAAAGCAGGACGCATTCACATAAGACACGGACCTTCAAAGTAAAACAGGAAGTTTCACACAGAGACGCGAACTTGACACAGTGGAGACAGCAACTAAGAAACACAGAGACATAAACCATAAGGCAGAGGACTCTAAGAACCGAAAGACACAGAGGGGAACTCAAACATGCAGACACAGACTTACACAGAACAGAGGGGACACAGAGAAACATGAAGGGCAAGGGATCAAAACTAGAAACCATAGAATAACTCACAAGTACAATAATACAAACATCACAAAGAACTAAAAACGCTGGGTCAGGAGACCCAGGACCGTGACACTTAGCCCAGGCAGCATCCCTTTTTTTTAGTAGACTGGAGAGCTGAGGAGAAAACCAAGGGTTGTTTCTGCATTTTACTCTAAATTTGCGCATGGGGGCATGTTTATTTATAATTTTGATAAAAGCGTCATAAAAATAATTCCATGCCAGCTCAAGATCAGTTATCAGGTAGATTCTACTCCAATTATAGTCCCATAAATCATGAATGAAAGCTTGCTCACAGAAATGCTTAAAATCTTGTTTAAAAGCTATTTGTGGCCTTGATTTTGGGAGCTTCAATTGTCTGACTACAGCTACCACACAGTGGTCACTGATATCATTTGCGAAAACCCCAGTGTGAGAATATTTATACGGCATATTAGTTAAAAATAAATCAATAAGTGATGACTTTTCTGGGCATTTAAGATTTGGACGAGATGTGCTGTAAATTAGTTGTGTGAGATTATATGAATCACACATGGATTTAAAACTGTCTGAGGCAGAGGACAACCAGTCCCAGTTGAAATCTCCGGCCAGCACAATTTCATTAAAATCTAAAGTAGATAGTTTTTCACTAAGTGAAACTAAAGCCTCACTACTAGCTGAGGGGGGTCTATAACAGCCCACAATGGTAATAAAATAGCCCTTGAAAAGTTGGAGCTTGAGGGCAAGAAGTTCAAACTGTTTACGAACAGGTACCGATGAATCGACAGTAACATGGAATTTGCTTTTTACATAAATTGCAACACCGCCACCCTTTCTGGGGCGGTCGCAACGGAAAAGATTATAGCCCATTATTGCAATGTCTTTGTCAATAATTGATTTAGTAAGCCAGGTTTCTGATAACATAAGAATATCAGTATCTAACTCTTTCATCCAAATTTTCACAAAATCAAGTTTGGGAAGAAGACTTCTGACATTTAAATGAGTGATACCAAGACCTGTTCGAGTTTTAAAATCACAAGGAGTACTTAAGAATTTGCAATCTGGACCAGGATTAGGTTGCACATTTCCAGATAAAAGAAGCAGAAGAACAATAAAACATTTTCTTTTCACAGATTTTTTTTGTAGGATTACAGACTGATTTCTCTTAGTTCCCAATCTCTTTGGAGGGGGGGGATTGGGAAATAAAGCAGTAATATGGAATGAATAAATCAATGGAAATGAGATCTCTGCTGATGATCACGTTTGAGAAGCTTCTAAAAGATGTAAAATCCCACCTTGTTCCCTTTGAGAGGAGTAAGAAGTATGGTGTCTCTTGCTCCACAGACTGTTCCTGCACCTCATGTAGACAAAAAGCGGTCTTCATTACAGGGTGGTTCTGGGAATACAGGGAGTGCAGAATTATTAGGCAAATGAGTATTTTGTCCACATCATCCTCTTCATGCACGTTGTCTTACTCCAAGCTGTATAGGCTCGAAAGCCTACTACCAATTAAGCATATTAGGTGATGTGCATCTCTGTAATGAGAAGGGGTGTGGTCTAATGACATCAACACCCTATATCAGGTGTGCATAATTATTAGGCAACGTCCTTTCCTTTGGCAAAATGGGTCAAAAGAAGGACTTGACAGGCTCAGAAAAGTCAAAATAGTGAGATATCTTGCAGAGGGATGCAGCAGTCTCAAAATTGCAAAGCTTCTGAAGCGTGATCATCGAACAATCAAGCATTTCATTCAAAATAGTCAACAGGGTCCCAAGAAGCGTGTGGAAAAACCAAGGCGCAAAATAACTGCTCATGAACTGAGAAAGTCAAGCGTGCAGCTGCCAAGATGCCACTTGCCACCAGTTTGGCCATATTTCAGAGCTGCAACATCACTGGAGTGCCCAAAAGCACAAGGTGTGCAATACTCAGAGACATGGCCAAGGTAAGAAAGGCTGAAAGACGACCACCACTGAACAAGACACACAAGCTGAAACGTCAAGACTGGGCCAAGAAATATCTCAAGACTGGTTTTTCTAAGGTTTTATGGACTGATGAAATGAGAGTGAGTCTTGATGGGCCAGATGGATGGGCCCGTGGCTGGATTGGTAAAGGGCAGAGAGCTCCAGTCCGACTCAGACGCCAGCAAGGTGGAGGTGGAGTACTGGTTTGGGCTGGTATCATCAAAGATGAGCTTGTGGGGCCTTTTCGGGTTGAGGATGGAGTCAAGCTCAACTCCCAGTCCTACTGCCAGTTTCTGGAAGACACCTTCTTCAAGCAGTGGTACAGGAAGAAGTCTGCATCCTTCAAGAAAAACATGATTTTCATGCAGGACAATGCTCCATCACACGCGTCCAAGTACTCCACAGCGTGGCTGGCAAGAAAGGGTATAAAAGAAGAAAAACTAATGACATGGCCTCCTTGTTCACCTGATCTGAACCCCATTGAGAACCTGTGGTCCATCATCAAATGTGAGGTTTACAAGGAGGGAAAACAGTACACCTCTCTGAACAGTGTCTGGGAGGCTGTGGTTGCTGCTGCACGCAATGTTGATGGTGAACAGATCAAAACACTGACAGAATCCATGGATGGCAGGCTTTTGAGTGTCCTTGCAAAGAAAGGTGGCTATACTGGTCGCTGATTTGTTTTTGTTTTGTTTTTAAATGTCAGAAATGTATTTATTTTTTTTTTTTTTTTTTTTTGTGTCCCGTTTGGATCTTTAGCCATCAGAATTGTTGTCTTAAGGCCAAGAAAGATGCCAAGCGGATTTATTTTACCAAGTGGATCATCATGGCCTTGCCATATTGGTCCATTTGATTGACCTTTATTATAATTATGAATTTTTTTTTTTTTTCAGTTGCTACAAACGGGACAGACATGACTGGGGGATAGGACAGGGAGAAAGAATGAAAGAAAGAGAGGGAGAGAAAGAAACCAAAGGGGAGAAGAGATGGTGAGAAGGGGGGGAAGAAAGAAAAGAAAAAAACAACAAAAAAAAACAACAAAACAAAACACCTGGGTCACCTGTATGGAGAAAAAAAAAACAGAAGAGAAAGCAAACAACAAAGAGCAACATAATAATTAAAAAAAAAACACCATCACAATAAACTAGCTAGCAGTAGATATCAGTAGATACTAAATAATAAACGA
Source organism: Simochromis diagramma (assembly GCF_900408965.1). Classification (NCBI taxonomy): domain Eukaryota; kingdom Metazoa; phylum Chordata; class Actinopteri; order Cichliformes; family Cichlidae; genus Simochromis; species Simochromis diagramma. The sequence continues at coordinate 8,249,938 of NW_024387523.1, read as the reverse complement.
TATTGTGCAGCACGCAAGATAGACAGCGCACAATGTGCTTTGAGGCAGCAGCCAAGAAAGCTGTAGTCTGCGTCTGTGAATACCCGGGTGTACACCTGTGTGCATACCTGTGTGGATCAGCATGCTTGCATTCCAAAGGTTTCTCCATGTAATGATCTGCTAGGGAGTGTGGGGAGCCATAGCCCCGTCCTCCAGGGCATGAAGCAGGTATGGAGGAGATCAAAACTCCAGACATCCAGAGGCCCCCAGAACACAAGAGACCAAGGAAGACTAACAGAGGGGCAGCCGCGCCACTGTCCCAGTAAGAGCTGAGGAGAGTCCCAGATGAGGGCTCACTCAGCAGCCGCGGAGCAGAAGCCAGGGGGAGTTGCAGTGACGCGCTCGTGAGCTCCGCTGGCAGCCAGCTGTGCCTGAGTGACCGAGCCCCAGGCCGAGAGGCCGGGGGCACCCCACCTCCGAAGTGGCCCGAGCGAGCCCCAGGCTCCAGGCCCCGATAAGCGGCCGCCAAGGAGTGAGCCGGTGTGTACCTGGTCGCCCATCCCCAGACACAAAGAACCACCAACGCACCGACACCTGAGGGAGTCCGCCACTGGCAGGGGAAGTGGTGGTGGGTGGAGATAGGCCTCCAAACCTTGGAGGGCCTGAGATGTCCCCAGAGAGGTGGCGTCTGATACCCAACCTGACATATAGACACAGACATACAGGCACACACAGACACAAACATCCATTCCCACCCTCATGCTCTCATATGCACTTACTCCACACTCAACCAACGTGGAGACAGACATAAAGAGACGCTGTACACATGATCACACTCCCCAAGCGTACTCTACGAACCGGGTCTAGGTACCCTTGCCCCTGGAGGGGGGGAACTGCACCCAGACCCAGGTGGTGTTACCCTTTTCCCTGCAGTGGGGAGAGGCAGACCGCCCCGACTCCGCAGCAGCAGGGAGGCCCCACACTCCAGACCGCAGTCGGACGGCCAACTCCTCCTCCTAGCCCCCCCGCTCCAGCAGGCCGCAGAGAATGGGGGTGAGAGAAGACTCCAAACCTCCCTCCACCCGCTCATTGTAGTGTTGATGCATGTGTGTTCTAAGGTGCAATTAAAAATGTATATTGGTGAATGTGGAGATGTTATATTGGTTTCACTGGTAAAAATAAATAATTGAAATGGGTATATATTGTTTTTTGTTAAGTTGCCTAATAATTATGCACAGTAATAGTCACCTGCACACACAGATATCCCCCTAAAATAGCTAAAACTAAAAACAAACTAAAAACTACTTCCAAAACATTCAGCTTTGATAGTAATGAGTTTTTTGGGTTCATTGAGAACATGTTTTGTTGTTCAATAGTAAAATTCTTCAAAAATACAACTTGCCTAATAATTCTGCACTCCCTGTATACCAGGGCCAGTTGGCGAAACAGACCATCGTCTGCCGACGGGCTGTAGTGACCTTCTTGCTCATGGGAGGCTGAGTCATCAAAAGGGTAACTGGCAACCACAGTGCCACCATGCAGGCCCCCGACAGCACAAATCCCATCTCCTGGATCCATCTCATCACCTCGGGGATATCAGCTGGATCCACGTTAGACTTGCTTTTTATGCTTTTTGTTTTTGTTTCTAATGTCTCTGTAAAGCACTTTGAACCACCTTGTTGTTGAATTGTGCTATACAAATAAACTTGCCTTGCCTTGCCTTGCCTAGACTTGTCGAACTGGTCAGGAAAGCCTCCGCTTAGGTCCTTATTTTTGGCGTTATTTCGACCGCTGTGATCACCACTGCAGTCCCCCTCTGTGGACCTCTCAAAGCCGTCGGGACTCATGCCGGGCACGATGCAAACATCCGTGCCGTTAACCAGTTCAGTGATGCGCTCTTCCTCCCCGTATCTGGCCAGCAGGCAAACCAGCACCTGTCTGGACACGGCCTCGTTGCCGTGCATGTTCCCAACGTATCCAAATTTAGGTTTCCCCAGTGACTTTCTGTCGGGGTCCCTGGCGATCCGCATCACCCACAGCTGCCTGCCCTCCACGGACTGCCCCACAGTCGACAGGCCAGTCACGTGAGGGTATTTCTGGGCTAACGACTGCAAACGTTTAGCTAGTTCATAATAGTTGTAGTATATGTCGCAAGCCTCCACCGCTTCCTCCGTAGAGGCTCGGGCGCTTTGTGTGCCGAGCAGTCCCATCTTTGCCAAGAGAGACAACAAAAAGGAAAAGAAAGGCGAAAAGTGACACCCGTAGTTTCAGCGTCATCGAGACACGTTCCCAGTCAGCCACCATGTTGACCTGTCTTCTGAGCCAGTGTTGTGTCCCCTCCTTGTGGGACAGTTTGAGGTTTCATCTGCCTTCTTGGCTGGGTGTTATATTGACAATCCGAATTGTGATCTCGAGATGCTGTGGAAGAAAGACGGAGATTAATAACAGATATGATTCAATGCAGAGAGGTCTATTAATACATAGTGAGTGAGAAAGGTGACTGGAAAGGAAAAACTCAAAGCATCATGGGAATCCCCGGCAGCCTACGTCTATTGCAGCATAACTAAGGGAGGATTCAGGGTCACCTGGTCCAGCACTAACTATATGCTTTAGCAAAAAGGAAAGTTTTAAGCCTAATCTTGAAAGTAGAGATAGTGTCTGTCTCCCGAATCCAAACTGGAAGCTGGTTCCACAGAAGAGGGGCCTGAAAACTGAAGGCTCTCCCTCCCATTCTACTTTTAAATACTCTAGGAACAACAAGTAGGCCTGCAGAGCGAGAGCGAAGTGCTCTAATAGGGTGATATGGTACTACAAGGTCATTAAGATAAGATGGGCCTGATTATTTAAGACCTTGTATGTGAGGAGCACGATTTTGAATTCTGGATTTAACAGGAAGCCAATGAAGGGAAGCCAACACAGGAGAAATATGCTCTCTCTTTCTAGTCCCTGTCAGGACTCTTGCTGCAGCATTTTGGATTAACTGAAGGCTTTTCATCAAGTTTTTTGGACATCCTGATAATAATGAATTACAGTCGTCCAGCCTGGAAGTAATAAATGCATGAACTAGTTTTTCAGCGTCACTCTGAGACAGGATATTTCTAATTTTAGAGATGTTGCGCAAATGGAAGAACCCAGTCTTACATATTTGTTTAATATGTGCATTGAAGGACATGTCCTGGTCAAAAATGACTCCAAGGTTCCTCACGGCGTTACCGGAGGCCAAGGTAATGCCATCCAGAGTAAGAATCTGGTTAGATACACTCTAAGAACTAAAACTGATAATTACTTAAATATTTTGGTGCAACACTTTTACACTCAAAAATAATGAGTAAATGCAAAAACAATCACATCTCTTAAATACACCTTATTGAGTAAATCCAACTAAAATGGAATAAGTTGTTATGAACAATTAAAGATGTTACAGTAACATACAAAATTGAGTAAATACAATTGAAAATGTAAGTTAAAACAACAGTAACCAAAGTTCAAACTACATAAAATATTAATTAGGAAATGCTGAAATGCTTGGCACATTTAAACCTACACCATTACAATTATTTGTTTTTAAATAATGGTTCAATTTACTTAATATTTTAAGTTAACTTAAGCAAAAACGTTAATTACAATTAAGTGTTTATTTTATATATATATATATATATATAGACACACCACACACACAGGAAAAAAGAACCACGTCAGTTCAACATTGTTCACAATGATTTATTTTAAACAGCTTTTTTGTGAATCACACATTTAGCAGATTCCTTCTCTGAACACAGTGAGCTGAAATCTGTTCTACATTCAGTGGATAAAACTTGGATAAAATTTCAGTCAACAACAGCCTTATATAATAAAATTGCATCCAAATTGGCATGCTTGATAAAACTCTGTAAAACTGGCATATTGATGCTAACAACAAGAAAAATGTACCTGCCATACAAAGAATAAAAGTGGCTCAAGTGAACGCAGTGCTTTACCTTTTCAGAAAAGGTCAAATGACAAAAATAAAATTAAGATCCCAAAAAAATATAAATCCTGAAAAATAAAAAAAAACTTTTGCACTGTGACATAGTTTTTGAACATCTTATTTTGATTCCAAAAAAATTGGGAAGATTATAACTAAAGAGTGACCAAAAAACATCCATAATTTAAATAAAAAGGTTTCAAAAAGGATTGCGCTAAAAAAAAAAAAAAGAAACCATACAGAAGATACTCTCCCATTTACACCTTAATGTGAATCTGGAAAGTTAATACAAAAACACAGTTTAAGGTACAAACATTATTTATGAACAGGAATGTCAACACAATGTAATCCCGCAACTGAACCTTTTGATGAGCATTACATGTCACTTAACAAGTCTAGCACTTTAAGAACAGCCCTGTGAAATTTTGTCTACAATGAACAGAGGTCATTTTTCAGTCTTTGAACCTTGACAGAAAGGTTTCCTGGATCCAGCTCCATGAACACTTTTTGAAATGCTTCAAATGTGCATTTGAAATTCTTGGGGTATTTCAGATCCAGAGCATAGCACAGTCCCAAAAGATAGCAACAGGCTTTGCTCAGATTCCCAAGTTTGCCCAGAACAGTAAAGCCTTCAATAACAATACCCACATCAGTAGGTTCGCCTGACCTGTCTTGATTCTGCAGCAGGTAAATCTTCATCACCTCCTCAGCCAAAGCCTCTTCAACAAAGACAGCATCAGCACCGTCCTTTAAAAAGAGAAACAACTGTTTTAAGCTCACATATTTCCAAACATTGAAACAAAAAGTTTCATTTGTATGACATCACCGGTACTCATAATATGTGGACACTGTGCTCCAAAATCTTTGAGCAAATGCTATTCTTTTGTATGCTTTGAAGTGTTTTTTTTTTTCTTTAGAACAGTATCTTAAAACTTTTCTATGATCTCACAAGCTAAAATAAACTACTAATATTCCTAAAACAGATTTATTGCACCAACCTCAAAGGTTTTGATTAAGGCACTTGGATCCTCTCCCAGATGGTCAATGAGACATCTGATGACGACTTCTCGTTTTTTCTCGATGGAATTTCCACTCTGTAAAACAGGAAGTCTCAACTGAGGCAAAATTTGCACATTTAAAACATGACTTACTATTTCTAGCTTAAACATAACTATTTTTTTTCTGTTGTTGACCTGTTTTCACACCCACCATCAAGGTAAGAACACCTGTGGAGCTAAAATATTGAACAGAAACCTAAGAAAAGCCGTTTTTAGTGGAAGGGCCTCTTCAATGCTGTGTTGGAACGTTTTTGTGGTTAGAAAATGCAATCTTCCTTACCTGAAGCAGAAGGTTTAACTGTGCCCTGTGGCGTTGTCCAGCAGCACCTTTCTTGGCTTGAAACAAGGACAGGAGTTTGGATGAATACAAGTCCAACGATGACATGAACTTTGGTTCAAGGTTCAGGGTCGTGATCCTATGAAACTCTGCACTGACCTGGATGGGAGAGGACAAAAAACCAAGGACAAAAAAATCTGAAGGCCAAAATTCTGATTCAATCAAAAAAAAAAAAAATCTTTAAGTGGAACTACCATTTTTTGCAACCTGGACCTTATTTTCTAACATGCAAAAGATTAATTTACTCATCCAGACATAAATCCATATAAGTGGAGTTGTTCAGTATGCAGACTAAAGCCTTAACATAAAGTATTATCATCCACTAAGCTTCTAAATTTTATGTTATGAATTGCTTGCACTATTTCCCTGTGAGATTGTATAATCTTGGAGGGAAGAGGCGGAGCCAGGTTGCCCTCTGAACCATCGTCTGCCAGGCAGCGATGCGAGAGGAACACACCGCTGAAGTGGCGCAAATATTCAGAATCGCGTCAGTAGCTTTACAGAGAAAGCCTTTCAGCTCCTCTGGCAGCTCTGCTTCCTCCACCTTCCTGGAGATGACAAACGCTAGCAAGGCAGTGTTGTTAGTCACTGCAGCTGACTGAATAGTGCATTGATGTGCGTGATCAGTGAACCTTGCTATCAGCTGGTCAAGTTTGGCGGGATGGGCCAGTCGCTGTCCAACGACCTTGGTCATTTTGGTGCCAAAAACTGAAGCGAGGCTTGGCTCTAGAGGGGGAACAGGCGGAAAACTCCGGTCTGTGAAGCCCTCTGTGAAGCCCTAGGTAGAGACCGGCGCTCTAATCTTCGCTGGCTCTGCTGCTGCCTCAGAGAGGTAGGTCATCACCGCCGGGAACTGAGGCCAGATGGGATCTGGGCAACGAGAGTGAGCGGAGTCATACCTTCCCTCCAGATCATCCGATGGGGGTGGAGCAGGCTGAGGGACGGGAAGTCCCTTCTCACCAGCTGCTTCCTGGATGATGCCAGGCAGATCCAGGAGCAGCGCACCAACAACTGGGAGCGGCATCCTCGCCGACATGTGAAGGCCAGGGGTGGATGAGCGTCCGCTCATCTGCCTCCCTTCTGTCGCCAGGCTGCCCAGCTGGGAGGCAGTGGAGCTGCCACCACTGCCGTTTTCCTCACGGTGGGTGGAATCATCCAATTCCGGCCCACCATCGAAGAACTCGATGGCTTTTTCCAGCGAGTACCTCTCTCTTAGCGGGAACGCCTCCTCAGCATCAGCCTTGAAAAAGGCTGACCTCCGCTGCTTTTCCTCTGGCGGGAGGAGCTAACAGGAGCGGCAATAGGATTAAGGTGTGAGGGCGAGGTCCGCATGGTGAGGACCGAGGCAGCCCACGCAGACGGCATGTCGGTCATACGACATGATGTAGCCGGTCTGGCAGGATGGACACAGACGGATGGTCTCGCTGGACATCTTCTGGCTGGCTGAAGAAAAACGGCAGAGCCGATTTCCTGGTCTCACCGTAACTTATACTAGACCAGGGTGAGGCCCACACAGCAGGTGGGCGTGGACTAAAATACTTCAGTGCTGCGCGCACAAGGGGAATACCCACTTAAAGGGCTGCGCCTATACTCATAGAATCTGGGGTTACAATACGTAACCAACGTTTCATAAAAATATTAAATTACTCTTCACTCTTTACTCTTCAGTAAAATCTAGTCTGTCGTTATGTGCTCCAGAGTTAGATAAGTGAGACAAAGGCACTTTGCAATCAGCCCAGTCATTCTTCAGTCAGGTTACATTAGCTTAGCCTAAAACAAGTTAAGTGAACGGAAATTACTAGCATTTATTGTTCCCTAGGCTTGGGAATGGTTTCGATTAGAACCATTCTGGTTTTGATTCAGATTCCTCATTTTGATTCAAACTCCTAGCGATTCTAGAGTCTTATGACAAATTAAAGCAACCTGGCTGCTGCAAGATCATCAAAATCACTAGGATGGTAGCAACATGTTTTTCCTCATTTATCTTATGATGGGGGATCTAACAGACCAAATTTTATTTACAAGTGGATATCCCTTTAAATGTTCACTTACTTGGGAGATGTCAAACAACGCCGGCCATCTGTCCTTGATGTCGCTGACACTCAGCTGTTGGCTGATAATATCATGTCTTCTATGTGCAAAGGTTTTGCACATTAAATCCTTGATGGCTGTGCTGTTTTTCTTCTTATACTCCTCAATCAGTTGTTGTCGCTCCAGCTCTTGCTGTTCTTTACTATCTTGTCCTGGATAGTGTGGCAGAAACAGCACTTCTCCTTTCCGCGCCTTCTTTATGTTCTTCGCTGGAGCCTTGTCATCAGGGTGCTTGTTCTTCAGTGAGTTGCAAGTAACCTCTGGAACTCCAAGACTTCGTAACTTTGACCTGTAATTTCCCATCTTGTATTTAAGACTATACATCCATCCCATCCAGCCATTACGACTGCCTGGCTCTGTCAGACATGGGTGCTTTTTGACCAGAGCCTCTGCCACTTCTCCAAACTGAAGGCCAGTAGGGTAGGCTGTGTAGCTGTACATATAATCAGCTAATTTTTCCATTATATCTGACTTGACTGAAGTATTGTTCAGCACAGTGCCATTTTGAACAAAGACTTCATTGGCATTTTTCAGTACAGTCTCTGTTGCCACAGAGAAAAGTGGAATGACAATTTCATCTGGCCATGTAGTCTTCAGAGGACTTTGAAGAGGGGAGAGTATGACAGTGTTGTCTGAAGACAGAGATGATCCATCTGTTTGGTCCTCTGTGGTTTTATAGATTGAAGAGCTTGAACTTTCATTCAGTGAACTTACATCTGAGGGATTTTCACACTGAGGAATCAATGTAAGCACTACTGATGGAATGACCACAGCTTTGACTGTACCCCTATCTTTGATTTGGTTGGGAGAATGAAGTGTAAAGAAATCTCCAAATGAGTCATCATAATAGTGCAATGTGAAATCCTCAACTAGCCCAAATGTCTCTCTCACTGTCTCATGCAACTCCTCAACAGTCCTGGGTATTCCAGAAGAGAGCACAAGCTTCTCACTCTGTTGTCCAAAAATTACTTTCAAGGCAACGGAGTCCATCTGCAGAATAAAAACCACAAGAAAAAAGAAAAAGAAAGGGGGTGTCTGAGTCTTTCCCCTTACACTAACAAACAATGTGACGTTTTATTGACACCATTTGCTTGCCTTCAACACGATATGGTGTTAAGGGGTAAGTGTCACCAAGTACTCTGGGATGTATTAGGTCATTTTCCCAGAAGGATCCAGGTAAAAAGAGTCACAGATTTTACATCTAATAGTTGGAAGGACCTCACACTCTTCCGTTTCATGCGAACTGTGAGACCTAGACAAGTGTGAGCCTAAGGCACCCCATGTCTTAAAAGAGCAAGGACAATTCAAATGAAGACAGGGTATGGAATAGCCATGACCAAATGTACCATGTTTCACTTGATAATGTTTGAGTAGTGACACTTTTGATGACTCCTCATGTTTGCAGAGTTTACACTGCCATCTCATCACCTGTGACCTAAAAAATTGTGAGAAAATATGTCTCACAGTATGAAGATGACAGAATGGTGTATAACCATATTTACACAGTTTTTGTATGATTAACTGATTGAATAACCAATACTCACTACCAATTCAGGTGGAGGATACAACTTACAAATAAGTCAACATGGAACAAAGTACAATACTTAACCACATTGAAATAATCTGAATCACATCACCACGCTGTATAAATAAAAAGATAGTATGGTGACACTAGATGACAGACCATGAACTCATCAATATATTTACCGAACTGAAAAATTCTCAAAATTTAGATTTGGCATTTGTATGACCCACCACAAAACCAGTATAAATATTTAGGTGGTATCACCATCCACTACTCAGCTTGTATAAAACAATATCATATCATTCCAAAATTTAACACATCAAGTCCTCTGAGTAAAATTACCTGCTTTACTTTGTAGTTGATGCAGATTTTTTTCTCCTGGTGGTGAAGATGGTGCTGAAAAAATACAAATCAAAACTTTATCATTACAAAACATGTCACTGAGTAATCTGCCATAACATCAATCTCTTATAAGAAATTTTAACTTTGATTGAAATAAACATTTATTTATGTAAATTGGGAGTAACTATACTGGAAATGATGGTACTTTTGGCTTGACCCAAAGGACCAAAGCTTTTTTTTTTTTTCATTATTTTCTGGGATCTGAAAGGAAGTAGGGCCCCGAGTCTAAATTTACTTAAGGCCCCATAGTACTTTGGACCGGCCCTGGATGAGGTAATCTGCTGACCCAGGCGGTCCTCTCAGCTTTCTCTCAAAAACTGGCCCTGTTCGGGACAAAGCTGAAAGCAGCATCTTATATGCTCTGAAAGACCCCACATAGAACAAGAAAGCTAAGCAGCATGGTTGCTGCTATGAACTGTTCCGCGGGCAGATCTTCTTAGTTACCAAAGCCATTGATGACGTCTGTTCATCTCCTGAACAACCTGACAGAGTGAGTCAGGCCGCGTGACTACCGCAGCTCCCGCACCGCGACTCAACAGGGCCATTTTCTAGAAATGTCTGAGCACACCTGCTTTCACGTGGTTCCTAAAATGCCCCCAATTAAACGGTCAGGTCGCTGGTACCGGGACATTCCGGTCAAATTACCCGGAACGCAGATAGCGACTCAGAACGTAAAAGGATAAAAGGGCGCGGTTTCCCGCCGCCTTGACTGGAAGACGGGTTGAAAACTTAAATTAACGTGCACAAACACGCTGCGAAAAGTGAGCCACCATGACAAACGCTTTCTTCAGAACATGTTATAAAAGAACGGTGTGGATAAAGACAGCTAATGTAAGAATTGGTCACTTACCTGAAAAGGTTACCAAGTCTGCAGTGGATGTGTGTCTGTCTCTTTCAACGTGCAGAAAATCTCCCATGAGGCCATACTCCTCGCGCGCGGTACATGCCAAAGGTCATTAGTCTTACTCAAAGTTTTAAGTTAGTATTGGGGGACAAAATTATATTGATTTTGAACCATTAATAATTAAAGTTAAAGACAATGATAAGTATGAATACCAGTGTCTCAGTTATTTTGAGTACTTTCTATGAGATATATTGAGTAGATTTAAATAATGCACCCTGTTTCAAATACAGAATTTTTTCTTTTAAATAAACTTGAACAAAAGAGCTCAGTTCAACTCAAAAACTGGTGTTGAAAATTTAAGCATTCTTTTCAGTATTTTCAACTCAAGATAACACTTTTGTGATTTTCAAAGATTTAATCAAGGTCATCTAACTTCGAATTATAATGATATTTACTAAGCCCCTGAATAATTTTTTAGGGTGAGGAGGCCCCGGGGCAGACCCAGGACACGCTGGAGAGATTATATCTCTCGGCTGGCCTGGGAACGCCTTGGTCTTCCCCCCGGATAAGCTGGAGGAGGTGGCTGGGGAGAGGGAGGTCTGGGCTTCTCTGCTTGGGCTGCTGCCCCCGCGACCCGGCCCTGGATAAGCAGAAGAAAATGGATGGATGGATGGTAAGAGTCATTATTGGGGTGGGGGTCAGAATCCAGGGCCATCACGTGTGGTTCATGTAGATAATTATTATTCAAAAAAATCCATTAAGCAGAAATAGTTTTTTTTATATCACAGTGAAGTGTTTGTAGTTATACCATCGTATATAAATTCATAAGCAAAAAGATTAGTATTAACAGTATTAGCAATTCTTACTTTCATTGACATTTTTAAGCTTGTATTACCACAGTCAGAGCATGCTGCTACTGTTGTTCATTAGTTTTTTAACATACAATGTATTCTAACAACAGCCACAGCTTTTTAAATGCATCAGTATTTGATGAAATGGAATAAATAGTTCAAAATTAATTACTTTCAAGTTTTTCATTTTTCTGTATTATTGAGGGGCCTTTTCTTACAAACACAAAGTTGATAATTAAAATTAATTATTGACTCTGACCTGAATTCAGGATTCCCAGGAAACCTGAAATATTCAAATTCAAAACAGAAATATTGTCTTTTTTTTCCTGACAGACAGGAGCTGCTCTGTCCTGCATAAAACTCTATTAACTTGTGAATACATTTACAGGTTTCAAGTTGTATTAAAAGGCATTACTGTGCATTGTGTCACCACACATGTTTTTAAATGGGCATTTTAAGACACGTTAGTGATATTAAATAAAATGTTTAACAAATTTCTGCTTTTTTAAATACAAACACATTTGATTTATTTGTATTTTTACCATGCAATAATTAAGTACAATTAATTAATTATGTAAATCTCTAATAAAGCAGGAGAAATTAATAGCATGTCCAGAGTTTGTGTGTCCTTTCCCTGCCGTTATCCTTGTATACAGTCTCCACTGTTGTGTGCTCTGGTGCATAGGGATGCTCCACTAGCTCAGAGATAAGCGTATACACGTACAGTTATCCCACTGACACCAAGAGGAAAAAAAACAATTAATTTAGGAAGAACAGCCCAAGCTATGGATTGAACAACAGCAACAACAACAAATACATAAATGAATTCTATTCAAGGGCTCCTTGAACACTCAACTACCCCCCCTCCCTCCCTCCTTGTTCTAACAAAGACTAGACCATATAGAAGGATGTTGCTGGGTAGAGATTGAGAAACTTGGAGTAAGGTAAAGACCTTACTATAATACATTTAAGATCAAACTAAAGGTGCTGTATCCCTGCATGGAATCTGCCAGCTGATCACCTTGGTGATTCCTGTGCTGAGAGAGAAAAAGACAGAAAACACGTCTGGATAGGCTTGAAGAGGTAAATGCATTAGAAGACAAGGTTTGGTTTTCATTACCCAAATTAAATTATTGAACTTCCTGTACCTGTTGATGTAGAACAAAGTGTGACAGTCATCACTATGACTTTGTGTAATCATTATACAGTATACCAGTACTGTAATGCAATATTAGTTTGATAACATACAGTTTATGTTTACAGTGGAATAAAACTAATATAATACAGATGGTAACAGTCAATAGGACTACAAGTTGAAACATGTACTCTGACCTTTTATTTATAAGTACAAAAATAGCTGTTTTCATGATTATTGTACAATTATTTTATCATACTAATGTCATACTAATTTGTTTAAACATACCAGAAAACTAAGCTATAATGTTATATTTCACTCATATCAAATAAAGTTTCATGACGCCAACAGCAGCTAACAGCACGTAAAACAGCAACACTTACAGACAGAAAAGTTCAGCAGGTCACCTCACTATTGCTATCATTCTACAAAAGTGAGCTTCAGAGACTCATCAACTGTCAATCTCCTTTCACAAAGTTTTATAGCCTCCTACACACAGTGAATAGATGAGGAAACCCCAAGTTAACAGCTGAGGTAAACAGTGGACTGACAGCCTACACTCACATACGATGAATAGTGACCACCATACCTAGGATTGTGCGCTTGAATTGGGAGGAGTGCAAAAAACAGACCTCAGTTGTCTGCAATCTACTAACATCTAGTGGTGAGTTTTTATATACTGTTCCTTTAAATGTCTTACATTTTTAAAAATGTATCTCAAACTGTTGTTAAAAACAGGATGCATCTCTTACCATTCAAGGACTGTGAATAGTACTACAGTGTGCTTCAGAAATTACAATATAAAGTGGTTAAAGATGCATCACAGTAGGAATTAAGATAAAGCGGACTTCAATTACTTGCAAATGGATAAGCAAAACATTCTTACTCTGCACAAAGAGCAAGTGGATATCCAAAAATACTGTCAGATTTGTGAAATGTGAGCACTGGCCTTCTGTTCTTATCACTGTGTCTTAGTGAATCAGAATCAGTCTAAACTAACAGGCTTGTGTAATTTGCATATAATCATGCTCCCATTTCTCTATATAAAGAAACACATTTACCTCCTGGTGAAATGGAGAAAGTAGTTATGATGAAAATTTCCTTTCATGCCCCGTGTTAGTTTAACTTCCTGTTTCTCTGATTTCCTGATTGTTCCCACCTATGTTAATTCAGCTGTGCCTCATTCCCCACCTGTCACCTGTTCTCTAATCAGCCTTCCCTGTATAAACTGTATTGTCAAAGCATCTGTTATATTTTGCTGTGTTGTCATCTGCTGTGAGCTCCTGTGGGTTTTTGGATTTATCTTGGATTCTGGGTTTATGTTTGGTCTGGTATAAAAAAATAAGAAAAGAAAAAGGCCTGTTGCAAGTCTGGCTTCTGTGTTTTGCAGTTGGATTCAACCTTCTGCACATCACCATCTGACAATGTGCATGCCATGATTGTAGCAGCCTCCTACCATTGCTGAATATATGATCAGGCAAATATACTTGTAGTCTGCCCATTTGGCTAGGAGTCTAAATGACTAGTGAATTCTTTTTGAGATGGTTAGGCGTAAAATATGTCCTTCGATATTTTTTTTTGGGCCAAGAATCAGTTGTTAGTTGCATCAGATTCCACTGAGTGCCATTACCCTGCACTTTATTTTTCCCATATCCTTGATAGAATTAGTCGTTAAGTACTTTCAGGTGGAGACCATGAATAGCATGGCAGTTTTGGGGGGCATTGAATCTGTTGTAAATATCAGCAATGAGATGTATTTTCAAGTCAAGTGTTTTCTGTTTAAATAATGAAAAACTTCACCAAAAGTCCTCCAGTGTATATCTCTCATCTACAGGTGTTGACTTGAGTGTGATGTAGTTGGAGGCACACGCTAACCAAAGCACAAAAGTGGTCTCAATACAAAACCAAGAGATATCTAAACATTTTTTTTCTTTTTTCCAGGTTCAATGGAGTCTTGGTCAATCAGTCTTGCGTCACTTTCTCTCCTCACCTCACCATTTATGCTTTTTGGTAACATACTTTTTGAGTATATCACAGTAAACTCCTGTTTTCAGGAATGCGCACTTGCTACAATCATACCCTTCCAGATGACACCAGAAATCAAATCGAATCACGACTCCTTTCTAGTTGATGGATGTGCTCTCAGGGCAGACATGGACATTGGCTACGTTCCGTCTTCCTCGACAGCTGTTGGAGAAGTTTTGCACTGCTGCACCTACAGTACATGAGACAGCACAGCAGCTGTGTTTAGAAATGCCCGCATGGTCTCTTTGCCAAGGACCTTATGCTTTCCACTCTTCTTTCTCCTAATTTATACTGCAAGGAGGTAAACATCTCACCCAGTAAAGATGCTGCCAAACAGTTGTGTGACTTTGTGGGCAGATTCCAATGTTCACATTTTTAGCTCTCACATATTTAGCTGTCATTACTTTCAACAGGCTGTGAACTGGTGAGAAATGAAAAGTGAAACAGATGATTAATTTGCCTTCATGCATAAAGCAAACCTGGTTTTACTAACCTGCCAAGCAAAAAGACAGCAGCACTTTTATGATGATTATTCTCTAGATTTACATAATTGCTCCTGTTTCTTTTTTAGAATCAATGTGATAAGTTTTGGGAAGCCAACAAAATTAATGGCCTTAAGACAGCTGTAATTCATAGACTGACAAATACCAATTGTATTTATGTTTTTTTTTCCACCCTCACGAGTACCTGTAATTTAGTTAGACAACCATGCTATATAAGTCATCCAAAGTATGTGCGGTATCACAATACAAGGGCAAAGCTTTCAAGAATAAAAAATAAAATCATCCGTGTGTTTACCTCAAATGTCAAAGCTGGGATTTGTTCCTGCTAAAGCCCTGTCTGGAGGGATGGAAGGACGGAATTTAAAGCAAGACATTTTCAATTCCAGAATTCGGATATCTGTCAGATAAGTTTCTCTTACTTTTACCACAAACATGGCTGTAAAATCATTCCATATTGTCAACAACACTGAATCCTATTTTCCATCTTTTATAGAAGCATGCATCATGACAATACACCTCCCCTCAGCCACAGTGCAGGCAATTTTCCACACAATGCTTCACATCATGGCATCGAGGATGACAATGGAGTGAGAGAACCTGTCTGCTCTCAGATACTGCTGTGCCGTACTGACAACAACTTATTACCACAACATATGATTCATACATACTCCACAGTGTTCGCAGATACGTAATGCACTCATCTATTGTTCATCCTGTCCACAAATGTTCCTGAGATGAAATAGGTGGCTGTGGGGTCGAAGCAAGTAATAAGGAACTTTTTTCTTTTATGTGAATTATTTGTACAAAATGCAAAACAATTAGTTTATTTTCTACCAGTTTCAACTTACAGTAGTGATTTTAATATCAGATAAATATGACTGATTATAATTAGCAGTTATGATATTACATTTAATATTCCTAAATGTGCTTGAGTCATTATTTATAAGTGAACACTACTTAAATATTTAATAATCATTAGCAATATTGCAACAAAACTCTGTACACAGGTACATCATAAGACCCTGGAGGTTCTTATCTACATCAGATATTAGGCCATCATCATTTGTCTAGAAACAACAGGTTAAATTCATTGATCTTTGGTGCATATGCAACTATAGCACCTATCAAGGCATCCTGTAGCTGTAGCATTTAATCCATTTATAATCACAAAAGTTGCAATTATGTCATATCACACAGCCTAGCAGCCATGTAACAAACAGTTGTTAGCATTTAAACAGCATCTAACACTTTTTTTTTTAATATGATTAAGTATATCAGCTTACCAAAAGCACAAACAAACCAAACAATACTGTAGCATATATATTATAGACTAGTTATAACAATGTATTCACTGGTTATATACTTTATAATTACTGAGACTCTGCAGTTACTTATACCTTTTTAACATTGTTTCACTCAGAGCTGGGAGAATCATTGCTTTACTATACCATCATTATTCTGACAGCATGGTTTTCAGCCATGGCAGGTAGCAGTTTGAGGCAAACAGCCACAGTAAAGTGGTGTGTAGCTGGAAATATATAGTAGACCAGGTAATGAGAATGAATGAATGTTAACATATTTACATCAATTTAAAATGGATATGACAAAATACAAAAAAAATGCTATTACTGATATTTTACTTACAATATACAAAAACATTTAATTATATAGAATTTCATATAAGTAGAAGACGAGGGGTTCACAGCATGTACTACGAGACACAGATAGCCCTTTGTGATGCATCACTTCAGCCTGTTGGAATAACTGAACTGGACATCTTGGCTGTGTTTGTGTTGTGTTGATGCCTTTTGAAATATTTGAATTATTTATTTGCTAAATAACACGTCTTGCTTTGCAGTCCAAGAAGTCTGTGCTCCAGTCCAGTAGACACTCTACCATCTTGTCCAAAAGTGGCTCCAAAAGAACATCAGTGGTGAGGGCAAAACAGAAGCCAACAATTGAATAATTGGAGTTACTGTGGCTATGATATGGAATAATTTCTGGAAAAATCAGAAATAAAATTGCAGCTGATTACTGCTTCAACTATCTTTCTTAAAATAGAATAGCCTTTTATGGTCAATGTACATGTACAATGAAATTTTGGGTGATTCCAACTGTGCAGGAATAAAATATAAATAGTAAAACAACAGGAATAAATAACAAACCTGAGAGATATGTACAGCCAAGAGGAATATATACTAGCTACAGGCCAGTAGGTCAAACAGGTGGTGGGTGGGGTGCAAGGGGTCACCTGTGATTGCCCTGGTTTTCCTGAGGCAGGAGGATCTGGTGATGGCCTCCAGGGGTGGCAAAGGGCAGCCAGTGTTTATTACCCTCTGCGCAGCCTGCCTGTTCTCAGTTGTGGTCTTCGCGTACCAAACATCCAGGCAAAAGCAGAACACGGTCTCCAGCTCTCAAGGCCCGCGGCAGCTTCTGGTCCAGGTTATTATTCTTCAGGACACGGTGAAAGTGCAGCCACTATTGGACCTTCTTTACCAGGGCATTTGTGTTGTAGGTCCAGGTGAGATCAGTGGAGACGTGAGTGCCCAGAAACCTGAAGGTGGAGACAGATCCGACCCGTTCTCCATTTATGATGAGAGGGGAGTGGACCTCTCTTGAAGGAGGGCCTTCAAGAGAGTGAACACCAGGAAAGCAGCAGGACCAGACGGCATCCAGGTCGTATCCTCAGAGACTGCGCATACCAACTAGCTCCTGTGTTCACTGAGATATTCAACATCTCTTTATCTCAGTCGGTAATCCCCACATGCTTCAAAGAGTCCATCATTGTTCCTGTCCCGAAGAAACCCCACCCTGCTTCTCTCAATGACTATCGCCTGTAGCCCTCACCTCAGTAGTGATGAAGTGCTTTGAACGCCTGGTCAGAGGCTTCATCATTTCCTCACTACCAGACACACTGGACCACTACAGTTCGCTTACCGTCCAAATCGTTCCACAGACGATGCCATCTCTCATCTCCTCCACACATCACTTCACTCACTTGGACACTAGAAGGGGAAATTATGTTAAAATGCTCTTCATAGACTACAGCTCTGCATTTAATACCATAATTCCCTCCACACTCACCACCAAGCTGGAGCATCTAGGACTCAGCTCATCTATGTGTCAGTGGATCTCCAACTTCCTAACTGGCAGACCACAGGCAGTAAGGATGGGTGGACATGTCTCAGCCTCCACCACTCTCAGCACTGGAGCCCCAGGGGTGTGTTCTGAGCCCCCTGCTGTACTCTCTGTACACATGACTGTGTGGCCACTACCAGCTCCACCACCATCATCAAGTTTGCTGACGACACCGTCGTGGTGGGCCTGATCTCTGATAACAATGAGACGGCCTACCTGAAGGAGATTAGGAAATCTGGAGAACTGGTGCCAGAGGAACAACCTCCTTCTAAACGTCAGTAAGACAAAGGAGCTGATAGTGGACTTCAGCACTAAGCAGGAGAGGAACTACCAGACCCCCGTCATCAACGAGTGCCCAGTGGAGAGAGTGGACAGCTTCAAATACCTCGGAGTTCACATCACGCAGGACCTGTCATGGTCCTGTCACATCAACACCGTGGTGAAAAAGGCCCGTCAGCGTCTCTACCACCTCAGACGCTTGAGAGACTTCCAACTGCCCTCCAAGGTGCTCAGGAACTTTTACTCGTGCACCATAGAGAGCATCCTGACGGGAAACATCTTAACCTGGTTCGGGAACAGCACCATGCAGGACAGACGAGCTCTACAGAGGGTTGTGCGGTCAGCTGAGCGCACCATCCGCTCCGAGCTCCCTGACCTGCACTCAATCTACAGCAGGCGGTGCTGGACCAAGGCCAGGAAGATCGTGAAGGACCTCAGCCATCCCAACAACGGACTGTTCTCTCTGTTGAGGTCAGGAAAGCGATTCCGCTCCCTGAAGACCAACACAGAGAGACTGAGGAGGAGCTTCTTCCTGCAGGCGATACAGTCTCTCAATAACACCACCACAAAGTACTGACCCACACATATAGTTCTTACACACACACTGGACATTCTGGACATTGTTTCACTTCATCACTTAATCACTTTAAGCATATTTGCACTGCACAAGACATAATGTGGATTGCACAACACTGGACATTATATTTTTCATTTCCAGTTAATACTTGTACAGCTGCTGTTATTGTGTATATATTTATTTATATTTCTTCATACATTCTTATATAGTTCTATATTGTGTATTTTGTTGTACAGTTATTTTATTTTCAACTTTAATTAATATATTTTATCTTATTCTTTCCCAGTTAAATTTACCCTTCATTCTAATTTGTGTTGTACAGTTATTTCATGTTTACTTTAATTTTTATATTTTATTTTATTCCTTCCTAGTTAAATTTACCCTTTTTAATTTTCATATTTATTTCCTATCTTATTCATAGCCTTTTCAGGTCACGAGCAGTTGTCTAAGCATTTCACTGCATATCGTGCTGTGTATGACTGTGTACGTGACAAATAAAATTTGAAATTGAATTTGAATTTGACCTGTCTGTGCCTCCTGAAGTCCATTATGAGTTCTTTTATTTTACGGACGTTTAGCTTCAGGTTATTTTCTGAACACCAGCAGGACAAGATCTCTACCTCTGCTCTGTGCGCTGTCTCATCTCCATCAGAGACGAGCCCAACCGCAGTGGTTCCATCAGCATACTTTGGTGCATACATCCAGTGCTAATCAGCAGGTGGCAGGGAGCATCTGAAGGTGGTGTAGTTTGGTGTTATAGTGTTAAACACTTAACTCTAGTCCACAAAGAGCATCCTCATGTAGCCGTTTCTGTTCTCCAGATGGCTCAGCACTCTGTGAAATGGTGATGGTGATGGCATCCTGGCGGTGTAATGTCTGGACCAGTAAGTCCACTGAAGCATCAGGGAAGAGTCCAGGATTCAGTTACAATCATTGCTTGCTGTTCCCCACAATAGCCCATGGAGTACCCAGTGGTCTCCCAATCTCAACTGGAATACTATAATACTGGTACCGTTCCTAAGTAAAGTTTGGGTTCAGGCAGTGTATTAGTTCCTGACGACTGAAAGTCTTCACTTCACCTTCTTACAACACATTGATAAGACATAACAAATTTTTTTAGAAATGCACCAAAAGTTGCAGAGTGCTAAAATAAGAGGTTAACATGCTGTGCTTATTTATATCATTCATTATTACATTTTAGGTTAATTTTCCTGTTTGCCTTTAGGTTAAACCAACTCCAATTTGTTATTTCATGTGTACTGTTTACCTCTTGGTTTAAGCACCAATGCTTTACCCACAGTAACTGTAGGTTAGTTAGCTTTTAATTTTCATTATGTAAAATCCCATTCTGTTAAATTCACCAGCCAGTATTTTTTCTTTTCTTTTTTTTCCTGAGCAACTGTACCTTATAATTATCTCTTTATGCTAATGTGGTTCTGCCAGTGCATAGATAATTTTCTAGTCCAAGCTGAGTCCTTTTCCTTTGGTCATTTGTCTGTATATTCATGACTACCAAGCAGAAGTATAGCATGAAGATTTATATACATAAACTTCTTTTTTTCATGTAATGCTCAAATGATAAAAAAAAAACAAAAAAAACCAACCAATTATAATGAGAAGATAAAATGATAAATCTATTGTTTTTCTTCCTTTTTTGGTTAGTTGTTGATAAAGTTCATATGAAAAAAAGTACAATTTTAAAATGCAACAGCCTAAAACTTTTTGGAAATGTCTTTCTATCTTTCCTTTCCACAAAAAGCTAACTATTTTGTCAAGAATGTGTATTATTTGATACCTCCAGTGAAAAGGTGAGCAGGCCATTTATCCTGTTTGGTGTTTGTCAGCTCTTATCCACCAGACCAAGTGACAGTGTTGTCCACGACTTCTCTGGGAATTCATGTAGCTCGAGGGCCTACCCATAATCATCACTGCCATTGTCAGGGCAAAGCACAAAACGGCCATTACTCCCTTGCTGAATGGCTGATCTGACCTGCTCACAGTGTCCCTCGCTATGAACATCACTCTATTTGGCCCTAGTATATCTCTTATCAGGGAAATAATGGCAGTGCTACTGCTATTCTTAGTGGTATTTCATCTTTTTTGAGAAAATTAAGATCTTATTTGCATATTGATACAGTGGCTTTGATATTTCAATGTAACGTGAAGTTGGAATGAGTACAAACTAATCTTTAGCAAATTAAATGACTTACTGATTGGGTTGAATTAGTAATTAGTTGTTAATATACTGGGCATGAAATCAAAAGTTCAAGTTTAAGCGGGATATAAGGAAATGCCCAGGAAAGTTACAACCCGCTGCAAAATCTGCAAGCATAATTGGTTTGTATGAAATATGGAATATCATTTCAGACATAACTGTAGAGCATCTAACTTTGCACACCAAATGTGTTCTGAACAACCAATAGAAAAACTGAGCAAACACCTTTGTGCATGTGTTTGTATCAGTATGATGTGTTGTGTGCTGTTATTGTGATGTTATTTATTTCTAAGGTTTCCCTGGAAAAAATAAATAAATTAAGAGCAACATGTAATTGTTAGGTGACTTGAAAAATCTTTGATTGGGGACAGCCCCAAAAAGTGCAGTTTATTTCAGCTTTACTATCTTTTCCTGTATCTCTTTTAGTTTATTTTCAGTATGTGCCTGGCCTGCTGTGAAGGCAGTAAAGAGACTATATGATTGATGGCATTCAAATGCAAATCATTCTCAGAAATAGGCCTTGAACTCCATCATCTGTGCTGTACACTGAAAAAGGCCACCTAGAATTCTAATAATGAACTTGTGATATAGCCAAAAGCTATACTCTGCAGCTTCGAGTTTATTAATGTTTATTATTTAGTTCCTTTGCTATGACATTTAGTATATTCTACCTAAAAGGGAAATGTCCTTACACAATGCCACTACCACTTTTCTGTATGGTGTTAAGCCAGCTGTGCATACAGCACGGTTTGCCCTTTCACAAGGACCTCAGCATGCAAGGTTTCCTGTGGTGTTCTTTAAACAGCCAGGGATCACTACAGGATTAAAGATAATGTGCATCATCAGGACTCAAGGTTACTGATAACAAAGGATGTTACTCAGCTTTTCATTAAAACCTACAAATAAAATGCACATGTAAATGAAAATTACTAAAATTTGAGAAAGTTAAAAAATATATAAAATTAGTAAGTGAAATATTACAAGTAGAGAGGAATTTAAGTTTGAGAGCCGTCAAATACAGTAACATGGTGTATTTTGCTAGTTATTCCTGCTCTCTAACTATATATCTTACTCTATATCGTATCTTACTTTATATTTTACTCCTGCACTGTTGGCGTGGAGCGCCCATAATTTCGTTGTACATGTAGAGGGCTATATAAAGAGCTTTACTCACATTTTGTGAAGATTTAAGAGAATTCAATCATTTTATTTTTAGCAAGCTTTCCTTGTTGCTCCCCACAGATCTGATGTTTTCAAGTGTTTTTCATAGTTCTGTTTGCAACTTTTCAATTATGTCTTTTTCCACTTTCATGTTTTTAATTCACCAGATGTTTCAAGCCAAGTATTAAAATGCTTATTGCAATAACTTAGAAATGCACTTACTCCAATTCAGGAAAAAAATGTATTACTAATTTGGAAAGATGCATTGGATTATTAATAATCTAATCTTTAAAACAGGCGCTGTTGCTACCCATAACTCACTGAAAAGTTTAAGTCAGTCAAAATAACTTTGTTTTTATCAGAAAACTGAAAAAGTGAAGAGAGGTATTTTGGCATAAAAGTATTATTCTAATTTTATTTGACAAACAGGACTTTTACATATTACTTTTACTGTCTTCAAAACCCAAATCTTAATGTGTCTAGACACAGCTGTTTTAAACCAATTATACACCTGAAATTCCAATTTAAAAGAACACGTTCACAGTTGGTTTCTTGGTTCCAGTCTACCAAGCCTGAGGCTAACCCAAGGCTGCAGACAGAATGGTTATTTGCTTGCAGTTAACTTTTCCCAGGAAGACTGTAATGCTAGCCAGTGGAAGCCATTCCCTGAGGGTGCTGAGCTTTGTTAGATTCTATCCCACCCTATCATTGTATGTACCTTACACTCTGTGCAGCAGTTTATCATCAAGACTAATATCTGACATGAAAGAATCTCATCACCAAACTCTAAGTTAGGAGTAGAGTTGAGACCTCTGAGACGTCCCTGGTATATTTGGTGTGTATTTAAGGAGAGAAGTAAAGGTCATGAAATGATGACTACCTCAAAGCACAGTATATAAATGTTTGAAGAGCAAGCAGAGGGAGGCAGCGTCTTTAGTTTTGGGAGAAATGTTAGGAATATGACTGCTCTCGACTAAAATTAAATAAATCTTGTCCAACTACTGCCAGTAGTGTCATCTGTTGTTTAATTTTTTTCTCTCTTAGTGGTCAGTTAGAAAGGCTAAGTAAAAGTCCATATACTTAAGGATAATTTATTTTAAATGTTAACTGTTAGTTACTTGGTTAGTAGAAAAACTAAGTAATATTGTGATAATAATAACTGACTTATTTTTATTTAATAGATTAATCAAGAGCAGAGGTCTTTTGCTCTCGATCTAATTTATTTTGGATTATTATTATTTTTTATTATTAATTGTAGCTGTCCCAGGTCTGCCAGTTCTTCTAGAGTAATATCTTAATATCTTGGACTTGGATTGTGAAGAAATCGTCTAGTATAAAATGACTTGCTATAGGAGAGCTGGATTTGGAATTCTTTGAATTTTTTGGAATGTCAGATGTCTTCATTCTCTTCACATTTGTGCTTTGCTAATAACTGCTTTTGGTTTCTAAAAGTACAATATGAATTCCTGTGAAATTTAGTTAGCATTTGTGGCTCCTGGAGGATCCTGATGACACTAGATGTCCTCTGTTATTTTAATTCAGCTAATGACATGCGAGCTAATGACATTTGCAGTAGCATAGTGTTACTGCAAATTATCATTTCTTGTCAAGATCAAAACAAAACTGTGTTAAATATACCTAACACATCTCTATAAGACCTACAATAACAATTAATTAATTAAGTCCCCTTTCTAGATTTTTCTTTAAACAATCCTAATAAGGAACAACAAAACCAGTTAGGTGAAAAAGAATGTTACGCTTTGGGAGTGAGAACGGGTTGGAATGGCATAGGCACCGATCGGTTTTCTATCGCCCATTTGCTGGGAGTAAGGGCGCCCTCCGTTTGCGAGGTGCGCCTGCTGCTTGCGGCGGGGGATTCTTTGGCTGGCTGGAGCATCTAATAACCAACTCGCAAAATAAAACAAAATAAAAACAAACAACAAACACGAAAACACCAGACATAATTATGCAGACTTATAATTTGCACCGATGTTTTTTTCGAAATTCTATACGCGAAAAGTGAGCGCGAGAGCGCGAGAGCCCTCGGTGCGCCTGCTTGCTGCTGAAATCAAAGTACCAGTAAACTTTATTGTCATCTCCGCTACATACAGTACAGCATATAGAGAGACGAGACGAGGAGGCTCCAGTTACAGCAGTGCAAGGAAACAAACAACAAATATAAGAAGAGTAAGAAAATTAATATACACTTCAGGACTAGGGGTAAAGGGATCAATAAGAGTTTAAAATTTACAGTTTAAATCTCACACACAACCTGTCGAAAGGGGAGGAGGCCCAGCTGCTTCCAAATAGAGCACATTTCATTTATAATACTGTAAATCCAAGCCCATTATGTATTCATGATTTGAATCCTGGGTTGTGCGAAATCCCAGAAATAACCCTAGACAAAGTGAATCTGTGAACTAAGGTGTAGGTTTAGTTGTGGTGATCCTCGGGTGGGGGGATGGGTGTTCATACAAATTAAAACCAATGGAGGATGGACAAGAAGTCAGTCAGTGAAAGGCAGCTTTTATCCAATACTTTCAGACATTTTGAACAGAAAAGGCTCAAACATGTTATAGGTCAAATTCACACGTAGATTCAAAGGTCCCCAAAGAAAAAGGATAAAAGCTTAACTGCCTTCTTTTAAATGTTAGCAGTACATTCCTAAGGTGTGTTATAAATAAACGTAATTACAGTATTTACAGGGTCTGATTCTGTACTCAGTCTAACCATGTGCCTCCTTGCTCAACCAATTACAAGGTGAGTGAATTTTCTTTTCTTTCTTTCTGAAATCCTGGTTAGCACAACCTTCCAGCTCTGCGCACCTGCTTTTCTCATCATTGGCTTTAGTTCCTGAAGATGTTGTAATTAGTTGGAGATATCGTTCAAGCTAAAGGGATCTGGATAAAGCAGATGTTGAGGGGTTTGCAGATCCATGAGGTTAGAGAAAGATGAAGACAGATTTAGCCCCTAGGCTGCTTCTCAGCATTTAAGCACTTTTCCCCTTAGCAGAGCAGGTGGAGGATGTCAAGACAGTAAGGAGCAATTTGCTAGTTAAAGTGCTAAATATTACTATCATCTTTAAATATGTAAGTTCTGGAAATAATGCCTGTGTGTTCAAAAGCACAGTGTAATTAAAAGAGAGAAAAAAAAGGCTGATTCACTGAAAAATAAACACATGATAAGAAAATATGGTCGCACTTTCTGTTACAGCTAGGTAATAAGGGGAAAACGGGTAATAATCCAGGTAATAATCACACATTAACTTTGCTTCAATAGGTAATTATTACTCTATTTAAAATAAATGGACAGTTTTGCATTTTGCAGCTCTATTTTGAGCTTTTTACACAGAAATTACCACAGGTAATTGCATAGTAATAACTTTAACCACATTATAACGTTCTTGTGTCTTCCTCGTTACCCTACTATTACCACTTTGTTACCGAGCTATATTTCCACATTGTTGCCCCCAGTTTTGGGGGCTTTATTATTCCATCCATCCATCCATCCATCCATTCGCTTCTGCTTATCCTTTTTCAGGGTCGCGGGGGGTGCTGGAGCCTATTCCAGCTGTCATAGGGCGAGAGGTGGGGTACACCCTGGACAGGTCGCCAGTCTGTTGCAGGGCTAACACACAGAGACAGACAACCATTCACGCTCACATTCACTCACAGATTCACACCTATGGGCAATTTGGATTAATCAATTAACCTACCCCCACAAGCAGCATGTCTTTGGACGGTGGGAGGAAGCCAGAGTACCTGGAGGGAACCCACGCAAACACGGAGAGAACATGCAAACTCCACACAGAAAGACCCCGGCCTGATGGTGGAATTGAACTTCTTGCTGTGTGGCAACAGTGCTAACCACCGTGCTGCCCGCTTATATTATATTACTCAACTGTATCCACTGTTACTACCATGATTTTTATATTAAACTCGAAATACTGCTTTGAGAAAACTTTTTAAATATGGAGATGTCATTTAACCTCCTAAGACCCGAACTCTTCCACGGCATGCATTTTTAATTTCTCTTTGATATTTGGGCTGATTGGGGCCCGATGAATGTAAAAACAAAGAATTACCAGATTTCTTTTTTTTTTTTTTTACCTTATTTTTGTTTTTAAGAAAAATAAGAGCTACATATGAGGATATACGTTAAAAATTTTGATAGAACAGTAGCAGTATAATGTCCTCGTACATGGATATCAGGCCCTTGTAGAGCAAAATTGAGTATTTTGGTCTAAATAACCCAAAATGTGATGTCCACATATGTGGATGCCAGGTCCTAGGAGGTTAAAGTCAAACACCTGTCATGGCTTCTAAACATGTTACAAAATGCCTCTTGTAGATGAATTAGTGAAACAACTTCATCAGCTCTCTTACAGTGTGTTGTGAAGTCCTGGTGCTTATCACCACTCTGTGTTTATGTGTTAAATGAGAAATAATTTCTTTGTTACTTAAACAGATTCTGAAGTATGAACTAATTTACACAAAGTGTTTTGTAGGGTGTGTTAATCTTCACATTGCATGTTTTTCTCTAAATAGTATTTCAAGCTAAACCTCAAAGTTTCAACTCTACTCTCAAAATAATCTGTTTCTTTTTTCTAATGTGGCCATAATACTACTTGTGCTTTAAAGTAAGTGTTTAGGTATTTTTAGCTGTGTTTAAGTGTAATGAATGTTTCTTTAGGATTTCCCAGCAATCTAGAAGATTCTGATAAAATGCTTATGTGGTATCGAGGGTTAGTCTCATTCATTTAATGCAGGGAAAGCATCAGTAACAAAACGTACATTTAATGAAGTACATTTTGCATTTTACATTTTTAATGTACAAAATCTATATCTGTATATTTATCTTATGCTAATTTCTAGTGCCACTTCACTCTATTATGGGGCCAAATATTATTTACATTAGCACTATTTTGAAAATTAAAAAAAATACAAATCTACTAATATTTTATGCTTTGTTTTTATGGGTAAAACTCATTATTTAAAGTCGTCTCTTGCTGCAATATTACATTGATAGACACATTAAGGAGTGAATGATTTGATCCAGTAATATATTTTAGGCATAATGAATGCTTCCATTTCAGGTACTTTACCCTGCTTAACTAAATTAAAGGAACACTTTTTAATCAGAGTATAGCAAGTCAGTTAGAGGGGTAACAGTGAGACAAACGGGAATGGTTTTACAGGTGGAGGCCACTGACATTTATTCCCTCCTGATCTTTTCTGACTTCCTTTTGTTCACTAGTTTTGCATTTGACTGTGGTCAGTATCACTACTGTTAGCATGAGCCCATAGCACAACGCTACGGGGATGTACATTGCCAAAAGGTTTCCAGTGTTCCCCAGCAGGTTTCAGGGCATGTAGGAGATTCAAGGAGGTAGTTATTCAGGGAGGGACGGACAGGCTGTAGCACAATCCATAATCCTCAACAGAACTGGTACCTCCAGCAGGTCACTGGCATGAAACAGACCTAATGAGACTAGCCTGAGCTCCTGACAGCCTCTAGTGGACCCTGTGCTCACTGCCTAGCACTGTGCAGCTCGATTGGCATGTGCCATAGAACTCCAGAATTGGCAGGTCCACCACTGGCACCCTGTGCTTTTCACAGATGAGAGCACCACAGACTGCCCAGGAGCTCAGTGATGCCCTGGTCCAGATCTGGGACCTTAGGACACCATTGTTTGTTTCATTAGGATCATGGCACAACATTTTTCAGGCATGCAAACAAGTACATGGGGTCCATACAAACTACTGAGTACATTTGGGTTTGCTTCATTGGAACAGCATTGAAAAAATAATCTAGTCTGCCACATAACAGAAAAAAAGGATTTGGGGGTGTCTTCTGTAGGTTGATAATTTTCACTTCTATCAAGCTATGTGGCATCTTTAATCTCTAACACATTATCCAGTAAAGATATCCAGGATTTTTATTTTTTATTTATTTATTTATTTAACCTATGAAGATATAATTTCTTTTCTAATTGTTCCTTTAATTTTTTTGACAAGTTCATATTTTGATGCAAAAGGTTTTGAACTAAGATTAAAACCAGGATTAAATAAAGTAAGGAGTCTAAATATGTGTTATCATCACCAGTTATTTAAAAAGAATTATGTTCAAACTCTGGTGCAGAGTAGTTTTTCATGTAATATGTTTGTATGAGGGCACAGGGCTGTAGAAGTTTGAACGGTGCATCCAATAAAATGAGTCCATCCAGCTCCAACAATTACAGACTGATTTCAAAGTTACCTCTCACAGCAAAACCTTTTGAAGTTATAAGTCACAACATCTATGAAAAGTTTAACCACAGTACTGAGACTATTCTTAACAGAGTCCCCAAATGAACTTTAAATGATCTTTTAGGAACTGCTGACACTGGTGAATGTTCAGTCTTTTACTGCTTGACTTAAGTGCACTTTTGGTACCACTGAAATATAAAATTCTGATTGAGAGGCTGCATCACCAGGATGGCATACCTAGGATGTTTCTGCAGTGATTAAGTTCTTATATAACTAATCTGAAATTTTGTGACCACATCTTTTCCTTTCTGTAAACTGTGGCATCTCCTAGGGGTCTGAACAAGGACCTGTCGTGTTGGTAAAATAATCCACCACTTTGCTTCATTGTACTGAAAAACAAAATATTGTTTTTCCAAGGGTATGCAACTATATCACTCAGTGTAAAGATCTAAGATGCAACAAGTGTGTGTACCTGTTTAGACATCTTTGTGAGGACAGAAAATTGGCACGCTACTATACTTGTGGGGACCAGTGTTGGTCAAGTTACTTGAAAAAAGTAATCAGTAACTAATTACTGATTACTTCCCCAAAAAAGTAATCCCGTTACTTTACTGATTACTTATTTTCAAAAGTAATTAATTACTTAGATACTTTTTAAAAACACGATTTACAACCTGAAGAGGTGATAAAGCGATAGATCTTTCAGCCCAATTCTACTTTTTCTGCATAATCCATCATACAAAATGTAATCAAATGGAAAAGTCTCTTTTTTTTAACTTGTTTTATCAGTTTTAATCTTTTAACTTTATGCATCAAGCAAAAATTTAATTATATACAACATTCTCTGACTTGAATAAATTAGTTTAACATTTAAACCTATTTTCTGCACATTCCAGCACATAAAATAAAATATTTTTTGTGCTTACACTCACTCTTTCAAATAGATGCAAGTAAAACACAGCAGAAAATAAATAAAGTCAAAGACTCAGCGGTCCTGTTGCTCTATTTTCACCTGTAAAGCAGGACTGGGGTAGGCGGAGGTTTACCCTGGTGCAGGTGTGCCGCGGTCAGTTGAAGAATCCACGAGTTTCTCTGTGAGTTTCCCATTACGTCGTTGCGCACTCAGGTGCTTGCTTGGAAGTTTAGGGGTTTTTTTTCGTTGTAAAAAGTTTTCTTCCCACGCACAACGGACGCTAATGTTTTTGTCACTTTTTATGGAATCAAACTCAAAATAAGGTCAGTACTTCCACGCTTTAAACGCTGCACGCTCATACTCTCTCCCACAATCGATATATGATCCATTGTTGATCTGCACACAGCTGTTGTCACTAACGGTGCACTCGCTTACGTCACTGTCATGAGACATTCTCGCAAAAAAAATCACGGTTTTAGTAACGCAGTAACGCAGCGTTCCTACGGAAAAGTAACGGTAATCTAATTACCGATTTTGCAATAGTAATCCCTTACTTTACTCGTTACTTGAAAAAAGTAATCCGATTACAGTAACGTGTTACTGCCCATCTCTGGTGGGGACCAACAGTCAGTTATGGGGGCAAAATGCCCATCCCTACGAGTTTGAGGCTTAAAATCTGGTTTTAGTGTCAGGGTTACAATTAGGTTATGGTTAGAATTAGGCTGATGGTTAGGGTAAGTAGCTAGGGAAAGTATTTTTTCAATGAGATGCCTTCACTAAGATATGAAAATGTACGTGAGTGTGTGTGTGTTCATTAAATTGCCTCCATACCGTCTCCCCTTAGTCATTTGCTAATTCAATTCTTTGATGTTCTAAGCTTTTCTCAATTTTATTCTTTTATACTTTCTTTTATTTTGGATATTTGTAATTGAGCTATTTGTACATATTAGAGCTTTTTTCTTACATCTTGGTACTTTGTAATACATTGTATTATTTAATTTAGCTCAGTCTGTTACTGTTCTTATTGTCTTGGCGCAACTGTAACCACATAATTTCCTTAGGGATTAATACATTATTCTAAAAAGTAAAATTTTACTTTATTCATAATTATGGATTCACACAATAGTTTCCTTAATTTTAAAATTGCGCTTGAGGACTATTTTACTCTTTAGTACCTAGCCTCCTCCATCCATCCATTTGCTTCCACTTATCCTTATAAGGGATTCAGGGGGCACACTCACATTTACACCTACGGGTAATTTAGCATCACCAATTAACCTTGGCACTCTACTACTAACTGCATGTCTTTGGACTTTGGGAGGAAGCCGGGAGTACCAGGGAGAACACGGGGAGAACATCTAAACTCCACACAGAAAGGCCCCGGCCAGATGGTGGAGTCGACACCATCTGGCCGGGGCCTTTCTGTATGCACTGAAAAAGGACTCGGGACCTTCTTGCTGTGAAGCAACAGTGTTAACCAACGCACCACCATGCTCAGGCTTCTTAAAATGTCATTTGAATTTTATATTTTTTTACAAAATACTTGTTGGCTCCCTCTGACTTTTTGTGGATCAATTAAAATGACCTAAAACCACTTCTTCTTTGTTTAATTTTAGTTTATAAAGTTATATACTTAATGTAAAATGGCTGACTTAGTTGATTATTAATCCTTTATTATTCTTATATACAGCTCAAGAAAGACTTAATGTCTAGCAGAGCCCATGGTTTTAAATCTGTCTGCATGAAGTCTGTACTAAAGACTTCATTATGAAACTATAGCAAAAATGACATTTTGCATGTTCCAGCAACTTGAAGAGTACAGTAACTAAAATCCTATTTTCCCCATAAGCAGATCAGGATAATCCTTCGCTGAAATGACAGCGTAAGTAAGTGTGGACATGGAGAGATGGATATAATCTTCTTATGTACTGGCACAATACAAGGAGACTGGAAGTTCTATAGCTGATGACTCACCTTTCCTGACCCATGTCAAACACCATCACAGTGTGGGAGTAACACCAAAGTAGATGGATCCAAAGAAGTTGTCAGAATGCCACAACAAATTTTTGTTGTTGCCTTAAAGTCACTACTGCGGTCAGTTCAACAAACAAAAATGAATTCTCAGTATAGTTAACATCCAGTTATAGCCATTTGTGAATTTTAAGAAGGATTTGCATAAATGACTCTAACGCTACACTGCATGCATCTGTCTTTTTCCAAACAGCCTGACATGAACCTGAGCGCAGTGGTGGGAGGGAATCTGATTTTGCACCAGAAGCTAAAAATACAGTGGCTTTTCCTGTCATGTAGGAGCTTGGCAATCTGCTGAAGATGTTAGTCACTGGCACATATGAACACACAGGCAGCTGCGTAATGTACTGAGGTCCCCCCTCCTGAAAAATACTGCAGAACACTCCCACGCTAACGTGTGGTTGTGCTCCACAAATGAATATTTCTGATGTTTATTTTTCTGCTCTTCTATTTTTATTAAACCTCAATGTGTTATTTGATTAAATGAAAAGACTTTTGACTATAAATCTAGCAGATGCTCCCTACTTACCTTAACAAATGAATGACAGCTGAAAACAATAAAGAGAAAAGGTTCTATTTATAATTTTTTGCTCCGTTTGTTAATTTAATTCTCAAAACATTTATACAAAGGCAATTCTAAGAGAAGAACAAAACACTAGTCATCACAAATTGCCATACCAGGAGAAACAGGAGGGGGTCCTGCTGTCAAAAATACAATGGTATTGTGACAACATCCAAAATACATGGGAGCTATTTCTTGAAAAGAAAAGGAGGAGGGTCAAGCAATTGTCTAATCAATAATGGATCTTAAGGCAGTTTTCCACGCAGAATACAGAATACATATAAAATGTCTTTGTACAACACAAAACGACTGTCTGTGTGAAAATGTTTGGGTTTTATACAGGCCTGTCTAGAAAACACTGAAACAAAGTTAAAAGTTTAATCTTAAACTATCTTATGTTGACAAAGACATGATCCAAAAATGTGTAAATACAAAATGGAATTCAAATTCCATTTGTTTTATCATAAACGATTCAGTTGTCCACAAAAGAAAAATCAATAATTCAGAAAGTTTTTAAGTCTAAATAGAAGAACAGTGTCCTCAATGTCAAGTGCAATCAGATTTTTAGTACTGCATGCAATTTATTTTAAATTGTCTACCAGAGTGGGGTTAACTAAAAATATGACACTTGGAAGCAAAATTATATTGTGCACACCATAAGTGTTGCCATCAAGGACAGATGAGAGAAAATTGAAGGTTGCACAAATTCCCTAGGTGTCGTCATCGCCATCTTCAGTGGCTGCTTGTGCACACTGGGCATTTGTAGCCAGGGGAGAGAAGACCAAAGAGATGAGGTCAGATACTGAGGTAGGTCTGACAGCATGGGTTCTTGTGGAAAATGCATGGTGTAGCCTGCCTTGCAGACTGGGCAGGTCTTCACTGTTATACTGCTGCCCAAGAAAACAAAGGCGCAAAACACACATCTTATCTAGTGTAAATGTATGCACAGGGCCAGAAAGAAAGTCTTCAGGGTTGAGTTTGAGTGAGAAATAAACTTAAAAGCGACTTTCTTCTTCCATAGCTAGTTATCACTTCATGCCATCTTTATTTTTAAAGCAGTTAATATTGGTCAGGGACACCCATGTAAGAGAGTACAATTTGTAATGTTGGTTTGTTTTTTTTACTATTTTGTGGTGAGTAATAAGAACCAACTGATTTAGGCAACAGCTGACAATAATAAGTCAATCAGCTTTACTTATCCGTTTTCCTTTTTTCTCAGATGTTTTCAGTCTGTCTGCATCTTCTTGTGTGAATTCACATTTCTTCCACACATTAACTCTACGTTAACACCCAGAGCTAATATTCAGATTTCACGCCTGAAGTTTTTCTGGAAGAAAACATTTATTTTTCTACACAATATGGATATGTTACCCTCTTCCTGTGCATTAGCTTTGACATGTTTTATCACAGGAATCACAGAAAGGTGGGGGAAAAGAAGTGTTTTCCAGCTGCATCCACTTTCCCTGATACCTTGAAGATATTTCACAGCTCATCAGAGGAAACTTGAAAGAGAGAGATTGCTCCAATGCGTTCATGGTCATCCTCAAGACCCACTGCTCACATAAAACAGCAAGGCTGTACCCACACAGCAGGGCACAAATCAATTGTGTATAATGCTTCAAGAATAATGTAATTGGCTCGAGGACCCTTGATGATCCTGAAGATAAAGGAGGATACTGTTTTTCCTTTTCCCCTGTCTCTGCTGCCCTTGGGTGCAGTGTTCCTCTTTGACTGAGTAGCTGTCATGCTAAGTCCTCCAAGCACAATCATTAGTGTGTTATTACTGATTATTATTCATTAACCTGCGGTCAGTAGTAGGGCAGATAAACAGGAAGAAGCGACTGTACTCCCTAATGAGAACAATAACTCTGCTTAAATTAGATGGTTCTGTCACAGAGTGACGTGAGGGAGGAATTCATTTGTAGGATGCAAAAGTTGAGTCAGACTTTTCAGGTGGGAAACCCGCTTGCAAATTGTGAGCCATCAAATGTCTTGACAGACACTCTTGAGCTAAGCTTTCTGACTATTTCATTTTAAGGCCTGATGTTCATAAAAGTCAGAGTGCAACAATTTATACCAGCTGTAGGATATGTTTCAGGTGTGAATGGCTTTCAATCACACTGAAAAGACCGGCTGATTCATAATACTCATCATTCAGTCAGAGAAACCACTAAGGTGAGTTTGTCACTGTAGGCTCAGGCTGCTGGGTGACTTCCCATGATGCACTGTTTCTTCTCCACTCCCGTTTTTGCACTCAATAGGTTTATATATTGTACTACTGTATGTCATTAACTTTTGACTTTTCTCTCACAGAGTTTGTGCTTTGTCCTTCGTCTTTCTGTTTCATCCCTTTTTTTTCTCTTGTCTCTGTCCTCATCCCTCAACCAGTTGCAATGGTTCTGCTCTCTGAGCCTGGTTCTGATGGAGGATAAAAGGGAGTTTGTCCAAGTGTGGGGCTCTTTAGATTGTTGATGTTTATCTTATAATGTAAATATAATATACTATCTCCTTGAGATATTAAATTATATTTATATGCTGAAAATTCTTTGAATCTGAGAGTTTTCTCCATCTCAATCTTGGTGATTTTTATTGGCAAACAATTTGTGGTTGACAGGTTTTTAACCAATTACCACAATCTGGATAATTATACTGACCATGATGTACAAACTGAACTTAATATTTTATTCAGTATCACTGAAACTAGCAAATGAGGCCAAAAATGTCTCAGGAAAATGTTTTTTGAGTTCATTGATTGAAAGAGGGTTTTTTTTTTTTTTGCAAATTGTCACCGGCTGGCATTTGAAATGAAAGCACGTTTAATGCACTTTTTTCCTTTCTTCACTTTTCACTTCTGGAAGTTACATCTATATTTAGCATCTATAGAAATTAATTGCTATTTTTGTGGGCAACTGGACAAACACACCAGCCACAGTCAGTTCACAAAGTCAGTCATTCATCAGTATCAAGCTATAATCTTCTCCAGCTGGAGACTGGAGTCTTAAGGAGGCAAAGAGTAGTAAAACAGCTTTGTGCATCGGTTCAGTGCAATCTAAGAGAAAATGCAATCTATGGTACTTTCAAGCACATAATCAGACTGAACTGTAATTTTATTTACCTATAATATATGATACCGATAATGTGGGAGGATTTTTTTTGTCAGTTTTGAAGTAGAAAGTATTGTATTCACTATGTTCTTCAAAAATAATAATTACAAAAGAATGCAACATCCCAAAAAAATCCACCAGAGGTTTAAAGTTCCATAGAAGTGTTTTTAATATTAAGGATACAGTAGTGAAAAAAATTGCACTAGTTCCCACTGGGGATTGATGGAATATTCAATACCCGTCCAGTAAGCATCATAGTTGCAGACATCCAAGAAAGGGTCTCCAGTATAAAGCACCATGCCCCGACATGTCTCATGCATACTGGCTGAAGAAGCTGACTGCACTCCCAGAACGTCTGGCAGCACAAATGAACCAGTTGCTAGTTCCTCTGGCTAACCGAAAGCTGGACAGTCCTGATCCCCAAGGAACCCTAGAAGGGACCGCACGATCTGATATCCTCGTGTTGGTGTTGTTCCCAGATCATCATACTAAATGTTGTTCCAGGATCAACATTGCAAGTGACCAATCAGAATGTTGTGACGTCATACTTTTGCGACTTCGGGAAAAACCGGCGTACAACAAAAAACTGTACTTAAGCTGCGAGAAACCGCCTCTGTCCGCCGATCAACGGACCCTGACCCTAACCCTAACCGTAACCCTTTAATAAACAGTAAGCAGAATTGATATTGTCCTTGCAACATTGGAATTTCATAAATGCACGAATGGCTTGGCGCGCAAAAGAATAACGTCACAACAATGTGATTGGTCACTTGCAATGTTGAACCTGGAACAACATTTTCATGATGGTCTGGGAACAACACCAACACGAGGATATCAGATCATCCAGAAGGGACCTGTCCCATCCAGCTACAAGCCAATAACCTGCCTCAGTACCACATGGAAGCTCCTGTCAGACATCATAGCAGCTAAGATGAACAGGCACATGGCTCAATACATGAGCGGGGCACAGAAAGGAATTGGCAAGAATACCAGAGGTGCAAAACACCAGCTACTGGTAGAAAGAGCAGCTGAGGTCAGCTGAGACTGCATTAGTAGGCTGACCAACCTGTGCACTGCCTGGATTGATTACAAGAATGCCTATGACTTGATGTGCCACACCTAGATCTTGGAATGCCTAGAAATGTGCAAGATCAACAGGCAACCCTGAGAGCATTCATCAGGAACTCAATGGGGATGTGGCGGACAACACTAGAGGCCAACTTCCAGCCAGTAGCTCTAGGCACCATCAAGTGCAGGATCTACCAGGGAGATGCTCTGTCCCCACTGCTGTTTTGCATAGGCCTGGACCACCTCAGTGAAATCATCAAGACTGCCTACTGACTTCGGAATGGGGCAATCATCAGCCACCTCCTGTACATGGATGACATCAACCTGCATCGATCAAACGAGACATTGATTTAATGATTCACACAACGAGGATATAGAGAAATGACATTGGAATGTTGTTTGGACTGGAGCAGAGTAGTTGGATAGCAACAAAGAGAGGGAAGGTAGTCAGAACTGAGGGGATCACACAACCAGAAGGCAACATTAAAGACATTGACAACTACGAGTACCTGGGGATCCCACAGGCAAATGGAAACCATGATAAGGCTGCTAGGAAGGCTGCAACCACCAAGTACCTGCAGAGGGTCAGGCAAGAACAAGATCCAGGCTATCAACATTTATGCCCTGCCTGTGATCAGGTACCCTGCTGGGATAATAAGCTGGCCAAAGGAGCAGATAGAAGCCGCTGACTTTAAGATGAGGAAGCTCAGTAAATATCACCTAAGTGGGCCTGGATTTGAAATCTGCTGTATGTGGCAACTTTCCTACACTGGTGCACTGGTAGCAATTTATTTTACTTTGACTATCCAAGACAGGTTTGCATGAGTTGATGACTGTAGCAACCATTGTCACAGAAACAGAATGGACAACAGAAAGTAGGACAATGATTGAAGAATATAAAATGACTAAGTCTCCAGTGTCCTGGCAAAATAAGAGAAAAAAGAAACTTGACTTTGAAAGCAATTTTTGCAGTCTAAAAAAGAAAGTGGTTTATTGGTTTTATCACCAAATAGAGTGAAGTTTCAATTATCTTTGTATTGTCTTCAAATGGCTACTTTTTGCCTTTTAATGTCAAATTTTGCAGGTCTACTTGTGCTCTTCCATCTTATTATACTCTTTGCAACAGAGAGTCTTCACCAACTCATCATGCTGACAGTTCTACTGCCCTGAGCAAGATATAGAGGTGCTATGGAGGAGATGACAGGATTTCACAGCTGGAGCTGAGGAAAGCTAAGAGAGGAAATATAAATTTTCTGTTTCAGTGGTCATCATGAGGAATGTGGGGTCCCTTGGAAAATAAGATGGACAAGCTCGGTGAGCTGATTAAGATCCAGTAGGCATACTTTGAGAGTTTTACGAGTTTTAGGTTTCATGGACATGTTGGCACGCTCACACTTCCGAGATCACAATGTGACCATATCAACTCTGGGAGGTAGATAGAGAATTACTCTGAGTGGTAAGAAGAAATGTAGAGAGATTGCACTAGCTGTAAAGGAGTGTTTCTGTGGCCTGAATATTACTAGTAACTGCTAATAACTGCTAGCTGTAAAATGATCCATATTGTTTTCCTCTATCCATGGTGTTTTAACTCATTGAGAATATATTTTCCATCACATACATTTTGCAACATACTGTTCGGGTTGCTCCATCAGCTGACAAAGAAAGTCCTCCAGATGACTGTTATAGTGAATGTATAGCCCAGAGCACTCTGATAGAGTTAATCTTTTTTTTTTGCCTCATATCAAAATGGCTGAATATATTTTTCAGATTTTACTCACTAATGTCCTTATTTGTATGGTGTAACTAGAATCCAGCTTTTATATTATGCATCTCAACAGCAGAAACCGGCTTGTACCTGGAAGGTCTCTCCTTCAATCCAACAATTGGCTGGATAGAGAAAGTGATAAACGTGGATAGTGAAAGATCAGCACTTAACCACTGAAGTGAGGTGAGATGCCTTTGAGCGTGGACCTCACCCAGTGGTCAACAGGTTTATTGGGCAGCTTTCAGGTGTGAAACTGAGCAGTGTTCCTGAAAAAGAGGTGTTGCTCTCTGTGCAACCACCCAGCATAAATAAAAGAGACTACATGTTGCTGCTTTATTTAGATCAATCTTGTGGAAGGCTGAGTACATCCTGACAGATTTTGGCAGGTTTTTTCCATAGATCTGGGAAACCTAGTAAAGAGCTGCAGGTGGAAATCACTCATGGGCTTTAAATATATTCACCCAAACTATACAATTTCATGCCGAAGGCCTGCATGAGGCAAGCTGCTTTTATTCTTCTAATATTTCTAACACATTATCTATGACATTTTATTTTGGCAGGTCTGTTCCTCGAGATATAGGAAGAACAAAACTGCCAATAACAGAAAAACTGACACCATGTACAATTTGCTGTTTGCCTGTTTTTCAGTGGGAAATTGTGTCAATTGTTTTTTATAAACTTTTTCAATAAGAGGTTTCTGTAGAGGTCTTTGCAAAATCCAGCTCATGGCTGCTGCCCAAGAAAGAAAAGGTTGCACCCCAGGTGGTATACAACTTTAAACTTAATGAATATTGGCAGCACAATCTTTAGTCAGATGAAACCAATAAACATTTAAATTAGATGGAATTTAATATGTTTGTTGTGGAGCTGCTCAGGTCACCTCTGTATTTTGCAGTGGAAGGTAGAACAACCTGAGCTGGCATAAGAACACAAGGACTGACCGGCCAGCTTTGACAATATGGTGTATGGTGCATTTTAATTTTTAGTTTAATGAGTATAATGCTTTTTTCTGTAAATCAATTAGTAAATCAATATTTATAAATAAATATTACTTAATGAACTCATAATTTTGTTCTTTACTGTCAATTACATTATCAAATAATATTTATTTATTAATGTAACATAAACATAAAGAAAACTATAAAGCTTTAAATTTGATCCTGATTATTTTATTACACAGTTGATTATTAGCTATTATATGTTAGCTGCACAAGCTGATGAATGTTGGTTCTTAAATATTGATGTGTCATTATATTTTGATGAATATTTTATTAACAAAAAAGGTACCCTTTTTCTAGGTCAGCTATTGTGATTCAGCTGTCCAAATTTTCAAATTCAAGCTGACAGAAGAAGAAAAAACAGGTAATATGCTAAGACACTGATCAACTATGCAGCGAGTAGAATACAATGTCAAACGTTTTAGCCATCATCTCTTTCATCAACTTTCTTCACACACTTCACACATTCATAAACAGAAAGCATGAACAGCAGGTGGTAACGCTTCTGTGCTCACAGCCAGATCTCTGTGACTGAGATGAAATGAAATTCCCTCTTTTTCACATTATTAAGGTCCGAGAGTAGACAAAAATAACTCATGTTACTGGAGCCTCAGCCTTCGGCTCATGGGGATTACTTGCTCATATATTTACCTTATTTGAAATCTATGTCATGGTTAATATGACCATCCAACACCAAAACACAAGAAAATGAAGGAAAGCTGATTCTTTCCCGTAGTTTTAAGGTTATGTACTGTATAACATCATATTTCTCCTCCTCCTCACTGCAGCTGTACCTCAGCTCCGCAGGCTACCAGCTTCACCGTAGCTAATGTTCATTTAAATCTCTCTGGTTCCTCCCCTTATCATTTGCTGGATACGGAGACGCAAAAGTAAAAACTAATTTTAAATTAAACTTGCATGGTTCTTGCTGAGAGATCCTTTATACTTGGTCATGGAGTACGTGTTCACATTCATGCTGTATTATCGTTTTCATTCAGTAGCACATCCATCTTGAGATCAGTTTGCATTTCTCACTTCACTTACAAGTACCTGTTAACTTCCTGATTTCACAGTTTAAATCCGCTCAAAAATCTACAAAAAGTGTTCACCGACTTGATTTTACAGTTATTTTACCATAAACCTTAAATTTCATGGTAATTTCACAGAGATAAATTCTTTATTTTCCTTCAACAAATATCAGTAAGCTTATTTATAGACTGTTCATTTTATCACGTTTCAGTTTCATGATCATTTTGAAGCCTAGACACGAACTGAGTATCTGCTGAGTTGAATTAAGACATTAAAGGTTTAAATCAACATAGCCTTGACACCTTGCAAGTAATCCCTTATATTTATATTTCAGCTACAAGGAGTGATTAAAGCACACAGCTCAGACTTGGCAGAAATCTCATTTCATGTATCCTGTAAATGTAATCGACCTTATACTTGGAAAAACTTAATGGTAGACTTCAACACACATGCAAGCCTTTAAGAAGCAATTCTTTCAATTGCTATACCATGTCTACGTAAACTTTGTTTGCTCAGATAAATATCCCACCTTATGGGTAAGATGTAAAGGATACAATAATAGTAATCATTCATACTATTGTGTGACTAATAATATAAAAAAAATGTTTGTTCTATAAAAGTTGTGAGAATGTGACACTGAGCTAGCATGATCTGTGCTACAAGGAAAACAGACATGTTTTTGGCACATCGACATAATTAAGGTATTTGTTTCACTTTGCCAAGTGCTATCAAAATCTAAATGCTAACTGATGGCTAAGACTTGCCATTTGCATCGAGGTGGGATTTGTCTGTCTTTATGAGGAGTGAAGAAATAACAGTGCATGTGACGAAGAAAAGAATGAGACTGAAAAAAGGAACCATACATGAGGGAGACATCAGATGTATTTGGCTTGCTAGTACAGCTGGTACATTCTGAAAAAGCAGGTGCTCAAAGGAAAACTAGAAAATGACAAGTTGATAGACTGTGGAGAATTCTTGCAGATGAACAGAAAATCATTTGCATATGAAGTGTAACTTTTTCATCATGGCACAGCAAGTCAACAATGATCTCCAGGATCTAGCAGAACATGCTTTCTTGTGTTCAGAACCCATTTCAAGATCTAAACACTTGGTAAGAATGAAGTAAAATAACAAATACATAGAAAAAAGAAACCAGTCAAGTTTTAGCACACATTTCTATACACTAATGCAATAAAGAACAAAAATTTAAGTAAGAAAAAACTGCCACACATGGTGACATACTTCTCTTCTGATGTGAGAGACATGTATGGCTCTCGGTGGAGCCGACACACATTAACCAGCATTTATTAGTAATGCAGGGGTCTGCGGGAGCATTCTGTGTGCTCACAGTCAGAGAAATCCATCAACACTCCTGGGAACACGTTGCATCTTACAGCAGAAAGATTAGAGATATAAAGATGAAAGATTTTAATGTGTTCCTTAAGTCCATCTGCTGAAAAATAGACTAAAGAAGGGAGAGTAAGGCCCCAGAACAAAGAAGAGGTTAGGTGCAGTGAAGGAGTAATGGTATTTAGGACTAATGGTAGGCAAGCCTTAACCCCAGAGAAAATTCAGACTTCACTGTGAGATATTATCAAAATGTTTTGGGAATTGACCTATAAAGATCAAAAACTATACTGTTTTTAAATTAGGTTGATGTCCCCTTCAAAAGCAACTTCTATTACATCTCTGGACTGCTTACAGTACGGCTGCTATTTTTAGAGGTTGTACACTGTGAATTTGTCTCACAGGGTCAGACTGCTGTCTTAGTTTCACTGTAGTATTTTGAGGCATCTTTGTAAAATAATTTAGTAGAAATGAAATTAATTTCTGCACATTTATTACTTATATCACTTATATCACTCATGCTGAAGTCTAAATGTGTGAAACCATTGAAAAGAAAAGAATAGAAAAAATGGAATTGTCCAAGTATTATTAGCAGTGACACCTGAGAGTCTATCCCGGGTGTCTCTGGGCTAAAGGTATACACTGGATAGGCTTCTAGTTTATGGCAGGGCTATACTGTATTCAAACTCTGTCTAATTTTTTTTTTGGGGGGGGGGGGGGCAGGTTTACTTATCACTTAAAAATGTGTTCTTCAGTTTAAACCTCTACAAATTTAAGCATCACTTACTCTATTCTTTCAGATTCATAACGCGACCCTTAGCTATTTTATCGGATTTTAACCAGCTTGAAAAGAAGCCTCTAGGTAGTGCATCCAGTTTCTTTGTCCGTGTCACTGGCATAGCCAAGCAGAATGCCATAATTGGGTAACGTGTTTCTAATGCCTCTAATGAACTTTGCTAATTTGCATGCCTTTCTGAGCTTGATATGCCAAGTAATTATCATTCATAAACCACCATGAAAATTAATGCACAGTAACTAATCTGCAGCTATGGTGTGTAAAATTATTGCACAATATTTTCATCAGCTCTGAAACTAAAGCCTAAACAGCAACAATGGCAGAGTAATCACAACGCTTAGACATGACTGATGGTATTTCAATTTTGGTTTGAGTATCAAGGACATGCACAAACAGGGCTGAAGAAGTGCTTTGGATAGGAAGCAACATCATAATCAAAGCCTTGCTTCGCTGTGCAGGGCTGTCACTCAGCGTACTGAGCTGAGACCTGGGGTTGCAACACCGCTAGGAAGCATAAACAAAGAATCATAATGTGTCTTTGTTTGTCTTTTAAAAATATCACAATGTCTGCAGCTTTTCCTGATGACTAAAACTGTATTGGTTCTCCAAAAAGAGCATCTGTTCTCAGAGGGTATCCATTTTTAACATGGCACCAGTGGAAAGCAAACTCTGACTCTGCCAGCACTTTCAGCCACCCAGTGTGCTGCACAAGACCATCGCTGTGACATTGTGTCTTCATGACTTTAAGCTCAGCAAAGAATGACACATAACAAATGACTTTAACACAGCCTTGTGGGTATCTAAATGACCTCTTTTCCTTGTGTTGCTGCTGTCACAATCAGCTGAGCTCAGGCAACCTTGTAATTTAGACTGTTAACAGATGGGAACCAAATTTAGCCCTTTTTGCCCTTTTCTGTTTAAAAATCCTAAATTGCCACAAGCACAGTGAGCATCCGTTTACTCTGCAAAGTGCATTGCACCCCATTAATAATTAACAATAAACTGTGGTTTATTTTGTAAAACAGAAGAAAAAGCATTCCAAATGTAACTACTAAATATTTGCCAGCAACAAAGAGAATCACCTGCATTAATGGATGCAATATCATATAAACACCATATATAACCAAAAGCAAAATATAGAAAGATCAGCTCTCCAACCGTAACCATGTTACATAGTTACAGTAACATAGTTACAGTGTAACATCAAAAATAAATGACTCAATAAAACATAACTGCATTAAATGCAAAAGGAAGCTAGCTAACACTGCAGCGCAAACATTCAAAGCATAAGCCTTGTGTCACAGGTAGAAACACACTTCCTGTGCACAGTTGGTGAGTGTGGTTAAACAGAAAAAAAAAGTTCCCAAATTATACTGCTCAACAAGATCTTTCAAATTATTTCTGTTGCTTTGAGCACCACAGGATGAGTGCCATTTAGTGTCATTATATTATATTCAAGAGAAAGCACAATATCCCATCATCAGAGCTTTCTAAAAATGGGTAAAGCAGGGTAAAAATAAACTAGATTGAGAAACAGCACTACTGGGCAGAGGAAAAATGTTAGCTTAGTTTTTGGAGCCAACTTTCTTTTTAATATTTATTTTTAGATCACTATGCAGTATACAAGGACCATATACAGAAAAAATCAAGAAGAAAGTGTACTGTAATCAAAATTAAGTCACCCATGAGCAACTTTCTGTTGGTTATGTTTTCAGCCAGTATCCCATCTCAGCATACTGATTGATTATAGGGACTGGATGCCAGACACAGTGTTTGTTCCGATGTGCCAAAAACTGCAGTTCCTTGAATGGCCACTGGATTCCAGATCCAGGAACAAGTTTATCCCTATTAACTCCTATTTTAAACTGCAAACTTTACAGCAGAAAAAGCTTACAGTTTGAGACTAAAAATAGATTTAATCTATTTGATTTGAAAAAATAGACTTGATAGAAAAGTGTGCATGCTCCACACAAATAGAACTCCACAAACCAATGGTAAGTGATGTTCTAGTCTTGAGACTGGGATAACATCACAACAACAAAAGTAAAAAGTTGTTGGTTTTTTTTTTTTAAGTTTTTAAAATATCAAATTACTAAGGATTAACAGGATGGGGAGATATTTTTTTTTATTTGCAATAGAGGAAATTGGCATTAGTACTGTGCATGTCCTTTCTCTCTTGAGTTTGATTATTTCATTGCAAATTATAAAATGAAAATGTA
This sequence comes from Simochromis diagramma, assembly GCF_900408965.1. Classification (NCBI taxonomy): domain Eukaryota; kingdom Metazoa; phylum Chordata; class Actinopteri; order Cichliformes; family Cichlidae; genus Simochromis; species Simochromis diagramma. Next base: position 8,205,774 of record NW_024387523.1, on the reverse strand, counting down.
GTGCAGAATCCACAAACAAATAAAGGGCACAACAACTAACACGATATCCAACATATCTACAGAATTTGATTATTGTAGAAGAAGAACATTACAGAAAAGTAAAAAAAAAAGAATTTTGGATATGAAAACAGAGCGCTGTGGTTAAACAGATTTACCAAGACATTGCTTACATCTTAAAACTGACCTGACATAGATGTTATAAGAAAATAAACACATTTCAATAAATAATTTACTAGAAAAAAAATCCAAGAATGTTTATCATCTCTTCCACATCTTTTTTTTCACCAGACCTACAACCATTCCCTCATAGTCCACACTGCGCTGCCTCCTGTATAATTGATGATAGCGTGATTGTGTCTGTTTGTGTATGTATTTCTCTACAAACAGAATACCAAGAAGGGGTTTCACCAAAGACAAATGTGGTTCTCAGTCTTCCAAATCCCAACTGCATGTCGGTGGTTGCGGATGATGTTGTGAGTTCTAATGCCATTGGTTGATAAATGGGCCAGAATAGGGAAGGAAGAAACAGCTGAGTTCAATGAAAGAGGTGTGGAAAAAAAAACCCTAAAAGATTTTTTAAAAAACGTAATTGTTTTTAAAACTCTGCTTCTGTTCACCTCCTTTTATATTATACCTTCACTCTTATCAGTGGATATCTGATGGACCAAGACTGGCATAAGCAAAAGTACTCTGCAGACCAGTTGTACCACATATTGTACACTGCCTCCATCAACAGCAGATGCTCTCTACAAGTTGACGGGCCATCCAAGGACTGCCAGCGCTGTACTGCTGCTGAATCGTAATTTCAGCATCAGTCTGCTGCCCTTCTCGGCACTGCTCCTCAGTCCTCCTCTGCTCTGGATTTCACTTCTTATTTGCTCGGATTAACACGCCACAATTTGGACTCGCAATTCAACTTCAGTTCCCCTGCTGCTGTGCACAGCCAGCAACTCCACATGTCCAGTCATGAACTCCTCCACTCTGACCAGCTCTGTCCTGGCTCAATATTCCTCAATCTCTCAAAATCCTGCAGTAATCCTGCATCCTTTAACTATATATTTATCTCACAGTCACATCACACTAGCTCTGGCTTGTGTTAAATCAGTCTTCATATTGAATGTGTGTAAACAATATTTGTAGCTACTCAGTCAAGCATGCTGCAAATGTTGAGCACATTTACACAGAATCTTTTATATGTTAGGTGTGGCTGTGTGCAGGCAGGAATAGGACCCAAAGTGCAGACTCCGGAGACAGATGTGAACTCAAAACAACTTTAATGTTAAACTCAAATATAACATAACTGGAAAAATCAAAATAAACTTACACCGGAGGAATGACAGAACACACAGCTAGGAAAACGGTAGATCACGACACGGACACAGAGAAACACAGGGCTTAAATACACAGAGGGAGCAATCAGGGAATGGGTAACAGGAGGGAAACACAGCTGGGGCAAATCAGGCCTAACGAGACAAGGGGAAGCAAAACCAGACACATTAACATCAGACATGGACTTTCAAAGTAAAACAGGATACACATAACACAGACTGAACAAAGACACAGACTCGCACGCACTGCAACAGAGGGAACAGAGACGTGGGACCAGGGCAGACACAAACACTGACTGGACACGGGGATATAGCAACTAAGGATACACAGAGACGCGAACTAGACAAGGGGATACAGCTGACAGGGGAGACAGAGCAGCTAAAGAAGACAGAGACATAAACCATAAGACAGAACTCAAAGAAACCAAAAACTAGAAAGTATAAATAATATAATAAACTCAAAACCCCTGGGTCAACGACCCAGGCAACCTAACATTATATTGGGTTCAAAAGGACTCCGGTGGCAGTTTTAGATATAATTGTTCATATAAATGATGAATTTATTTTTTTCTACACAGTCCAAAATTAATTATGTGATAAATAAATCCATTTTAGGAAAAGTTGTGGAACATGAGACAATGGGCTTTTATTTTAATAGAATTACATAACTTTTAAAAGTCGTGTGTTAGTTCAAGTGTTAAAACACACAAAAAGTGTCTCCCGACTAGATTCCCATCTCTTGCTATAAGAATATAATTATAAATTAAATCTTACATGTAATTATTATAATTGTAATTATCATAATTATCATAATTATTATTATGCTATAATTACAGTAACTACATTAATGTCCCAATGCTTCATTCAGTTAGAATACGGTTCAATTTGAAAAACAAACAAATAAACAAACAAAAGGAAACAAAAAAACTTGGCTCGAAGAATGACTAATTACATCTATAAAATACAGAAAACACATTCTCAAAGCACACTCAACATTTTTTACATGATTATAGAAACACACGGTCCGTCATTCTGGCTCTGTGGCAGTTATGGAGTGATTGGGATGGGGATGTGTGTGGGCACAGTGAGCAATCTGGCACTCTGAAGAGGCTTTATCGCTTAGGCCATACAGGGCACTGTTTTATGTCATTACTGACTTAGTCCTCCCACTCTGGGCAAAACATTGCCATTCTGTTTGTGCACACTAGCATTTTCTACATTTTTCTTGGCAGTTTGGAACGGCATCTGAAAGAATATTTGGATGCCCTTTACGATTATCAGTAGATATCATAAAAGAAGGGGATTCAATAGTTCAGTACCAGAACATCTGCCTGATGATTGAAGTTGTATGGAAATTCAGAAGCACGTAGATCTTTGTTATCAGCCCTGAACAGAGCAGTTGATAAATGCAGCTGTCTGCCATTCCTTAAATTTCATACATCAAACCTCTATCTACAAAGTTCGCTGACTTGTGTTTTGGATTTGGTACACGGAAGCTGGTTCAGACAAGTCTTTTGTTGCTAAAATTAAAGTTTTCTTGTAATGTTGGAAGATGAAGAATGCTTGGTCGCCCTGCACTTTGTAGAAGATGTTGACTAGTGGGTTATTAGGGGGGCCTCCAGAATAATCTAATGAAAAAAATAATAATACTGCATGTGAGCTTTCTAAATAAAACCAGCAACCTTCTGTTCAATCACACTATGGCAACAGTGACTCAGACGCCTATTTTCACTTCCAGTACAATAGATGAAAGGAAGAGATTCCAAATTCATTTTTGTATCCAGCGTGTAGATGGATGTTTGAAGTCTTGCGTTTAAAAATTCATGACCTTCACACAGAATGCAAGGCAAATGTTGACATTATGTCTCACCAAAGGAAGAGCTACAATCCAAATGGGTCTTTTGAGTGACGGGCCAGCATTGATTTTCTGACAATGAGAATTTAGTCTAGACCTGTCCACTGCCACCCTACCCACTCATACACTCAGACACATGCACAGCGGTGATCATCCTTTACCCCTTTTCTTTACTGGCTAGGCTTTCCCCACTAGGCGTGAAGGTCATTGACCTGTTCTCCTCATAAAGTAACTCACCGTATATAAAGTTGTCTGTCTCACTGTTTGATAGACAGTGGGGACTCCGTGGGGATCATTTAAGAGACAAAGACAAAAAAAAGAGGTGCAATAAATTTGGAAAAAAAAATGTTTAGTTCGCACTTTTGTGGAAAAGGATTCAAACTACAGTAAGAAAATAACCCTTTATCAGCCAATCAGAGGGTGGACTGCTGCTTCTGCTTGTTGTTTGTTTTGTTATTGCTCTGTCTCCAGTCATCTTTAACTGGGATTCATCAGTCAAGTCTTTCCTCACATAAAAAAAAGGTCTTATTAACAATTTTACTGCTGCTCTTATTATAATGATTTAGTGTGAAAAAGCCTTTTGCTTTTTTTATTTGTTATCATTGTAACGTCACAAGTGTGCACTGCAAGGAATTATCTTATAACTTTATAATAAGATACAAAAACAACTCAACATGCTGGAAGCCAATGTGAGATGTCAGGGTGGCCGCCTCCATATTTTATGTACAGTCTTTGCTCTCGTAAGATGCCTGCCTAGTGAGCTAACTCAGCGCTACAGGGAATTTACAAAATATTTCTAATATCCATGAACTTCTGCACTGCTTTTTTATGTCTTTTTTTGCTTCTGTCATTAACAGTAATTAATCTGTTAACAACAAATTCTCAGCATCTCACAACTGCTTTCACTTCAGCTCAGCGTTCCTGTTTTCATGCCCCATGTGAAATTTAACTGTGAATAAATAATGTGAGAAAGTCCTGACTTTAGAGCAGATTGTTTTAGGATGCAATTAACTTTGAATCTTGAAGGGCATGTAATAGATTTTTAGGATCTAAGGCTCAAATGATGATTAAAGCCTTTAAACAGGCATAATATTCATTCAGAGAGCAGCCTTGTCCAGGCAGGGACTATATACCAAGAGAGGCTGCTTTAGCTCACAGAGCAACTGTCTGCTAAGGAAGGTCAGCATTATAATAATACAAGCACCACCACCTGGTAGCAGTGACCTGAGTAGAGCTGATTAATCTGGTTCATCAGCAGAGGTCACAGAAGCTCTGTGTAATGAGACAATAATTGGAGAGAAGCAGCGGTATCGTTCTCTGGGACTAATCCTGAGCAATTGGGGGAAAATATTGAAAATAGATCCCTCTATTACAACCGGGGGGAACTGTGGCATTTGGCAGGAATCTGTTTAAAATGCAGTCAGTATGCAGCCCTACTGAAGAGCTGAAGATTCTAATGAATGTTAATCCCATGGAATGACTCCTTTTTTGCCTCTGCTTTCTCTCTCTACCAGTCTAACCCCCCTGGTGGATTGACTGGAGGATTACTGATGCTGGGGAAGCCTTTTCACTTACCTGGAGTGGAGTGTGCGCTACCTCAGAGCAGCAGACTCTGAACAGCAGCATTAAAATAATGCTGAGGTGTAGACTGCAAATGTGAGCTAAGAGTACAGAACAAAACTGAACATGCATTCAGTCTGTGTAACAGGGGCTCAGGTAACACATATATTAATGAAAGGCAAGTTAACCTTCGGATAAGAATTTAGGTGAGAGAACTAATTTAAGCAAATTTTGCCATATGTGACATAATATTAAACTCAAAATATGTTGTGAATAGCTGTATTATTATTACATTAGTTTAAATTGAACCTCAGGAAAGCTTCCTGGGATCTTCTGCCCTAAATAATTCATAATAAAGAAATTATCAAGCAGCTGTATATCTTGCTGTTTAGCAGCAAGATATACAGCATGTGGTCATATCAAGAAGTATGGTTGGATGATTTGTTCCATACTGCAGTTCAATCATCCTGTTGTCCCCCTGCAGCATCGCCAATGGCTGATAGTATCGTCATATGGCTGCAGATGAGCTTAAAGTGTACCCATAACATTACCAACTCACCATAACACCTCTTTACCTTTTTTAATTAGACCTACAGATACACTGTAGTTCTGGGGTTTTTTTCTTTTTGATTGTCTCACCTGTATTTTCTGCGCTCTTCCCCATGCCTTCAGAGCACACAGCAGAGTTTTCACCAACAAAGACATGAAAAGGCAAGCAGGCTGTCTGCCTTTTTTTTAGAGACTAGTCGTGATTGAAAAATAGTTTCAAAGTGAAAGTTAAACAAACCTCTCTAAACTTACCAAACTATCTATTCAAGTTACATCTTCAATGTCACTAACATATCAGTGTTAGACATTCTAATAGGAGAAAGTTTGTGTTCAAGAATTATTTTTTACCGTCTACTTGGAAGTCTTCCACTTGCCCAAACAAGCTAATTCACTTCTCATCTGCAGAGGAATGGTCCTGAGTGTATGATGGGAGGGGATAATTGCAAGTGTGTTTGATGCATTAAGTTCACCATGGCACAAGTGAAATAGAATTTATATGTACAGAACAGTAAATAGCTAGCTAGAAACAACTGTGTTTGTTATAAGGTGATCTGTATCTGACTTTGTAAGACATGGCCTGATGTGACTTTTGTTCTGCCTGGGAACATTATCAACATCCTTCCATCAATCAGTGTTCACTACTGGCTATTATTAGTCACTTCTCTTCAGAGACAGAATGTTTAGTGTCAGTAGGAATGCTATACTATGTCAAGTTTTTCGTAGTTTTCAATTATTAAACATTGAGTCCAACCTGTTGTACGGGTTATCCAGCCATGACAAAATGCAGACACAGGCAGAGGTTGAGTGGCTTTCCCAAAAGAATATATTTATTTACAATCACACAAAGACAGGCAACTATGAAACATAACTATTGTACTGCACAGGCGGGTGATCTAGACACAAGGTGCTGGGTTCTGAGGTTCTGAAACAGAGGAGACAGATGTCAGGGGGGAGGATGAGTGAACAGGTGGTAATGAGTCTGCCTTACTTATGAGCAGTTCGGAGGAAATGTGGGGGGGAAACACCTGGCGGTTTCAGGTTGAGTGCCTGTGTGGCTATGATCCAGAGTGTCCAGAGTCCAGGAAGTTCCAAGTCCAGAGGGGAAAGCAGGAGGGCAGGCAGGTGGAGCTGGTAACCAGAATGGCGAGTGACTGGTGGAGCACCAGTAGGTGACACACTGCACAGATGAGTAATGGTCCAAGAGGTACTGTGACACAAGAGAAGAGAATTAGCACGAGTAAACTACAAAATGAACACAACTTGAAAACCCGGCACTAACTAAGTTTAGCAGACGTTCTGTCAACGACTCGTTGAGAGCACCGGTCTTACATACTCCCAGCTGAATTACCAACCGGTGTGGAGAATAGGCGGGCACATGAGGCTCCACCCAGGGGGAGGAAACCTAGCGCTGTCAGAAAAACACAGCCACTCACCCAGACCATGACAAAATGGTGCAAACAACAGGAAGGATTAAGGTAATATATTTTTATTGACAGTCTGTTATTACCCGTTATCTGTGCATGCTCAATGTATTCTGAAAGGAGGTACATCATCATTGAAGTACAACTGAAACATTAAATTGTCCCTAACTGTTAATGATAAGTTAATGTTAATAATAAAGTTAATGATAGGTGAGTAACATTTAATGCATATAACACCTTTCCAAACAACTAGATACACATCACAAAATGTTTCACAGCCAAAGTGAAAACGCTTTCCAAAAGCAAGTTTAGAAAAGAGTTTTCAGCTGCTTTTTAACCACAAAATCACCAGTGTTCTCAAGAATAGTGGGAGCGAGAACCGTTACCCGGTATGATAGCACCTGTGTTTGGCTTTGCCACTGTCGGTGCCAATATAGCACACTTTTATTAGTGTTACTTTCTTTGTTCTGGTGTTTATGCTTCTCGTTTAAGGAACTTGAGACTCAACAGCAGTTTTATTCATGTTCACTAAAGCATGTCTATGTCATATGTGTTGTCATTGTAATGTTTGTTGAGCTTTCCAATTAAAATTACTATAAGGTTGGGGGTTGCTTTTTCTTTGTGACATAGGATAAGAAGGATTACGTAGTAATCAATCGACCTGAGTCTTAAGACAAAATCAGGTTGGCTCTATTGCGTCAAGCTGTTCATGTTAAATGATGACAGATGAGAAGAGATTTACCAGACCAGGTGATGTTTGTGTATTCTCTAACTGTCCAGCTTTGAGCTTGTGTCACTGCAGCCTCACATTTCTGTTCTTGGCCGTCAGGAATAAGCAGCCAATCCCCATCAAGGTTGGATGTGTTCTGCATTCTGAGATGTCTCTGCTCAGCACAGCAGCAAGAAGCGGTTATCAAAGGTACTGTACCCTTTCTGTCAGTTCTATATGCTGACATTTTGGAGATCAGCAGTCTGTCACAAACAAATGTGTCATGGTCAAAGTCACTGAAATCACCTTTTACCACTTTTATGATGTTCCTTGTCAACACACACCGTTTTCCTGTTTCTCCAAGACTGTATGCATTACACTGCTACCACGTGATTCACTGTTTGCAAGTGAACACATTTTCCTAAAAAAGGATTCTAACCAATCCCATTTCCTTTATATAATAACTCCTCACACAGTCGACTCGAGGCACTTTATATTTTAAGGTCTCCATAGGAACCACATGATGAAAGACGTTACTCAAACTTTTTTGACAAATACAATAATAGTTATTCACAGCTACAGCTGCTTGGAGGTGGCTGTAGCTCAGGAGGTAGAGCAGGTCACCTACCTACTGATCGGAAGGTTGGTGGTTCGGTCCCTGGCTCCTCCAGTCCGCATGTCAAGTATCCTTGGGCAAGATACTAACCCCAAGTTGCTCTCCGATGCATCCATCATATGAATGTGTTTGAATGTAGTTAGACAGCTCACAAGCGTGAGAGAAAGTGCTTGTGAGAGAAAGTGCTTGTGAGATTGGGGGTGATTGGGTAAATGTGGCATGTTGTATAGAGTGCTTTGAGTACTCCGGGAGAGTAGAAAAGCACTATATAAGATTCAGTCCATTTACGTGCATTGGTAATATATAAGCACAAAAAAGAGTGGAGTGAACAAGAGGTGCTAGCACATTAGGCCTGTAGCAGCATAACTAAGGAATGTGCCAGGATTACCTGATCTAGCAAAAGTGAAAAGCTTCATCAAAGAGGACAGTTTGAAGCCTAATCTTAAATGTATAGAGGGTGTTTGTCTCTTGATAGCTCTGCCTCCCACTCTACTTTTTGAACCTCTAAGATCTTCAAATAATCCTGCACCCTGAAAGCAAAGTGATCTATATGGACAATAAGGCACTTTATTGTCTTTAAGACAGTAAGTGTAAACCTGCCTCTGAAAAGAAAAATCCTTAAAAAGCTGTAAGCTGCAATTATGTCTAAAATTAATCAAGCGATCATTTGAAGGTGTTTGAAAAATGTGCTCTTTTGTTGTCACCTTGAAATGGGGTGATCACCCAGATAATAACAAATAACAAGTTTCGTAACCGTTTTGTGTACAGTTGTTTCACTGTAAAGTTCTTGCTCTTTTGCCTAGACAAAGTAATCTAAAAAAAAGTTGCAGATCATGTTACTGGTTTTCTTCTCCCTCCACAAGAATTTACAGGAAAGGTTCAACTTGTTATCATTTTTATTTTTTTCCACACATTTTGCTGAAAACTGAAGAACTACTGTAATGCAAATAGCAACTTATTAGCAACTGTGACCTTGATAGTTTATTACAGGACTAACATTATAAAATGTATAATGTGAAAACAGTAACATGTTACATCTCAAAGTAGTCCTAAAGGCAAGATGCTCTGGAGGAACAACTGTGATTTGAATGCCACATCATTCACTTTTCATATGAATTGCACCAGTTAAACCTGCTGTTCATCTGACTTTTCCAGGGAAATAAAAAAAAGCATTCTGGGGCTGGTGCTGGCAGAACAAATGACATCCATCACATTGTTATGACATCTGAGGATGAAAACAGACAGAGACAGACGTCAAACCGCTGACCTCTCTCTTTTACCTCTGCATTTGCAGTCGTGTGCTGTACTCTCTGAAACAGATGTGACTCTGGTTTTGACAACAATACAGACATTTAGCTCCTCAACTGCTGTTGTGCTTTTGGGTTTTTTTAATGTATCCCTGGAAAGTTCACAGGAAAGCAGGCAGTAATAAATGTGCCCATTCAAGCATAAACAGGCCATGAGCTGCTCTGAGACCTGTCCTCCCTTAAAAAAAAAAAAAAACACTTCAGTTTATTCTGAAATTTGCTTGTGTACTTTGATGTTTCATTTTATGAGTGCCATTTACATTTACATTACAAAAAAAATGTAGCTCATAAGATGTGAAGAAGATGTGATAATAAAATTACATTAATAAAAGAAAAACAAACGCAATGAAAAGAATGAAAGACAGAAACAAACTAAAATGACATGTTTTGACATTCAGTCACTGCACAAAAACAAAAACAATAGGAAGAGGGGATGCTGGGATCTCTCTGGCCAACAGCAAGCAGCAAACTCTTGTTGATAACTTCTTGGTAACTGTGATTATCTTTGACCTGTAAATTTGCAATTTTGAACATTTATACACAATAAAATATAACTTTATACAATATAAACAATTTTAATATTGCATATTCTGAATATATCACCACTGTGACAGTGTTGCATAACTACTTGCACTTTAAATACTGACTACACCCACACATAAGCTACAAATGCTAAATAAGCACTTGTTTTACTTTATTTCGTATTTTCTATGCCCACAGTTAAGTTTATTCTTTATTTTAGTTAGTTGTTTATTTAGTCGTGTGAAGGGAACTCTCAAAGTAAGTGTATATGAAAATAAAGTTGAATCTTGAAACTCTTCGGGTCAAAGAATAAAGTAATTGCCAAAAACTGCAGTTCCGCTGGTGGCCACACGAGGCTTGCTCCAATAGTACTTCACTCCCTGCGGAGTTTCTTGTTAAAAGCCCAACTTTAGAGTATTGAAATCACGTTCATAACCTGGTAGAACTTAGTCATCAAAATTCCATAACAGCTGAATCTTTTTGTTTATTTAATTATTACTGATGCATACGATTACAGTTTGGCATTTAGCCGAATTGACTTGAGCTTTAATCACACTGACTGCTGCTCAGTTGAGTCAATAAACTAGACTTGGCAAACATGTTTGTATTGTTGGTGACTTCTGGAGAACTTTTAATGGAATTATCTGACAAACAATGTTGCCTGCTGTATATCAAAGCCCACCCAAAAAAATCAGTGCTTCAGTTTTTGTCAGTGTCAGCATTTTATCAGTGTGTTACTTATTTTTAATTAGCAGTCATTAGCGTCCTAACCAAACTTGCTAGCATAGCTGACAGCTTGGTGCTCTGCCCTCTTATGGCCTCCAACAAACATTGTGGTGACCAATAATTTTGAACCTTGAAAATCAGTGACATCATAGTGGCACATACCAGGCTTGTGGTACAGTTAGATGTTTTGCTTTCAGAAGCAGGCACTTGACACTGAGCATGTCACTTCAGGGGACACCAGCAGCACCAGCCTCCTTTTTAAAATTGCTAAACAAAACATGCATCTTGATTCTCTCCTGTTGCATTTACTGTAGAAAATAAGCATCAATTTGAATAATGCATAACCGTGTCTGTCTTTTAGTACCAATCAATTATTAAATCCTCTATTGCTCCCACTCAGCGTGTTCCATAACAGTGCTAACTACTCCCACAGAAAAATTGACACAACCCCAAAGTATGCCTTATATTCAGGCTTCATGCATAATCAATGGGGGGGAAAAAAACAGCAAACACAGGAGATGATGATGGAAAGGTAACGGTGTTCATTTTCTTCCCCACCTCGCCATCTGCATAGACACTTTGAATGCAGGTTACAAAGGTTTGGAATTTCTTCATCTCCTCCTGACAGAGCTGTGAATTAAGTTTGTGCATTTAGCCCAGGTTGCAAGTTACACCTTTAGAAATTGTAGAGTATGGCAAGATTCCCCTTTAATACAAGCAACAGTGAACAGTTTTTGACACATGGCATATATACTTGACTTGTAAATATATTTCACAGTGAGTTATGTCATAAGACTACAAGTGGAAATGAGTTATTAGTCTTAAACTAGATTACTATAACCAAAAAATAGAACTGATCCAGATTTCTGTGAAGATGGGCCTATTAAAAACAAATACATCATGTCTGGATTTTAAAGCGGAACTATTACAATAATTATTATCAATAATGTCTTGTGATTTTTCAATAGAAGCGTATTCTGTTGTGGTTTTGTTTTCTTTTTTTAATCCCTGGTTTCAGTTTCTGTCTTTCTTGTCAGTTTCCCTTCCTTCCTTTGCTATTTTTCCATCCACTTTTTAAAACTGCACCTGTTCCCAGTTAGTTAATAGCTCTCTCCAGCATATAAACTCTTCTTTGTCATTCTGTCACTTGCCTTTTGGGGCCATTCTGGCTCCTAATACTCTATTTATGCACTAATATGAAGGGTCACTAACATTAAGCTCTGTTCCAAATCAAGCAGCCTTAAAATTAAATGGAACATAAAACCCTCCAATGCTGAGTTTTTGCTCATGCAGCCTTACTAACTGCAGCAATTGTTTTGTTATAACAAACTGGGACTTGAATAAAAGTCAAGAATGACATATTTATCTCTAAAGAACAAATATTTAGAAATTTCAGTCAAAGAACCCCACTGACACAATGCTAACCCCACCCTGGTGGTCGCTGTAGTCAAGTCAGTTTTAAGATTGTATTGTATTGTGTTGTACATAAGACGCTTATTTTATTTTTATCTTTGTTTTAGTGTACACTGAGTGCTGTGTATGACCTGTACACATGGTTTTTGGGAATAAAGATGACTCTGACTTTATTTATATAGCATGGTTAAACAAAAAGACACCGATCAAGCTGCTTATGCTCTGCAAGTAATGTCCCCAAAAAATACAAATAATTTTAGTATTTTGGGGGGGTTTTCTGGGTTTTTGAACAATGACTTTATATTTTATGGACTTAAATATTCTCCATTTGGATTTTAGTTTGTTTACTGTTGATATTTTCATTTTCTTGCATTTCCTTAGTCTTTTGAGTTGCTAACTCTGTTTTCCAGTCACGGTTTGCATCAGATTTTTTTTTTCCCCTGTGTTTTGCTTCTGTGTATTTCCCTGCATGTTAATTTAATCTTTGTCTCTGACTTTTCCTGTTTCAGTTATTGTTATTCACATTCTATTTTGCTTTGTTTTTTCTCCAGTGGTTTCCATTTAGTTTTTACTTATAAGTATATCTTGTTATCTTGCATGATTATCTTGATTGTGTTCACCTGCCTCTCATTGTCATCCTGTGTTCCCTAACGACCCTGTGTGTGTCTGTAATCCCTGCTCTTCTTTTATCTTTTACCATGACATCTTGCAGGAAGGAGAGCATAAAGTTCTTTATGTTCTCCTTGCTGGTTTTTGGATTCTGTTTGCTCTTGCTTAGTTTGTATTTTGCATGGACAATAACTTTTACATTATTGCACCACTTCAGTGAAGCTGTGTTTTTAGTTCATTCTGTTCTTCTCTCAAGTCTGTGTTTGGTTCCACAAGCAGAGATTTGTGTTTGGCACATTTGCAAATAAACAAGCTGTTTAGTACCACATTTGCTGCACATTTGTTGTGCTTTATGTCCTTCTTAATTTCTGTTAAATTGAATTGAACTGAATCTGGCTGAACTTCAGTTGAGAGATGCAATAACATCAGAATCACTGATTGGGGTGAAAGCAGTGGAGTTTCGTTTGTTTGTTTGTTTGTTTTTTTTAATTTCCCAAAAAACAATTTCCAAGTAATTTCTCATCTGATATCATCCGAGTTCATTTTTCTTCATTTTGGCCTCAGTTTTGAAATCTTAGTTCATGTTTTTTTTGTTTTTGTTTCTGGGAAATAATTTATGATTATTGTTTGTTTTTCATTTATAAACTCAAAAACAGTTTATTCTTGATAACAGGATTTTATTCATTATAAATGACTCACAATTTTTAAATAAATGTACTGTACATCAAGTATTAACCAGTTATATTTAACACATATCTAACATATTGTACCCCAAGTTGCTCTCTGAACACATAGCAGAACAACTTGGGGTTCAGTATCTTGCCCTAAGAATACTCAGCCATACAAACTGAAACTGGAGCAGCCAGGGATCAACTCATCGATTACCTGGTCTACCTCCTGAGCTACAGCGACCCCTTTTAATGTATTTAAAATAAAACATATAAAAGGTTATCAGAAAACAATAGTTAACATTTCACAGAGGTTCAAAATAAGTGTAAACACCAAAAAGGGATCATCATATAAACAGGTGATGCAGGAAACTGTCACTGGAGTGTCTGGAAGTCAGTGTCAAGCCAGGTTCATTTCCAACAACTGCTGGAGACGGGGGGTTTTAAGGTGGACAGTTGATAGTGGGCACCAATCAGCAGCTGCCAGCTCAACGCCAGCCCAAGACAGCTCCACAATCAGAAGGAGGACCTGCAGAAGCACTTAAAGTTACACAACATATATGAAACACAATCCAGACTCACTGATTCAAAATATGGCTGGGACCATAACACTCCTGAAATTTTATAAGGAAAGAATCAAGTGCTGCACTTTCACATAGGTGAACTCAGCTGAAATGAAAGAAAAAGGCCAGAGAATCCTGGGATTTAATGATTTAATGCAATAACATCCCTGTTTAAAGAGGCTGGGGTTTTGAGATTCCATAGAAATGCACTTTGATATGAGATTCTTTGATATAGGAGCTGCTCTGAGCTTTCATTGCATTGGAGGAAGAGACCATACACTTCTTCTTTAATTTCACCTGTTTGAAAGCACAGCATCAGATGATGTAACTAGTCTGGATGCTCGATCTGACAGCAAACTAACTTACTACAAATCAGAAAAAGCTGAACTTGAGGGACAACTAAATAATTTCTGAACTCTTAAATATCCCAGGTACACTTTCCTACCATTACCAGTTTAATATGATGGACACTTTGTCTGCGGGGTTTAAACTTGTTTGTGAAGCTCTTTGATATATACACTACTCTGTGATAACCTCAACCATATTTTATTTTAAATGAAGAAACCCCATAATATTTAAGTGAAAGTATTCTGTAGCTCCATCTGCTCAGTGTCTGCTCTGTAGTTTGTACCTTACGTAATAGCTTAGTTAAAAATTGTTAATTCATCATTTATAGCACTGCCAACTATTTAAACTGTGATGACCATTACCAGAAATAAGAAATAAATATCTTATTTATCCTATATCTAGCAAATACTTTATTTGCAGAATAATATGATGTCAAAAGATTGGAAAATCACCATGCGACGCAATCTAAAATGTCTCTAAAACATTAAAATAAAAGAGCAGATGACTCTCTGGCAGATTTATTGGATTTTAATGAGTTATTGCATAAAGTATGAAAGATATCTTATATCTGTCTTTGTGGCAGGGGAGCTGAATTAGCGGAGCACCTACTCTAACACACTATCTGTCTAGGAAGTGGTGCAGAGAGTGGTTAGGATTATCCATGATGGATAACAGTTTGTTCAGTGACCTCCTCCTGTAGTAAAATTTGTCAAAAAAGTGTCCTTTTTGCAGCCAATCACAGAGTGTCACCAGCTCCGATGTTGCTCTCACAGCAGACCCCAGCAAAGAATGCTGCACTTGCCACAAATTAGTGATAGAAAATCTCTGTCATTGCACACACCTAAAGGTCTTACTGTGACTTACTTAACAAATGCTCACTCCCTTTGTGAGTAAAACATCTGCCTTGGTCTTCAATCTCAGTCTGTTGTAGATACCCAGGTGAAGTCTGTCACCGTTTCTCTTGACCCATTTGCATTCAGAACCATTCCACATAATCAGCCACTAGTGCTCTGGACTTAGAGTGTACTTGGAGGTGGCATGACCTGAGTTACACTGAAAGCCTGAGGTACAAGGCGAACAGGAATGGAGACAGCACAGTCTCTTGTGGATCTTACACACTGAGGCCTGCCTGTTGGGTGCTCAGTAATCCATAAGATGGTGGCTGTGCATTTCCTGTAACTTCTCCCTCAGCAGCAGTGGCTGGATAGTGTCAAATGCACTTGAGAAATCAATGAAGTGCAGCTACTACGCTCCCTGCAGGATGTAGATGGTTCCATCATCCACTTCTAGATTTGGTCTATATCCAAACTGCAAAGGGTAGAGAGATATTTTCATCTATGATCAGCTGGGCTAAAAGTCATCTCTCCAGTAACTTCAGTACATATGATGTGTGGGCAACTGGTCAATAGTCTTTAAGCTCCAACGGTCTCGACTTCTTCAGCACTAGAAGCAGAGAGGATGTTTTCTGTAACACTTTTAAAACACCTTTTTTGTACTAACCATATGTAACCGAGTTTATTCAAAGCAGAATAAATGGAACTCTACTTAGGGTAAGATATGCAACCATTCCCAACACAAATCAGAAAAGCCCAGCCAGCCCCAGGGTTGTTTAGATCAAAGTGAAACTCAAAGAGAATTCTGATGAAATCATCATGTGCGTGTTCATGTGCCTGATTCTCAGGCCACACTGTTTTAATACATATTGAAAGAGTCGTGTGGGAGATTTCCAGAGAAATATCCAGCATGCTCAGCAAAGTTTGCAAGCCTGTTTTTTCTTCAAGTCATCTCTATCATGAGGAACCTCAGTGATGGCATGCATTCTATATCTTAATAAAGCTGTGTTAGAAGCTTCTGTACGTGACCTTGCTATGCAAGCGCTCAGTACTTTTTGGGTCCCTTGAAGATTTGTGAACCACAGCATGTAGTCAGCCATATCGCATCACAAGCCTGCAGCATATCAAGCTGAAGTAAATAACTGCCTCCTAACTCAAAGTCCAGGTCAAAGGTAACAGCTAGGTACACTTTAAAAGGTGATCGAATCAAATATTCATGATATCTCACAGGCAGCTAAAGATTTACACATTTGTTTATTTAAGAGAGCGTGTAGCACAACCCGCGCATACAGATCATAAGCCAATTGGAACAAAGACATTTGCAATGTTAATGCCAGTCTCCAGCACTTCCCTGCTCCTTTTTCCCACAGGAGGGTGAATAAACGGCTAAATTCGTGTTGACTTAAGATTTGTTTCAAGTTCATCCAACTAGGATAAAGAAATAACTACAGATGCGGAGAGCCTACAGAGTAGAAGAATATTATAGTCTGTGCTCCTGCCTTTGTTCGAGGAGCCATGTGCTCCAGCTCCCTGTTGTGTTTCTGGAATGACTTCAAAGATTGCTTCTCGCACAAATACTCACTGCTTGCATTGACTTCCAAAATTAATATTCAGAGACCATGTGCTGCAAGATGCTGGCCAACAGTTAGAACAGGACATCATCTTTTATATCATAAATTGCTTAGAAACAGCAATTAATGCTAAATAAAACGTCTTTGTTCACTTCATTTCTGCAGTGCATTCAATCATTTGGATATTAGCAACTACATCTCATGTGTTTTTTTTTAATGTGCGTGTCACTTTGTGAAAGCACCTTATTTGTCAATCAGCTACTCACATGATACTCAAGATTATAAGATGCACATCCCTATCATCTTTATCCTTTTTGTTGTTCAGCACTGGTGACGAGTGATCCTGGCACTTTCCGCTTACTCAGGAGTGGGATCAAGTAGTAGAGTAAGTTGTCCATTAAAGGTAAAGTTTGTTTTTAGCTCTTCCACGTTCTGATACATCCTTGGACAAGATACTAAACCCCAGGTTGCTCAGAATGGCAGGTGAGCACCTTGCTCATGTGTCAGATTTTCTGAGTGGCAGCACATTTTGTAACTGTCAGACTCTGAGCAGCATTTCCCTTTTCACGCACACGCAAGGCTTGCACAGAGAAATAGAAGCTGATGATCCGCCATCTGATTTTATTGTAGGCTGAGATAAAGGCATGGCAATCTGTTAAAGTTTGTCTAGAGGATGTTGTCAGTAGCAGAAGGAAAAGAATTCAGCTAGAGTTCAGCCTCCATCATTCCCAATACACCTACTCCTGCATCAGTTTCTCCTCAAAATGTGTCACTGTCAAGCAGTAATGACATGTCAATTTTATCCTTTTCCCTTAACCATCCACCTTAGCCGGTCCTCCAACAATCCCAGATCACCGGGATTTGTGACATGCATTTAGGAAAGTAAAGATCTAGTATTGTGCAAAAGTGGAAAGTTGCTGAAAGGCTCAACTGTGGTTTCTGGCTCTAATCATTCATTGATAACATATAACACTAGACTGTAGAAGTCTGCAGCTTGCTTATATGTTATTTAATCAGAATAGTGTTTGTATAGTCTAACTTTTACATTTTATGGAAAAGGGTCTGTGATTCCTTCTGTTCTTCATGTGGGCACACCAGGGTGTGTAAGTATGTGGTGTTGTGGCTGCCCTGCTAAGCTATGTGTCAAGTTTAATGTTAATAAACATGTTTGCTGAATTCTGAATGATTAATCCTGCTGATCTAACATTTGTCTGTGTAACCATGCGAATAATATGAGCTGCTGTTAAGTTTGTTCTTTGTATCTTTAACAGCCTTATACATCTGAAACGTAATCGATTTTCCCAAGGGGAAAGTGGAACTGTTGTGGAGGCCTAAACCAATAAACTGGACTTAATTCTGCCCAATATCTCAACACAAGACTGACAGACGGATTGGTGCGGCATCCGGTCAATCTACGTTCCTACCCTCACGTATGGTCATGAGCTCTGAGTAATGACCAAAAGATTGTGATCATATATACAAGTGGCATTTATTTGATGGAAAAGTGGCAATTTTCCTTCAAATAGATGGGGTGGGAGACTCAGCCTTTAAGGACATGTAGTAGAGCTGCTGCCACTATCACATGGATCCCTCCTAGGTGAGGTATCCTTGGCATGTTCTACCGGGAGGAGGCCCTGGGGCAGGTGGCTTGGGAATATTTTGGTGTGTGTCCCCCCCCCAGATGAGCTGGAAGAAGTGGCTGAGGTGAGGGAAGTCTGGGCTTCTCTGCTCAGACTCGTGCCCCCACAACATAGATATGACCTACCTGATTTTCTCTGTTCCCAACCACTTTCTCATATTTCTCTATGGAGCTCACGCTAGTTCTTGGAATAGCACCGACCTGTCAATGTGCTGATTTATCTACAGTCAAGTAAGCTCTGTCTCTAACTCCAAGATCCTTTGAAAGCTAAGACTTTCTGAGCTACAATAACCTGTAAGATGTTAGGATGGTGTATTTCTTAAAAGTAGTTCTCTAGATGGACAGATAAATGTGTAAACTCCACACAGAAAGGCGATTAGTCTAACATAGAATCCATGCTACTTATTTAGGAGTTGTAACAGTGCACCCTGACTAAACATGCCAATTAAGTCATAATCCAGGTAATGAAGACATAACTATAAGATCAAATTTCAATGAAATGAAAAGGTCAAACATCACCAGCTGCATAAATTGCATTTCTGGTCACCTGAGTGACTCATGGTAAAGTGTTTGGAGCTTTACAGATCATTTCATTCATGTTGTCTTTGGTGACCTCTGTGTCTGGAGCACTTAGCATCCCCCAGTGATGTTACGTTTAGGCGTCAGCTGGACCAATTCCCTTTTGCGTTCATTTAGACACGGTATAAGGCAATGGCATGTTCAGTGAAGCAGCAGAAAAGCTTGCCTCTGGCTTTTCACAGATTCCCCTTGACCGCATCAACACCATCACACCTCTGGCACTGATGCTATAATACTGTGTGCTATGGACAGAAAGATTCTTCCATATGTGTTTGATTTTTTTTTTTTTTTTTTTTTACATAAATCACACATGAAATCCTGTGTATACATATGAACTATTATCTATAAATAGATATATCTTGAACATAGCTATAACATTATATTACTTATCTGCTGTCACTATCTGGATGTACTGGCTGCATCCAAAGTCCTGGGAAATTGGACATTGTGTCACCAGAGATCAGCAGATGAGTTCACTGTTTATGACCTTAAAGAAAGGGGAACATGACATCTTTGCAAAACCTAAAATAGCCAGCAGAGAAGTGATTCAGCAACAAAAGACTGAGACTGGAGATGAAACCAAAATTGAAAATCTTTGAGGTTTTTCATCTTTTTAGCTTAAGCCGGAGTTTAACTCCAATTAAACTATCATACTGGTCATTCGCTGAGAGAAAAGATGAAAACATTTTTATTTAAAGTTACAGTACCATATAAATGTTTTGTCACCGCTCACTTCCTTATGTTTAGCATCCTTGTAATATGTAATTTCTTGAAATTTGTTTCTGAAGGTATTAAACTCAAGGGGTCAACCATTGTTTGTTTAGATATAACAGACAGCAGTGTGTCACAAAAATACATTTGTTTCTGATTTTTTTTTAGCTTGAAAAAGAAAAATTTCAGATAACACAGTTTGACCAGCTTAAAATAATATTTCATCACCAACTCTATGATTTTTAACGCACTTTTAGTTAAAACTAAGCTAATATCTTAGCTTTGTGCCATTAAACATTTTGAGCAAACTGGACAAGCAGAGGACAAAAGATGTGTCATGTGTGATCAACATCTGAAAGTCATGTTCTTAAGAAGCAGAGAAAACATTCAGCAAAGAACTGAGTTGATAAAATAAACATTTATAATTTAGTGTTCAAACATGCCAAGCTTTTAACTAAAACACTAAAAGTTTGAGTCTCATTTGTGCCCCCTTTTATTTGCTTTTCTCCCTTTGCTGCTTTTCCTGCTTAGAGTAAATAAAAGATCATGGTATATTTAAAAAGTGTGAGTTATAGTTATAAATTTCTGCATTATTATTAGTCTTTTTTGAACCTTTATTGTTCAAAATGAGTTTTCAATCAGTTTTAGCTTCACTTTCACTTGTTGGTTACTTTCAATCACCAAAACCTACACTGGAAGGGACTATTGACTGCACAGTAATATTTTGGCACCAATGTTAAAAAACACCCCTTCACCACTGCTTTCAAGCCCTGGGAATGCTGGGAATACCAGGAACAGCATGGTTATTCACACAGCATCATTTTTTGGAGAGGGGTCATTTTCTGAGGGAAAGTTTTTCTATATCACCTCTGTGATGGAACAGTTTTAATTCAGCTGCTTTACCATGCTTATTGGCCACACATTTTGTTACATCATGTAGGCTCTAAACTGTTAGTATCATCTCGATAAGAATAATAACTGATTGCACTCCTCTGCTGCCAATTGCACTGTTTCAGGAGTGGGTAGTTCCATTAACAGCTTGATGTTGTTCAAGAACATCAATTTGCCACTTCATTCCTGGTCAGGGACACCTTTTAGGCAAAACCATGTCTGGATAAAGCCATTCCCTTTTGACTGTCTGCTTGGTTGAATGAGCTTTGCGTTTTGGGAGGATCGTTGAGAGCAGGTTATCGTTGCTTTAATGTACAGCATTGATGCGTGTAAAATGTTGAATACTTTCTCTCTCTCTCATTACAATAAAAAAGAAAAAAAATGACTGCCTCAGTTGAGTTGATCCTCCACATAAGTTACTTTTAAGTGGATAGACTGCCTTCCCATCTATATTCTGCAGCAGAAATCAGGCTGTTTTTTGGGGTTTTTTTTAGTTTACCAAAATATATAATAAATTAGTGACAGTTTCATTTACACCAGAAATTATGTATATTTAAATTGTGAAGTTTTGTAAGTGACTAAAACTTAGAGCAATACTCTGAATTCCAGTTCTTTCCAGAATATAAACAGCTTGATGTTTCTTCTAAAAATCATCTTTAAATTCACCTAGGGTAGCAGGGTGATATGGCAGTTAGTACAGCAAGAAGGTCCTTGATTTGAATCTAGAGACCAGTTGGGCCCTTTAAATGGGCCGTTTGTATATTTTTCAAGTCCCTGTGTGGTTTCTCGCAGGGTACTCCAGCTTCCTCTTGCAATCCAAGAACATGAGTGTTGGGTTACACTGTAGGTGTGAATGTAAGCATGAACTGTTGACATATTGTATCATTTAAAACAGCAACATTAAAGCAAAACACGCCAGGTATAAGATCAGTACCCTCATGTCAGTCTTATACTTGTGCAAATCAATTAACTGGATAGGACCTGACCAACATTACTCAACCTTAATTGCTAAACAGTAGGTAACAAGCAAACTGTAATTAGCTAGCATTGCTCAATGCCGGCTTTGTTAAGGAGCAGAGTAGGCATAGACATTCCAACCTTTTTCATTTCTTATTTGTTTATTTATTTATTTTATTTATTTATTTAGTAGAAGTCGTTTTGGAGTCATTTAATTTTCCTCTACAGTGGTTGCCAACAGATTTTTGTTATCCCTTCCTTGGGACTCCACTCCAGTGCCAGTATTGATTAAAAAATAATAATTATTATAATTTTTTTGTTTTTCTAAAAATTTCCATATTTTAGAAGCTAGGAAGCAATAAACCGCCGAGGAGACAGGCTTTTAATTTGCTTCTCTAATACATCACTTCTTTCACTTTTGGATGATACACATAACATATGGCTACACATGGCTGCAAATGATGACAAACACCAGATGCTAGCACCATTTCAAACCAGAAAGCTTGCTACTCTGTTAGGTCATTGTTAGGTCTTTGTTCCATTAGATAGAAGTGTAAAGTGAGAGCTTACATCTAATCTAAAACTATACAGAGACTAGTTGCAAAATGTAGAGTAAAATTATTCCATATTTTTAAAATATAAATGTTGCGCAATAAACCAGCTCATGAAATTCAGGACATGGTGTGTTTTCTTCCACGCAGACACACAATGTCCAGAAGGTCTAGCTGAAGAGGCCTCAGAAAAAGAGATTTGATTGTATACTTAAAATACTAAATAAGTGTTGATATATCATAATTGTTTTTGAAATGGCTTTATCACTTGTACATAACTGGCAGTTGGACCTAGAATAAAAACTGTCCTTTTGTAAGTTAATAAAATCTGTTTGTTTTTTTTAATTAAATTCAAATAGGTCATAGTATTGATGCATTCTTGGTTCAACAGTCTCGCGTAGAGCCCCCAGGATCACTGTAGAATATGTTGTATCTGCTGCTGTTCTCTTCCATTAATTTCAGGTTCACAGGTGAGCCCAGCGATTCTCTGTCTTTCCTCAGAGAATGGCCCCCAAGCATTTATTTATGAGACACTTTCTATGCTCTGTGCTAATGGCAGTCATGCGTGGGCACAATAAACCATCTCATTAAAATCCTGCCTTCAAGGGTGTAGCCATATGCGGCCTCTGCTGCGCAGGGTTGCAAGTTCAGAGGCCTCGACCATATCAGCTGGGATTTGGTGGAGACCCAGAAAACACGAAGATCGGAAAGTGGGAAGTCTTTCCCTAGAGCCTGGCAGCTTCACAGGTTTGCAGTGGTAATGACTTCCCTGACATGTGGATGGATGCAGAGATGTATTGGTTTCAACCACAAATGCTTGCCTCCTCATCCCTGAGCTCTGCAGTGCTCAGTAGGGAGACAGAGGAAGAGAGACATATGAAAAGACAGCCATCAAAAGGAGGGCATCACACCGCACTGTTTGCTGATTGCAGTATGCACACCAGCACGCCAAATCATACTGCAGTGAATCAGTGTGGAGGCCTCGGTATGGAGCGGTTTAAAGTAAACAAACACCACTCCCCTCTAGCAGAATCTGCCGGGGGCTATGTAAACCTGGGATGTGTGCCAGCAGCTCTCCTCTATGTCCACAGTTGACTCCTGCTATATTCAAATAACCCAGGTAGTCTCCTCTTGAGAGTGAATTGAAAAGCATGCACAAGCATTTGTTATGCAGATGCTGTTATTGTATGTACAATCCTGCTCAGCTAATTACAGAAATATAGCTGATATGCTGTCTAGAAGCCACAAAACTGGCCTGCTGTTGAGCAGTTGTCCTTAAGGTTTGAAGATAAGCCCCTGGCTTAGCCCACTGCAAGTAAGAATTGGCCAATTCCATATTTCATGAGGCTGACAGGTACATACCGATCTAATTTTGTCCTTGGAGACAGTCACAAGGCCCCACACGCGATTTATCTGCAGGTCACCCACAGTGCTCCATAGAGGAGATGGATGAAGTGATAACAGATGACGGTCTATGAAACACCAGCAGCCTGACTTATGAGTACACTTGTCGATAAAGTCCTCCACAGGCTACGCTACAGCATGTTGTAGGAGCGGGTTAGTGACCGTGAACAGCCATAACTGACCGTGAACGCCTGCATCAAGATGGAGGAAGCCCCCTTTTTAAAGACAGATGGCGCTTGGGCCTGATTTATTCCCCACTGTAGTGAAGTGGGTGGTCATATTTGAACTGCTTGTCAAGAAAATTGGATGCGATGACATGGAAACGTGGGGTGCACATTTGCGTGTAATAAACTTTTTTTTTTTTTCTCTTCTTGCATTTGCAAGAAAGTTGCAAAGCCTTGTAATAATGATGCAATTGAGTGTCACGCTTCAGCAGAAACATGCATTCTCTGAAATGAAGGTACATATTTGTAATGGCCACGATGGAACACTTCCATCTGTTCTGCCTCATGCAAAAATGCACCAGGACATGTGCCAAGTAAAAAGTGTCATCCAGTATGAGCTGGCTCCCGATGACTCGAGTGTTATCACGTCATGCGCCTCTCACAGCACTCAAGTCTGAACAGCATTCTGGAGTCAAATACTCTCTGTTAAAGTGGGGCTCAGCAGTGTGAGTTTACCCCTGGTTACTGACCACTTTGATTTCCTTGAAACCGACAACAAAACTGTGGTCAATCAATACAGCCTAATGCAAGGTGAGGAAAATCAATTTGTTCTCAATTACACTGCAATCACAGCATCCCATCCACTCCCTGCTCAAAGAGTTTCATTACCAAAGAGAATGGGATTATTGTAATTAAATTATTTGAACAAATATAGCACTGTAAAAATGTCCTCGTAGGTGGTCCAGCTTTAGTTTCAACCAGATTGCAACACCTTAAGCTTTATAGGTTCTCTAATTAAATAAGGCCACTTATCATTCAATGATTTTATGGACTATATGCATCAGTTTCATGAGACAAACTCAGAGGAAACAGATTCGCATAAAGAGAGGATAATAACACCTGTTAAATCAGGATTAGCCCTCTAATCTTTTTTTTAACTGACCAAGGATGGTCCTCTTTGCTTAAAAGCGCCCCTCCCCACCCCCACACCTACACAGGCCACATTGCCACCTAGCAGACAAAAGGAGGAACGCAAGGGTTTAATAATTTTTAGTCTTTATGTGGAAATATCCTCTTAGTTGCAGAATAAAAATAAAAATGTTCTTTTCATTCAAAATGTGGAAACCATCACATTTGTAACTGAAAAATATTAAAATAACTCTTTGAAGCACTGTCTCTCTTTTTTTGCAATCAGGGGAATTCCCCTTCAGGGATTGTATGGGTGTGCTAATTATGTATCATGAAAAGATCAAGTGGGCAATATGGCAAATGACTTGTCGCCCACTTTCTTTGAGTCACCAGTGTGACCAGTGGCAACTGTGGATGGGAGGGTGGACCAGAGCTGCTCACCCTGGAGGACAACATTGTTACCTTTTCCAGTTCATCAGTGGCGGCTGCCCTGGGGAAACAGTCGATAACCAGTCTTTGGGCACTTAGTCACTGTTGTCAGCTGTCAGATACAGGAGATTAGACCTCACTCGGCTGCACATGGCTGACAAATCATCGGGATTGGTTGCAGGCGAAAGTGCCGCTTGTGTACCGCTGCAGGTGGCTGGCAAGGTGGAGGGCAGGAGGTTGGTCAGATGATAAATAAAAGCGTTGCTGATCGTTAGCATCCAAATTACCGCTGGCTTCAGAGCTTTATTGTAGGGCCGCAGGGAAACACAATGCATAACCCAGCAGGGCACAAACAAGCACGAAAACCACAAAACACCCAATCATCTATTCAGCTCAGTGCTAAAACTATTAATGTAAAAAAAAAAATGACAGCCAACAATTGATTGGATCCTCGCTGTTTTTCTTTTATTACAACTCCACTAATGCATATTCTTTAATTACCAGTGGGTCAAGGACTATGTTTAATATGACAAGGACTGTCATGGCAACACGCCTACTCAAAATTATTATCCAACTCTGCAGCATTTCCTAGCTCTAAAAAGCTTTTTAGCGTCTTTCACCTCTTTGTTTTGTCATCCTGGGACCACAACTCTGTAGCTTCCATCCACAGCAGGAAACCTTTGTCAGCATGCCTTGAGAAGCCCACTCTTTGGCATTACACAGCTAATGGAAAGAAGGTCAGTGTCTAAGCTTACTATGTGAACTTCAAACATGATGTCACGAGGCCGAGTGGCCTGTACTGAACAGGACAGTACAGGGTGCAGGAACCCAGAGAAGAGACAGCAGATGATGTAACAATTATTTATTAGGCTTAATTGCAAGAAACGTAGCAAGGACAAAAAAAACAATAAGACGTTGACAGGAGTTTGACGTGGCGTGGCCTGGGAAACGTGTCTAGGGCGAGGGAACGGGGCCTGAGATGCAGAGTGGAGCTGAGCAGGGAACAGTCACATTGCAGTAGGGGACATAGAGTGTTGAGAGGGGGGTGATGAGAATCCAGGGGAGGCTGAGTGGCGTGGAAAGGCTGACTTGAGATCCGGGGCTTCAGATGGAGTGTGATGGCAGGAGGGCAGGCAGGTGAGGCACAGAGAGATTTTCAAAATGATTGCTTGGTATCCTGAGTCCAGAGGTGGCGCGTGAGCCAAGGTGAATCCAGCAACTGCAGCACAAGAAAGTCTTGTTAACAAGATAAAGCACAGCAAGAACTTGAAGTATAAGGGCCTGTTACCAACATGGGTTGATGACAAACTGGCAGTGAATGAACATCAACATGTGGCTTAAATCCCTCTGACTTGATTGCCTGAAATAGGCTCCAGGCTTGCACGAGCTGGAGGAGTTGGCCCTGCCCAGGGGCAGATCCCAGGTAAGTTCAGGAGCCTTATGGAAATTCCAGCCACCCACCGCAGACCATAACAAATGATGCTAGGTCAATGTTGTGTTTACAGCTTGTTTGGCTGCCCTCAGATACCAAAAAAAAAAAAAAAAAAAAACAAGCCTGAAAATCATTAAATCAGCTTCAAAGCTATGTTCAAAGTTAGCAAATACCTAATATATAATATATACTAAATAAAATCTAAGATTCTGAAGTTATAAAGTGAAGCTGGTTGCCTGCACACCCCTTAGTAGGCAACCCACCCATATGGAAAAGAAATAGTAAAAACTTATAAAAGACTTGCATACGATGTGGCCTACTTCATATAGTGAATCATATAAGGCTTATATGATTTACTCATGAAAGTGGCCACTTTCTCATGTCTTTCATATATTGTTTTAGTAAGTATCCAAAACATACAAGTTTCATTTATATGATATTTAAAGGGATCTTATATCTGTTTTTACTCTTGTATGCTTTTCATACAAGTTTCACAAAAGACAGATACAAACTTTATAAGATTTTTATATATCTTTTCCATATGGGCAGTCATGAGAGTGCTTTTTGCAAAGGAAGTTTATTGATTACAATAGCAAAGTTTGAAGTAAATATGGAAGCTCAAGTTCAATTTCTTTAAGGTCTGCTGATGATTGTGTACATGGCAAAGGTATAAAAAGTAAACCTGAAAAGTGCACTGTGCTTCCAGCATATTTGATTTACCATTTAAAGTTTGTGAAATCTAAAGATTTGTTCCTTGTCATTTGGAAAATAACTGCGGATAATGTGAAAAATCTGTGAATGATTTTTATAGTGTGGCTCATGGATTTCTGGAGGTCTTTCAATTTTTTTTCTTGGGACACCGCCCACTTTTTCCTCATTCTCAGTTCAGTCCTTTTACCTGAAATGCTTTTTTTGTTTCCTATAACACTTAACAATGACATTCACCCAAGCTTTTAAAAGGCACCTAACTCAAGGGATGAGCCAGTGTTGATTCTGCACATGCCAGACAACTTAAAAAGGAAATCATTTTAAACTGTATCTGTAGGCACTTTGTTAATCACAGCCTGTGGCAAAAACATGTAATTTTTCCCATTTCTTTAGTTCAATGTGGAGAAAATGCTTCAAAAAAGATTACGCAGTTCGACATAGTTTGGAAACCTTGGCATATCTCAGCAGTGTTCCCTTAAAAAACTGAGAAAACTGGACAAGTGGGGCACAAAAGAAGAATTGGCAGACCTCAAAGAATTATCTACAGCAGATTAATGGTATCTAAGAGTAGTGTCCTTAAGAAATAGGAAAAAATACAGCAAAGACCTGGCACAATACCTGAGAGATGCATCTGCTGGCTTCAATGAAAGAATAGCTCTCAAGAATCCAATCCTAAGGAAGGGGAAACAGGGAGAAAAAGCTGGAGTTTGCCAAATGACACAAGAAGTGGACTGAAAATAAGTGGCAACGGGTCTTATGGAGTGATGACTCTAAACAACAGGAAGCATTTAAAGTTATCTGTGAAACAGAGCAGAGGCTCAGGTTTGGGGCTGTGTTTCAGTCAGTGATGTTGGGAATCTTGTCAAAACTGATGGAATTATGCACACGGAAAAGTACCGTCAGACACCATCTGGAAAGCATCTGATTAGCAATGCATTAATTTGTCAACATGAAATTGATCCCAAAGACACTGTATACCTGAATAGAAAAACAAAATGAAACACTACCATTAGAAACACTCGTTAAAATTAAAATCTAATTTAAAACCTGTCGCTGTTGAGGACAAATAATGTTTTATTTCTCAGAAAGATGCTGTTTGATCTCGTCTCTCCTGCTGAAAGACTTCAACGGTCATTTCCTGATATCTTAATACAGATGGACTATGTTATAAACCAATTCAAGTGGATATAATACTTTCATGCAATGAAATATGACTCTTAAGATAGCCTCTAGCTATTGATAGAGGTCTTTAACGTGCATGACAAGATTGCAATTCCAGGCAGAAAATTTCTGTCTTGACTCTTAGTATGACATGAAAAGCAAACAAGTAGAAAGATCCCAGCTTTATATAGGGATAGATGTTAATGGATATGACATATCGAAATTAAAGATTAAAAAAATAAAGAGGAGCTGGGTGGAAGTTGGTTGCAAAATGTTGTTCATAGACTTCTAAGTTTGTGATTTGCTAACTTTCCTTACAGTCCTTAGCTTAACCTTATGTAACGACAGATTTTCTTTCCTTTTCCTTCCCTCCCTCTTGTCATGTCAGCACAACATTCCTTACTAAATAAATATTGTCCATGCATCTCATTTTTAAAGTGTTTGTATACTATATCATAGACTAAGACATGTGAAGACATGTGAAGTGGAAAAATGTGAGAAATCAACAAATATTGAACACTAACTACAACAGCAGTCCCCAACCCCCGGGCCTCGGACCGGTACCGGTCCGTGAGTCGTTTGGTACCGGGCCCCGAGAGTTGAGGCTCAGGTGTGAAATGTATAGTTTTCAGGGTTTTTATCGGTTTTCAGCGTTATTTTGTTATCGTTTTTATCGTTTACTCGGTTTTTCTGGGTCTGTTCACGTGTGTTATGAATAAATTTTATTTTTTTCGGTACCGGTACTAGTTTTATTTTGTTGTATTTATCCACGACACCTTAAAGGCCGGTCCATGAAAATATTGTCGGGCATAAACCAGTCCGTGGTGCAAAAATGGTTGGGGACCGCTGAACTACAAGGTGTTCTCTGTGTAGGCTTTTGTGTGTTTGCAGGGTCAAGCAGCAGCTGTTCCACAGGAGCTGCTAGATATAAACAATTAAAAAACCGGCCCTTCAGATAGGGAAAACCTTCACTCGCCAGCAGCCCATCTTGACACTGGCAAAGGGGTTAATATAATGTGGACTCACAGCTGTCTCCAGACTCACACAGGCACGGTTGTGCTTCTCAGACAGGGATCACTTCCTAAAGGTCTTGCATTGCTCCTGATGGCAGATAATTGCAATAGGTTTTTGAACTGGAGGGAGCGTGGGTGTGACAGTTGGTCATATTATATGCCTGTATGAGTGTCAGTTGAGTTTGTGTTTTTAGGATTGTCAGCATGTGAGAAAGAGGTGAAGGCAGTAAAAGGGAGAGGGGGAAAAAAAAGAGAAAACCCAAGCTAAGGAGGGTTTTTCTAGATAATATGATGCTGGAATGGTTTGCATTAGGTATTTGGGGCACATCTGTGTCTGCATAGTCTGATGGGCCAGGTGCATCATTCAGTCCCTCCGTTTGATCCATTCCTTCATTTCATTCCAGACTGGAACAGCTGAAGTTGACATGTGGTTACTTTGCATCGTGTGTGTGTGTGTGTGTGTGTGTGTGTGTGTGTGTGTGTGTGTGTGTGTGTGTGTGTGTGTGTGTGTGTGCAATCACCACAATTTAATGTGCCCTACTTAGAGCAGGTAACCAATGCTGCAATAGAGCCTGTTTAGTATTTAAAGTAAAGGAGAAACATTAGTGTTTTCTTATTGCACTTTATCTTTCCATACACAGTAATGAGAGCGACCAGCTGTTACTCAAGTGCCTAAAAAGCAGCAGCATGTTTAATTTGATGTCATATGCTGAAACTACTTCCAAGTTTGTCTTCCACATTCTCCTCAGTACATTCATTAATGGAGCCATTTCATCACGTCACAGCAATCAGGGCTGCAATTATATTTTATCTTTCGTGTCTCCTAATATAGCTATAGATTTGTGAAAGAATTATAAATAATGGAAAACAAGAGCATGGGCAAACCGATAACTGACAACAGGACAAGATAAATGGCTATAAGACTAACGTAATTTACAGTTTATTAGGTAGAATTAATGCTAGAAGGTCTAAGGTTGCATTAACAGACATTTCAGGCTTTAGCACTCCCCTCCCTCAACTGAATATTGGGTCTGCTGTTTGACCTTGGTTATTAGTTGTGCTTAAAAGTTTGAAAAAGTTCAAGTTCGATTTTTGCTGCTGTGCAGTCAAGTGACTTTATGAAAATATTTCAAAGGCAATGTACTTTCTTGGAAAGAGAAGATACTCATTTCAGGTCATAGCCATAATGATATATACTAACAAAAAAAGAGGCAGCTAGCTTGTCTCATGCTAACTGCTATTTGAATCTCAGACAAGACATAACTAGCATCATGCATTGAAAAATTGCATATGTAAACAAATTAAATGAACAAATAAAGACATATTACAGCTAAACACTTGTACAGTTACATGCTAAAATTCAAAGTGTATGGTACTCATGGCTACCACCATGCACACAGCACATACGGACTATGCTAGCAGTCCATTACTGCAGTGTGCTGGATGATTCACTGTTATGCCACAATTACAGCAACAGAGCGTGCTGTCCACAATCTGCTGCCTAATATAACAGTTGAGTTACAGATTCTTTATTTGTAAACATTTTAATGGTCAGTTTTTAGCTTGAAATGGTTTTAGAGAAGGCTCTGGATTTTAATCTAGGTAAAACCCTTGTATCTAGTTAGGGTGCATGTTCTCACAATGTTTTTGTCGATTTTCCTACTTTTAAAAACATGCTGGGTAAATGTGCCACATCTTGGAGCAGGACAGTCTCGTTAAATACATTATTTCATTCCTGTTTTTAAAAAATAAGGTTTTAAACATTTGGAGTGGAAAAAAATCCTGAATAGCATCGCATGGTGTATTATTTTGCCCATCCTGGTTATATCAATAATGGAAAATTGCTAAAAAAGAAAAACTGGGTAATGCAGCATAATTTATAATGAAATACTTTTATATTAAACCTTGCAAGAGACAACTTGTCTACAGCGTGTCTTGCCCTGTGTATAACCTCTAGAAGAATTAGGAACGACACCAGCATGGGGACTGAACTTCTGTTATAGCAGAAATTTTTTATTTATTTTTTCTTTAAAGTGTATTAAAGACACAACAGCTGCAGTTCTGATGCTACGCTGAAACCAACTGTTATGCAAAACATTCCCTCAAAAGAAGCAAACTAAAGTAATGAAGCATGCACATGAAATAAAATATGTTTCTGTGTCCAGTTTGTAGTGAGTGCCATTTGGCAGATGGATGTATGTGATTGTGTAATTATCTGCCCTACCAAACACTAAACCAAGAGTAAATCTCTGGTCATGCAGGTATCTGTTCCTTAGTAAAACGGAGACAAAATAGATCCTCGAGATCAGTTTTAGATCAGAGTTTGGCTCACTGTCCAGATAACTGGAAACTCCAGAATAGCTAGATTTAAAATGAGTTTTTTTGCCTGTCTGAACTTCTCCTAATATCTGCTGTCTTACCAGAAGGAAAAAAGAGGTCACTTAATTCATATAGTTGCATATACAGTTATCAAGTAGTTACATTTTCTACCAGCATTCATGTAAGACAAGCGTCAGTGTAACCACTGGTTCAATTCACATTTTCAATTAGTTTTGTTGTATATATTACATCAAGATCACATTTTAGTAAGTAAAACAAAAAGTTGCAAAGTTGATAACATTTTATGTTCACAAGAAACAATTATTTGTTACAAGATTTAACTTCCATTTAGCACCCCACTGTAACTCCCTTGACTTAATTCCTGTGGATTAAGCTAAAAGGAGTTAAAGGAGGCGTTAGATTGACTCACCTCTGGAGCAGCTTCATGTTACCATTAGAAGACCTACAGTTTTAGGTGCTTGGACAATGGCGTCTTTTACTGTGTATCCATAGCTCATCAAGATAGGTACATATTTGTGGGCCAAAGTTCACTTAAGCTAAACTGGAGTTTCTAACAATTTCCATGTAGAAAAGATTTAAGTTTGTAAGAACACGGGGGGGGTTCAAGCGAAAGACATGATAGCCGTTTCCACCTAGCTTCAGTTGTTATGTTAAACCAGTTCTAAATTTAATTTGATCTATATGCATGTATGTTATGGTGAAAGAAGCGTGCATATAAATCAATAAATAAAGTTTATCTATTGTATGTATTAGCTGGCAGCAAGCTCACACACAACAATCACAATTAGATTGTTAAACATGTCATGGCAGACAGTCCAAATGTATTAAATATTTTATTTTCATTTTTGTTTTTCTTTTTTATCCTACCTTTTCAAAGTTCTGCAATATACAATAGAAAACTATGTTTCTCATCCCATGCCTCTCTCTTCTCTTTCCTGCAGACTATCTGCTATTTTCCTTATTCTTTGATTTCCCTCACAGTTGTTTCAGGCTCCCCGTTGCTGTCTTGATGCACGTGCTGGGGTATGATGGAGCAATGTTCTCCCCGCTTCATCACCTCTTCTCTCTCTCTCTCACGAACACACACACACACGCACACACACTCACTTTCTCTGTAATGCTCAGCTCATGCATCACCTGCATACCGATCAGCATTCAGGTCCCACGTGGCTCATATTCAGGACTAAAAACCGGCAGGGCTCCAGGCACATCAGCACCCTGGAGTTGCGATCCACCTTCACTCCTTCTCCAGAGAGAGCACTTAACAACCAGCAGAGGGTCTTTCTGCAGCCTCCAGTTGGCACCCAACGTGGGGAGCTGATTTTCGTCACAGCTTAGTCATCCAGAAACCTGTGCTCTAAAGCCTGCTCACTTTTTCCAAAGGAGTAGGCTGTTAGCCGTGATCTAGACCATCCCACTGCTCCTTGAGAGTGAAAGCCCAGTGATTGAAGTGGGTAGTCTGAAGAGGATAGACTGCCTGACACGAAAGCTGTTGAGGTTATCATCACTGCCACTCATGCACCTGGTCTTGGAGTCAGCTAAAAGGTTCTGATTTGCAAGAGGTCATGCTCTATATTTTATCTGTTGTGATCTCTAATGTGCAGCTAATAAATAAATAAAGCAATATGGTAGTGTTTAACTACATATCTACACAGGAGTTCTTCCCACAATTAAAATATTCTTAACTTGTTAGATGTACCACAGGTTTTAACATTACTGTTACTATAGCAAAATACCCCCCCCCCCCCAAAAAAAGATGCAAAACAATAGTAATAATATTACGCGTTGCTGTATATTTCTGTAAGACAGATGGAAAACACAAATTTAACCCTAACCTCTTGTGACAGACATTTAGGGTTATATACATGACCAGAGTTACACCGCTCTCTTCCTTTTCCTCACAATCCTAGTTAGGGGCATGCTTGGTCAAAAAAAAAGTGGACAAAACTTGCATCTGAATGAGGCTAAAGAGAAACCATGTTGTAGAGATGTAAAAGGAAATAGTACACCATTAGGAAGACACTAATCTAACCGAGGGTCTGCCACCAACCTTTCATCCCTGATAGCACAACTGAAAGTCTAGTAGTTTGGTTACAGCTAATCTTCAAACATCTTGCCAACTGGGAAACCAACAATCCTTCAAAACAAGCAAACAGTTCCTGGGAGGTTTCCAGATAATTTCTTATAGAGACAGGGATCATTTCAGATTAAAATTTAAGAACTGAACTGGGATTAATTTCCAACTTGAGTCTTATTTTACTGCTTACATATAGTATCTAAGCACAGTGCAACAAGTTTGAAGGATTATCGTCCGATAGCACTCATACCCATCATTATGAAATGATTTGAAAAACTATTTTGAAGTCACATCCAAGCCATCCTGCCACTATCCCAGGACAAACACCAGTTTGTCAACAGAGCCAACAGATCCACAGAGGATGCTGTCACCATAGCTGTCCGTGCTGCTGCATCCCATCCAGAGCAGCAGGAGTGTTCTGTGAGAATACTTGTCGTGGATTATAGCTCAGCCTTTAATACTCTCCGCCTTTACAGACTGATGTCCAAGCTGACAGACCTGGGTCTTTCAGCACCTACATGCCACTGGATCCTCGACTTCTTGACTGGCCCATCCCAAAGAGTTAGAGTAAGCTTAAACACCTCCCCAGTCATCAGCGACTCCCCTCAAGGCTGCGTGCCGAGCCCCCTACTCTACTCCCTCTACACCTATGATTATGCCTCCACCCATCCTAACAACACCATCATAAAGTTTGCAGATTACATGACACTGGATGGACTTATCTCTAGACAGGATGAGTCAGTCTATAGGGATGAGGTGAAGCAGCTTTCTATGTGGTGCAAGGACAATAACCTAGCTCTAAACATCTCCAACACCAAGGAGTTGGTAATAGATTTCAGGATGAATAGGACAAGCATACAGCAATTCTTCATCAGTGATAACCCATGAAGACTTATTTTCCTTGCAGTTCCTAGTGGTACAGGTGGTGGAGGACTTGACCTAGAGTCCCAATGCTACAGAGGTGACGAAGAAGGGACAGCAGAGTCTGTACTTCGTGAGATTAATCTGGAAAAATCATATTTCTCAGGAGATACTAGTGGCCTTCTATCGCTGCTGTAACAAGAGCATGCTCACCTATTGTATGTGTGTGTGGTACAGAAGCTGGACTACAGCATAAAAAAAGTCAGAAGGTTATCACCATCAAGGACCCAACTCACCCAAGCCACTCACTATCTGAGCTCCTACAACAGGGGCAAACAGACTTAAGTACAGTTTGTTTGTTTTCCTAGGGGGGTGACGGCACTATAAGGTTGCTGCTCTTAGAGCAGCAGAAGGGGAATGTGCAATAGCTAGAAAGACAGGAGTGAGGGATTTTATTCTTTTATTGTTTTTATAGACAGTTTTTTTAATTATTATTTTTACTACTGTATCTATCCATCTGTCTTTCTATATACACTTTTGATATTTTCCACCATCACAGCTGTTTAATTTTGTGGTTTCCTTTGTAGCATTGACTGGTGAGAATGTTATTACTACCCAGGTAAATTACCCGGGTAGTAATAACAATTTACAACCACTGCAACTGATTTCACATTTGCAAATAATGTAAGTTTTACATTTGCTAGTTTATTGTGATAACAAAATATTTGTTGTTTCACCTCTCATCCAAGAGACTTTTTCAGTTATGAACTGAAGATAAAAAAATTAATTAAAAACTGAACTAAGGATTTTTTTCATCTCTTGGATGAGAGATGAAACATCTTCACGAAACTTAAATAAATGCAGTCGCCTTCTTTCAAAGCTTCTTAGACTACCATGACCTGAATGACTGAGAATGTGCGCAGACAACGAAATATTTGGTTTCCTTGTAAAGACGAAAGTGAAATATATTAGTCATCCAGTGGGCTCAGGGATTTCCAATGAAGCAGGAACTGGAAAGTGGAGGGCAAGACCAAATCACACATTGAGGAGCTGCTGCAAGATTATTGCATTTGCTGTATGACTCATCCATGCTAGAACAGATCCTAGCCCTAAACTGAAGGACCTAATCTTGTACATGAGCTGTTATTGTCTCGAGTCAGGGATTCATTAGACATGTCATCAAGAATAACATTCTCTCATCCCTTTTACTGAAACGTGTTTCCATGCTGGATGATTATTAAAACTGAGACTCTAAGATTAGAAGAAATAAGGAGGATATTGTCTGTGGCACTAGAGTGTGGTGTACTAGGAATTTTTGAGTTGAGGTTTCATGTTATTCGGGTCTTCAGATATTGAAAATATAGGGGGGAGATTTGAGAAAGAATAATTCCATTAACGCAAATTACAGAGGCCCAATGGCAACTGTGAATACAAATGGGTGGAATCTTATCCTCATAGAAATGTGTATAAATCATTGTTCAATGGAAAAAATAAAGCAGGTATAAAAAGACTGGAGACTGGAGAAATTCACTATAACGTTTATTTTTGTGTATATCTGCCTGGGTAAACTTTTCCTTGTGCTAGTCAGCCTGCAAGCCTAATGTCCATCCACACATCAGCCCCTGCTGCATATCCACTCTAGCATTTTTTTTCCACTTCTTGCCTGCTGTTGGTTTGATGTGTACAGCACACTGTGTTCTTTTGCCAGCTTTCGAATCATGAATCCATGTTATTATTTTTTCTTTTCTGTTACGTTTATTGCTCAAAAACTCTGCTCTACATTGTGTCTCAGGATCGCAGCTCACCCCTGAGTGCCAGCAACTTCTAGCTAAACTTAACACCATCCAGCTCAGTCATCTCAGCGCTTTGTCTGCCAACTCCATGCTCAGCTTCCCCGCTTGCCCTGCTTTCCACACTGCATCTATCAGCCAGTTCTACACCCTGGTTCCCTCAACTCAGCCCTTGCCTCCAACCTTCCCTGAACCATTTCAGGCCAAGCTTCATTCTAAGATTCAATAATGTGAAATAAAAGCTATCTTGCTTACTATTGCACTACTATCTCTTCTTGTGGTTCCCTTAGTCAGTCAAATTATACACAAAAGTATTATTTGCTCTGATGCATTAACTGCAACACATCATAATAGTAAAATATTGTAACATTGATTACTTGCATCCTTTAAAATGTTTCACTCATTCTTTGGTTTTGACCAATCATGCTTACTAATGCAGCCTGCTAATGATAGTTACCTACTGTACTGTAACATTAAAAGTCACCATTCATCCAGCATTTGCTTCAAAGCAGACAACATTTTAACATAGAGCCCTTCCTCCAGCCCCTCACTCAGGCCATATTTATTCTTTACCTAATTATAAAAACTGAATATCCAGACATTCAGCATCAGGCATCAATAGACAAACACAAACTGTATAAAAAAGATGGATACTGTGCAGGTCTGAAAACCCAGGGAGAAAGTGTTCTTAAACCTCATTTTATTCTAATTGCCAGCAGGGACAGTCACTTATTGTTGACTTCAGTTTCGTCATAGATGAAGTTTACTAAATATATAGAAGATTATAGGTGATACCCCTCATTAGCATAAAAATGGAAGATTAAATAGGATATGACTTAGATGACTCTACCTCATGATTCTCAGGTCACTACTTTAAGTAGAGTTTAAGTCTTAACATCATTGTTCTCAAAACAAAGTGTGGCATCAGGTTGGCTAAGGGCATGTTTTACATACAGACTTTAGGGAATTATACAATGTTTTGTCTTCAGCATGTCAGCTCTGCGTTTAAAATGAGAGTTCCTCCATGTTTGGTTATTATATTTTCTCAGACTAATCTCTTCTTTTCACCTGTTCATTGGCAAGCAGCCGGGTGCTAATCATAATCAGTGTTTGATTAAAGGCAGGTGCACAAGGAAGGTCAATCAGTCAGAAATGCAGACAGTGCCTGCTAAAGGGGCCTAGTTAGAGTGATTAAGCTCAGGGCAATTTTTCTATCAAAAGCTTTTTAGTTGTAACAAAATAAAATGGCTAACTGTGAGAAAAATTAAATTATAACTCCATTATAGGATATTTCACTAAAACTATGAACATCTAACTCTGGATTCTGTGGTCTGGTGTGCAATGGAGGCTGTAAAGCAAATATGTTTTTAAGCAAATATAGCCAAGTCCAGTAAATATGGCTCTAAATGTAAATCTTTCTCACATATTTTTCTGTCTGCTACAGGCTTGAAAGTAGTAGTATGGGATTCTGTTACACACACATGTTCAAGTTAGAGTCTGTCAAGATGGTAAGACTTGTCAGAGGCAGGCTGTGAACCTTCAAAGCTTTATTTCATTAAAGCTCTATTGATTGATGCTTTAATTGCTTTAATGTCTGTCTCTGCCTTCATCCAGTCATTGAAGTTGCCTCTAACTAATAAGCTATAGGCAACTCGAGTACAGTTGGCCCTTTAGTGATCTACTCCTGACTGCCAAATGTTAAGTATACAGGTTTGGCACTTTGGCTTGTGGAGTGTTTGCCAAAGTTCTCCCAATTTGGCTCACATTTGGGAGCCCAACCGTGGGCCAGTATTCCATGCAGTTGGTGCAGTTAACCAAATCCTAAACTCCATGTGAAAAAACTGCTATATTTGGCTCAACACAACTGGATTCAAAGTGATATTAAGAATCTCTTACTGACTTACAGTTAGTTGTGTTCATCCATCCATACATCCATTCGCTTCCACTTATCCTTTTCAGGGTCGCGGGGGGCGCTGGAGCCTATCCCAGCTGTCATAGGGCGAGAGGCAGGGTACACCCTGGACAGGTCGCCAGTCTGTCGCAGGGCCAACACAGAGGGACAGACAACCATTCGCACTCACATTCATTCGCACATTCACACCTAGTGACAATTTAGATTATCCAATTAACCTATCCCCACAAGCTGCATGTCTTTGGACGGTGGGAGGAAGCCGGAGTACCTGGAGGGAACCCACGCAAACACGGGGAGAACATGCAAACTCCACACAGAAAGACCCCGGCCTGATGTTGGAATTGAACTCAGGACCTTCTTGCTGTGCGGCAACAGTTCTAACCACCGTGCCACCATGCTGCCCGTTGTGTGTTCATGCTCATTAAATTGATTTGTCCAACAAGTAGTACAGTAGTACAATTAATCAAACATAAAGCATTCATTTACTACATAAATATAGTAAAAAATATGCTCATCATGCTAAACCTAACTTTAAAATGTTTGAAAAGACAAGATTATGTCCTTTTCAGGCTGACTCACAGTCACCCCTGTGTGATCCTGTCACTTTGTCTCAGAGACTGAATACAGCATGGCCATCAGATCGCCATGGTAGATTCAACTGAAGTGATTTCATTTTCCACCTGGCGTCTCTGCACATGAACTCATGGAGGAAATCCTGGCTTATCTTTGGTGTGGCGGTGAGTTTTATAACATGCAATTTGTCTCCTCTTTTTTTTTTTTTTTTTTTTTCACCTGTCCCGTTTGGTTCTTTTGCCATCAGAATTATTGTCTAAAGGCAAAGAAAGATGCCCAACGGATTTACTTTACCAAATGGACCCTCCCAGCCTTGCCGTATTGGTCTATTTGATTCACCTTTGCTTTCATTGTGTATTTTATTTTATTTTCACTTGCTACACGCGGGACAGACATGACTGGGGGAAGAAAGGGGAGAAAGAAAGAGGGAAAGAAAAACAGCGGGGAAGAGGAACGGTGATAAAGGGCAAAAAACAACAAAACAAACAGATAAAAAATACATATATCAATCATCTGGATCACCTGTTGAGAAAGAAAAAAGAGAAAACAAGCAAAAAAAAAAGAGCAAGATAATGAACAACATCATTGCGATGATGTGTGTGAATTGTTATGGTTCGAATTTGAGAAGAGACATACGACTGGAAGTCCATAGTGGGTCAACACAAATGATTTTATTAAAACACATATACGTGGTGAAGATGGGCTCTGCAAAACATCAGCCTCGATCTCCCCCGAACAATAGGTGGGTGTGATATTTATACTTATGATGACCAGTAACTCGCGTCACCGCAGATGAAAAACAACATGCACGTTCCAGTAATTCTATCTCAGGAGATATTCTAAAAAAGAACAGCTACTTCCTTTGTTCCTCCAGATGCT
Source organism: Simochromis diagramma (assembly GCF_900408965.1). Taxonomy (NCBI): domain Eukaryota; kingdom Metazoa; phylum Chordata; class Actinopteri; order Cichliformes; family Cichlidae; genus Simochromis; species Simochromis diagramma. Next base: position 8,166,196 of record NW_024387523.1, on the reverse strand, counting down.
TCCTGTTATTACACTCTTCTGGGCTTATCAGAACTAAACTGTCACGTATGCAGGTACACAACATTTGTAGTCAGTTCACTCAGGCAGACTATGTGTCTGTGTTGTTAACCTTAGTGCATGACCCCCCTCTACGTCATCTGTTACCAGGCAAATATCAATGCAGCAGGCTGCTGAATGCACACAGGCAATATGTGGTAAATTATACTGTAAACATGTAGGCAATTCTTTCAACTTGAACTTTTGCTCCATAGATCAGTCGAACTCGCGCCGGCTGTAGCTTCAAACCATTAATTAACTTGACCTAGCTTATATGTGTATAACATGATTACAGTTGCACCTGCAATGAAAGATTATGTGCCTATGCTAACACCTGAAATACAGACTTTAATATAACATCAACAGTTTCAATAACTGTGTCAATGAAATGAAATAATAATAATAAGGACTATGAATAGTAACATAAATAATATTTCATCCCGACAGAATATAACAGTAAATACTAAATATTGAATATTATTGTGCAGCACGTAAGATCGACAGCACACTGTGTGCTTTGAGGTAGGAGCCAAAAAGGGTGTAGTTTGTGTCTGTGAGCACCCGTGTGTGCAAGCGCACTTGTATTTAAAAGGTTCCTTCATGTAATGATGTGTTAGAGGGTGTGGGGAGCCATAGCCCCATCCTCCAGGGTATGAAGGAGATCCAGGCTCCAGACATCCAGAGGCCCTCAGAGCACAAAAGACCAAGGAAGACCAACAGAGGGGCAACCGTGCCACTCTCCCGGAAAGAGCTGAGGAGGGGTCACTCAGCAGCCGCGGAGCAGAAGCCAGGGGGGGTTGCAGTGACGTGCCCGTGAGCTCCGCCGGTAGCCAACTGTGCCAGAGTGGACCGAGCCCCAAGCCGAGAGGCTGAGGGCGCCCCCACCCCCAAAGGGGCCCGAGCGAGCCCCAGGCTCCAGGCCCCGACAAGCAGCCACCAGGAGTGAGCCGGTGCGTACCTGGACGCCCAGCCCCGGACACAAAGAACCACCAATGCAGTGATGTCTGAGGGCATCTGCCACTGGCATGGGGAGTGGTGGGGGGAGATAGGCCTCCATACCTCGGAGGGCCTGAGATGTCTCTAGAGAGACATGACATATGGACACAGACAAACAGGCACACACAGATACAAACATCCATTCCCACCCTCATGCTCTTATATGCAATTACTCAGCACTCACCCAATGTGGAGACAGACATAAATAGACACTGTACACACAATCACACTCCCCAAATGCACTCTATACTCCAGGTCTAGGTACCCTTGCCCCTGGAGGGGGAAACTGCACCCAGACCCAGGTAGTGTTACCCTTTTCCCTGGGGTGGAGACAAGCAGACTGGCCCGACTCCGCAGCAGCAGGGAGGCCCCACATTCCAGACCCCAATCAGATGGCCAAATCCTCCTCCCAGCCCCCCGCGCCAACAGGCAACAGAGAACGGGGGTGTGTGAAGACTCCAAACCTCCCTCTGCCCGCTCATATGTAGTGTTGATGCATGTGTGTTCTAAGGTGCATTTAAAACCCAGGAGGGCATGGAGCTACCTGCCAGAGAGCAGCAGGTAAGTGCTAAGCCCCTCCTGATAGCTCTCAGTGTCTACGCGTATTTAAAATTGAGAGGTGGGCAACGGCGCCAGGGGTGAGGTTGTACACCCTGATGGTCTTCTGGATGCCGTGTAGCGTGCCCACCCCCAAGGTCCTATATGTATGTGTTATGAGAGTGTGAGTAATGTAAATGTCTAAGTTGTGGGATAAAATTGAGGCAAAGGCAGCCAGAAGGGGATAGATGCCTCCCCTGCACCCTGGTGACACACCTTTACCCTAAGGCCCTGCATGTGTGGGTGGTTGTGGTGGAGTGGGAAGAGGGAGGCAGCTGGAGATGGGGAGGGAAGGAAGGGAGGGGCAAGTGGCCCCTCCCTGGGGCCAGCTCCCCCGCTGACCCTAGTAGACACCCCCATACTCTGCAAGCCACCAGGACAAGGGGGCCCAAGCCCATCCGGACCGGGGCCCAGTTCAGCAGCGCCGCCCAGCCCCACAGAGCCCGGGACAGCCCACCCGACCCCACCAAGGAGAAAACTGCACCCACCCCGTCATCCACTTATCTTCCAGACTACAGAAGACAATAGACACCCAGGCTGAATTTGTCTCCTCTTCAAAACCACTTTACAGGAATTTCTTTTTTCTTTACTCGAACATGAAAAGAAATGTGACAATGCACTTTCATGTACTTTTCATGTAACATGGTATTTTTTTTTTATTTTGTATTTTTCATTATTTTGAAGTTCAGATTCTACCCATTTTAAAAGTCTCACATGCAGGACTTAAGCGGTTTTTGGACACCAGGGAGTTGATGGCAGCATGCAAAGGAAACCAAGGCAACGTTCTCACAGACCACCCACAGTGATACCGGCACTTAAAGAGGAAGTTTCTATGGGCGTTTTGATTTGGGGTTCAAAGCTTCCGCGGGCTGTCTGAATTCTAAATATTATGAGTCCCACTTTTATGTTTAAAGTATTAACATTCATTATTCCTCCTTTTTAGTTATGCTGCTACACAAAGTTCGACAGATTCATGCATATTTATGCATTAGCTGCTGAAATCAAAGTCAACATCTTTTTTGTTATGATTTCCCAAAATTTCAACCTGACAAATTGTCAATCATATTCTAAGTCTTACTTCAGAACAGATGGCCAAGCCAGTGGCACAGGTGGTCTACAAATGTGAGTTGTAAGTCGAGCGAATAACATTATTTATTTACTTTATCTCCATGAGGTCTGTCATCATACTAATAACAGTAACCATATGCTATCAAAATATATGATTTTTGCCTCTTTTTTTCTCTTTTGGGCTAGATTGCACACAGAGTTAATAAGCATATACTCTCCATGGGACCTCAATATAATAAGACAGGATCACACACTCCTCAAATATACTTCTGATTATTTCCAGAGAATATTTGTAATCAGCAGGACATGTTGCACATCTTCATTTACACTGAAGGTGCCCAGTTTCCACCAACTACAATTATTTGTTCCAAAAAAAAGTACTATAGACAGTCTAAAAAACTTTGACTACTGGGCTTTGTAAGTTGCGGTCCTGGCAGGTTTGGGATTCTCTCTTCTCTTTCTGTAGTTTTTGTTTCTCTCCCTCTCAGAAAGAGTTGTGGATTTGGGGTTTTCCTCACTGGTCCAGTGTTTTTTTTTTTTTCTTGGTTTTCTCCCCTGCACCTGTTCTACATTACCTCAATGGCTTGTGCTTCTACTCATCATCAGGTCATTGCTGTCATTATGGTTGGAATTGGGTCTATGTCTCATACGTGTTCTCATGCTTTTCATCCTGTAACCTTGATTTCCTTTTCTCCAGTTGCATGTGTGTTCTCATATTCCTGTTACCTTAAGGAGTTTCACAGATGCTTTCCCTTACCTGAGCCCTCTGGCCACCTCAGTCACTGCAATAATAAAGAAAATGGCTAAACTGAAAAACACCAGTCTGCCCACTCTCTGCTGAATCTCTCTCCGTGGGACCCTCACCTGCTTGTCAGTAGCCCATGTAAATCTGATACCAACAAGTAAGGTTTCATAGTCAGTTTGCAAATATTACAAAACCTTTTTTTAATCTCACCTTGGGCACTTTGCATTTCTCCTTTACTATCTGGAAGAATCTCCAATCCTCCCTCTTACCCGTTTCCTGAGACATCATTCTTTATTTACAAGAGATTCTGTAATTGCATTGCTGCTTCTTACTGATATTAAAACTAAGAGAAAACATTTTAAAAGTGATAATCATGTACTATTATCTAACTATGTAATGCAACACATTTATCAGAGTAAATGTGTTGTATTAATGTAAACAGTTTTCTTTTTAGGTCAGTTCTTTGTATCTCACTGACTAAGGGAACCACAAGTAAAGCACAGGCAGTGAGGTAGCAAGCAAGATAGGTTTTATTTCAAATGATTGAATTTTGGAGTAGACCTTGGCCTGAAATGCTGCAAAAAAAAAAGTTGGAGGCAAGGGCTAAGTTGAGAAATCATTGGAGTTTTATTGGCTGGTATACGGGGCAGGCAGAGAAGATGTGCATGGAGCTGGCAGGTGGGAGACTGTTGTGGCTTATCTGGCTGGTGTTAGTTTTAGCTGGAAGTTGCTGGCAAGCAAGTCTGGGCTGTGATCCTGAGACACATAGCATAAGACATAAACTTCATGAAAATAAAAGTTGTATTCACTTTTCTTGAGTTTGAGAGTACAGGTCAAACTAACACACTGGCAAGGAGTGTGTAAAATGGCGGCGGGGGGGGGGGTTCAAAAATCCACCTCCATAAATGGCTGTAAACATATTTTTCAAATCCTGTAAAGATGGAATTGGCTTGCCTTTGAAGCCCACCTCTAGTGGTCTTTAGAGGAACTGCAGGTTTTGGTACTTTGCATTGGCTTCACTTTTCAGAATTTGTTGCTTTTGTATGAGAAGCTATTTTTGTTTGTTTTTGACACACTTCAGCTGGCAGATTATCAAAAGGGAGAACTCTGTTCAGTCCAGACTTAGACAGTGAACATCTATTAGAGTAGAGAAACATGAAAGCGGTGCATGTAAGCTTACATGGATCCAAAGCAAACAGTCACACTAAGTGATGAGACTTGTTCTGCTTGTGATTTCTAGGGGTTTCTCACCAACTCGCCACCCCTCCCCAGCTTTATGTCACATATAGGCTGAATCTCACTGAGTGTGTTGGCGTTTTCATCTCTGTTGCAGGTTGCTTCTTGGCACCAGTTATCATCTCCTTTCAAGTGAGGAGCACCTCTAAACTATCTGAGTGTGTGCCAGGCATTTGGACAGGTGCCTAAAGTGGCAGCATGCCGATTCCACTCCCCCAGGGCCTTGCCTGTATTTGATACGCTACATCAGACACCTCACAGTCAAGCATGTGCTCACAGGCCAAGCTTTGGGACCAAAATTGTCCTTCCTATGTTTTGAGAAGGCCTTCCTCGGGGCTGGTAAACAACTCTGCTTGTTAGAGCAGTTGTAGCTGTCAGAGATGTAGAAAACAAAAAAACAAAAACTTGCTCCCTTTTCGTTTATCCCACAGGCAAGTCTTTTAAGGAGGTGCATGCGCACATAGCAGCTTCATTGTGCTCTAATTTATGAAATCCTTTATTTCTCTGTGGGAAAAAGTTATCGCTCCAACTTCTGCAGTGCAAGTGTCTCTTCTACACTTTTTCTTATCACACCAAAGTCTTCCTTTAAGACCTAAGGGAATGCACCTAGTTAGTTAAGACCAACATAAAAATATACTGCTGCTGCTGCTTTCAAGAAAGACACTGCTTGCTCCAATTTGAGCTGCCATGAATAGAAATATTCATAATGAAAAACATAGATTTTATAGAGAAAGCTATTTATACTATAATACTGATTTTAACTAGCTCTCCCCCAGTAAAATGTTGCCATTAAAAGAAACCATGAAAGAAGGAGGAGGAGGAAAGGAGTATCATTAGAGGAGACACTGTTTCTGATATAACTTGCATCTACATTTTTCAGCAAAAGCAGTTCAGAGTTTTTGGATTCTGTAATTATTCCTCTGTAGCAGTCGCTACAGTTCTCAATATGCACAGGGGATTAGAAGGAAATGATGCATGCATGTAATCCGCTGGTACTCGGCATGATCAGTCTCACTGTGCAACATCAGGGCTGCCGGTAGTTGAAAATCATTCAACTGAAAGACCCGACTTAAAGGATAATACTAGTTTATTACAGCCCCTTTTCCCTGTTAATATGGCTCCTAACTTTGCATTTTCCACCTCCACTGTAAACAACCCTGCACATTCTTAAACATGCAAACAAATGTGCATGTGCAGATGAATATGCAGGGTGATTAGCTCAGTCAGTATCCCTATTGCAGTTAGCAAAATGGCAGGGTGGCTAATTACTGTGTTTACTTTTAGTCATAGTGGAAAACAAACAATAATTTATGTAAGCTAGCTAACTAGCTAAACATCATCTACTTTTTTTCCCAGTGATTGGTGGTACTCTGAGCATGTCAGAGTACTAATTAGCTTTCACAATCAGCCTGATAGCATGAAATGATACATCATTGTTACCAGAGTAGTTTTTCACACAGTTTAAGAAGGGGTAAAAAGATGACCATAACCCTAGACCCCATTTTACACCATATAAGCCATAAAATAATAAACCAAATGTATAGCTATTATAGTTCAATATTTTCTGATACATGTGCCAAATTTCAGTTTTTTACTTGCATTCCCTAAACAGAAAAAAAGGTTTTAGTGTTCTGGGTCAGATTTGGGTATAAAACAAATCTGAATTCAGTTGAGTGAAGTTGGTTATTTTTAATTTTTTAAACACATTTTTTACAGATTTATTTGTGTATTTTCTTGTTTTTATAGCTGGTGCTTCAACTCCTGATGTTATGTTCCTTCTTCCAGATGTTGCTTTCCACTAGCATTGCCACATCTATAATAAGTGTACTTTTATGTATTTTAAAAACTGAACACATTGCATTGTTCCACTTTATAGGAAAAATACTGAGAGATTCTGTATTTAATAACTAAGTAACATCTTTTTCTTCCCATGGCAGGTTTATTTGCTTGAGAGCCTAATTTATGTAAGAAATATTACAAACAAACACACAAAAAATCTCCCATCTGTGTGTTTTCCACAGGGCTCAGTATTTGCAGTAAGCAAAATGCACACAGACGCATTTGGGAGAAGATTTTGCATAACAATAGCAAATTACAGTGAACACTTTTTTTTTTCCAAAAATGATGTTTTTATTACAATAAAATTGTGATGAAATAATCACCCTCCCTGGAGCGCTGATGGTAATTATCAACAACTTCCAGAAATAATAAGTGCCACACACGCAAACACACAGAAGACAAATCCGGCACTGTGGTTAAGAGATTCTTACAGAATTGCTGCCGCTCCCAAAAATGTCAAAATCTATTCTCATGTCACAGAGTTCTTCCTTTTTTTCTGGCAGGGACATTTTTATTCATTTATTTAGTGTATTTTTATGTTAAAAGTGCATTCATAATGATCTTACTCACACATTTGAAAAGAGTCATTTTGACTGAAGGCAATTTTACCCTACTTTGGAATTTTTCCAGGAACCAAAGTGCACACTGTCAAACTTTAAAACTGTAAGACAGAGATCTGATGAAGGACATGGTTTTGAGGTTATGCAGCAGCATGTAATCCATGAGATAAAGCAGAAAAGCTCCTGAAGCGAGAGTGGATGAGTTCTTCAGATGAAGAAATAAGGAGAGGCCAGAGGACAATGGTTGAAGAGGCAAGAAAAATGAATTCAGTCCATTTCACAAGGTGCTGTTTATTGGCAATTATACTCAAGTACTTCAGACAGTTTGTGCGCGGAAGTGAGAGTGACACCGCTTCACTTCTCATCAGGCGGGGATAAACAAGACCCAGGTGAATGTGAGGGCTGTTCAATCCACGAACCTCAGACTGCCGTTTTGGACTTCAAACATATTTTCTGTACAATTTGTTTTGATGTTCTTTTGTTTGTAACATGATCATCGGCGTGTCCACCTACACAGCAAAACTTTGATGTTCCAGCCATGACTGCATAACAAAGAATTGCACTGTTCATTTAATCAAGCTTGTTTGTGTAGCAACATCTCAGTTTAGGCTGGAGGATTGACTGAGTTTGTCTCCATGCAAATCGTCTAACAGTCAAATTCTAACTTTATTCTCTGAATATTGGCTTCTTTCCCACAGTATTCTTTTTCTTCCTACAGTGACCTCGGTCTGGACTACTTTAGAGATATTAAGGACATTCACTGATGATTTGCCAATTGTGGCAAAACTATGTTCTTCAGAAATAAATTAAATTTTGCTGTAAAATCTGGTTTAAGGAATAATCTTTGTTTTCCTCTGCCTCTGATCAACCCCTATATATAACCCCTATTTTAGAGAGGACACCAATAAGTACAAGTTAAGAAAATCTTTTGTCTTTTCTGCCTCAAAATTCAATATTTGACCAAATAAACCAGCCCACTGTCATCCTAGAGCACAGACACAGCTGCTTCAAAGCCATCTACACCTTACACATCCACGCAAGGTGTCCCAAGTGCAAGTTCCCAGATTCCCAGTTCCCATCATGCCTCCAACATCGTACTCTGGTTGATTTCATGCACTGGCCATGCCTGGAAATAATGGTTCTGTTTTAAAGATCAGCAAACTGAAAGTCATAACTCTGCATTTGACAGAAGGGCAGTATTTGACATCATAGGATGGCAAATCCTTGAATAAACTTCATGTGTGCTTTGAGCAGCCCCCAACCAGCAGGTCAAAGAAACAGAGGCTCTATATTAGGAAACCATATTACTCTGTATAAACAACTCTCCGTCACTCCACAGACATACTGTTCATCCAAATCACACAATCATGAGTGTCACCTGATAGTTTTAAATATTTATACCTCACCTAATGTAGGTCCTTATGTGTTTAAGTGTGATACAAAACTAACTACAATACATTTAAGTTAATAGGCCGATGATGGTGTTTGGCTCCAATTAGGCCATAAAAGCTTAAGAGTCTCCGATGTAGCAAGAAGAAAATGAGAATAGAGGAGTGAACCCACAATCGAGTAAAGGCCCGTCCCTCTGCAGCAGTCAGCTCAGCAGCTGTATAGCTTCAGCACTAAACGTAATGCCACGGTCCTCAACTGGATCACTGCCAGGAACTGACACGTCCCCAATGAGGCAGCAGTTTGGGAGAGCACGCCCACGGTCATCTCCTCAGACCCTCACATCCTTTCTCTTTCCTTTCGGCTGCAATGCACCATTTACTGAGCACTTCTAAATCAAACCACTTTCTTTTACCTTTCTTCCTAGCTTCTCTGGGAGGATGCGCTGGCACTAAACTGCTTCACGATCTCCTTCCATACAGCTCTTTCCTTTTTTTTTCCTTTTTCTTTGAGAGGCCATAATAATACCACTTTTTCCTCTCTCTCTCTTTCTCCCAACAGCTTTGAGTCTTGTCTCAGTGCTTCTCTGTTTAGCCGTCACTTTGGTCCAGAGGATTACGGAGTTTCTGAGGCAATTCCATTATGTTAATTCATGTTAATTAAAGTTGTGTGCCTGCATTTGCCATTCATACTGGGAGCTGTATATTCAGCAACATATGCATGCACACGGGATGACTGCACAGTCTCCATTTTCTTATTCTCGACATTTTATATGTGCAAATAAGTACAAAATATTATGAATGTTCGATGACTAAGAAACATTTTTTAATGCTGTTCAATTTTTTGGTAAAGGTAGGATAGTCCGACTGATGTTTGAAAGGACATAGTCTACGCTAATCTCATGAAATAAAACTTGGTATTCACATGTGAGCACAGACAACTGTTTATTCATATCACAGTATACTCCCCTGGAATGTAACTTGATCCCACTTTGTGTCATAAATAAGCTGACCGAGGCTTACATCATTGATTTTTGTTCACTATCACCATTTATAATGAAACTAATGAAATCTCGCCACGTTACAGTAATTTGCTGTCTGGAGGAAAACTGCACAGGAAATCCATACAGATGAATCCAAGTCAGTGAGGCACTTAGAATGCAAAGTAATATCGGCATCTCGTTCTTTTGGTCTAATTCTCAAATCCATTCCGGTGAGTCATTATCAGCGGTATACATGTACAGCATAGGATCCCTTTGAGATTTATTAGCATAATAAAATTACATTAACCCATTAGCTGCTGTCATTGGAGACTTTATTTACTCCATTAATGAGCTTATTTTTCCTCGTTTACTTCAGCGGCTCGGGGACATGCTCTTCTCCCTCGCTCCATATGGCACTTTATGCTGACATCACACCTCTGACTCACAGCTGTGCTTTTACTAAGTCACTGATGTCTGCAGCTACGCAGAGCTCCAGGACCTTGCTCAGAGTGATGCCCTTCTGTTGCAGATAAACGATGATGACAAGCCAGTGTGGAATTTTACCCCTTAATTTTAGATAGCCAGACCAAGTTACAAGGACTTGTCAGCTACAGAAGCTCTGAACTATTGTGGGAGTTGTTCTTATCTCTTCCGTTGCAACATATAGCACAAGAGTCATAGCAATGTGCTAAAAGCAGATAGGAGCCTGTCCTTTTCAAGTGAAACAGGCATGACATTCTCACACAGTATCAATACAGATGAGTCAACACAATTCTGGCATGTGATTGGCTGCTCTGTCTTTGATGGCAGGCGTACAGCTCGTTGTATATGCATGGTGAGTTAGTCTGAATCAGATTCAAACACGGCATCCAACAATCTGTCAAGTTCCATTATCATTTCTCATTGTGATGATTACAACTAGAGCAGGGAAGAGACGCCTGCTAATTGAGCAAAAACACTTTCCATATGTGTGTCCTCTCATTGAGACAAATGAAGTACATGTTTGATGTTTAGGTATGAGCGTTCCATTAGGGCAAGCAAAACAAGCAATGCTTGTCCGGTGAAATCCAAAAATATACATCAATTTAAACATGCCAAAGAAAAAGGCATCTCTCTACTTTCAGAGCATTCTGTCACATACAGATTCTTATGTTCCCTGTTTGCATACATCCTGTAAATTACTGTCATCTGGTGGCTGCAGATAGCTGTTTTCTCTGGAGTCTAGCTTGACTACAAGTTTCCTTTATTTTCTCAGGTTTTACAGTTCCAGCCTTTCATGATGGGAAACAGACAAACCTGAAGCCTCTTCTGATTAATGTGCATTGTGGATAATGTGTATAACTTCCACTTAAATATATGCACAGATGCATGTGAAACAAGCAAATCACACTGATGTGTAATATCAACTGCTAAGTTTGCCTTTCTGTAAAAGTCACTGTATGCCCCTGTGTTTAAGTATTGCTTGCAACCTTAAGGCAGGAAATTTCACAGACACATAATAAACCAAACTAAAGGTTTATTGTTATTTATTTTTAATTAAAAGCTCCAAGTGGGTGACGTTCTTTCACCCTTGTACTATTTATTTTTAGTCATAATCCCATTTCCTCAAGATGCTCTGCCGCTTACAGGTTGCCACTGTAAAATAAAAGACTTAAAGATTTGCCTACTTAAATACCAGCTACGTCGACTCACTACACATACATGTGCTGAGACGCTTTAAACATTTAAAATGTTTAACAGTATAAAAAGTATCTAATTTCTTTCCGGTGTAGTGTAGAGGTTTATTGCAAAACAATTCTAACTTCAGTTTCTCTGGGTTTTTGGAATTAATATTATTATTAGTAGTAGTTGTTTTGGTAGTAGTACTAAGAGTAAGTGTTCATTATTTTTGTGAATATTTGTGTTTGAACTTCCCTGGAAAGGAGTTACCTTTGGTTAGCTTGGATTTGCTGTGGCTCTCAAATACAACCTTATATACTGAAATTCCCTGTGAGTGTGTGCCTTCCACTTTGATTAATGCTGGGTTCCTGGGTTAGGCTTTGGATTGGATTGAGAACATTTGGGTTAATAGGAGCATATGGGAGGTGAACTCTAATTCATGTGACTGACCCTCTAATACAACTTTAATTTTTGAGGTACCCCAGTACCAAAAACAGGCACTTGGGCAATCTGCTGTGTTGTTACGACTTTGCTGTTAATTTTTGTTTTTTATTACTTCAGTCGTTAAATAAAAATTTTTCCACTTTTACAGGCCAACTTTGTGATGACACCTTGTGCATTTTTCCCCAGGTACGAGCAATAAAATCTAAATAATGAACATCTTAACCCCACTGCACCTCTACTACAATTACAGAAGAAGGGGAAGTGCCACCTTCAACATGTGTGTTGTATTTGTCTCTCAAGTATGAATGCTCTAAACATGAATAATGTGTGAAAAAAATAGAGGTACAACACCTGCTCTATGTGTCTGGAAATCTCACATTCCCCAAACTAATCAAACAGAAAATAGGAAATAGGAAAGACCTAAAGGTGCTTTATGAAAAGAGAAAATAAAATGTTATATATGGTCAAATGGATTTTTCTGCACACAGAACTCATTTTCCTCTCAAACTACTGAAGAGTCACCTGTAAGGAAAATAATCAGAGTTTTGGCCAAACATGAACAAGAGCTGAAGTAAGATTGTTGCTTCCAGCTGGTTATAAAAGTCTCTTGAGTTTATGATCCATCCATAATTGTCCTTAAAGCAAGAGAATTGGACACTTTTGCGCATGTGGCACAACAGCAGTCACTTTTTTATCATCCCCAACACGGAGACAGTACTGATATCATGATATTATGTTGATTATTTTTTAAAACCGAGTGGACGGCATTAGGGGTCAACGGGGAATGGTGCCTGCAACTGCAAACTTGCCGGTCTAGTTTGTTAGGTAGTGCCGTCACACAAAATCAGGATCTTAGTAATATGCTGTCCTAGGAGTTTCTCGTTACAGCATAAATGCATCATTGGTAGAATTTACACATTTTTTTATCCTACCACAGCTTGAGTTTGTGAGATTTTAGTTCTTTATTTTGCTGATCTAATATATAAGCCTAATATAATATATCTATCTATATCTAATATATAAGACATAAGCCAACGTAAGGAAAGCATACATCATTATTAGTACAATACATTATTTTACTTGACAAGTCAAACTCAGCTCTGTAACAAAAGTCAGTGCTGTTTCTTTTGGGTGAACATCTCTAATAGAACACTACCCAGAATTTCAGGCTAAATATAATACACTTAAATCAGCAGTGTCTGCTACTGAAGAGTTTCTGCGTCATAAAAATCTCAGCACAGCATGTTCTGATAAAAGGTCAGAAATTTAGAATTATAATACCTGTAAGTCTTTAGACTGAAAAAGTAATGTTGTGTCACGCTCTCTTTATACAAATGTCAATTTGCTCCTTGTGGTGGGATTTATTAAGTTAGTGCTGGCAGTAGTAGTTTCAATTTTATTCATTTTCTATCACAGCTACATATATATACAGACACTAAAATAGTTTTGGCAGGTGGGAATATGAAACCCATTAAAACTTGGAAAGCTAAGGCTGCATACTTGTGCAAAGCGAATGTCATAAATCTCAGCCATCATGCACTACTGTATGTTTAAGAAATGAGTCAGTGAGAACTTGTTTAAATGGAACTGCATAAAGCAGCAATCTGCTGCTGTTTTGGCACATTTTATATGTGGTATGTAAGTGGCCTTGTGGTGATAATTTAAAGACTGTCAGACAAGATCTATATCTCACTCAGGCTACCTGCGTTCTGTTTGCATTCAAATCTGATTAAAACTCAAGGTGAGTAAAGAATCGGGTGAAATGAGTTTGAAATAATTCACACATTTTCTATTAAGCTGAGGGCGATGTGTCTTGTGTACCTGCAGCAGATGAATTTAGAGAACTGGCGACGGGAAGTTGTAGTTCAACAAGCGAGCTCTGCTCTCTGTTCTGTTTTGAGGCTCTCTGCGGGATGCAGGGAGCTTCTTTTTTTTTGCCCGCTGAGTCATGTCATACCTGCTTAGTGGGGACAATGGCACTGCAGCGCTCGCTAAAACCTGAACCACCACATAAAAACAGATGCATAAAAAGATGGCTATAGCTGAAAAGTGAAGTCACAGGCAAAATGTTTTAAAATTCCATTAGTTTTAATGGTCAGCAGGTTACAGTGACTCCAGTTTCAAAAAGTAAGTCAAATTGTATAAAGTCTTCAGCCTCACTTGATCTGTTATCTCAGTAAACATATTCCTGATTAGTTTATTCTATTTAATTAATTTATCTATATAAAGACAATCCATCATCACACCTTTATTTTATATAGTAAAGATTTGATGAGACCATCTCTACATGCAAAACTCCCTTTAAGATGAAGACGGTGTGTTGTTATTAGTTCATAAGAGTTTTCTGATTTCTGATTTATTGTGTTCTTCTAGTTATTTTTGGGGGGTTCTGCAAACAAATGACCAAATGACCAACAAAGCATGTTGTTGCACTAAGATAAATTAAAAAAAAATAAAGGAAGACATTTTTAAATGTAGATGTCTACCTCTGTGCCAGCTGACTCATGGCCCCCCGCATTTCACTCTTCACTGTGATGTAAAAGGACATTTTGATCAACCTTGGGCAGGACTGAAATATCCCTAACAACTAAACTTTATTAAGTGTCATTAAATGGCACAGGGGTTGGTTTGGTTCTGCCACTCAGAGTTCTGTGTAGAGTTTGTATGTTTTCCCTTAACCTGTCCAGGAATATTTATATTGAGATTACCATTTTGGCATTTTTAAATTGAAAATTTAAATTGACTGTAGGTTTGATTTTGAGTGTGCACCGTCTGTCTGCCTCTGTCTTAACCCTGCGATAGATTGGCAACATGTTAAGGATGTACGCTCCCTCTTGCTAGTTGAGTAAGTGGTTGTGAATCCTTTCCAGAGAATGAATCATGCTGCCTTTATGTCAAGATTTTCAATAATCCTCTGAAATATCTCTTTGTGCACCAGATGGATTGGCTCCTGTATAGTTGTTCATGGTTTCCAGATCATCTATAAATTTTTGATCTGCTGACTCAGCTTAAGCTAAACCTTAGAAGCTTTGGTTATGATATTTGCCTTATTCATTATACATAACGAATAAGGCAAACGCGGCTCTGGCATCCAGCTATTTTCCCACTGTTTACCTTACTGTTGTGAAGTAAGCTTTATGTATTACTGCGAGGTATTTTGTCATCTTTAAGCCTTAAAACTCATGGCTCTGTGGATTTCATGTCTCACTGGTACAAACAATGCAACCCTTTTACCTTTTTCATGTGGGTTTCTTTTTTTTTTTTTTATACCCAGGAACATTGAGTCTGAATATCATCTTATCTTGTTAACCTCACTGCGTGGTTAAACGTTCTGTGTAGTAAAATAAAATCATCTGTCAGGCCCCTAATAATATCTATCTGTGACATTTATGACACTTTCTCTCAAATAACAAACATTTCTGGCGGGATGATGTAGCAAGAAGATATAAAGGAAACTTATTGGTAGGCTATTATTGAATCATGGGGTGGTTTATTACAAAAACAATACAAGTTAGGTAACTTTCTAGGAACTTACTGCACTAATCATAAGGCCTCTTTGTACCTTTACTCGTAAATACCTTTCGAGAAAGACCCTTCAGCATGGTGGCCCCCACCGCCCCACATGAACTTTGTAATGCCCTGTCTATGGAGGCCTCCAAGAAACAAAAAAGACTACTCAAAATTCATTTGTTCAACAAAACCTTCAACCTCTAGCTTTTTTTTGTGCATTTAGATATTTCTGTTCATTTTTAATCTTCTGTGAAGCATCCTCGGGCCTCTTGAAAAGCACTGTACAAAAATCTAAGTTATTATTATCATTATTATTATTATTATTATTATTATTTTAAATAAACATGTGCAGTAAGGATGTAGTGAATTGCTTTGCTTCGTTACATATTGAGTCCCAATTTTTAGGTAGTACAGCCTTCTTTTGAAACTTTGCGGTAAAGTTTTGTTGAGTTTTCTTGCCATAAAACTTTTCACAAAGACGTGTACACACACACACACACACACACACACACACACACACACACACACACACACACACACACACAAACACAAACTACTCCAGCAGATGGTCAGTGCTTAACTTTATGAATCTCAGGAGGCTCCAACAGAAGCTGCTCATTTCTTCGTGTGTGTGTGTGTGTGTGTGTGTGTGTGTGTGTGTGTGTGTGTGTGTGTGTGTGTGTGTGTGTGCGCGCGCTAGATAACTTGAAAATGTCACAGTGATAGCTAAAGAAAATAACTCCTAAAAAGGCTGGGAATTCAGGACTATAGCCACCTGGAACGATCCCTATTGTTTCAGAGCCTGAGGTGGAGATTTATTTAGGGGCCCTTCCTCTCCATCTTAAATACTGACTTTTAAAAAATTTCGGATAAAACTCCTAACTGTATTTGGGCTGTCAATCCTCTGTCTCAGCCTCTAAAGACTCTCTGGTAGAATTTCATCTCCTTCCTTTTGTGTTCCACAAGTTTTATTGCACTTTCATACACTTTATATCCATGCAATAAACTTTTAGTCAGTGGAGAAATTTTACCATGTTTCCTGAACTATTGCACTTATGGTTGCACATATGGTGTAACTTTACTGACCAGGCTGTATCTGTTGTTAAAATTATAGTCTCCTGCTTAACTCTAAGCCGTCGCTTTGCAATTAAAAATGCTACCCAGTACCATTTGACTAAAATCAGTGTGGCATTATAGTGCTTCATTTCTTTGTGTGAAGTCTGGTAGTTTCAGTGTGAATTTTTAGAACAAATAACATTGGTGTCTCTGATACACTGTTATAAGGTGTTTGTTTTTTCTAGTCTGGCTTGGTGCTCAAGTGTCTCTTATCTACAGAATCCAGGTTGGCCTTATAGTTATGACTTGTTGCGTTGATGACTTATTTTGGGTAAGTGTTGGGTAAAAGGTAAATAACTGTGAGTTGTGTCAGTTTGCATCACACACCAAAAGCACAGGCTGAAGGGGAAAAAACACTATCCCCATCCTACCATTATGCTTAAGCAGCCACCTATGAGACAGGAGATCCTGTAATAACATCTGAATCTGAATTTTAAAACTTTATTGAAGGTTTAAAGATAGAGATGTGGCCTTTTTCGTTATTACATATGCTTATAAGTAGCTGTAGATGTCTGCTTTGCTTAGTTAACTTTACAACCTTACATCAGTTAACTTGAAGTGGACTTTTGCTTTCTGATTAGGGCTGGGTATCGTCACTGATTTCTATAATCAATTTGATTCAGATTCACAAGGTCCCAAATTCAATTCCATTCGATTCCATTTTGACTCAAACAGTCAGAAATATTATAATTCTAAACATTTAAAAGTACATATCCCTATTTTATATCTATGCATAAAAACAAAGCTCACACTTCTGAGACTTCATCAAAAGTGTAAGCATCACAGCAGATGTCTTTGTGTCAAAATAACTGAGGATGAAACACAGAAAAACATGAAGGAGATTTTCCTGGCTTGGCCTTTTATAGCAGATAACCTCCTTAAAAATATTCTGCAGTAGATAAAAAAAATGTAATCAACAAATGACCATTACCTGATGCTGCTGAATTGAAGCAGAGCAAAGTTACAGAGGTTTTAATAGAGACACAGCTAAACAATAATTCATAAAAGTTTAAATTTCTTCAGTATTGAACAGCAGAAATTACGCTTTCTTGATGGAGGTCATTTTTGGAAAAAACAAAAACCAGCGGCGAACAGCGCTGTACACAACAGCAATGTTGCCAACTTAGCGACTTTGTCGCTATATTTAGCGAGTTTTCAGACCCCAAAAAGACGTGAAAGCGCGTATCGCTTTTACTCTCAACAAGCAGCGGGTGCTGTAACGCAGTCAGTTCTTCTTTTACTCTTTTACTCTTATGCTGTTTTGTGGATCACAAGGTTTAAAACTACTTATAAACACACACACACAAAGTAACTCCACCAGAGTGCCTATTTCGGGTCACTTTTGCCGGTCCAAGCCCGGGTAAAGGAGCAGGGTTGGAATTGTGACATTAAAAAAAAACAATAATTGCTAAAAGAAATTTAATTTGTAGTTCTAAATAAACTCTAAATGCATTTAGGACGTTTTTTACTCACTTTATGTCTCTTCCACGATGTTATTTCTCTCTCCAACAACATAGGTTACAATTAGATTAGCATGACCAATTATGCAAATTAGGCGATGACGTCATTTAGCGACTTCTAGCGACTTTTAGGACAACCAATAGCGATTTTCCTTACTGAGGAGTTGGCAACACTGCACAACAGTAGCCTGGTGAGTAATAAGCAAGCGAATAATGCAGAAAACAGAGATTTGAGATGGGAAACTTGTCTTGAAGCATACTGAGAGATAGAGCTGTGCAGGGAGTGTGATTTTATCGTGGTGGAAGGAAAACAGCAAAAGTAAGAGCAAATTAATGATGATGTTTATCAAATGTGAGGCGTAGTTTTTGATCTCCTTTTGCTGCTGGTTCAGTCAATTTTGGTCAGAGAGTGACAAAACCTGCAGCTTCAGAATCTGTGAAATGTCAGCTTTCAGCCCCGATGGCGTGTACGTGTTGTCGGTGAACGATCCGTGCTTTGTGTTTACATCTTTGTGGGGAATCCGTTTACTTGCTCTCATTTGCTGTTTTAGCGGTTTAGTTTTTGTTGAAATAGTTTTGTGAGCTTTAACCTGAGATTCTCGAATTCTGGCAAAATACATTTATATTTAAAAATCAGTTCAGGATTTAATGAATTGATATCGCGTTATTCAAACTAAAATTGTTTTTTTTTTTTAACCCACCAAAATTTATGATGTTAGTGCCATTAGTAGCATTTTAAATATGTCCATTTTAAATGAAAAGTTAGCCTGTGCTTTAGTTTTGGTTAGTGCTCCACAATTTTGTTCAATGCTACTTTAGAACTAACTATCTAACTATTAGGGGTGCAACGATACACAAAATTCACGGTTCGGTTCGGTTCGATACTTTGGTGTCACGGTTCGATATTTTTTCGATACAAAAAAATGTTCATGCATTTTTAATTTGTCATTTATTAAAATTATAAATATATATTTTAACTCAAAAGTACAGTTTTTAAATTTAACCCTAACCCTTGTGCGTGTTTTTTATTTTGACAGCGAATGCGCACCTGCGGACCACTTATGTGCAGCCCTGGTTATTTAGCTCGTCATATTGCAGCCACAGAAATTCTTTTGTCCATGAAACCATAAAGCTGCACTTTCTTTTTGCCTTATAGTCTGATTTGTCATAACTTCTCCGTTTTGTGGTAAGCTTTTCTTTGGCTGTCACTTCTTCACCCTGACCTGTCTTATTTGGCTCAGCAGAACTGAAATGCTTTTACACGCTCACTCACATAAGCTCAGCGATTCTCTGCGCGATCAACCTCTCACATGTTTAAGCTTGCTGCGGGAGATTTCACTTGTCATGTTTGCATAGTAAGCTAACGATTAATAAGACGATGTCAGAGGAATTGGTGCACAAATTATCATCACTCACAGATCAGTGCTGTCGCTCTCTATACACAGTTCGCACGATTGCAAAGTGAAAGCAAAAAAACAAGCGCAAATTCAAACGCGACTTCAATATGTCACATATTGACAGTGGCTCACCGATGCCAATGACATAATTACCCAGCTACATTTCTGAAAGAATGCAAAAGCATTGACATATATTTTTCCTTCCTACAATAGCCCAACGGGCAGGGAAGAGATAGATTTTGGTAGCCCGACTGAAAAAATCGCTAGCTCCAGGACGTCGGGCTAGCGATATTGCAAGCCCTGTATCTGATTGAGGAATCACTCATCTTTGGAAAAGAGAGTTTATTACAGAGAAATGGCTCTTTCCAAAATAAAAGCTATACTATCCGCTTCTTCTGGGCTATATTCTCAGCAGCATAAGGAGAATCATGTGCTAACAGCTGTCTAAATGACTCGGCTAAAGTTAGTAGCATGCTTGCTTTTTTTTGTCTGCTTCCACTTGTCTTTGCACTAGGATGATGTCGGTGTAAATGTGCAGTCATATTCGTTGTGTTCCCACTAGTGCTTTCAGGTTAATCTCGTTGAAATGACCTTAACGCCACAACACGGCAAATCTCCGTTAACGAGCTACCGCCGATCGCTCCGTGCATGGGGCTAGACGGCAAACACGTTAACGAGCTAACTGCGCTAACACACTAGTTCACACCAATGTAATTGAGCATTGCATGGCACATCCAACATACTGTTTTACTTTAGTCCATGACTCGCTTACCTTCAGGGTCATACGTCACATGAAAACCAAAACAATTCCAAACGCCAGATCTGAATGAGGTCCATGTTGCAAGGAGAGCTTAACTTCTGTCTCGCTAGCTTGCCCTGCGCTCTTCCTTCTGACTATGCTGTCTGTGTTGAGCGCTCAGTGGATCTGCGCTCGACAGTGCAGCCTAGGCGGAGTAGTCGAACACAGATTCACTGAGCGCTCAACACAGACAGCATCGTCAGAAGGAAAATTGATAAAAATAAATTACAAATGTTGTATTGTTCGATACATATGCGTACCGAACCGAAAGCACTGTATCGAACGGTTCAATATCGATACGAATATCGTTGCACCCCTACTAACTATGGATGAAGCTCTTTAACCAAACTGGTTAGTACGAGCTGATAATGTAGAAATGCACCATCTCGTCCAAATATGTGAGAATGAAAATGAAAACACAATAGTGAGACACAAATTACTTATATGGAGGTTTATAAATCCAGCTTCACCAACCAATGGAGGATGGTGGCTTTATCCATCTTTTCTACAGTGCTTGGGCTATAGATCTACACAAAGGTTTGGCTATGCTGGGATTCCTCTCAGATCAGTTGCTTACCAGTTCAGATCTGAAGCTTCAAAAACCTCTGCTTGAGCTTTCACAGAAGAAATTAAACCTACTTTGTGTTGCTCTGTTATTCCCAAAGGATCATCATAGCAGGTAATGCTGCATATTTGATCTTTCTAGATTTTTATGCCTGATGCAATGCCTAAGGGATTTTTGTCTCTTCCCAGGATTAAACTAGAAAGCTTCCACCTATTAGATGAATGTGTAAACCACTACACTACAGAGCCAAGCTTTTACAAAAGACCTAACTAGTGAACAACAAGAGAAATATGGAAATCAAAGAACCCTGATACACTGATATCAACAGCAGAGATTGTGGTGTAACTTCTAGGTGGAGGTGAAAAGCTTTTTAACATATAACTCGTGGCAAAGTCAGTAAAATGAGTTAAGTTTGTGATTCTGTGTATGCTGTTTTTATGTCAGATGTCAATTTAAGATGAGCTAGGTTATGCTTTAACATCTGCTCAGATAAGATGACTGAAAATGGTGCAACTAGCATCAACTAATAAATTACCTCCAACTCAGCGATAGCAGTTGTTTTGGGTTAAGAAAAGAATAATAAGAGAAGAAAAAATATAACTAAGAAAATTTACACACATGAGGAAAGTACTGGTTGTCTGGTGACCTCTCAAAGGGCTAGCACAGAAGACAGATAACCATACACTCTCACTTTCCCATCAGTTAGCTTAACAGGAATATATTTGGACTGCTGGAGTACACGGGGTAAACTTATCCAGGCAAACATGCAAAATGGCCCCAGCCAGCTGGTGGATTTAAACCCAGGGCCCTTCTTGCTGTGAGACAACAGAGCTAACCTCTGTATCTCAGGCAACCATACATACAGACAAAAAAGATCCATTATCATGATATCATGTACTCTGCAGCTGGCATGAGACTATAACTATAAATGACTAATAGAGCTTGGTGAAAAATGGGTGGAAACATAACTTGTGTCATAGGCTGCAGGGCTGCAGTCAGTCTCCTAGCAACGCTGGCCCTCAAATGTCAGTCCACTGCCACGGGAAAGCCCCACCCAGAGGCTCAGAGCAAAGACCAGTGCCTCCACAGATGCATCCAAATATAGGTTTAGTCTCTGAATGACAATTTATTTATTTATTCATGTTTAACCAGAGTCATGTGTGCAGCTGGAGGTGTTGAAGTTGTTTTTTAATTGCTTGTAATTTTTATTTGCATGTTTTTATAGCACTTATAGGCTATTTCAAAATCCTATTTGAAGTTACTGAACACTGTTTATTTTAGCCTTGCTGTGCCCACAACATCTTCATACAGAGACACTTTAGATTAATCTGATATGTGTGCTGTACCATTTGCTTATTTATATATTTACTTTTATTGTGATTAGGATTTATTGTTGATTTTAATGTTCTTCTTTAGCTCATGTTTTCTTTTTTTATCCAAATTGAGCCTCTTTGTTTTATAGGTTCTGTTTGCTGTGTTTGCCTGCAGTAACACAGAGATTTTTTGAGTTATGGGTATGAATAGGAATTGGCTTCTACTGTTCAAATAGTTCATCCAACAGTTTTATGTATAAAATATATTTTTTCTGTCATTTTTACTGGCACTTTGTAGTATGTAAAGCCCTACTACTGCAAGAAGGGGCCCAGTAATGCACCTAAAAATTGTTTATGGATCACCGTTAAACACCAACAGAAAAAAAAAGAGAAGGGATACTCAGACCAATAAAACATGCGAGAATCCTAGATTGGCTGCTGTACCAGCCAGAGAAATATGCAAACTCAAAGGCGATTACAGCTGTCAAAAAGTCTTTTTGTGGAATTGTTTTAAATAATAAATGCACTCAAGTGCAAATGGTGCCAGGTAAAGCCAAGTCTGGGACAGGGGACATCGTCAAAGTATAGTCAAATAGTTCCCAATAAAAGCCAGCTAGCTCTAGAAAAAAACATATGTTATTGAATGCGTTTAGGGGGGGGTTTGCTTTCTTTTTTTTTTACCACATGTTGATTACCTTGGCAGTGTGTGAAGCATTTTGCATGTCAGGTGCTAAACAAATCAGATTTAATAACCTGGCTGATTGATGTGAGAAAATATGATAAACATGCAAAGTAGATGTTGTGTTGGCATGGTGTAAATAAGATTTACTAATGAAGTTGTTCTTTGTCTCCTATATTAATTAATATTCATTCCTACTCTTTGCTGGTGCTCTCCAAATGTGATTGATGTCTAAGAACTAATCTCCTGTGGCACATGTTAAAAATAAAGACTACTGGATATTAGAATAAAGTTAGTGGTAGGCCACTGTGCCTCAGCTGTTCTAGCTGCCCTTTAACACAGTCAGTGATGCATAACTAAACAAAGGCAGACAAATTATGCCCTACTGAGTTTTTAATGAAATCACGAAGCTGGATCTTTGCTCTGTTGTTACAAGAGAGCAGAATGAGGTGTGTGGGACAGACATCCCTGTGTATTGTTTTGTCTCCTGTTCTCTCCCACCACCTGGGGAAACACATCAGCAGATGTGCTGACAGCATGTTCTCTGTTTTTGAAAGTTTATAGCCTGCAATGTGTGTTTAGATTTTAAAAAAAAGTCTTTAGAAGCGATAAATGTGAACACTCAAGCTCTACAGGCCCATATGCTTTCTTCCTTGTCTCCCTGATGTGTTTATCAGGTGCTGTCTTGGAGCAAAACTTCAAATCAATAAAGCAATTAGTACATCCCAGCCCATGACTCTCACCGGAGAAGATTTATTGGTTGCGACAGGAGCCAGGACACACAAGGACTTCATCATTTCTACGTAGCTGGCTGGATACAGAGAGCTGCACAGGTCCATGAGTTTGATACAATCACAGGGTACAGGCATGCAATCAGGGCCCGATCCCATTGTATATATATCACAGTGGCTGACCTTTTCCAGTCTCACTACTAGTCGCCCTCCAGCACTGGAAGCTCTGCTGTGGAATAACTCTTTATCAGTAGTGACTTCTTCAACCTTATTGAAAGAGTTTTTTAAGTTATTTTGGACTCGTTCAATGTGTGGTTTTGCTGTCATATAAAATGTATCTGTTAGGTTTGAGGAAACAATGTGGGGTACCTGTTCTGTATCCTGATTGAATATACAGCCTCCCTGGAGATATTGCAGATTTTCTATAGACACTGAAGATAGAACCTAATGTTTTAAACTGTATGCCTAAAGTGGACAGGTACAAATTGAACTTGGTCACACAAATCAGCCATAATCTTGGCTCCTAGTATTCCTAAAATCTTCTGAATCTGGCCACGTTTTATCACTCACATACACTACTCATCATCTTTAATGTATATCACCTCTGGTTGACAAATCACAGATTCAGATCCAGATGATGTCTTTTATTAAATGTTCAGAACTTTATACCAAAAGGAAGCATCTGTTGCTAATGACTTTTATCAGGATGTATCTATGCATATGTAGTTTTTACCACAATCCCGATCAAAAGTTTAAAATGGCAAAACAAAAAAAAAAAAATCATATTTTGCATGGTTGGATCTTAACAAGGTTCCAAATAGAGCTTCAACATGCAGCAGGAAGAAATGGGAGAGAGACAAAACAATTTATTGAGCTTGCAGTTTGTTGAAAACCATGCTTAAACTGAAGCAGGCTGTTTTACAGGTGATCAAAAGTTCAGGACCACACCTCCAAAAAACCTGTAACTCCCCACCCCCCAAAACAGAAATCAAAGTTCCAAACATAAACCCAGCAGTGAGTCGCTTTCACAATTCGGCTGTGCGCAGCAGGCAGAAAAGAACCCAAAGGCAGATGGGAATTTAACTCAAAATACAGATTTATTAGCTGAAAGGAAATAGTACAAAACTATACTGGGAATAAATAAGAAAACAAAACACACGGGGAAGCATGCGGGCAAGCACACAACTATGAGAGAGATTGCGACACTGGACAGAAGAAAACAAAGGGCTTAAATATGACGAGGGAACATAAAGCATATGGGGAACACAGCTGGAGCTAAACATAACACTTGAGACAAGGTACCTTCAGAGTAACAGAAGCAAACCAAAACATAGCGCACATAGACAGGAGACTACCAGAGTAAAAGTAACGGGAACACACGCACAGAGGTGCAGACAGACACAGAGACATGACTGAGGGAAGCAAGAAACAAGAACTCACAAATATAAACATGGATGCACAAAAAGAGACACGGAGGGAAAAGACTTAAGAGGCAATCTAATAATCAAAAACTAAACAGAACAACCTTGGCACTATAGAATAAACTCAAACATAAATCATAATACAAAATGACAAGAACACAAGAAAACTCAAAACGCTGGGTCAAGTGACCCAAGACCATGACAGTAGCTCTACTGTTATCGTTGATCACTTCAAAAATTCATTGCAACATGCTTGATATGAGCATTTCCATTAGGGTAAGTGGGAACATTTCTCCAAGTGGTGAAGATGGCCGAAAATGGAGCTGTTGTCCATTTTTGTAAACTTTCCTTGGCATCCATTCCCAAAGGTTCTCAATTGGATTTCGATCACAGAAAGACGCAGGATGGTCCAAAAAAGTTGATTTTAATTCTCCTGGAAGAAGTCCCTGTCCTGTGGGCATTGTGTGCTGTTGTCCTGTTGAAAAACCCAGTAATTACCACACAGACAAATGCCCTCAGCCATAAGGGATGTTCTCTGCAACATCTGGACAAAGCCAGCGGCCGTTTGTTGCGCCTGCACCTCCTTAAGCGCCATTGTTCCACTGAAGGAAAAAGTACCCCAGACCATTATGACGCCCCCTCCACTGTGGCATGTAGAAAACTTCTCAGGTGGCATCTCCTTGCCATGCCAGTAACTTTGGAAACCTTCAGGACCATCAAGGTTGTGTTTTTTTCTCATCACATGATTAAACCTTCTCCACCTTTCACCATCCCATGTTTGGTGCTGTCTTGCAAAGTCCAAACAGTCAGTTCTGTGGTGTTCAAGGAGACGAGGCTCTTGAAGGCATTTTTTGTTTTTGAAGCCCTTCAGTCTCAGATCCGGTCTGATGGTTAAGGGGCTGCAGTCCAGGAACCAGTAACGGCCTTGATTTGGACCGTCCAGTGTCTTAATGGACAGCCAAATGGATCCTCCGGCTCAGTGGTAGTGAAATTTTTCAGAGTCTTCTGCATGAGTTTTTTGTTCCATAACCCTGAGGATCATTTAAGAAATTCCAAATGACTGTCTTTGTCATGAAACGCTGTGTGGCAGGCAGGGATTGGACCCAAACGCAAACTCACAGGGACAGAACTTGAACTCAAAAGCACAGCTTTATTGCTGGAAAATAGAACACAAGCAATACAAAACTAAACTGGGAAAAGCTAATTATAACACATACCAGAAGACACGGGGAAAATCACACACAGCATGAGGGACAACGCAACACTGACTTAGAGAAACACAGGGTTTAAATACAATGGGAAGTAACGAGGGGAATGAGACACTGAAGGAGAGCACAGCTAGGAGAAATCAGAACTGACGAGACAAGGGAGCAAAGTAGGATACACTCACATGAGACACAGACCTTCAAAGTAAAACAGGAATTAGCACAGATGCAAACTCGACTAGGGGAGACAGCAACTAAGAAACACAGAGGGCAGCTACTAAATACTCAGAGAACTAAACAGAATACAAGAACACCAAACTAAGACACTACACTAAAGAACAAGCTAGGACAACAACGAGAACTAAGAACATAATACAGAAAACTCAGAGGCACAAGAAACTCAAAACACTGGGTCACTGACCCAGGACCGTGACAGTCTTACTGTGTCCCACGTCAGCAGCGATGACGCCCTGTAAGAGACCCTGCTTATGCAGTTCAACAACCCGAAGTTCAAAGAGGGAACGTTTGCCATCAGAACATCATGACAGTGTGACTACCTGACAGAAAATGACAATGAATCCACATTTTTGCACAGATTTGGCCTTTTAAAGGCATGTGGTCCTAAACTTTTGATCAGCTGTAGAATAGCCTTTTTAATTTTAAGCGTTGTTTTCAATAAATTGCATGCTCAATAAAATGTTTTTTCTCACTCACATTTCTTCTTGCTGCATGTTGAAGCTCTACTTGGAACCTTGTTAAGATCTAACCATGGAAAATATGAATTTTTTTTTTTGCCATTTTTCAAGTGGTCTTAAACTTTTGATCGGGATTGTAGGCTATTCACAAATATTTTTAAACTCTAAACATGTTTTGCATATCCAAACCATATTGTCATCAGAGCAGGATGTTTTATTCCAGAAGGGTTGCTCAGCATGCACATCCCCAGCATCCGCTATGTGTGACTTGTGCTGCACACAACATCAGACACAAAGAGAAGAAAAAACACACAAAAGCAGCAAAAGACAAAGGAGTCATGGTGAGCCCCCCACAGAGTTTGAAGAGAACTGAGAGGCAACATCTGAAGTGCAATGAAAAATCCTCAGTGACGTAGTTATTATCCTGAGATTTCGTCTACATGCACGGGCTTTGTTTCACAAACTTCCAGCTTTAACCTACATTAAACCTTTTATCCATCAACCAACTACGCCAGCTCTCCTTCGTGTTTTGGTGATAAAATAAAGAACTCTATTGGCAGATTTTATACATAACATTTCATTAGAAAGCTGTCATTTCAATGAAATCTGGATAGAAAACAGCAGATGGTTTTATTTGCCATGAGCGACAGCATGCACCTGAGGATTATCTATTAGATGATAAATTAATGTGAATTATGCTGCCGCTTCCTTCGAGAAATCACTGCTAACACTGTACACTGAGTCGGGCATCTTTAATTAAGTCCTGCTGAATAAATAACACATGTTTATAGCTGACCCTGGAGACATCTGCTTTCAGGCAGCGAGAATAGCCACATCAATCTGACCTTCCCTTTTACAGCTGCAGATGCTGTCTCATGGGTCACGCTACTTTCAGTATAAAACTCCTTTGTATTTGTTGCTTTGTTATCGTCCCTGCTAGTACACTGCACTCATCTCTCCATTAGTGGAGCAAGAACGAGGCACCCAGACAGCAGACTCTCTTCTACAGCAAAAACTCTCTCCTTTAAAATGGACTTGTCAATTGTTTTTATAAGCTTGATTTAGCGCTCCTATCCATGCTTGCTTGGTTTTCTCTCCATGAGGTGGACTTAAAAGCTGGTAAGTTACAGCATACTTTCTTTCTACTGAGGAAAGGCAGATATCTGCCTGTGAGCAGACACCGAGGACATCAACTGATGAAGGCCACTGATATTCTGCAGCAAAGGATAAAGCCATGATTCACTTGTTATGTGGCTCTACAAAAGGAGGTTAAAGCTTTAGCTTTGCGCTACAACCTAGAATGTATTTTTTATTCAAAATCTGGTAGACCGCAGCTTGCTTGTGTTTTTTGGAGCTTTTTTTTGGAGGTCTCCATCATGCCATAAAAGATGCCAATGTGACTTCAACCACTTGTTTTAGACTCCAAAATTTGGAGCATCATTGTTCAGCAGCTCGTTCTGGTTGTTTCCAAATTGTCCTTTTTTTCTTTTAGAGCCAGAAGTTATTATATGAATGAACCTTCTAATTGCTACCAATAAAATACTGCAATCTCACTCTCCGAAACTGAGTCACTAACTCTTTTGATTGTCATGCCCTGACTGAGCCTGGTTCTACCTGAGATTTCTTCCTGTTGAAAGGGAGTTTTTCTTTCCTACTGTCACCAAGTGCTCCCTCAAAGGGGGTCATTTGATTGTTGGGGGTCCTCGAGGCAACTGTTGTTGTGATTTGGTGCTATATAAATAAAACTTGAATTCAATTGAATATTCACATTGACATGATATTGTAACGACCGTGGGTTTGGGGAGCTGAACTGGCTAAACTGCTCACTAGCTAAACGGCTAGCGGGGCGCTAGCAGCTATCGCTAAACTTCGCAATGAATGGTGAGCGCTCGTGCCTCATACACCGCACGACCGCGAGCGTCTCAGCAGCAGACTGGTAATCCCCAATTAATACTGCAGGAGGCAGTAGTGGTTCACACCAGGCGTTTATTTACCATCTTTTTCTACAACAACGTAACGCTGCTGACACCGAACCCCTATCCCGCTCCCACCACATAGAGTCGCGGTGTCAGCCAACCATGCCAATTCAACCCACTCCACAGAACACACATCAACTTCACTGTGGCTTACATTAACATAACACTAACACAACATGCGAATCAAACACATAGGAACTAGCAGAACGATAGAAAACACAGACAACACAATACCCAGAATGCATCTGGCTAAAAACCCCAGCCAGGTCATTACAATATTATTAATCAGATAATTACATTTAAAATGCAAGTTAAGAGTGACTGAATCAGCAAAGGTGAAGCCTTGCAGATGCCGAACAGCGACATCTGCCTGTGTCAGGAACTTGTCAGTTATGCTCCCGCATACACATGGATGAGTTGTAAAAGAATTAACCCCTTAGAGTTGTTATAAAAGAAAAGAAAAGCAACCAACCAAAAGATAGCACATATTTCTGATATACCACTTGTATATTATTATACTAGATTGTAGCTTTAATTTTTACTGTTAGAAAAACCAGTAACATACCTGCATGAAAGGCCATGAGAAGTACTGCTGGGTACACATCATGGCAGATGACAGAGGACCTGCATGTCCTCAAGTACATTTGTACTTGGTTTATTTTTTTTCAAATGTTATTTTATTTTACTATGTGATTATAAGTGGAATAATTAATTTAAGGTTGTTCAGTTGTATCTCTAATCATGGTGCTGTCACCACAATTGTTGAAAACAGGTGTGTAAAAGCACAAAAAAAAATCATTATTTGTTTAGATAAACTTCATATAGGGTGCTGAGGGTGCTACCCTACATTCGCATGTCATCTTCACACCACCCCTATGTAAAACACGTTCCCACGGCTATGAATATACATAGATGCAGTAAATTAACACTCCAGTTATAATAGAGGTTCTGGAATTATGCTAATTACTATAACATAACGGGTATTCATTTCATAATTGATGCTGCTTTTAAAGTGTTTTTCCTGATAAAACCTGACTAATTAACTCCATTAACACACTTTCCTGTTAACACATCCAGTATCTCTTAATCCCCTGCAGGTAAATGAACTCAGTGATACACATCTGCATGTATGCTCTCACACAGACTCACCTGTTAAATGAGCCTGCAGGGAAACGCTGTTTGCATTAGTAAGACAGTAATATAAGCATCTGTTTTTGCTTCCAATATAGACTTTTTTCCTCTCTTAATTATAATCTACATGAGATAATCGTGGTTGTATAGACAAACACAGATGTCAGTGTATGGCACAATTTCAAAGAGTTGCAAACAGTAGAGGGGGCTAAACATAATAGTAAAATATTGCATGATAGTTTTAACGTTTTTTTAGCCTTACTCAGGCGTTCCTGAGCAAGACTCTGACCCTTGACCAGTTCTAGCTTAATGCCAGTAAACGGTACACAAAAACAAGAGAATGACTCCCACCAGCATTACATTTGGTCAACTCTCTACTGATAAAAAGAGCCTTTTTCATGCGGTTTCTCTCTATGATTTATTCTCCAACATGACTGTATTCTACATTAGAAATCCTGCCCAGTGAACCTTTAAATTGGCTTCCACTTCACTTTATGTCATGTCTTCCACTGGGGCTGCAAGAGGAAGAACAAAGTGACACTGTAGATTCCTCTGTCATGGGTTCTGCCTCATTACCAGCAAACCTTCTTCTGTAGTTGCTCTCCATAAATCATAACAAAACAATGTCTGAGTACAGTATACTGTTAGAACAATCTTTCATAAAAAAAAATACCATATCTCCCAGTTTGTAGTCATTGCGTGTTCTGCTTCTTACAAATTATCCACCAGCATTTCAATGAGATTTAAATCTGAACTCTTTTTTTCTTCTTTTTCTCGACCAGCACTGAACTTCTTCTTTTTGATCTTTTCCTTGGTGGATTTTCTGGTGTGTGAAAGGGTATTATACTGATAAAAAGGCCACTTCCAGTTCAAAATTAGAGCAGATGGCCTTTATATTCAAGCAGTCCTTGTTCATAGTTGAATCAGTTACTGCAAGCTATCCACTTACTACTTGCTGATGCTAAAAAGCAACTTCAAGGCAAAACATTTTGACCACCATGCTTCACAGTAAGAGGTTCACCTGAAATACTACATTTGGCCTCCAAACCAAACTTCATGACTGTGCCTGGCCAGAGTACATTATTTAAAAACATCTGACCCATGCTTATACTGTATGTCCATCTGAAAAGTATACTTTTGCTTCAATTGACAAAAAAACTGTCACATTTGTGCAATATACCTTTGGGTCTAAATTGCACTTTGAAACACACTTTCATAGTGACTGGCAGAGCCTGTAATGATGTTTTGGGGTAAATTTGCTAAGGAAACTTAGTCATAGACTAAAATCCCACACCACTACACCCCAGTTTCCATTTAAAAAGAAACTAATTTGCCAGAGCTATTGTATTGGTTTAAATGTCAAGGGTAAAACGGTACAGCAATTTGAAAAGCCTACATAAATAGCGTTTAAAATGACTGGGGATTTATGTGG
Organism: Simochromis diagramma; assembly: GCF_900408965.1. Taxonomy (NCBI): domain Eukaryota; kingdom Metazoa; phylum Chordata; class Actinopteri; order Cichliformes; family Cichlidae; genus Simochromis; species Simochromis diagramma. Next base: position 8,135,215 of record NW_024387523.1, on the reverse strand, counting down.
TAGGATTTCCTGTCTTTTTAGTCAACATAACATATTGTCACCTAATTTTAAATTTACCAATTGGGCTATTGTATCCTATCAGGCGTTGGTCCTTAGGGTTGATGACCAAATATTGATGAAGTCTGTTGTCACATTACCCAAGATATCATTACTATGATCAAGGGTTAAGACCTGATTTAACTATAATAGCTGATGTCATTGCCAGCTAGTGTTATGTGTGGTGCAAGAAGATCAAAACCTATGCTGCAGGTTATAGCGTAGATTTGCCTCTGAAGCATAAACCCTTAGTAAAGGTGAAACCAATGTGACCTACTGAACGCTGCACTGTAGGTGGGTGATAGCTGGACAGTAAATAGTAAATCAAATAACTTGGAAGCAGATGGGTTGGAGCAACAGAAGACCACACCGGGTGCCACTGTTGTCAGCCAAGTGCAGGAAACGGAGACTAAAATTCAAACAGGATCAGTAAAACTGGACAATATTAGGCAGGACAAAATTGAAAGATTGGAAAAAAGTTACCTGGTCTGACAAGTCGGGTCAGGAGTGGGCCTAAACAACATGAAACCATGGAACGCTCCCGCCTTGTGTCAAACGATTCAGGCTGGTGATGGTGGTGTAATAGTGTGGGGATTTTCTTGAGACCCTTTGGGCCACTTAGTACCAGCTGAGCTTGGATTAAATGCCATAGCCTACCTAAGTATTGTTGCTGACCCTTTATGACCACAGTGTGCCCATCTTCTAATGGCTTCTTTGAGCATCATGACAATGGGTTTACAGTACTCAAATGACCTCTAAGCTCATCAGTTCTCAATCCAATAGAGCACCTTTGAGATGCAGTGATTAGACATCTGTTTCATGGAGGTGCAGTTCACAAATCTGTAGCAACTATGTGATGTTATTGTGTCAGCATTGACCACAATCTCTGAGGAATATGGCAATGACCGTGTTGAATCCATGCCATAAAGATTTAAAGCAGTTCTGAAGGCAGAAGTAGATCAAACCTGGTACTACCAGTAATGTAAAGACCCTACAATATTTAAGAGAAAACTCAACCAATCAGATAGTCCCCTATGTAAAATTATTTGCTGATGGTATCAAGGAAGAACAGCCTTTTAACAGGAAGAGACCTCAGAGAGGGGCAGCCATCTGAGGGGAGACATTTCTAATAAATGGTAAATTTAAGAAGAAAAAATAAATAAATAAATCCCAGCCTCCCATGAAGTTTGTGCATTCATTGTTATTTTTTATGGAGGTGGTTATATATCTTTAATTTGTGCACAGACTGCAAATGGGACTGTGCCTGCTGTCCCACCACCAAAGCCGCCTACTTGCTCTTCATTGAAAATGATTTTTAAAAAAGCTTCACTTCTCATGTGAAAGGCGTGTAATTCTCTGTGGGTTTATCACTGCAAACAACCATTCTCACATAACACAGCCATTTGATCCACTGTTAATGTAAAATTTATGTAAAGCAGCTTTAATGTTATTTTGAGCTTGTTAGCATGCTGACATTAGCATTTAGCTCTAAGCACCACTGACTCTGTGTCTTACGGTATGTATTTGCTCTTGCATCTTTACTAGATGGCTCTTCAGATTACGAATAACTCATGAAGTATAATTCAGAACATAAATGCTTTTTATGATGAACGGTTTTATCCACCATCCTGAATCACTGTGAAGGTGGAAGATTGTAAAAATGACAGCTACCACGCCTTTGTATGAGTGCAAGGCAACAGTGCAGCTACACTTCTTTTTGATATCCTCAGCCTTACCTTGCCTCTAAATCCCACAAGGGCCAGGCTGTATTGTAAGATATAAACATAACAGGGAGGATACAGGCCCAAGGCTTTGCAGGGAGTAGGGAAGAGCTGGAGTTGGCATCAGGATGTGTAAAATCCGCAATATGAGAGTGTGTGCTAACTCTGCAATGTCAGTCCATAATCCAGAAGAGACATCGGCTCTCTCAGTGTCCCAGGGCTGGGTCTAATTCTCCAAGGGTCCTTCTGATGAAGTCATTAAAAAATTACAGTCATTTATATATGCTATCAAATCATCAACACTTCCAATTCATTACAAGCAGGAGTTCTGAATTGGAAGTGTTACCTGAAGGACTGTGCTGTACAGCTGGGCACTTTAACATAACCAATGTAAAAGACGGACATAGCCATCATGATGACACCCAGTGTTTAGTGAACCCAACAACTCAACTCCTACTGCTTGTTAAAACAAAGCTATGGCCACCTTTTATGCACAATCTGATATCTCCATGTTGGTGTTGTTCCTGCATCATCATAATAATGATGGTCGAGGATGATGGCTGGAAGATGGCTAATGCTATTGAAACTATTAGTAGCAAACCAACATGAATAACATAAATGTGGCTAACAGCAAACCTAAACTGATAATATATTTATTATACTGTACAAATTTGGCTTTTTTAGCAGTTCTGCATTGGCATCATATTTCCAGAGGCTCGTTTTTGGGTATTTGGCTAAACTTTTTATATACTTTAAGTTGATTTTTTTTACATTTTATGGCTTTAGCCATTTGAAAAACTGCAGCCCAAGTACAGCCTTGACAGGTCTCCAATGTGATGCAGGGCTTTACCATTCACACCTATGGGCAATGTAGAATCCCATTAACGGCATGATTTTGGACAGCAGGACGAGTACCTGGACAGAACTCCCACACAGAAAGGCCAGAATGTGGAGTCAAACTCAGGACCTTCTTCCTGTGATGCAACATTTCTAACCACCGTGCTGCAATTTCAAGCTAAGTATCAGGAGCTTTTGTGGTATTTTGGTGTGTTCACAACAAAATTCTTTTGAGTACACAAATAAATCCACACCAGACTTTGATAGCTTGGTCATGGCTTTATATCAAATCTTAGTGGTGAACCTGCTAAAGCACAGTTTGTTGTGTTTTGGTATTTTCTGGAGCTTATTACAGTTAGGCTGGTGGTGAAAGGTCTACTATAATTTTGTTATTATCGTAACAAAATTGCAGGTTAGAGCCAAAATAATGTGGAAGTGCTTGATTCATCACAAAATAAATGAGAGAGACAGAGCGAGTGTACACAGCTGCTGTTCTAATGTAACATGTTTGACCCTAAAAAGCTCATTTTTTACAGAAACGTCTTTGTATAACTGAATAAATATTTGACATTTGAACCACAGGCTTGCATCCAAGCACCAGGGGAGCAAAACTTCATGAAACAGATGGACTTTTTTGTGTGCTTGAGTCCAATTAAGAAAACACGTGGCAAAATCTGCTCTGCAACAGTGTCTTCTTTCCCCCCACAGAGCCCACTGATTTCATGGCCTCTTGCCAAAACAGTCGTTAAACGAGCATTCAAACCATTTTGCGATCCGTTTTAATTGGAAGCTAATGGACTGGAGGGACCTCATCTGTTCAGGTCTAAGGAAGCATGAGGTGAATAATATAACTGGAATATGGTTAGTGTGAACCACTGACTAAACTCCAGCTTGAGTGGAGTGTGTGACACTTTCATAGAAAGCACTGCTTAGAGAAATGAGTCAGTCTTGGATGGACTTACATGCTGCCATAATGCTTGATCTGGCCTTAATTCCAATCAGCTGCATGTTGGTGGAGTAAAGCATAAGCAGAGACACAGAGACAGAAGGTGACAGTGCAGCTACGAAGTGATAATGAAACCAGTTAAAAAAAACACAAGGGATGAGCAGAAGGTAGTGACACATACTAAATACATTTTTGTACAAATAATTGTTTTCTTAGTTTGCAAACAAATTACTCTTGGGACAATTTTCCACTCCAAACTGGACCAGTCTCGCAGCCATTTCATTGTGATCAGCCATCCCCCAAATTGACTGTGTCTGAAACACATCAGTGGCTTGGACTGTGGAAATTGGGGCTTAAGCAGACGAAATAGCCGTGTTATTACGGCAGGGACTGTTTTTCCCGCCACCCCCCAAAATGCACATCATCCTTCTTTCCTGGTTCAAACACCTCTTTCCGCTTGTCACTCCCTGCAGGCCAGGAATCCAATTTAATGGATGTATTCACACAAACCTGTTGCCTGCGATGAAGCAGCGGTGGGTTGCAGTGATGTAAGAAACAGGAGCCCTCTCCTCTTTTTAATGAAGATCTCGAATTCCTTCAGGTGTACGTGGGCGGTGCCGCTGATGCCTGCCAACCGACTAAAAGCAAAGCAACAGGTTCTGCACTGGTGTGGAGGCAATTAGTGTTGCAGTCACTAGAGCATAGCCCATAGATCTCATTAGAGGGCCTCAGTTATGAAAGCAGGACGGCAAAAATCCAGACATATAAGAGGAAAGATGTTGATACTTTTGGATCGAGGAGTTACACGCCCAATCAAGACAGTTTGTAGCCCAGACATGAAATATAATTACATCGTTGCCAATTACTGTGTATACTACATTTTTTTTTTGTCACTTTTAAAGTTATCCCTATCATTTACAAAGATGAAATCCTTATTTCTAGAGTTTATGGCCAGCAGACTGTCACACTGAAAATGTTTGCAGAGATATTTTTATATGACAGTGCTGTCAAGTGGCCAAATGTAATATGAGCAACTACATGAGGAAGTTGGGTCAGTTGGTTGGATTGACAAAACTGAAGATGACCCATACTCATACAAATGACCTGTATGGGCAATCAAGGTCAGCTTGTTTCCTTTATGTATTTGCATAAATGTTATGTTAAGGCAAGTAAAAATAAAAATCATTATTATTATTTAACTGATTTAAAAAATTGGATTTCAACCTCCTTGTGACTAGGAAGAGCACTGAAAACTCATAGAATTTTTTTTAACGTTTGGCAACTGATTCAAAGACAACCTGTCTACAAAATATATATATATATATATATATATATGTATATATATATATATATATATATATATATAGATATATATATATATAGATATAGATATATATATTTCCATCCAACTTGGACAGACTATACTCACTATCAGATCGGTAAAAGTTTGCAAATAACTGCCATCCACTTTATAAACATACAGGCAGATTGCCAACACGTTGCAATTTGAGTCAGTCTGCACAGATGAACACAACTCATTTGTGGCACGTTTCTTTGCAGCAGGGGACTTGAGTCAAATGGTTGACAGCTGATTATATTCTAGTTATATTCCAATATAAAAGCAAGGTTGCTGAGATCCTTTCATTTTGCAGTTAAATTCCCATCCTGCAGCAACTATGTCCCTTTTTTTGAAGGAATTTCTGAATTTCTCTTTCAGATTTCTGAGGTTTTGGGTGGACTGTGGATTTAGATGGCAAAAGATGAGCAATTTCTCTGATGATTTATCACAGTTAATTGCTATAGTATCACAAACAACGTGCATATAATAACCAGCTTGACCCCTTTCATTTGCAAACTGATAGCAGATGGACTTCTTCTCGTTGCTCTGTATATACTGTCTTGCACAAAGTTTTTGAAGCAATCATCCCTAACTCAAAAAGATCACAAGTCTGAATAAATTTGGTTGTTTCCAGACACTGTTCTACCAAATGGAACTGTAGCAGTGAAACTGTAGCTAACAAAAAGTCTGCTTTACATAAATAAAATTTCAATAGCATTGTACACAATTACCTGATGGGAAACAACAATCAATGTGATTGATCTAACATAAGGTATGACATAAAACTAAAGCTCTGAACTGAAACTAGGAAAGTTAGCATTTCAAATAACTACCCTAAAAAAATTCACTGATTATCAAAATAGCTTAATAGATACTTCAACTAATTTTTGGTTGTTTGGAGACATTTCTCAACCCAACCTTGACGTTGGCACTTTGAAAAAGAAGAGTGCTTAACATGCAAAAGATGAAGAGGCTTTTCTAACTAATATAATTAGGTAATCACGTCTGCTTTTCATCTAAATGACATTTTAGATGAGTAATATGTCAAGGGACTGTTGCCACCAGCTACAGCAAGCAAGCAAGCAGCAGCAGCAGCAGCATGATAATTTCAAGTAACACCAAGCAAAAATAGCTTCTTACCATGGTGAATTTGGTGAAAAGGCCATTTCTATGATCTATGTGTTCTGGGCGCTCATTAATGAAACACGGCACTGTAATATGGTTTTCTTTGATTTTCTGTCAGCGCAGTTTGATCTTCTGCGGGTGGCGTTTTCTTAGATGAGAGCACATGTGTGCATAAAGGGAAACCATCAGGGGTAACTAAAAGCACAGAGTGAGAGTGCAATCACTGGAGCCTACTGCCGGTCCCTTCTTATAGCTTCTATTTCATCAGGCCAGGGGGAATGAGGCCATGTCGCTGCCATGCTCAAAGAGACAATAATGATGCTGTCATTTCAGCACCACAGACAGCGACAATGGGGAGGATGATCATCGGAACTGACTATGCATAAAATCTCACAAATTTCCTCCCTGCCTGCGCAATACGTTAGTGATTAGAAGTGACAGAGGCTTTTTGAGGAACCTTGCAGGCTCTTTTGTATCAAGGATCTGAATAAAGTGTTGTGCCCCTGAGGGCGAGTCATGTTTGCTGAATGTTGCTGGAAGATAATGTGCAACTTGACCGACTTGACCTCCTTTTAAAGGGGCATCAATGTGTATTACCCAGAATGAACCATTCAAACTTTTGAGTCCTTTAATGCAGAAAAGAACCTCATGTTACGAGTGAGTGTGGCTGAGCAGTTAAAGAAAGTGAAAGACTTCAGAAAAGTTGAAACGTTGTATAAAATCTAAAGAGAAACACAAAGCAAACCTCATAAACCCATATTTACTGTGTTCACAGCAGAACACATAAAACATATCAAAATTTTAAACTAAGAAGTTTGAAATTTTGCTTTTTTCACTATTATGTTTGGCTCATTTTGAATTTCATGCCAGCAATATGTCTAAAAATCCTGTGGTGAAGTAACAAAAGGCTGGAAAAATGAAGGTTGAAAATAGTACTGAGATAAATGTGTGAAACATTTAGCAAATAATTAACTATAATAGATCAGTAACATTAATAGGTGTAAAGAGAGTGTCTTGGTCAGGCAGTTCCTCAGAAGTACATATGGGCAGAGGTCCCGGAAAACACTGTCTACAAAATATGATACAAGTGTTCCTCTATGTAAAATTGTGATGACTTTGAATATCTCATTATCTTCGATGAGAGATGCTGCACGCCACCAGGCAAGACAGGTAATTGAGTCGAGTCCTGGGCCAGTAGGGGGGCCTCTGAGATCTGGCAAACTTTAAAGTACAGCAGTGGCAATCTGCAAAGTTTGCAATGACAATAGAAGACGCCTGATCCCGCTTAGGGTTGGCCCCGTCTGATCAGGTCTGGGGGGTGACCCAAAGCAAATAAGTATGTTCTGATTCCAAAAGAAGGAAAAGTATCTTCTGGATACCATAAAAAAGTGTAAAACATAGGAGACTTCCCACTCCTGAACTACAGAACATCTTCTGTACATCAGTTGTGCAGCTCAGAGAATAATGATATTACGAATAATTTATGCACTGTAGCTCAGCATGCTCCTAAAGTCAGAGTGAGAAATTGAGTGCATATAAAGTACAACATAAAATATATTAGCAGATGGTCTCACCGCAAAAAGCACTGAACACGTTTGCATAGGTGGGCTTGTATCGCTACAGGTAATACAGAGAAGATAAAAAGATGCAGAACTCATGTAATTATTAACCATAATAATTGCATGAGTTCAAAGACCTGACAAAAAACAGCTAATATTCAAAATAAGAAGCTGTGAAATTAACAGTGGCATCATAAAAAGAAATAATAAAGAAAAATTGCTAATGTAACAATATGTTGTAGCAGAGTTTGACACTGTTTTCTGGGTTTTTCTTTCTTTCTTTCATAAAGGAATTCTTCTTTTGTATCTAGTTTTTCAACGCTCAGTAAAATTGAGCGTTGCCCTATATCACTATAGGGCAAAAAATCTTTGTCCAAAATGTCCCTGATTTAAAACTTACCACATTTTTTAATTTTTTTGTTTGCTTTTTCGCATATAAGGAGTATTACAGCATTCATAGGAAGGAGGATATTTAGTTCTGCAATGTAATTGATGCTAAACTGTTTTAGACAAGATGCATTATTGGCCTAGAACTGACGAAGGCTGTTAAAGTGATACAGTATCCACAGGCACTGCCCCCACAAGGCATATAATTCACATTCTTGGGGTAACTAATCATCCCCTGTGTGCCTGTGACACATTTTTCTTTTCCTGAATCTACTCTACCACTGCCAACATCAGCAATTTCCAATAACCGCTTCATCTTTTCCAGGATGTTTCCGCCTTCCTATTTTTCACCCCAGTTGTGGACAGCATGGCAGCATGTTACACTTTCTCAATAAATCTGCAGGAACATATGGGGGCACTTTCGATTTTCCCCAAGCTGCCACAGCAGACTCATGATGAACTAGCCAATAGGTACTTGAAAAAGTGTTTTTTAAAGCCAAAGTTGAAGCAATGGGCACTGCTGTGTGGCAGCACAAAGTATGTAAGATTTAAGCATTTGTTGGACTTCAAAGTTGGACGTGAACACAATCACAGCGATCCATCCCTGTCATTTGGCAGGCACTTTGAGGACAGTCTGTGGATCTCTCAGACCTGTTTTCAAAACACACAGTGCCAGTTTTACTTCTTAAAATGGGCCATTTATTCAGAATCATGCCCCCCCAAAAAATGTCCATGCCTGCAGCCATTTTCACATCACCGTGCATGTTTAGAAATGTGAAGCCGAGAAGTAAAGCACCAAATGACTTGTGCTTGCATTACATTACAATTACATTTACGGGTTTTAAGAATAGCAATGTAGTTTACAAAGTTTTTCTTAATATGTAAATAATTTAAGCATGGCTTGTCCAGTAATTCTAGTGCCAGCCAAAACCATTAGTGTCAACAATAAAACTACATACACATGATATAATAGCTTGTTAGCCACGCATTCATTTAGGACACCTAGGGTCTTAGCATTCATGTGGTGGTTACTTACCTGAACAACTACCTAAACAATGCTGCAGATCAAACATACTCCAAACACAGCCAAACCAAACAAATGCTTCCAGGCAACTGTTGAATTGAACATACAAAAAAAAAAAAAAAAAAGAATTGAACATACGCCACGCACCAATACACTCTTTGATGGCAGTGACCTCACCGGTGGGAAAATACACCATAAAGTGCCCGAGACATCAGAGCACATTCACAAACACCACATCTCATGCAGAAATCCATCATTCAGTAACTGCTTTTTATTCATACTTAGGTCTACCAAATTTGTTTAGAATTACCCCAGACCACAAGTATAAATATGTGATGGGGGTATGGTTGTGTTAGAATATTGCATTTTCTTTTTTTTCTTTGCTTTTTTCAAATGGACTGGTACTTTCTACTCAGTTGAGCATGCCAAGTCTTATTCACACAAACATTCACACAGCATTTTTATCTGTGTCTAAGCACTTTCTAACATTTGCACACACTTCAATAGATGCATCAGTAGCAACTTGGGTTTGAGCACCTTACACAAGGAAGCTTCAGCATGTGGAATGGAATATTATTTTAGCCTTTTTTAAAGAAAACCATTGTGGCGTGGGCGTGGTCTCTGGCCGGCTGCAGAGGAGGAGTGACGCAGTGAGCTCCCGGGGCAGCGCGGGGGCAGGGTGAACAGGTGTGCTGGGATGTGAAGGTGATTGTGACTCTTTATATGTTCACAGTGACAGTGGAGCTGGAGTGTCTGTGTCCCAGTAAAACAAAACCACAGTGAAACCAAATCTGCAAATAAAGAAGTGCTATCATTACGTCCGTGTTCTGTTCATGTGTAACGGGTTCAACGTCACAACCATAAAGACTGCCTGAAGGCAACCATGACTTTTTCATACTTTGTTGAGCTATGGTATTTTGATAATTTTCGAATGTTCCTCTTCCAGGCTTACACCGTATATAAAAACTGGTTTAGGCACTGTGATATCAACCATGGGTCTGTAGTATATTAAAGCCTTGCAAGTAGCATTTTGGCCATTGTCTTATTTAGATGAACTACTAATTTATCACCAACTAACTATAGTGAGCCTGGTTAGAAATGGTTAGATACCTGCTATTCAGTAACATGCTAGAATTTCACTTTAGCATCTTACTAATTAGCACCAAACCTGAAAGACTAACTTCTATCAGTGGCCCAAGTTATCAGCTAGATAATTCCATTAAAAACCACTAAAAGTGAGACCCAGCAGATAGCAGTGAGCTGTAGCTGCCAGTGCTGGTATACCAATCAATACAAGCAGGTATACATAACCTTAAACAAAATCTATAGGAGACAGTTATTTGAGAAGAGTCACCTGCTGTGCAGTTGTTACAAAGGGGACCAAAATATTTTTTTGAACTAGGTTTATTTCTGCTGTGAAGCTGGCATTTTAACATGGGAGTCTATAAGTATTACCCAGCCTCACATAAGATAGCCCCACTGTTGGGAAATTTACATTCAAATACTAGCACAGACTTGCCACAGTGGATATTTTTCTTTTTCTCCCCCTATTAAAAAAAAAAAAAACATAGAAAATGTGTTGCTTCAACTATGCTACAGCATATTGGGTAGATAATATCAGTTAAATAGATTTTAGGTACATGAAATATAATCACTGAATCAACTCCTGTCCTTGGCAGAAATGGTGCGAGAGGATTTGTACTTTGAGATAAAGGTCAGCTGCACAGCGAGGTCATCCCAGAAATTAAAGTGCCATTTAATACAAGTGTGAAGGAAAGATGAGAACTAAAGTAAGAATAAAGGTTAACCTTGTGCACCTTCCTCTCCACCAAACATGGTTCCACATTATTAAGCCGGACCACTTAGACATGAACATGACATTAACTTTTTAATAATTGGTTTTGCCGGGCTGTAAACAATATAGCTGTCATCATAGAGATGAAGCCTGTATTTACCGTGTTCCCTCAGACTGCAACTACCGCTCACACCCAGAAAAGTGTGGACCATTAAGTGGGTTATCATTCTTTATTTGTGATCTATTATGGGTTAATATGTTTTCCAGCCTCCGGGCATGTTTTCTAGCTATATGTGATGCATGGACTTTTGTGTTACTCTTGCTGCTGTAACACAATTTAAAGCATTATGAATTTTCTATTGACCTTCTGTGATGGTGGTTGTTTCATTGCTGTATGGGAAATAAGAGAAATATATCCTTCGCAAATCCATTCTTTTCGCTGCAGGCGCACAGCGTTTTCATCACCATAATCATATTGATTTTGGCAAAACATTCATATCCTTGGTGCAGTGATAAGAGTGTAATTACGCAAGGACATCATCTTCATCATATCAAAGTCTCCTGCTTGGGGACAAACGACAATAAAAAAAAAGCAGGTAATGATCTGCTTCACTATTCACTCCACCCACACATTTAAAAGACGTTTTTGTTTTAGATATTGGTGTAAATTGGGTGGCGAATGCTTTTTTAATTTGTGCCCACTTACGGTTTGAAGGCCTGTGTGTGTGTGTGTCAGCACACAGGTTGGAGGTGTGTATTTTGTTTTTCTTGTTTTTCTTGGCACGTTGTCACACACTTATCAGGAGTCTACCAGAGAAATTCTGCTCTGAAATCTGTCCTTCAACAGATTATAGATATACAAATGACAGTTTGATTCATGGAATGAAAGCGAGTTTGCATGTTGAAGCACTACAAGTAAATCCTAAAAATACACTCTAAAAAATATTCATGGTGTTTGTAGGTAGAACTTAACAAAAAAGCATTTTTCTACTTAAAAAAGTAAGTTGTCTACATGTACACATTTCAGTGAGCTGACTAATCAATGTTAAAAGTCAGTGCAACACAGAAATTAATAAACACCTCCTTAACTTAAATGTTTGAGTATATTGAACAAAATACTTTTGTCATCAATCAGCAACAGAAAATATTAAGTTTGTGTAACATGTAAAAGTGAGTTTGAACTGCCCATAACTGCACCATAACGAAAAAATAATTACAACTGCCATAAAAAAAGAAGAAACGGAAAAAAACAGAGGTTGGCACCACTACCTGGTAAGTTTGTTGTTTTATAGTCTTTTATAAATATGTAGTAGTTACAGGAATTTACTGCTTAAGTTTAGTCTGACAATGGCAGCTACATGATGTGAATTGACACTCTGTGTTATGCTAGTTGTTACTCTATAAAAGTATAAAAGAGCGTTTGTATTTTTTCCTGTTGTTAATGAAATCTGTCAATGAAATCTGTCATTCTGGTGGTTACTTTGGTTAGCCATAGGTGTGTATGAGACCATGCATACAGCAGAGGGTAACCCCGTAGCATATGTTCGTATCATCACAGGCGTAGCAGTTGTCTGCATTCTTATCACTTTGTGGGAGTAGAGGTGTGTTTCCCCCCTAGACTGTGTTTGGTGAGTTAACTAAGCATTGAATTTCAAAATAGATTAATTACAAGTTATATTTGTACACTTTAAATTTGATGATTTTAATCATAGTAAAGCATAGCATAGTAAAGTTGCTAAAGTTAAAGTTGTTAGCTAGCTTTCTTTTAGCTAGCAAACGTTCCTCGCAAATACAGAGTACATTGTCAATTTTTCCACTTATACTTAAAATTTGTCACTTGTCAGGGTGCATTTGGTTAGCTGATAGACCTTGCAGACAGCAGAGCATGTTCAATTTGAACCTGTATATGTTCAAATTAACCAGTCAGCAGCTGCCTGCATTTTTATCATGGTGTCAGAGTAAATTTGTGTTTCCACGGTCTTGGGTGAGGTAACTAATTACTGACAGAGTGAAATGTGGTGAATTTATGCCAGAGTATTGATATTTTAAGCTCAAATGTGAAATATGCCTGAGGTTAAAGTTAGTTGACCTAGCAAGAAAAAACAAAATTGTGTGTGTGCACACACACGACTTGCTTTTGTTACCTTCTGTAATTGTAAGCATAATGTGAAGTGTGGGATTGTGGCACGTCAACAGTGGTCTTCAAATAATTAAAAAGAAAATTCTCTCACACATTTGGATATGACACAATTTTTCCAATTTTAAACTACAGTCTGTAGATTTATTTATTTTTTGAATTTTGGATTCATCTTTTCAGTGTTTCTTTGTAGTGTTTTAGAGAAGGTTTTATACTTAAAATAACTTGTTAACTCAAAAGCCTCGATAAGCCTTTGTAGTCTTTTATAGTCCTTAGAACTCAACAAAAACTGTTTGAAATAGTCTCCAAATCTAGGTTACATTTACTTTCACTCACCTTATCCTACTGCTAGCAAAGGGTGCATTGAAAGCAGGGCAGTATGTAACAGATTAAATTCAAGTTATAAAAATTAAATTGTTTATTTGTTAAAAACAAAAATTAAATCAATAATTAGGAAAACACTAGTCCTATAAATGTAATATGTTTGACTTTTGGCCTAGTAAACTTTTTTTATTCTCCAGAGTTCGGTGAAAACAAGAAGAGAGGTCGCAATCCGTTGCCTGATGGTGTATTTGAAAGAGAAAGAAGAGGATCTCTTCAGAGAACAGCTGGTAGGTAAATCTCACATTGTTGTGTTATATTTTTAAATAGCACATAAAATACCGACATGTTTCTTTTTAACCTACTTGCCAGGATGGTGAAGAACAGTTATCAGAAGAAGTGGTAAAGATTGTAGTCACCAGACGTGCAGCAGTGTCTCTTCCAGCCGTTGCTAAAATTGTGATCGAAGGAACAGCTGTCCTGGAAGACCTTGATGTGCCCAGAGCATGTGCCTTAATGATGGGACTTATATACGCTCTCAATCTGAGCTACCCCAAACAAGTAAAGAACACTCTAGAGGTATTCCAGAAGGTGTTTCTGGAACTTGATGGGCTTAAAGCCAGCCCACGGGTAATGTCTCTTAAGTACAAACTTCTGTTATAAAACCAATGTAATTTAGGCTGCAATATTCAGATGTGCTGATGCTTGTGTTTTTTATGCAGTCTTAGACAAGTATAGTTTGACTACAAGTGTAGTTTTGAGAGTTCATAATACGTATAACCTTACCTTTGGATTGTTGCGTTGTTAAATATTAACATGTTTTGTAATTTTCTTGATTCTGTGATATTTACCAAGTTGCTAGGTTAAAGTTAATGTTTAATAATAAGCAGATTTGCAAAAACAAATAGCCTTACGTTGCAATGTTTGTTTTCTGAGGTATTTTAGAAGGGTGTGATTTAAAATTATTGTTATTCGGAAGACTTGAGATATATATATATATATATATATATATATATATATATATATATTTGCTGCTTTATTTAATATACCTTTACAAATCTTTATAGTGGTTCTCAAAGTCGGTCATCAGGCCCCACTGCTCTGCTTGTTTCTATTAATAACTAAACACTGTTGATTGGCTGGTGTGTTCAGTTAATCAGAAGTTGTAGACACCATTGTGGAGTAAGAAAAACGAAGTGAATTGGTATGTTTTAGCTTCTGATTCAACACACCTTGTCCAGGTAATAAACATGCTACATTTTCTTTTGTTACTGAGGTTGTTTGTGGAGGAATTGTACTGAAATACATTATTGTTTTTGCCCACTAATTGATAATTAAAGGGCTGCTATAATGTTTGATTTATGTTGTATCACACAGAAGTGTATTACTTTGAAAATGTTATGCAATAAACTGTTTCATCAGTTGGAATAATTTAAATGGCTATGTTTGCATGGATAATTGTGAGTAGGATATATGTAAAAAAGTAAGTTAGATTAACTCAACTAATGTAATTTGTCAACTCAATATTACCAGAAATTCTAAATTAATATTAGGTTGCTTAAACTTAATTATGCTTTTACAGGTCAAAGTAAATCATGTTGGTTTGTTGAACCAGTTGAGTTAGCCAAACCTAAAAATTACTTGCTGGATTTACTTAATAATATGCAAAATTTGTAACTTAAAAAGCTGAGTGGAAATTGTTACCTCAATTTTTTTAAGTTCAGCCAACAAAACATTTTTTAGAGTGTAGGGCACTGAATTCATTACTGTCATTGAATTGCCAATCAAAGTTCCTAGATTGACCGGCCTTTCCGTAGCCCTACCTGTGGGGCGTTCAGTAGCTGATGTAGACTTGTTCTTACAGTATAACACTCGTAATAAAAGGGTATCAGAAGAACATCATATCAAGAAGGTCCTCAGTAAATGTGGTTATCACAGCTGGACATTTGTTAAAGCTGGGAGGCACCTGAAGAAATCTCCAAGCAAACCAGGAGTGAATAAGAACAACTGCTGTCGGAGTGAAAACCTTTAGTCATGCCTTATGTGTCAGGAGTATCGGAATAATATTTTCTTCTCTTGTTTTTTCCTCCTTGATCTTGTAATAAAAGCAGAATCATCCACTAAAACTTTAAACATATGATGAAATGTACTATTGTTAATATAAAAAAAAATAATCCTTCCAGTGCAAAAAAAAAAACAAAAGTAAGGATTGATGATCATGTCAAAGCCGCAGTTAATTTCTATTGCAGAGACACAAAAAGACTACAGTTTGTCTAAATGGCAGCACTTCACAAGTAAATTGCATATTGGCTGTTTCTTCTGTGCACTGTAAAACCCAATAAGTTAATTTAACTCAAAACTTTTGGTGAAACTGATTACATAAAATATTTTAAGTAACTAAAACTTAAAAATAAAAGTTAAATAAACACACTTTATTTATTAGCTTTAGATAAATATTTTAAGTACCATTGATAAATGTTTTTATGTTATATCTACATTTTCGGTTTAGTACTCTCTACTTGATATTTTGAGTTTCAAGTACAAATCTATCTCAAGTAACTATTAGGAATTAATATTTAGTTTCAAAATGTTAACCATTTTAAGCTAATACAACTCAAAAATTTAAAATACAAACACTTGTAATATCCAACTCTACTGTGTTTTGAATTTGATATAAAAAAAAGTGCCCAAAATAATTACACTTGTAAAAACATAAGACAGAAAATATAAATTCAAGTTACAAATTTATTGAGTTACTTTAACACATAGCATTTCTAACAAAAAGTCCAACGACATAAATCCACCACATTTTATAGGGAATAATGTCAGAAATGTCCAGTTTTGGCACAAGGTTACAATATTAGAAATAAAGAATTTCACAACATGTTTTAAGAGTATTCAGATTTGATTAACACATGAGTATGGCCTTTTTATTAAAAAACAAACAAACAAAAGGAAAAGAAAATCCTGCATTATTATGTGGGAAAACCGAATGAAAGTAATAGTATAGTATAGTGCAGTATAATACACTGAAATATAATTGGTAACCTTTTTAATATGCCAGTACTCTGGTTATGCAAAATGCACATTTGTAGAGTGCAATCACAGTCTCAACAACAAAGCAATAAAATATTAAATAGAAAAATACTTCTTTAGAGACATAAAACAGTGTTATAAACCTCCTTAGCGCCTTATGTCAGTTATGAGCAGTTCAGGAGGAACGTTCCTTAAGTGACATTCAAGATCCCACCTAGAAGCCAGAAATGTAGTGAGATTGTCCTTCATTTTCTCTATGGATTTACAGTTATCTGACTAAAAACACAATCAAAATCAACTAAAACAAGTGATGATGGGGGGGAAAAAATAAAAAAAATAAAATAAAATCACCCCTTTTACTTTGGATGTGGATTTAAGATGATGAAGTATGAAACAGAGTGTGCAAAGATTTCTTTATTCTATTCTCTTTAAAAAAAAAAAAAAAAAAAAAAAAAAAACTTATCCAGACTTGGAAATATGATAAACTGAATTACTTGCTTTAACAGGCACTTGAGGACTGTGTAGGAATCCTGGACATTATTCTGCTGCCAAAAGATCATTTTTAAGACTCAGCACTTTGGGCTTCAACTTCCCACCCTTCAGACCCATCAAAACTTTCTGAATAAAGTCAAAAATGTTGGCCAAACATTTTGGGTAGCTTAGGTGCAGGGCGTAGGTCAGTCCAAATATTACTAGAAATCCATCAGCTAGGGTGGTGAAAACAATGATCATGTTACCCTCGACCAAAACTGCAGTCTTCTCAGGGCAGAAGAATGTTGCATTGCTGGAATTGGCTCTGATCAGGAGTCCAAGTGGCATTTCACTAATATCTGGTCTATCAGAATGCATCATCTACAGAAAACAAAATTACTACATGTTAGTACATTCCTATTTCTCTTAGTTTCATCTCTTCAAGATGGCGCGGCCACGTCCAGACGCCTTCCTGACCGCTCCGCTCCGACTATCCACTTTTCTTGTTTTTTACCTATTTTTTGCTCTGGTTTACATCCCAAAATCCTCTAGTCTTATAGTATACGACAGCGGATCACTTGTAAACATCGGTGCCAAGGTTGCACATCTAATCTTGGACACTTTTAAACCTGACCCTTCCTGGCCGCCAGAGATTCTACGCGGCGCGGAGAACAACAAAGGACGGGCCGCTCATCCGAGGCACAGAACAAAGAAGCGCCGGGGAAAACGCGCTGGTATTAGGAACAGACTGAGACAGCAGGCGCATCGCGCACCACTGCCCAGTATCCTACTGGCCAATGTACAATCCATGGAGAACAAGCTCGATGACCTAAGAGCAAGGGTCACCTTCCAACGTGACATGAGGGACTGCAACATTCTGTGCTTCACGGAGACATGGCTGACCCCCACCGTGCCGGACCAGGCCGTAACTCCGTCGGATTCATTCTTTGTGCTCCGCGCGGACAGAACGGCAGAGTCGAACAAAACCAAAGGTGGAGGAGTGTGTTTCATGATAAACAGAAAGTGGTGTGATGCCAGGAGCATTTCTACTCTCTCCAGCGGCTGCTCGCCACATCTGGAGTTCCTGAGCATTAAGTGCCGCCCTTTCTATCTGCCCCGTGAGTTCACCTCAGTCATCGCCACGGCGGTCTACATCCCACCCCAAGCGGACACAGGTATGGCTTTGTCCGAATTACATGATGTGCTGAGCTCGCTTCAAAACAAGGACCCGGGCGCAGCCCTCATTGTAGCAGGAGACTTTAACAAAGCGAACCTCAGACAAGTCATGCCAAACTTTTACCAGCATGTCTCGTGTCCAACGAGAGGGGATCGGATTTTGGATCACTGCTACACGCCATACAAGCAGGGCTACAAAGCTGTCTCACACCCGGCTTTTGGGAAGTCTGACCACAACGCCATCTTCCTCATTCCCCAGTATAAACAAAGCATACGGAGGGAAGACGTGACCAAGAGGGAGGTAAAACGGTGGACTGCCCAATCAGAAGCTACGCTACAGGACGCACTCAACGACGTAGACTGGGACATGTTCAGAGCATGCGCAGTCGACATCAACGAGTTTACGGAAGTAGCAGTATGCTTCATCAATATGCTAACGGAGGAGATTATCCCCACTGCGAGAGTCACCACATTCCCAAACCAGAAACCGTGGATGGACAGATCGATCCGCACTGCAGTAAACGCCAGGACCGCCTCCTACAACGCGGGTCTCGCCACTGGCGATATGAGCGCCTACAAAGCGGCCTCATACGGCGTGCGGCGCGCGGTGAGAGATGCCAAACGCAGGTACCGGGAACGTGTGGAGTCCCGCTTCCACCAGGGCGACACACGGAGTATGTGGCACGGACTACGCACCATTACGGACTACAAAGCCAGGGACACTGCGCCGATCAACGCTGACTCTGCATTCACCAACGAGCTGAATCGGTTCTACGCCCGTTTCGAGGTTAGCCAGGCGGCTAATGCTATCTACCGCCTGACTACCGAGGACAGTGACGTCATCAGCGAGAGCCCGGTGACCAGCATCGCGGAGCATGACGTCCGAGCGGCACTGAGGAGAGTGAACACAAGGAAAGCGGCGGGGCCAGACGGCATCACCGGCCGTCTGCTGCGCTGCTGTGCTGACCAGCTAGCAGGTGTGTTCACTTACATCTTCAACGAGTCCCTGGCGAAGTCTGTGGTCCCCACATGCTTCAAAAGATCCACCATCATCCCTGTGCCCAAGAACAGCAAACCCTCATCCCTGAACGATTACCGGCCAGTTGCACTGACCTCGGTAGTAATGAAGGTGTTTGAGAGGCTGCTGAAGAACATCATCTCCTCCTCCATCCCAGACACCACAGATCCGCTGCAGTTCGCCTACAGATCCAACAGATCCACAGAGGATGCCATCGCCCACGTCCTACACACCACTCTCAGCCACGTGGACAAGAAACAGGGTAACTATGTGCGAATGCTGTTTGTTGATTACAGTTCAGCGTTTAACACAATAGTGCCCTGCAGACTGTTCACAAAGCTGAGAGATCTGGGACTTAACAGCCGTCTGTGTGCATGGGTGTTGGACTTCCTCACTGGCAGAACTCAGGTGGTGAGGGTGGGCAGGTGCTTCTCCAACAGCATCACCATCAACACAGGAGCACCTCAGGGATGTGTCCTCTCGCCACTGCTCTACTCCCTCTACACTTCAGACTGTGTGGCCACCCATGGCTCCAACACCATTGTGAAGTTTGCTGACGACACAGTGGTGTTGGGTGCCATCTCCAACAACGATGAGGCGGCCTACATGGATGAAGTGAAGAATCTGGCATCGTGGTGCCAGGACAACCACCTCCAGCTGAACGTCAGCAAGACCAAGGAGCTGGTGGTGGACTTCAGAAGGGGTCAGCACAGAGACTACAAGCCCATCATCATCAATGGAGCTCCAGTGGAGAGGGTGCAGTCCTTCAAGTATCTTGGTGTCCACATCTCCTCAGACCTGACATGGTCTGCCCACATTCAGGTCCAGACCAAAAAGGCTAGGCAGCGCCTGTATCACCTACGACAACTGAGGAAGTTCAGGGTCTCTCCAAAGATCCTCAGGATTTTCTATACAGGCGCTGTGGAGAGCATCCTCACACAGAACATGACATCGTGGTTTGGGAACAGCTGTGTGAAGGACCAAAAAGCTCTCCAGAGAGTGATCCGTACAGCAGAACGCTGCTGCAGGATTGCTCTCCCCCCGCTTCAGGACACCTACACCAGGAGATGCCGGACTAGAGCAGCGCAGATACTGAAGGACCCGTCCCATCCTGGCAACAAACTGTTCCAACTTCTGCAATCTGGTAGAAGGTTCCGCATCTTCCGGGCAAGGACAGAGAGACTCAAGAGGAGCTTCTATCCCCAAGCCATCCGTGCCCTAAACACACACACCCGCCCTCTCACATCATCTATAATTGACTGAGACAGGACTCTTCCAGACACTAAACCAAGGCACAATGTACATTTCAAATTCCTTTAATTTTAAATATGTTTATATTGTCTCCTGTAAAATAGTCAGATGTCTATTCATATTAATATACAGAATTCACCTGCTTGCTGCTACTACTGCACATTCACCCAGTGTATATACTATATGTCTGTATATATATATATATTTATATATATAATGTTCTTCCTCTACACCCCCCCCCAATTTTTGCACATGTCGAGGAGCGTGTCAGCCTACATTTCACTGTGTGTTATACTTGTATAACTATGCATGTGACAAATAAAGAACCTTGAACCTTGAACCTACAAGTCACATTTCTGGATTATTACTAGCTCAGAAATCAATTGTTTGAACAACAAAAAAAGCCACAACACACCAAAGATTTGAGAAAACAAACTGACAAAAATAGTACTTTTAGTAAAGCAAAGTCATACCTCTTCGTAGCAATAACAGAAAGTCAATAGGAGTTTTTTTTTTTTTTCATTTGTACAGTGATGTATGGTTGGGCTAGGAACATTATAGAAGGTCTACACATATTAAAAATATGTAGTGTTTCCATTATGTGACATGGACACTGTTGTAGACAGATCCAAGCATGGAGATGCTTCTCAAACTGTCAAAGTGTCATAATGTTTTGAGAAATCTAAACAAGGATGCTACTAAGATATTGTTCACAACTTTGTCCAAAACTTACATCCCACATTTTGATGAAGCTAGAGGTGTCTTCGTACAAATAGGCAGAGAGGGCATGAAGCACACCAGCACGTTGGGCATGGATATCAGCTTGTTCCTACATCACAAGAAAATTTTTATTTTAAATTATTGGCTAACCTAGTCAAGAATGGTAGTTAAAATTGAAAAATTTATCAAATTAAATAAAGCTCAAAAAAACAAGACAAAAACCCACTAACCTGGAGATTATAGCTTCTGAAGAGCTGAGACAGGACATCAGACACGTTCCCTGTGCAAACAGCTTTCTATCTGAATAAGCTCTGGAGCCGGGGAGCATGTTGGTCCAACACAGCATAAAAGTGGTTCTTCAGGTGGAGGTTTGTAATCCTGTGCAATTCTGCACAGATCTGAACACACAGGATACATTTATGTTTACAAGTTTCGATTAGTCTATAAATCTTTGCAAAATACATCAAAATCCTTACACTCCAAAGGCATAATTTGTTCAGACAGGCCAGATAACAGGAGTTGATATAAAATACATCTTGTTAGATACATCTATATACATTCTTACCTGGGACTGGGATTTCAGAGTAGGCCAGCAATCCAGGATCTGACCTACTGGTAGGTCATCATTGATGATCTCTTTGCATCGCAAGGCCAAAGTTGTGTGCATCAGCTTTGTAATCAGGATTCTTTTCACTTTTCTCGACTTCATCTACAATCTGTAGTCTTAGCTGGTCAAGGTAAACAGCATCTTCACCCCTGAAAATTTACTTCTGCCCTGGCATGGACATAACAGTAAAACACAGAAGACAAGACAGACTACACAGAGAACAGAAAAGACACATAACCAAGGAGACACAGATGAAACATAACCAGCCCAGAACTCAACTAAACCTTAACTAATAATAACAACAATACAAGAACTTCACCTCATTTCAATATAACATAAGAAAGCAAAAATACAAAATAAACTCAAAATGCTGTGTCACAGACCCAGCCCCTGACAGAAAAAAAAACAAACTAAGTCTTTCACTAATGAACACTGGGCATCAGAATAAAATAAAACGAAAAAAATAACTGTTTGGTAAATATATTATTGATGGATTCACCCTTAAGCTAACCTAAAATAGACCAGGCACAACAATTTTACAGTTCAGAAGCTTCTACATTTCAACTTAGTATACATAACTATTTGCAATGTAAACCATGTTCTACCGCCTAATTATGTAATGATTAATCACTGCTTTTGTAAGTATGTCCTGTGCCTACAATTTTGCTGCCCCAGTTTTAATATGTACAACTCCAGAGAACTAAACGTAAGTTTCAAGTTCCAAAAGTTAGCAAATGGGTTAGCCAAAGTCAATATCCACGTATGCGCTAAGTGTGAAGCAGTGCAGCAGTGCATATTGATTGAACAATTTAACCACAAGGCAGTTTATAATCTGCAAATCCAGAAACGCCTTCTAAAGACTTCTTTTAAAATAGTAAGAGATTAGAAAAGTTATTAACACATTATTAGTCCCAATAATGTGTTATACTAAATATGAGCTTATTAGCATAATTCATGCAAAACACTTTGGGGCCAAGGCGACATGGATAAAACGACGCATGCATGTAATTCTTAAATGCCTGCTAGAGTTGTACATTTATGACGATAAAAACCCATATTACAACGGAGAACTATAGTTTCAGAAAAAATAAAACTTACCACAAAAGCACTCCTGAAGATGCTGCAAAGGCGGTAAATGCAGCTAGCCAAGTGCAGAGCGTTAGCTGTTCCAGTTCAAAAGTCCGTAACATACCATAGCACGTCCTCCTTTATCCAGCGTCAAAGACAATGCCGCAAAAAAAACCCCTTCACAAATGTTTTTATTTCTGTTCGGATATTAACGTTCCACAAGTTTCTTTCGAAGTAATGAGCGGGCATTCGCACTCGAAGCGAGGAATCCAAGATGGTTGCCAGCACTTAATAAAGAAACAGGTGGCGCACGTAGGCACGTACGTAGGCATGTAAGTGACGTCAGTGTTAAAACTCAAATTATTTAAGGGCAATGTCAGAAACTAATCAATATATTCAAGTACTGATAACTTGAAAAAACAAATTTGTTCAAACTACTCAAAAAAAATAAATAAAGGTGTATGAACTTATAACAGGTTTTTAAGTAGTTGGAACTCATTTCATTTATCAAACTATTACTATTTGGTCTTACAGTGTGGAAAACCAACATAAAAGGAAGAAAAAACCCTTTCATTTAACACATCTTATTAGGGACGATAATCTCCTAACTTGCAGCTCTCCAGAAGAGTAGACACGAAGCCCATTCATTAGCCTGCTCTCTGTATTTGGTTTAAAAAGCACAGCCAGGCTGCTGTGACCTGGATTCAAACCGGGGTTGCTGTGGCCACAACGCAGAGTACCAACCACTATACGACCACGGCTGGTTTGCGCTGCCAGTTGCAGTCTGCATCTTGCATTTTTCTTACTCCAGTATATAAACTCCGCTTAGAGGACGGTTTGCGCCTCTGACACGAACTCATTTGTTGTTGTTCCGGTATTAGACCAATGAACAATTAGGCTACTTGGATATCTTAACCAAATACACCGCCTGGTCTGTCCATGGCAATTTGAGACACTGTAAACGAAAAAATGTTACTTTAGCCCCTTCAATTCAATATTGCAAACCATGCCAACATTTAATATATAACACTTTGCAGACATGGATGAATATTAAATAGATTTTTTCATTTTGTGCACGATTGATTAAATATGCACATCCCATTTTTTTCAACTGTTTTTCATGATAATTTCATCACATGATAAAGTCATAGGTAGTGTGTAAAATATATCCAGAGTTATACAAACGTCTCTTTAAAAAAAGAGCTTTGTTGCTATGCTTTCCGCTCCGATCACGATGCTGCTGTTGCTGGTTTCCATGACATAGCCAGTTTCAAACCAATAATCCTAAAAGCGTTCTCTATTGTTTTGATGTCATACGTCTGGTCTGTCCATGTAGTTTAGAAGTGTACAAAATTCCCATCACCCATGCTCACCATGTCCGCTCCTGGCCTGAGGGATTCTTCTTTAAGTCAAAGTTTCTCCACTATACAAAAGTATGGATGCCAAAATTAGATCCCTCTTTCGAGTGGACCTAATCTCTATTCCTCCCAGCGTCTCTTACTTGAGTAACTTTATTAGAGATGTCAACTGGAAAGGAATTTGTTCTTTGCCATAAAAAATGTTCTTAAAGTGAAGGAAGTTCCATTTAAATTTATTTATTCATATAGTAAATTATTAATTTACTTCGGGGCGTTGAAAGATAGAATAAAATTTACCCTCTTTGAATGTCAGTCAGGTTTATTAGGTTTGTTAGGTTTCTAAGAAAGGATACAATAAAATAAAATAAAAGGGGGGGGGGGGCACTACATTAACTTTTTCATAAGAGGAAGAAGAAGAAGAAGCTGTACATTGTGCGGACTTGTTTGAAGAAGTGATCTTTAAATCGAATATTAAATTGTATAATAATAATAATTCTAATTGTATTGTATCTAAAGTTCTCGCAATATGGATAGTGCACTGCGGTGAATATCCAGTAGATGGAGCCTTTGCGAAGCAAAATGCCCCTCTTCGAACTGCCAAACTAAAAAGCTCTTATTTTGAAATTTGGTTCACAGGAAGTTCAGCTAACGCGTCGCCGCTCTGAGTTTGACAGACCAGCGGCAAACTTCGGACTGTGTGTGAGTGAGAAAGTAAGCTGTGAATCAGAGCACACAGTAAAAGTTGGTCTCAGTGCTGAAGTCCCTGCTGCAGCTGTCTCACGGCTTTCTATCCGCAAGCTGGAGCCGTTGTTAGCTGGAGGCTAACCCCCTGTTTAAAGTGTATCCAGTGGAAATGATCGAGAAATATTTAAGGTCAGTCTCTAATTTTAACCCTTGCTATGTGAGGAATCCTGCTCGGTTGGTCTCACAGCTCAGTCTCACGTGTTTTACATTTTCAGCTGCTGGTATTAAAGTTTTTAACCTTGTTGTAATGTGTGACAGCATGTTTACATGACTGTTTTAGGCGTATTGTTGTTGCTAATGCGCTGTTTTGATTTGTTCGGGCTGTATACACGATGAACTCGGGGCAAGAGTCTTGGCACATTAAGCCACATGTTGCTCATATTTTGTGCCTTTCCACCCGCCCGCCAAACGAAAGAGAGATCATAGGGCGTGTTAACAGCAGTCCTGCAAACCGAGTGAAGAAAGAGCTGTAAAATGTTTACTTTACTCCCTACTGCTTGCCTTCATTTATTTATTTTACTGTTTAAAGTCATCAGAGGGTTTTTAGGGGTCTTTCGTGCACATTAAAGGGGCATGCCACCCTTTTTAACAGGTTACTCACTTCTTGTGTCCTATCTAAGAAGTTTAACCAGTCTTCCCATGATTTTGGATTTTCCTGGGATCTAAAACCTACTTTTATTTTCCACTGGTGGGTGTTAATAGCTATGAGAAAAATTGAGAGCCGCCTTCCAGCACAGTCACTACTAAAAGGAGGCTTTGTTTATCTAAATGGCAAGTTATATTTCAGAAGTTTGTCTTTTAGGAAAGGAACTATCATATGGTGGAGAAATGAGACAGGAATTCCTAAAACTGCTTTCATTACTCTGTAAGAGCAACATTTGTTTTAACCACTTCCATTTTCCAAACAGTCTTCTTCCATATTTCTTTTCAGTTCCATAAAATACATTTAAAGCACGGCTGAAATTGCCACTGGCTGCATCAAAGCGGCTTCCTCTCAGACAGATATGACGACAAACTTGTTTGTTACAGATGGTGGACAGCCTCTGGATGGCTGCCTCTCACAGCATGGCGTTACCTCCTTAAGCTACACACCCTAGTCAAGTTTAAATACTGTTACTTGTGGGTACACTAATGGTTAAGCTGTCCCAGTTTGTTTAAATGGTGGTTTCACTGCATCTGAATTTTATTAAGTCTTTGATGGTGCATGTATGTGTAACATAGTTCAAAAACTGTTTAATAGTATACAAATAAACACAACCCCCCCAACATGAGGTTGGCTAAATTAGGGGTTTTCAGGGGAATAAGTGAGTTAACTATGTGCTTTTTTTCTGTGACACAGCAGGGTGGTTAGTCAGAGGCTGGAATGGCCTGAGAAAGGATTGCACGCAAGTGTGTCGAAGTTTAAGAAAGAATAGAAGATGACGAGACAAAAGGACAGAAATAAAAATAAAGGAAAGAGAAAAGCTAGGAGGGTGCTAGAGGTATGTTGGAGTACATAATGTAGGCAGGAGGTTGAGGAAAAAGAGGAAAATGTAATAGGGTATAGGTCACTGGGTTCAGCCTGGAGCTGCAACTAATGCAAGTCAGATGTTTATTCTGACACTGGTACATAGGCAGTCTGATGGTAGCTTGGTAAGTTTACTCAAAAGGACTTTAATTGGCATTGTATTTTGATGATACCCGAACAAAGGTGTTGTTTCATCTCAAATCATCAAACTTTAAACACTTTTGCTCAGCAGTGTTTTTTCTCTTGGAGCTCTTCCATGCAGGCCATTTCTGCCCAGTCTCTTTCATATGTTGGAGTCATGAACACTGACCTTATCTAAGACAAGTGAGGCCTGCAGTTCTTTGGATGTTGTTTTGGGGTCTTTTGTGACCTCTTAGATGAGTTATCGCTGTGCTCTTGGGGTCATTTTAGCGATTTTTGCCACTCCTGGGAAGGTTCATCACTCTTCCATGTTTTTGCCATTTGTGGATAATGGCTCTCACTGTGGTTCACTGGAGTTCCACAGCTTTCAAAATGGCTTTTTAACCTTTTCCAGACTGAGAGATCTCAGTTATTTTGTTTCTCATTTGTTCCTGAATTTCCTTGGATTGCGACATGATGTCTGGGTTTTGATGATCTCTTGGTCTACTCCACTTTGTCAGGCAGGTCCGATTTAAGTGATTTCCTTATTGAGACATGTGTGGCAGTAATCAGGCCTGGGTGTGGCTAGAGAAATCGAACTCAGCTTTCCAAAAATATGATACACCACAGTTAATTTGTGTTATAACATCACTTTTCACACGGGCTCATGTAGATTAGATTTTTTCCCCTTTTACTAAAAAACCCCTTCATTTAGAAACTGCATTTTGTGTTTGCTTGTGTTATTTTTTTTTGACTAAAATTTAAATTTGTTTGATGATCTTTAACATTTAAGTGTGACAAACATACCCCCCCCCCCAAAAAAAATAAAAAAAATAAAAAAATAAATAGAAAAGCAGGAAAGGGTCAAACACTTTTTTACACCACTGTAATATATTCTGTGAAATTGTAGCTTCATATATCAAGTGCTTTTTAGATATTTATATATGTTTTTTAATAAAAGGCCTGTCCTCCTGCTTTTAGACTTTTCTTTCATACATTGAAATCTGGCACAATAATTTTAATGTTAATGTTTAAACTCAAAAACCTTTAAGGATAAAGGCTCGATACTCTAACTCCTCTTTCTCACCATAAAATCTAATCAGAATTTGCAGTTTGAGACACATACACCAATAAATCTAAATCCCAGGATGTGCTAGTTGAAACGCATTTAATACATAAAAAACAGTCCTGTAGCGTTGCGTATTTAAGCACACACTAACAAACAAAATATCACATCAAAAGTCAACTAGTGACAATTTGTGAATGACATATATTGGTGTTTTACAGTAAAGGAAAGTAAAACGTGTGTAGTACTTTTTTTAACATGACATTTTTAGTCATAAAAATGAATACATGCTGCTTTAATTCAACTTTAATGCAGGGCTTAGCAAATATGATAAGTTGTACCACAAAAATATCAGTAGATGATACTATAACTATTGCTACTACTGCCCGTCACACCTCCCAGGGTATGGACCACCAAAAGTAGATCTCCAGAGGTTTCAGTAGAAAGCTTAATCCCAATAGAACAAAATTGTAATTGAGAAAAAAAAAAAAAAAGTCATTTTCAAGTCCAAGACGAATGCTTGACGTAATGATAACAGCAGGAATGTCCAGAAGCATCATTCTGAAAAACTGAAAGAATAAAAACCTCTAAAAGTAACCACAAATAATATAAATAACATAAATGTCCAGCTTCAGTTCAGCGTTTAATATCATGAATTTACCAAAGAAATTCTAGGATCAGCATGTTTTGTGAAAAAAGAACTGTAAGAGCATCTATTTTTTTTCTTTTTTTTTTTATGTATCCACAATTGCTGAGAATCATCAAGTTTAAAAACTAATGCTGTGACTTTTCTTTAGCCACTACAGATGGAATCAAATGTGGCGATATGTCAGGCAAAAAAGCTTTTTAAAAAAAGGTTTGCTTACAGGAATTTTTGATGTTAATGACAAAACTGGTTTACTGCATCAGTGACCAAACTCTAACATCTGCTGTTTGTGCGATTTAGATTTTTTAAATATCCTTTTTGCATCACATAGTCCAGATGAATGCAATGCTGTGTGCATGTGTGACAGCATGCATCCTGAGGAAGTTGTGGTGAAGGATTTTGTCTATGCTCTGACAAATCTTGTGGTTTTTATTTAGCTGATGCTTAATTTTACAAATTTGATTAATCAAAACCTAGTTTCTTTACGCAAAGTGAAACTCAAACTCCGATATAGACAGCATTTGGTTTGAGAATTTTATTAGTCATGGTTAAAATTGTTGAACCGTCACCACAGCTGCTTCACCTCTTCACTGTAGTCAGATTTACAGTTGGGGTCAGAAGTTTACATTTACTCATCATCTGCATGAATGTTGCAGGAATTTTGGACTTTGATTGCTTTGAACTGTTGTTTTTCTAGGTTTGAATGATTGTAGAGGATTTAAAAAAACAAGAATTGGGTATGCAATCCACAAACACCAGGTCAAAATTTTACATACAGGCTCAAATAAACACATACACTCCCACCTCCTTTATTATTCCAACAACTTTGTGTAGTGTAACAGTATTACTGTCAACAAAACAGCCCCACCGCATGATACTACTACCACCATGCTAGACAGCTGTTCTTAGGTTTTAAAGCCTCACTTTTACGCCTCAGATCAAACCTCTTATCACTGAATCCAAATCAATCTTTGTCTCATCTGACTATTAAACCTTTCTCCAGAAAGCATTTGGTGGTGTTCCAGGCAGTTTCCAGGTCATGGCAGGCTTGAGCCTAGGTGGTTTTTGGGTTGGTCATGAACATTCTAACCAGTTTGGGTCTTCTTCTGGAGTTTGGCAAAGTGTTCACACATCCAAATAACTTACATACAGCTGTTTGGACTGATGACATTGAAATCTGCAGGTTTTTTTTTAGAAATGGCTCCAAGACACCTTCCCAGCTTGTGTAAACTTACAATTCTCCTTCTCAGATCATCACTGAGTTTCTTGGACTTTCCCATTGTTCTGAGTATTGGTCAGTCCAATGAGTGCTGTCAAACAAATCCCTTTAGTAGTTGCTGAATTGGAGAAAATCCAAAATTAATTAAAACATGTGCACCTAACTCTTTTTTTTTTTTTTTTAAGCCATGAAAGATGTACACTGTACAATCACTCCAACCTGAAAAAAAGGTTCAAAGAAAGCCCAAAATTACCATTACATACACTCATCATGGGCATGAATGCAAACTTCTAAACAACTGCACCTGCTAGTTCTCTGTCACTACAGTAAGGGTTACTGATGCATTTACCCTCAATAAAATCATGTTTAGTTGTGTGACATCATAACACGGTAACTCATCTGCAGATTCAGTCCAGAAACAGTCATACCTACTGTGAGTGGAATACCTAAATAAGCATTGTTTTAAAATATATGTTTCACTGACTTGACACGTTGCCTGATGTGTTAATACTACTACAAAAATTGCAGGGAAAGCTATCTCAGTATAAATTTTAGTTGTAGAAAAAAGCTCTTATCTCATCTAAATACACACTGTGTGTCTTTTT
This sequence comes from Simochromis diagramma, assembly GCF_900408965.1. Lineage (NCBI taxonomy): Eukaryota > Metazoa > Chordata > Actinopteri > Cichliformes > Cichlidae > Simochromis > Simochromis diagramma. Next base: position 8,105,376 of record NW_024387523.1, on the reverse strand, counting down.
GGCAGTTTGAGTGCTTGGATGTGATGGCGGAGCTCCCATCTGGACTGCTTGAGGCATGTGTAGTGGTTGGAGCCCACAGTGATAAGCTTCGAGATATACACCGGGTATGTATGCAGACAGATAGTCTGTCAATCAAAGTCAGTCAAAAGACGGATAAAAAGTGTGACCATGCTGTTGAAGCAAAAACAGGCACACAAAGAATAAAAACAAAAAATCGGACATATTTCTGGGCTATCTGAATCCTTCCTGCAAACAAAAGCTCTTTTCGATACTTGTGGATTGTAACTCTAGAAGGAGCAGATTTTTGCTTTTATGTAGGTCAGCCTTTAAATCACAATACCTGTGAACACTTATGTCCACAACATGAAGAGCATGATTCATTTCAAGTAGAATTGGGTGCGTTATGAACTGTTTGGCTAATCAAAAGTCTGATGTATAGAAATAATATCATGTATGCCATAATGCTTCTTAATCAGTCATACTTATTAATTTCAAAGAGTTTACAACCGTAGGTTATAGTAGGTGTAAGGGCAAAATAAATCCTCTGTATTGTTTTATATGTATGGTCTCTAAAACATGACTGAAAATATAAACATGACAAACTTCATTGCAGCTCCAACAACAGGGTAAGTTAAATGGACTCCCACTGTTGGAAGCTGAGGTACTGCAGGTCCATGCCCCGCCTTTTGTTTCCAAAGAGACCAATTCAAGCCAGGTGATTGCTCCAGCTTTCAGCCGTGTCCAGAGGAGGAGGAGCTTCATTAAGAAAGTATGCATCATTATTATTATTATTATTATTATTATATTACACAGGATCACAGAAAAACAAATTGTCTGCTGCTTGCGGTATTTCATGTGTCTTAAACTAAAGACACTTATACTGCTTATACTAAAGCATACTACTGTGCTGAGTCCAAATCTGTAGTTGGATTTAGCCTAGGATGTCAGGTTCTGAAGTTATACACGATATCATTAGCTATTCATACAGACACAAGAAACTGATTTTATATTTGTTATACAGTCACTGTACATAACTACATTTTGCTTCAAAACTGTGAGAGATTACAAAAACTTGTTCACATTAACAAACGTGTAAATAATAAGTTCACTTGAGTCTTTATGCAATGCACATGCACTGTTCAAAAGTGCTTTAGGCACTTGCTTTTGCGGTTGTGAGAGTCTGCACTTGACCACTGCAGAAACCAGCAGTAATTGCCCATCATGTTGGGGTTGAAGCTGCCTTGATATCTTGTCTCCGTGGTGTCAATATCCTTGTTGGATTGTTCTCCATGTTCATCACTTACATCACCCATATTTGGACTGAAAAAATCCAGATGAGAATGCAAAAAATGCATTTTGAGTGACATTTGGCAGTCGAGTTGCTGATACGCTGCTAACATGTTGCTTACAAGTTCAACATAGTTTTCAACCCGATGGTTGCCAAGAAAGTTTTACACAACTAGCAGAAATGCATCCCAAGCAGAAAGTTCAAGCATGTTCAGTTTGGAGCTGAACGCATCATTTTGCAGATGTCAAAAATTCCAACAGCTCAGGAATTTTTTCCAAACCTATCCTTCAGATACTGGAGGCCATTTCCATTACCATCAATTGGCATGTCAAAGTATTAGGCCCAGTTTAATGTGAAGTGGTGGAAGTTACACTTTTAGTGGATCAACCAGTGATGCATGTAGCACATTGTATTGGCAAACAGTGTGCTCTTCCATTGACTCATGTGTCTCTTTCATTCCCACAGCATGAGCATTAGGAACAGAAAGCTTTTCGTTACTCTGATTGCATGGGGTGTATTTAGCACAAATATAGCAAAGATTGTCTGGATGGCTAACGCAGCTCCACCTACTCATCTTTAGGATAAAACACACTAATAGACTTGCTAGCAAAATAAGAAAACAGTTCTGTAAACTATAAGCTTGCGCTTGGCCAATCTTGCATTATATAGAGGCTTAGCAACTGCTGACCCTGCAGGAACACGCTGCTGCATGATGTGTTACAAACACGGGCTTATTTACCATGTAGTGGCCAAACTGTACTTGACCTTTAACTTAAGATTTAGACGTCCTAGGTGAATTTTGACTTCAGATTTGGAATCAGCACACTGCATTTCATGTAAATAACATGTTTTATTCCCAGTAGCAAAATCTTTGTTGTCCTGTGTTATTATTAGTATTATAGAGTAAACGAAAAAACAGACTATCTGCAGAACAGTGGCTCAATTCCTTCACAGCAAGAAGTCCTGGGTTCAGCCCTGGGCAGGGCCCTTCTTTGCAATGTTCTTCCAGGTTAATGCTGCATGTCTGGGCCCAGGGCACTCTTGCAAAAGAGTTTCTTGCTCATGCGTTATCCTTTTTGCAGAAGAGGAGAGATCGTGCTGCAGAGACTCTGTCTAATGGAGAAGCAGCCAATCGCGCTGAAGGTTCATCAGCAACAGAAGACATCAGTGTTCCAAAAGATTTGGATCTTATTGCTTTACCAGAGCTATGCTTCCCAGGTATTCTGTGTAAATTTCCATTGTGACAAACCAAACATTACTGAGGATTAAGCTGAATAGCACTGCTGCGCACTACAGAATTACATAATAATCCAGTCTGTTACTTGAGTAATCTATTCTTAGGCAATGGCTGTATCTAGACTGATATGGTTTCACTAATGCCAGGTATTCTTCTTTCTTTCTCTAGTTAAGTCTTACTTAACTAGAGACCATCATGCTTAGATGCATTTTTCCAGTCTAAGATCAAGAATCTGAAAATTTATTATCATGTGTTGCACAGTCGAGCATTAGAAGTCCCATTTTCCTGCTCTTTAATCTAGGTTTAGAGGCATTATGAAATTGCATTTGCATATAGCCACTTCCACTGGCAGCCAGGACGTTTCCACTCTTATTGCTTTGTCTCTTGGCGACATGGATTAAATTAACGAGCATCTGTGCATTTTGTTGTATGGCATAATCTTAAAATATCTCTGGTTTTTTTTTTTTTTTTTTTTCTCATCTAGGTGGTCTTGAGTTAGCCAGTGAGCAGAAACAAGACAGTTATCACTTCCTGGTTTTTACTGACATGTTTGGGAACCGAACCCATGGAGTCGTTGTGCAGTACTACAGAGCTATGCTGGTACAAATGCATACTCTCAATTTAACAGAAGGACATGCTAGGACTAATCAGTGCAGACAATCAGTATTACTCATTGGCTTCCTTTTGTGTCAGTCCTGTCAGGAAGGCGTCTTCCAGAACGGTCACAGGGGAAGCTCAACTAAAGCACGTTTCTACGCACCCTTTGCTGTGTGTATCATCTCCAAGTTCCCCTACTACAATGCCCTGAAAGACTGCCTGTCATGGTAACTTCTTTTGAACATACAGTTGATAAATAACCTTGACCTTGGTTGTGTTTTACTTTGTGCATTTAAATTAATCTTTCATTTGGCCTCCTGCCTGCACATGCTCAGTCTCCTGGTCCAGCTGCATACTACAAGACAAGCCGATTTTGAGGAGACAGTGAAGGAGTTTTCAGCCAAGCTGTCCCTCGTGCCGTTACCCCCTCCTGGACAGCTGCATGTGGTCAGGAAAAACTTTTCTTTCTCCATCAGATAACTCCACCTTATTGTCTTTGTGTCAGACAGCTCTGATAGATCCTTATAGTAAAATTCTTCTCTTTGTTAGTCTTTCAGTCTTCGTCCTCTTCAAGTATATCTTCCATCAAGAGAGGATCAGGACAGTCCTGTTGTTGACATCGACCTGCATCTGCCTTTCCTCTGTTTTACTCACACCGTATTGCTCCAGGTACTGCATATGGCAGCGTGGTATTGCATTTAGCATTTAAATATGACAGAAAATATGAGATCCTAAGTATTTTTTCACTCTTCAGGTGTTGTCCTACCTTCTCCAAGAGCAGCGACTGGTCTTGTTCTCCTGTGACTGGGCCAGACTCACTCTTGTTGCAGAGTGTCTGCTGTTGTACCTCCAGGTTAGTGTAAAGAACATCGTGTTAAAGTGCCCATATTGACTTATTTTTCATTCCTAAATATTTTAGCCGTGTTTTCTCTTTCAGCCTCTGTCCTGGCAGCAGCCTTATGTTCCCGTCTTGGCGAGAGGAATGTTGGACTTCATAATGGCTCCCACTGCCTTTCTCATGGGCTGTCACATCAGTCATTTTGAAGAGGTTGCTGCAGTAAGTACAATGCTGTCGTTATCAGCGTTTAAACATTAGGCTTTTTGTGTCTACGTGTGCTTTTTTTTAAAAATCATAATGAGGGAGTACACTCTTGGTTTCCTTCCTTGCTGACAACAGATCGTGGAAACCTTTCTTATCTAAGGAAGTGGTGTTTTAAACATTTGGGGATTTTAGCTTAAGCTTATAATAACCTTTACAGTAATTACTAGACGTGCATTGAAGAAAATAAATAATAAATTACAATTTTCTTTGTAAATTGTCTCAGTTGAGCTCACATACAGCATCCAACAATAGCTGTTTGTTCTCATCTGTATTCGTCTTTATTCAAGCTGAGTCCACATATTCTACAGAGGCAGTCTGTTTGTCAGACTGAGATCTTCTGTTAGGCTGGATTGTACTCTACTGTACCGATTGTACCTACAATATATGCGTCTGTTTGTGCTCATTTGTGGGAATAGGAGACAGAAGACCTCATTCTTGTGAACATCGATGATGGCAGCATTCAGACATCGTGGTGCGAAACAGTCGACCTGCCTGCTATCCCTCTGGTTGCAGCTGAGAGCTTTACATCAAGGTAACAAACATGTGCCTCAATGTAAAAGTAGACTGCTTAATAGATACTGTGACAATAAAAGGAACTATTATGCTTTTACTTATTTTGTGTACTCTTATAGTGTTGGTGCTCTTATTAGATTTCAGTAAGTTAGATCCGCAAATGTCAACACAATCCCTGTGAGCCAAGATTTTGTTTCTGACAGTTGTGTCAAGCTGACATCAGGTTGGCACTGAGCAGGAAGCGTTGGGCAGGGGGCAGCCAATCAGAAGAAAGTAGACATGGAGAAAGAGGCCTTTAAGGAACAGTAGTTGAAACCATTTATTTCAGGCAGATGAACAGTATAAGATGAAAAAAGGCCTGTTGAGAATGTTAAGCTGCTCTAAAATAAGAATATGGAGTTGGAAATGGAGTGACCAGATCCCAACAAACTAAATATGCAGAAATTTGTGTGGGACAAAGTGGAACACATCAATAATGCTAAGAGGTATATTTAACTTAAAATACAATACAATAAATTCTACATGTTGGTGGCTTGTCATTTAGTAAGAACAGGACAAATATATTTTATTTCAAAGTCTCTTGCTAAGTAGATACAAGCTTTTTATCCTAATGAGTATGCATCAGGCTTGTTAACATTTTTCTGATTATAACAAAAAGCCTTCCCTTTACAAAAGTGCTTGTTCTGCAGAATCAGTCAAAATGTGGGACAGACATGAAATAAAAATTCTGTGCAGTCCAACATAAACAGCAACATCTGGTCACCCTAGCTAAAAAATGAGCATAACATGTCTGTTTATAGAGAGAAGCATATATGTTCAAACTGAGGTTTGGCATGCAACTCTTTCAGCTCGAATCAAACCAGCTTTTGAACTAAATGTTACAACTGCTGCCCTAAAAACTGCCTAAATCAAATTACAAAGGCAGTGAATTTTTAAATGAAGTCCTTTTTTTTTTTTTTTTTTAAATACATATTTGGGATGTGTGTATGTCTGTGTCTGTTTGCAGGGCAGAGAGTCTGCAGCTTCATTTTGACCTGGAGCTGTGCCATCTTGCAGCTGGAACCGATGCTAATGGTCTGCGATCTCAACGCAGAGACTGGCAGAGACGGCTCAACACACAGATACAAAATATCACCCTAGAATTGGTGGTCAACATCTTCAGGTACAGCTTTCCAAATGTCATAGAAATAAATGATTACTATTACAAACTGAGTATATTTAAAATCATTTTATCACTCTCCCTCTCTTTCTTTGCTTCAATTCCATGTATATGGATGGTTTTGTCAGTGGGGTGCAGGACTTCCTAAGCCATGAACATAGGGTTTTTAACAGCGAGGAATTTCTGAGAACGAGGGAGCCAGCAGACCAGTTGTTTTACAAGAAGGTACACTCCCACCTCTACAAACTAAAAAAGCGCCCACTGGTAAACACAAAAACGCTAACTGCTCTTACGCGTTTCTCTTTGTTGCTATCTCAGGTATTAGAAACTCACATCTTCCACTCATTCCTGCGTGACCGGCTAAACAGGAAATGGGACACCTTCAGCCGGATGGAGCAGAACACACGTAATCTCATGCACAAGTATGATAAGAGCATGATGTCATCACTGGTTTCAGTGTGAATATTAATCAGTTCCAACATTACACGTTTCGTCAAACAATCTCAGGTGGTAGCTCTCAAACAGGTACAGCAGGTGTCCACTGTCTTAGTGTAATTTACTTGTGAGTCATTACTCAGCATTTTCCTGTCTGTACTCATTGCAATATACTAGAGGCTGAAACTGAATCCAAGATTATCTCAGAGCTGCTCTACCTGTTAAACGAGCAGCAGCTGTTTTGGCAGTACATTATTAATATCATTAATTGTGGTTTTGGGGGGGGGGAGTGACTCTGGGTGAGTTTGTAAAATGTAGATTTTTGCATTTTTTAACTGCTAAAGTGACCCACATGCTGTAAAATTTTGTGCAGATACCAGTGTATGAATAGCCTGTGTATGTAGTGCTTTTTAGTAATTTATTTAGCTTTTTGTGCCAGAGGGGGGAAAATAAATCACTATAAGTAAAGACTGTTTTAAAGTATTTCAGCACTTCACCACTCTCTTTGAATGAGGATCAGTCAAATCATACAAATTTTTGAAACTGGTCAAAAGGACCACAAAATTGATATAAAACAATAGTGAATGTCATCTTACATGGTAATACTGATCATTTATTTCAGTAAATTACATTTCACTGACTTCTTGTCTTGGTCAGACAATGTAAGTCTTATATAAATCTGCTTGGGGTTTTTGGGGTTTTGACTATAAGGTGTGCATTTGGGGTTATAATATATAATAAATTAAAAAAGAGATTAAATGGTTCTTACTTGCTGCCCTAAAAATATAATCATTTAACAAAACAAGCGCACAAAGGTTAGGAACGAGAAGTTAGAGCTAAGGTGCTCATGACTCATGAAACTCATAATGAATAACCAGATTGAATGACTTTTGTTGCGGTCATGCATTTGTTCCAGTGCTGGTTGCAATTAGAATACTTTGCTTTGGAGATGTTTTTACTGTCATCGCATAACATGTCAGCTAGTTTGCTGACTTGGCCTCTGGGGATAACAAGCTTCCAGTGCAGGCAACAGATTTGTTGGCCAAAAATTCCTCTTCTGTCCTTGGTCATAATTTGCAAATTCATATAAATAGAAAATAAAACACCATAAAAGACAAATACATAGAATATGATTGACAGCTATGTCAGAATAGATTTTTAGCAAATGCAGTCCTTTTTTGCTGTTTTGCACATAGTATGCAACTAAAGCCAGCTGAAGCATGATTGGTCAGTAAAACTCAGACTTTTTTTTCATTCAGATATTTGTTTATAGAGATTTTACAGTCATAAATGACATGTTAAAAATGCACGTTATCCTCTGTAAATAAATAGATTTGCCTGATTCATTTACTTTCACCTGCTTGCTGTCATCACCAACCATAAAGAAAAGACAATCTGTGCCTCAATCATTTTTCTATTCAGGAATCGTGGAATGACGGAGTCTCCCCGGCGTCCTCCTATGTCTGAGCTATCCAGGTCTGGCTACAGAACATACGCCAGCCCTGACAACAAGCTGAGCAAAAGGCTGGGAGCCAGCCTGCCAAATCTGGTGCAGTCTGTCAGTGAAACTTTACCCGTCATCAGTCCCAGAACAGTCTGCAGGAAGATGACACCTGATATTGGTCAGTCCCAGTTAAGGAAAAGTGAAAGTGATTTAGCCAAGTAGCAATCAGTTTCTAATTTTGTTTGTCTCCCTTCAGGTTTAAAGTCCCCCAAGAAAGCAGTGAAAGTTTTCCGTCTTCCAGAATTCCCTCCTCCGCTGGCCTACCACTATGTCCAAAACTATTATTCTGACATGATTGCTTCACTGGGGAAAGCTATTAATGCTACACCACCGGAAGAGTCTGCTCTACTGGCCAGGTACGAGAACGAAGAAACCTGAAATCTCATATAAAGTAGAAATTTATAAAAATGTACAAGGAAATAGGTTCATGTTTCTTCAATAAATTGTATTAATTTTTGGATGGATGGATGGATGTCTCTATTTAAGTCATTTTAACAATATCTGAACCTTATATAGTGTCAGATCCCTAACCATCTCATCTATTTCTCTGTTCAGGTACCATTATCTGCGTGGTTTGGTCAACACTGTGTCCAACAGGCGTCTTGATGCATTAGAGGACTTTCAGAGTCTGTACAAGACAGACTCTGATATTTTTCCCTCTCAGATGGTTGAGTCTTTAGTGGACTCCCTGCCAGAGTCTGAACGTTTACAGGTCAGTTCAGGTTGTCATGACTGTGTGTTTTACTCTCCCTGCAGATATAAACCCTGTTGCCTAGAACCACCTTAGTTAATTACATCTTTAGCCACTTAAACACAATATACTTGTGTTTAAGTAACCATAGTTTTCTTCTTTCTTTACAAACTACCCTCAGTAAGATTGTGAGGTGTTAACAGCATCAAATATCATGTCAGCAACTCAGTTTCTCATCACAGGATAAGTAGGTGATTGCAGATTATTTTAACAATAATGACTTTCGGTGCAAAAAAGGGCAAGTCCACTGCTTCCACCTCACCTTCTAGTCTAAATGAAGTCCATCTTAGTTGTTTGTGTGTAATCTTACTGACAGTTAAATAAATAAACAAAGGCCTCTGCCATAATGTTGAAATCTCCCGACAGGCGGATAGAAAGGCCGAACTCAAACGGCTTATCAGTCGGGTCAAAAGGGACCAGGAGCGGGAATGTGCGGGCCGTGGAAACGGGCACGAGGAAGGCGCCATAAAGAGATTCCAGCTGCCGACAAAATACATGCAGCTTGAGGAGTTTGTGAAATGTGTCCAGGAGTCTGGCATTGTTAAAGACCAAGGAACTATTCAGAGACTCTTTGATGCTCTAACTGTAGGTAGGTACTTATTTATTTGACCAATTACCCTAAAAGCTGTGAGAAGTCTCAGGTTTTTTATTTGAATTGCACATAATTTTCGGGGGGGCGGAGCCTGCTTTGTACTCTCTCACTAAAGCATGTCAGAATTGGTAAATCACACATGCACACACTCACAGGATATTTCCTGTGTCCTTGTCCTTCTTCCTCTCTTTTTCCAAGCAAATATTTATTCTTCGGGTTAAACATTACCTCACTCTTTCTTGAAGGATTTGCTGTGCAGCTTTCAAGGCATAACCAGAGCTTCACTGGGCATTCGTTGCCCTATGACCTCTTTTTATTTGCTGTTTACTTTTTGCACATACTCGAGGTGTTCTCAGTCGGAACAGAGGTGACTTTTTCAGTAAAAGAAGCATCAGTTCACAAGGTGCAAGTAGTTCCACAGTCCCTGATCTGACAACTTTCATGTTGGCTAAGATTTTTCTTGTGTTGGTTTTAGATATTAAAGCTTTGGCGTGTGTAGTAAAGATTTTCAGTTCCAGTAGTAATAATAATTTGGGAAAGAGTGTCACTAAAACATATGTGATTGGAAAAGGAGGAAGGAAGCTTACAGTGAGAACTTATCTTTGCCTGCACACTGGGATTTTGGAAAATGCCTTCTTTCTTTCTTCTTCTTTTTTTTTCTGTCATAACATCCTGTTGGAGGTTGTGACAGGCTAATGTCAGGTTTTCCTTTCTACTTTCACTGCGGAGGATAAGATTCAGAGTCACATCAACAGGATTTGGATCTCCTTTTGCATTGTAAATGTATTATAATTACTGTTTCCTATTATAAGTTCCTGTTGTATAGTCACTTAAAAAAGTGGTGTTTATATAAAAATGACTACAACATAACACATGGTTATGTAGTAATTTTAGAACATGTTACGAAAGCGTTGATGTTAAATGAAAAAGGCAGTCAGGCGGTGACTGTGTGTGATTCAGTGGGTGAGAACATAGTTTCGTATCTCTCTGGGTGGTTGTTTGGGTGTGGGGGTGCACAGAGGTGATGCACTGTATGTGGCCATTGTTGGAGAACAGTAGGGATTGCAACTTGCAGTCGCTCACTCTGCAGGCATGCTTGGAAAGAGAAACAGAGCTGACTCAGAGAGTAAGCAGATGCCTGTTTATGACAGTTTGTGACACAATTCTGGGTTTATGACAACTTAAAGACTTATTATTTTTATTAAATGATGTTTAAAATGAGGTTTTAAACTGTTGCAGACCAAGTAGGTCTGATACTTATATATCAGACCTACTATCCACAAACTCTCTTCAGTTGTTTTGAAAGTGTGTGTTTGTTTGATGCAGGTCATCAGAAGCAGGTCAGTCCAGATTTGTTCAAGGTTTTTTACACCATCTGGAAGGAGACTGAGGCTGAGGCACAAGAGGTCTGTACTGTACTTTACACTACTTTAAACAAATTACGATGGGAGAATTAACAGTGATTTGCGGTTCTGTGTAGATTATAATTTAAATTATAAACCTACTATTAAGTTTTGTTTCTGCAAATGGGGAAAAAGTGCCATTCTTTAAGTTAAAATTTCAGTTTATTTCCTTGAAATTCAAATAATTACAATTATTTTTAATTATTTTCTCAGATCTATGAGGTGGTAACTCAAAATTCTGAGATTAAAAACCTGAAATTTTGGACTTATGGATGACAAAAGATTCTTTCGTTTTTTCAGTGGCAGAAACCAGTTTCAATAGTTTACACTGTAGTTGAACAAATTGGCACTTTATGCAGGTTTTTGTGTTCGTTTGATCTGAAGGTTTGTCTGCCAACATCTGTTTTGGAGCACATTGAGGCCAACGAGTGCGTCTTCAAAGGTGTCGTCTTCAGTAAAGACGAGCCGCGGAGTGGGGAAAATCGCCATGACTCAGCGACGGCTCTTCCTGCTCACGGATGGACGGCCAGGATATGTGGAGGTGGCACAGTACCGAGATTTAGATGTGAGATTAAAAGAAGAGAAATCCCGAGATACAAATACAGCTCTGCCCAGTAAGATAAGACTTGAAACGGCAATCTATAGTAGATGTTGTCTTTGTGTATTTTTGTTTTTTGTTTTAGGAAGTAAAGGTCTCCTCAGCTCCCTTCATGCTCCTGCGAATCCCAGGCCTGAAGCTTCGTGTCCGGGGAAGGAAGGAAACTTTTGAAGCTAATTTGAAAACGGAAACTGAGCTTTGGAACCTGATGGTCAAGGAGATGTGGGCCGGGCGCTTCACAGCTGACCAGCACAAGGTAAATCTGTGATGAAGAGGCTGTGTGGGTGTTGCTGTGAGGGAGCATAGAGGAAAATGATAAGCTTCATCAGGAAAAAGGCTAATTTATTGAGTTACCTTGCTCGTTTATTATTCATACCTCGTGTTTATTCAGGCATCAGTTTGTGTGTGTCAGTTTCTGTGAGGGAGTGGTTGAAATTCCCTCAGTTATACATGAACACAAATAGGCACACTTGAACAAACACAGGGGGTTTCCTTTGTGAAACCAAAAGATGTAACTGTAAAATATTTGTCTGTCACATTTACCCCCCTCACTGTTGTTCTCTTCTCTTTATTTAAAATATTATCATTTCTCACTTCCTTTGATTGTCAGTTTCTATAGTCAGGCAGCCTGTGATGACTGTCCAACTCATCTGACAGGATAAACATCTACAGCACTGCTTAGTCACATGTAAATCTTGTTTGATCGTTGATTATTTCAGTTGTAATTGCCTATATTTACAGCTTGTCCTGTTTGTATATCATGTCAATATAAGTATTTTTGGGTGTGATAAGTTTATTGAGACCATAAATCTAAAAAATTTAGTAAACTAAGATATAGTCATTCTGAAAAAGAGTGACCATATATCTTTAATTTCACTTGATTTGATTGGTCAATGCATTATGAATACTGAAATATGTGTATGACCTCTGAGATGGATTGCCATTGCTGTATACGCCTTTTAAGTCTGAGAGTATGACTCATGATGAGTATTTATCCTGGTATATTTTTTTTTCTCCTTTGTGACATCAGCATTTTTTTTTTTTTCATTCATTTTTATTATAAAAAAAATCACTTAACCGCTGTTGTATGTATGTCTGGTCTGGTGATGGCATCTGGCTTATTGAGGTTGATCTTGAACATCAGTCAAAAGTACATTAGTGAGTGTTTACACCAGCTGAAATTGTATTCTACAAACTTTGTAAAAGTATAAGGATTGTAGCCATAAGCATTGCCTTCTAATGCTTTTTTTTTTTTTTTTTTTTTTTTTTTTTTTAACAAAAAATTCTGTCTCTCTCTTTCTCTCAGGACCCCCAGTACATGCAGCAAGCTCTGACCAATGCCTTATTAATGGACGCAGTAGTGGGAAGTCTTCAGAGCAGCAAGGCTATCTATGCAGCTTCTAAGCTGGCTTACTTTGACCGCATCAAGATGGAAGGTAGAGAAAGATGTGCTTTGTTATGGTTATGGACATATTTGCGTAATAAAACTGTGCTCGTTTGGAAACTTTATGACTCATCGAGACTACAGTAATCTTTCACTTTGAGTTTGTGCTTTCATCACCTGGTTAAGGTTAGTTGCTTCTCTTTGCTTTGTCTCCAGTCCCAATGATGGTTCCCAAGACAACTGCAGAGATACTAAAGCACAAAATTAACCCTTCGCTGGAACTTGCTTCACCTCAGGCTGTGGATGTTCTTCTCTACACATCAGGTACACACACACACACACACACACACACACACACACACACACACACACACACACACACACACACACACAGCTTTTAAATGTGTCCCGTAAACGAGCAGTTTCTCCATCATTTCTCATCAACACTGTTACAACAAGTTTCAGCCTCTTCCCCTTTTTTATTGGTCATTGTGGGAGTCGATGATGTGATTGGCTCTTTGGAGCCGCAGAGCAATTTCCCAATCTAACTGTGACACTAACGCGCATGCACTGACATATATGTTGACTAATGCACAAAAAAAACCAACCTGGTGTTTATCTGTCATCACTGTGGCACACACTGACATAAAAAACATGCAGCTGCAATAAAGTTCCTCAACCACACTTCCTCCCCAGTCTCATATTACAGTAAACAGCAAAAGGAATTGCAAGATATTTAAAAACATGCTGGGAAGGAAACCTCTCCTCAATCTCTTAAATAAATGGTCATAAATATGTGGGCTCTCTTCTTTTTATTGTGAGCTGTGAAATCATAGGAAAGCACAGGATAAGTGCTTTACATAGTGATTACAAAACTGCAGTTGGAATGGCTGTATGGGCTGTCTGGGTCCTGGGGAGGCCATGACTGAGGGTGTGCAAATGTTTTTGTTTTTGTTTTATCAAGGTTTGCTTGAATTGCGTTGGCAGTGTGTCTGGGATCATTGTCATGCTGAAAAAGTAAGCTGTTAATATTTCAGGGTGTAAAAGTCTCATGGTACTTCTTTTCTCTCATAATTCTGTCAATTTAAAAAAAAAAGATTGCAGACTCTACTTCTTTCTAAAAGGAAGTATAAAGAACAGACACTGACACAAGTTATGAAGAAATGTAAGGACTGCAGAAGTAGGGCTGTTCGATATAACGATATCTATCGGATAACGATATAAAAACGTCTATCGTCTATCGCCGAAAACGGCGGCCTTTACAACTTATGTCTAAAAATGTATAGTTTCATGCATCTGTTATACAGTCATTGGTTAAAACACTCGACTCCAGCTACATGACGCGCAGCTGGAAACACTTCCCGCAAGACGAGCTGCCCGAGATTCACAGAATTTATAGAAAATGTTACATTTTTGTGATTTATATCGTTATCGGGACGATAGAATTCTTACATCGGGATATGAGATTTTGGTCATATCGCACGGCCCTATGCAGAAGGTTGTTGTTGTTTTTTTAAGTAATTACTTTAGGGGTTTTTTTCTGTCCTAATTAGTTGTTGACTGTAAACAAGGGGAAGAGAGTTTGTGTAATAAAAGTCTCTGTCTGGACGTGACCTGTGGACTGTTGTTGGCTGGCGGCTTGATCCTGACAGGCCAAAGGGATGAGTGATTTGATGAGAATGCAGATCATTTTATGGCCTTCACAGTCACCTGATTTAAACACCTAAGAAGGCACAGTAAACTGTGCGTTCCACCACACCGGAAAAACATTAAATAACATAGAATATCTTTTTTTTTTAATGATATTCATCCTTATATTAGTGTAAAGCAATAGAAGAGTAACTGCCAAGGAAGTGAAACTATCTTCTTGTAGTTTGTGGTTTATTTATTTCTTTTTTTCCTTTAATATGTCACCTATGAATTGTGGTTATTATTTGTGGCCTTTGTTGTTTAGTGCATCCTTGATTTTTATCCTGGGGCACCGACAGCCTGGCACATTATATGGCAGGAAGACCGTGAGTGAAAAGCTTTAAAAAAAGATCCACAGAGCCATTCAGTGGCCTTCAGCAGGCAGCCATCTGGGTCCACTTAAATACATGCTGGTGGCAGACTAACCCCTGCCACTAGCACAGTCACACTCAGTGATCCACACATTAACAAACACATTTCAGTTCTTCTGTAGCAGTCTGCTGCTCTTTGGGATTTCTGCTGGTGAAAAAGAACAAATCTGGCCATTCAGGTCCTCCCTCCCCGGCCCTCTCGGACTCCCTCTCCGGTTTGAATATAGGTCACTGAATTGAGTTCCTGGCACAGATCCGGTTCACACCCCCTCTCCTCTCCCCTCTGTTCTCACCACACTTTTTTCTTTTTCTAACTTTTTCACTTCATAAGTCCTCTTACCTTCTGTTCCACTGCCCTTTTCTTCTCCTTGAAGTAAAAACACAGGATGTTACTTTTTTTTTCTTCTCCATGAGCTGGGGCATTTTTTAAAAGTGTTGAATCCGTTGGGAGAAATCTGACCGTTGGTTTGGTTGGGTGGAGTCGAGCTGCAAAATAATATTGACATGAAGTGCTTCCCTTCACACTGCTGGAAGAAAACTCCTAAGTAGCCTCTGGAGTAGAAGACAGAAATCTGTAAAAGTAATATTCACTGCAGGCCAAGTGTAATGATAGGGTGTTGAGAAATAACTTATAAACTCTGTGTGTGTGTGTGTGTGTGTGTGCGTGTGTGCGCGTGTGTGCGTGTGTGTTCTATTTCAGGTCAACTATGGGTATCGGTAAATAAGGGGAAGGTGATGGTGTTTGATGCCTCCAGCTGGTCCCTCACACACACCTGCCATGTTGGGAATGCCAGACTGGTGAGAGGAACACATGAAACGAATATTCAGGCTCAGACTGCTCTAAATGATTGTTTCCAGACATTTTTACTTAACGTCTGGTGCATGACTCCGGTTATCAGCGCAAAAACTCCACCCATCTGCCGTTCAAAACTTTATTTCGAAGGGGCAACCAATCAGAAGAAAGCTAAAACATCTTGTTTAAGACAACGAATGAAATTGATTTTTTTTAAACTGTAAACTTTAGAACTACAACAGTTAAGCTCTAATGTAAATGTCAATACAATATGGAGCTGGAAATGAACATTGCAGGTCCACTCTTAACACAGTTACAATTTTATTTTTATTCATGAAAATATTTGTATTCAGTTATATGGGTTGGCTGATGCCTGTCCCAGATGTGACAAGGCAAAAAGGAGGGGTACGCTATGGACACGTTGCTTGACTAAGGGCTAAAACACACAGGCAGTCAGGCATTCCTGACCAGATTCATACATGGAGTCACCAGTTAGCCTAACCTGCATGTCTTTGGATTGTGGGAGGAGGCTGGAGTATTGGAGGGAGAGGGAAAACTTTCCAACTCCACACAGTTCAAATCCACTGACCAGTTGTGTCAGTGGATTTGAACCTGGGACTGTCTTGCTGTGATATAACAGTGCCATAGACTGCACTACTGTGCTATGCATGAAAATCAAAAGAAAAGACCCAAAAAAGCAGTAGTAAATATTCAAATTTGATCCTTTCACACAGTTAAGCCTCTACATGTTAAACTGGCTTCTCTAAACCTCTGCTAGTAGTCTTTTTTCCCACCACTAAATAAAAACACCTGGCCAGATGTTTGCTCATCGCTGAACTAAATCAGCAGATAAGCACACCACAGACATCAGGTACATATTAAGTATATATATTAAGTGGTTTTTGTTTCTCCTTCTCTGGCTTCACTTCAAACATTATCTTTCAACATGAAATCGCATGTTTGTAGGGAATCCACGGTGTGTTTTGAATAGTTTACATTCCCTCAAAGAACAAAGCATTTTCCAGTGATAGCTGGCTGGAGGGTTGAAAGCACCAGCCAGTGGTCGAGCTTCATAAACATTTTCTCCAGGAGAAAGGATTTGTGAGGTTTTAAGACAATTCTTAAGTCTAACCCTTACTTCAACTGTGCAGTTCAGTTACATGAAATATGTTGGAAGTGTGAGACAGAGATGGGCGGAGTATGTGTTTTCACTTATAAAACACTGGCATGACGATTTCTAACTTTCACCAGCAGCGTGAAAACAGCTGTTGAGAAAATATCATGAAATTATTGTAGACAAAGTAATTTAAACATTTTTTCTATTGATAATTTTTAGCTGTAACTTCCAAATCTATTTGCACATTCTGTAACACAGAGGTACTTGATATTAGAAGTAATGTTTGTCAGGTAGTGTTTCAGTAGTTTATTAGAACAATTTTGCCGCCTAGTGGACATGCTGAGTATTGCGTCCTGCATGAAGCTCTTAGCAGCTCAGCTGGAAGAGCTTCTGACATTTAAAAATATGCAAAGACACCTGCTGTGGCGACCCCATTGTGAATGTGGGAGCAGCTGAAAGGAGCTTTAGAATTAATTGACTGAGTTTTTTGTTACCCAGGTAGAAAATTTTGAAGATCCAGGTAAAAAATGTGTAAAGCTGAAATACCTGCGGACTCGTGCTCAGAAACATGTTTCTGGTTTCAGAACTGCATGTTGGAGGTTGACAAAGATCAGGTGTGGATGGGCTCTGAGGACTCTGTGATCTACATCATCAGCATAGTGGCCATGGTGTGTAACAGACAGCTGACTGAGCACAGGGCAGAGGTCACAGGACTGGCGGTCGACAAAGACAAATACAGGTAACGCAGAACAACAGCCACAACAAAAATACACAATCACCCCCCCCCCCCCACCCCCCCACCCCCAGCTCGGGCCGCACTGCCTCGCTGTCCTCGCATCACATACCAAACACACCTTCCCAGATTTTCTGCTAAAGCTGCAAATTGTCTCCTCTCTCATTCTAATGTGCTGTTCTTGCTGTCACTCTGCTGTTTCCACCCTTAAACCTCCAGTATTCTCATGGAGGCTTTATAAAGAAGTTTATTCATCACTGCCAATATGATATGTATGAGTACCAACTTCTGATCGAGGGAACATCCAGTTTCTGTTTGTGTATTCTAATCAAACAGTTAATAATTTCAGTTATAAATTCGCAGTTTAAAGAAATGAACTTTGAAACAGAAAGTTAAGAAAAACAGCAAATAAGCGATCAGCAATATAAAAGCATTCAATTTGTATGATGAATTTCTTGAACTTGTATACTATTCTTATTCAGATGAATAACAATATCATAAGTCGACTGGTTGTTTCAGCAGTATTATCATTATTGTTAGGTAATTAAAGTTGTATTCAAGGAATGGAAATGTTTGTGCCTAATCCACTCTGTTCTTGAAATGTACATTAAAAATAATCTTACCAGCCTGCTTTGTTCTTCAGCCAAAAGGTGGCGTACTCCTGCAGTGCAGAGGGGACAGTCATGGCGTGGGATGTCTCCACATTGCAGGTTGGTTTAATATCAACCATTGTTCACACCTGTTTGCATTTCTCTTTCAGCTCGTTTGACTTTTCCTTTTCCTTCAGGTGAAGAAGCACTTCCGCCTCTCCTGCGGCCGTCTGCAGTCCATTTACAGCTGCAGCGGCACGCTTTGGTGTTGTAAGTTTCCTTCACACTGGACAGTTGGAAAAATGGAAAATCTGAGACTTTGATGATGTAAACTGAATACCCTCTCTTTCCGTCTTTCCCTCTGGTCTGGTTTAAGGCTCCAGAGACAGGATAATGGAGGTGTGGAGGAATGGTTCATTAAAACGTTGCATGAATTTACCAGAACAACAAAAAGGCTCCACAACTACTTTCAGCTGTGCTCTGATCTTACCAGAGGTACAAACACACATTTTGCTCTTAATATTGTTTTTCTTTAATAAATGTATTTTCATTTTGTAAGAGTGACCCCGTTTCACCTGATGTGTTTGTGTCAGCGGGAGGAAATGTGGAGTGTGTGTGCAGATTCTGGAGAGGTGTCTATTTGGCACATTAAAGACTGCAGCAAACCGTTCCACCGCATCACCCTACAGGACTGCACCGGATGCTACTGCATAATTAAAGTTAAAAACCAGGTTAATACACACACGCACACACACGTACAGAGCAATATGGAAAATATTCTTATTTTTATGGTTGATGTTAATATGATAATCAGTGAGCCTCAGAAGTGCTAATTTTTCACATTTGAACATTCAAAATACAATGTTTTTGTTTTATTTTTATTTGTTTTAGTCCTTCTTTTAATTTGTTAAATTCTAAGAGAAGTTAACTAGTTGCAATAGGAGCTTAGGGGAGAGTGGGGCAATGTAAGAAATCTTTCAGTGAAGTTAGCCTTTCAATCATGAATACAACACAAGAATAAAATGGGTATAATGCGGCTTCAGGATCTTAGTTGTTATTCAAACCATAGCAGCAGAAGCAGATCATTAAAAACAATATAAGGCACAAATAAAGGGGTCCTTCAGTCTACTTGCCCTTATGAGGAGCAAAGCTCCATCCACACAAAGCCCCCATCCATTCACCATAAAAAGTTAATGACATTCAGCGACTTCAAGTTTATTTTTAGAAAGAGGGGCAATACATATTAATGAACATTTTAACAAATGTAAATATGCCAGATTATAGCCTTGGGCTAATTTCCATCTGCAGACCCTCTGGCAGGTTGGTGTTAAACACAAGTTAGTAAAAACATACAGAGACACTATTTACAGGTCATGTGACAAGGACAAAAACAGTGATCACATTATACTAGAACAAACAATGACAAGGAGAGTGGACACAGAGGACAGTATAGATAACAATAACGGAAACACATCAATTATATTGCACAAACCCCAGTATTGTACATGCCCTGACCGTCGTGATGTTGCGTTCACCCATTGCACTAACAGTTGTTTCCCTTTTTGTAATACACTAACTCTTTTTCCCGTCCAATATGAAACATGATTATTAAACATGATTACATGTTTGTGTGTCCCTCAGCCGCCCTTTTAAGTGACTCTTAAAGATGGGTAGACTTGTACTTTCCCTCACTGACAGTGGAAGACTATTCCAGAAGCTCACTCCCTGATATGACAGAGCATTCTGTGAAAAGGTGGTCCGCCTGAATGCCAGTTCACAATCGCCTCTAACAGTGGCTCGAGTCAGTCGAGACCCTGGCAACACTGCTAGACTTTTGTTTAATAAAATCACTCATTGGTGGAGGCGCCAGACCATGTATAACTTTGTATATTAGACAGGCAGATATGATTTGAAATTAGTAAAATTTAAAAACTTGTATTTTTCTAAAATTTGACAATGGTGATATGAAAAAGGTTTTTTATCTAATATTTTCAATGCTCTTTTGTAGCACACTTCAATTGGCCCAGTAGCAGCAGAGCTCGTATAGGACCAACTTGTAATACAATATTCAATATGAGCCAGTATCATAGAATGCAGGAATGTAATCGCTGCTGTGTCTGTTAATGATGTGCGGATATGTCTAAAGTTCTGTATATTAACATTTACAGTTTTCACTACTTTTTTAATGTGTTTTTTAAAGGATAATTTAGAGTCTAGTAGCACTCCCAAATACTTAAATTCCTCAACGTTAATTAATGTTAATTAATTCTTGTGCACCTTTGATCATTGTATTGGTGCACGACAGTTTCAGCTAAGCTTTAGCTGTCAGACTGTCGGCCTCACATTTGACTCTGGAATACTTTGGCATACACAGAATTTTGTGGTCAGCTGCAAAGACTGCAAGGTACCCAAGTCCTGGCGATGCAAAACAAGCCCAAATCACCATGTTTCACAATTGGTATGAGGTGTCTGTGCTCACATGCTGTGTTTAGTTTTCACCTGTGCATTATAGCTAAGCGCCTCCACTTTGGTCTCAGCTGTGACACGTGATGTCACATGACAGCGTCAACTCTAATATGTTATCTAAGACTGCTCCTTTGCTAGCAAAAACGGAAAAATTAGTGTATAATTGTTTAGGATGAATTTGGCTCCACCTGCTCATCTTACCCCACTTTCCCCCGGTTGTTAACGAATGTTAATCTTAACTGATGCTTGAGAAACTAT
The DNA here is from genome assembly GCF_900408965.1 of Simochromis diagramma. NCBI lineage: Eukaryota > Metazoa > Chordata > Actinopteri > Cichliformes > Cichlidae > Simochromis > Simochromis diagramma. Next base: position 8,084,796 of record NW_024387523.1, on the reverse strand, counting down.
TTGACATTTAACCAAATTAACTAACCTCTTTGCTGTGTAGGTGTGGGTTGGCGGCATGGGTCGCAGTTCAACCAAAGGGAAGGTTTACATCCTGGACACAGAGCGGTACCAGGTCCTGAAGGAGCTTCACGGCCATACCGACAAAGTGACAGGGCTGTGCTCAGCTGAGGACCGCTACGTCCTCAGTGGAGCTGGAAAACATGATGGGAAGATCGCCATCTGGAAGGTGGAGTAAAGAGGCAGAAGGACTGAAATTATGTTTTATAGTCAGAGTGCAAGTTCTCACTGAATTCCCTCTGTTCAAACAAATCCTGGATAATGAAGGGAAGATCCATATTTGGAAAGCACAGCAAGGAGAAAAGCAATCTGCATCACCGGGATATGAAGGAATGCAAAGAAGCTCAAAGTTTACATGAAGTATGACCAACCCGGGCAGCTTCTCCTGTCTTCTATGAAGTTAAGATTAGAAATACTAACAGAACTTATTTTATCATTTAATGAAGGAAAACTCAAGACTGAAAGAGGGAAAGTGAGCTCATGTTCTGCTGGATAATTTTTCAATCCAAAATGCATCAAAGTTCACTTTAATGAAGGTTTTGAACACATTTAGTGTTTATGTAAGTGCGAACACACATGTGGTAACAGCGTGTGACTGAGCCATGCCTCCGACCGTGTTTTTGACGTTAGTGTCTGCAGCTCAGAGGAGTCAGAATACCCTGAAAACAAAACTGCGGTTGAAGATTTCACCATCACAGTGGGAAAGCCCCGATAGAAGATTATTTTGATGAAGGGGATGCTTTAATGGACAGGAAATATGATGATACGCAATGGTGGGAACTGGGCTTAAACTTGATCGACACTCAGGTGCGGGTCAGAGGATCTGCAGCAGCTGGAATATGTTTGAACAGGTAATAAAATAGGGGCTAACTGTACAGTATGTCAACAGTAAGAGATATTTTTCCATTGTTGGACAAAGTTTTTCCTTTTTTAATTTTTTTTAAAAAATCTTTGTGAAGGAAGTTATGTATTTGTAGTTTTTCCCTCTATCAGGAGGATTATGTAGAAACCAACTGGCCAATTTCCCGTAAAATTGCCAAGCAGGTGGAGTATGGGTAAATGAAGGAACCTATTTCATTTTATTGTTTTCTGGGTTTTTAACACTATGTAGCCACTTGAAAGTCAGAGTTGCACATGTTTGTGACAAATTACAAAGGAGTTAGCATTGGGTTTCTTTGGATCAAGCTGAAAAAATCTACCACATTAGATTTTCCCCGTCAACTTTATCCAGAATTCACACAAGTGGACTGCAAACCAAGCTTTACCAAAGTTATTGTATAGATTTTTTTTCTTTTCCAAAGATTTTTAGTCTATTATAGCCAATCAAAACCAACGACAAATAGGAAGTTGTGTCACGATGCTGCATCGTTTTGATCTACAGGTTGAACTTGACATACAAACTTGGACTTCAGCATTAGACCTCGAGCATGCTCAGTGTGCAGAGGCATCTAGTCTGTTTATTTTCAGAGCAGTTTAACAGTTTTCTCTTTGGCAGGCTGCTGTTCAAGAAGATTAACCAACCGAAAGGTCAAAATTCCTGTTCACGCGGTGCCTTACAGATATTAAACATTCAGATATTTATTAGGTTAAATCAAAACCAGAGGCTATAAAATGTTTCACGCATGTTATAATATATTTATATTTTGTGATTTTAAGATGGCTTTCAACTCGGTGTTGTTTTAATAGTAGCATTATTTATATTAACTTAGTGGAACTGGAGAAAGTGTCTCACACATAGAGAACATTAAGAGTTTTAAGTGTTTATTAAGTGTATTATAAAACTAAAGCCAACTTCATCATCAGTGGTTCTGGTTCACAGAACTATTTTTACATTTTGTCATCTGAGGTTCAAACTGAAGGTTAAACTTGTCCTTTACTCTTGTATTTATACTCTGTATATAACTGCGACACATGACGATGTTGTAAATTAAATGAATGACAACTCAGCCATTGTATTTATACCTTTGCAACCTTTGCTTTTGCACAAGCATGAAAATGTACATATTCTCTTTTTTTCTTTTTCTTTTTTTTTAAACTGACAGTCAGTACACTTATTAAAGGAAACCTCAAGTCTTTTTTTATTCTCAGCAAACCGAAGCTTCAGTTTACTTTCTGCTCAGTTAGAAGGATGGTTCACAGGATGGACAACAATAAATACTTAATGAAAAAACAATTTAAGACTCCTCTGACTTTGCGTCTTTCTTTTGAACTAAATCCAAATAATAAAAAATGCTGTTTGCTGATAAATCCTGAGTGGTTTCTCGGACTCACAAACTATTGCTCTATTAGTTCAGTTGGCTTTGTCGTCTAACCAGTGTAATGATTTGTTACTGCGCAAATCTCGACCTGCATACTGTTTGCAAAACTGTTTATTTTTGCACTTTCTAGAGTTCGTCAGAAGAGGGCGCAATTTGATACCAAGTTCATATTGGGTAAAGCCTGAGGCTTGATGAAGTGGAGGTTCATAGTTTAGAGTTAGCGACATTAACACAGTTCAGACACACATAACCTGCTTGTTTCCCCTGTGAACTAACAATTGCTTGCAAAACGTTTGAAATCAGTATAAATGACATTTTAATTTTCAATCACCAATTTAAGTTGTTTTACTTGGCGTAGAATTTATTTTTATTGCAATAAATATAAACTCATCACACTGACAAAAATGCAACCAGCAACTATTAAAAGAAAGGAAACCGGTTGATAATTTCAGGTCTGCAGTGTAAAACTGTGCAGAAAACAAAGAGGCTATTTGACTCCTGGCTCAATCCCTGCTTAGGCTGCAGGGTGGGAGACCTGCAGTAACAAAGGTACAGCAGACTGGGTCCACCCTGCTCAAGTGTCCTTGAGCAAAACACTGAATCCCTGCAGGGCTGCTGTTATGTGAATGACCTCCCTGTGGAGTTTGCCAAGGTGTTTTTACATCGAGGCTTCTCTGAAAATCCTTTCTAATACTCAGAACACTGTGTTATATGCACTTGCATGCAGTTGTATTTGTGTGTGTGTTTGACATTGTTTTGTAACATAAAGCCATAAGCAGTTGTTAATCTCTCACCATGCAGGTCCACTAATGCCTCAGCACAGTACATGATAAGTTGTTTTCTGTGCCTCCTGCAGCTTTTAATCAGTTTCCTTTAATCCATAAACTTTTACTTTCAGGAAAAGGAAAACACAACTACTGTTTGTGCTGCACTTTAACATACAAAGGCACAGTAGTCTGTGCTATAATGCTATAGAGAAGTTCCTCATGCCTTTATTAAGAATGTATCAGCTAATGCTGACATGCATGTTTTATTCATCTTCTTTTAACTCTATGTTGTATATAAAATAGGCAATACCTCTGTAGTTGTTGTCCAAACAGCACCCTTCAACATAATGAGTCATGTCCTTAATGTTCCATTGGTTTTTTTTAATTGCCTTCTTTTCAGTTTAATTTATACAGCATCAAAACACACGATTAACGTCAAGATACCTTATACCTTTTTATATTAAAAAGTCTACACAACTATGCATTTGGCAACAGTGTGGAGAAAAAACCCTTTAAAGAGGAAGCAAGCCCCGGCAGATCTAGGCTCAGGGTGGAGCAGCTGCCTGCATCGACTGACTGGAGTGGGGAGAAAGAGAAACGGTAAACTGCAACCGCAGCAGGAAGAAGAGAAAATGTGGACATGAATGTGGATGTGGCATAAACAACAAATGCACCGCATGTGATAAAGAGGGAGTATCCCAGCAGCCTGAGCCCATAGAAGCGTTACAGCAGCAAGGGTTAAGCCCGGGTTAAAGAAATTTTGAAGGCTAATTTTAAAAGGAGACAATGCGTCTGTCTCCTGAATCCACCTTGGGAGCTGGGTCTACTGGAGAGGGGCTCTTCAAAGCTTGTTGAAACACGAGCCAGCATGCAGTCTTAGAGCAGAGTGCTCTATAATAACATGATAATATAACAAATATGATAGTGTAAGGTCTTTGATAGCTTAAAGTTTTCAGGGTTTTGCATATAGGGAGAACAATTTTGAATTCAATTCTGGATTTGATAGTGAACCAATGAAGAGATGCTAATATAGTGGCAATATGATCTCTCTTTGGCCTGTTTCCCCATCGATGCGGTGCTGATGCAGAGCCATTTGTGCCTTTTGAAAACCAGCCTGCATTTCACAGGAAATGAAAACTGAATGCTACGCAGCGTTAGGCAGGATAACTTGGGCACATTTCTGTGGAAAGAACATAACTGCTGAGTCAGCAATGTATAGCTGGGCCCAACACGTTTGTGCTAACTGTAGTTTTGTCAGTGGGAATTCTTGGAACTGGTTCTAGATTTGGCTTGGGCACCTTGTACATGGAAAAGGGGCATTTTCAGTACCCTTGCTTATTGAAAGCATTAACAGCATAAACATATTAAATGACTGTTTGTAAAGAATATAACCTGTTCCTTGAGTTCCTTGTCTTGTGTTTAGTCTTCACGCTGTGGGTTTCAGGGGGAACGACATGTTCTGTATATATGGGACAGCTGCAAAAAAATGTTGACGTTGGATTGCAAGTCTGTGGTTTGAACAGACAACAGTTCAATGCTCAGCAGAATTTTTTGCCAGCTGACCATTGTCCACTTTAAAACAGTAAGAAAACACTGCTTTGAGGGTGGGACAATATTTTTTCATGTCAGACAACTTACATTGCTTTAACATGTAAACAGCGTTTATGCAGAGCCACATAAGTCACAGTAAGATTAGCAAGACAGCATTTTTGAGTCTATAAACGGGGTCTTGAGATACAGCAGGTCATAGAGTTCAAGCGAGACATGATTTTATGTTTTCTGTAACAACTAGTCGGTTTAGTTTTTGCAAACTTCACTCAAACAGAAGTAAATAGCTCCTCTGGTGGGACCTATTTATACACATTTATACAACGAATACAATATTTAAAACACGTATTCACAGAAAAAAACATTTACAATACTGACTCATTGGTTTACATTATTTCTAAAAGCATCATGTTTGCATGTCTTCAGTTAAGTATGGTTACAGTTACGGTTAGGGGTCAGCTTTTGGGCCGTCGTTGATGACGGCCTTGACCTCAGAGGGTTAAACTTTGGAGGAAGGGAGCTCTGCTCATGGAGTCGCCTGTAAAATAATACAGTGTGTTTGTTTTAGTAACTCTGGTTTCTTAAGTTTAAACAGAATTTAAGCTGCTTTTTTAAAGCTACAATTGCACCATGATACTTTTAGAGCTGTTTTTGTTTTAATCAATCATATACATGTTGCATTTCATAAGGTGTTAATGATGTAAACAAGCCATAGATTAGCTGACTAATTGATTCAACTGGCAGCAATTTTCATAACTGATGAGATGTCAAGGATTCAAGCAGCCCGCTTAATTGTATATAAATTGTTAGCAGCCCCAGTCAGCTGACTGCAAATGACTAATTTAGCTAACTTCAAATCTGCTTGGTCTGCAGCACTTAAGCACAACTGAAAGTGAAATGATGGATTTACAGCTTTGCAATATGATAATGACACTTCTTTTTGGAAAACAATCTCCATCAACAGAAAATAAATAAAATATAGCTAATGGCTCTGTGTGAGTTACAGCTCTGCACCACAGCGTCTGTCTTTTCTTTTTGAAAGAATGAATGTGAAAAGCACAAATGAGGGAAAGTCAGGAGGGAAAATGTTACTGTATATTAGAATGGGTGGTTTTTTGGATGGGGGGGGGGGGTTGCAGGTTGCATTCAACAATAAAATGCATGTCTTAGTAGTTCATCATTTATTACAGTGTAATATCAGAGGAAATTTGTCCCCTGAAAATCCTGCGATACAGTTAGCAACGCATAACCATGGATATTGCTTTGTCAGCTTCATGAGTTTTACTGATTTTATGAGAAATTTCCTTTTGATTAGATTTTTCATGTTTAAAAGTCCCAGACAGAAAACGAGGCATCAATCATTTTGTATCTAAATTATGTTAATATATAAGCACTTTTGTTAACCTTCCCTCCCAAATCAACAGGCCTATTTACCTTTCCAAAGGTGTGAATATGGAGCTTATTTAATTTGACCTTTCAGCAAGAAAGTGAAGCCAAAGTTAACATTGCTAGAATTTAGACGATGGTCTTAGAATAATCAATGAAATGACATAAAAACAATCTGTTATAACTGAGGTCCTGATTTCAAGGGGATGCTGTGGTGTGTGAGTTTTCCCCTAATGTTGTAGCCATGAAGAGAGAGCAAATTTAACATTTCTGTTTACTCCTTTATAACCATCACTTTTGCCTTTATGATGTTGCTGTTGTCACTATATTTGTCCTCACCTTCATTTGCATTTGAAATTTTATATGAAAGAAAGAAAGAAAAAAAAGCAATAATACTGAAACAATAAATTTAAAACTTACAAACTGCAGGGATCCAGCTTTCTCATACTTATTGCCCAAAACAAATTAGATGTTTTGAGGCCAACTGCTCCTTATTAGGCTGCACAATAAATAGGGAAAACTGGTTTCCAGCAGTTCGTTTTATTTTCTTCTTTTTTCTTCTTTATAAAACTGGATTTTAATACAAGGATGTTATACATTATGCATTGACCCAAACCTGGAGGTCTGTGGGCTTGTTTGAAAGGATTGCAAGGAGAAAGCCTCTTTTACTTTCTGAAAGGAACATGGAAGCTTCTGGAAGACTTCTGGAACAAGGTCCTTTGGACAGATGAGACCAAAGTGCAGATGTCTGGCCAAATTGCACAGCAGCAATTTTGGTGAAAACCACCCACAGCACATTGGCAAAAACCAATTGTTAAGCACGGTGGTGGAGGGATGGTGATCTGTGTACAGGAACTGGACACCTTGCAGTCGCTGAGTTGATCACGAACTCCTCTGCTATACCAAAGTATTCTACAGGGAGTGCAGAATTATTAGGCAAATGAGTATTTTGTCCACATCATCCTCTTCATGCATGTTGTCTTACTCCAAGCTGTATAGGCTCGAAAGCCTACTACCAATTAAGCATATTAGGTGATGTGCATCTCTGTAATGAGAAGGGGTGTGGTCTAATGACGTCAACACCCTATATCAGGTGTGCATAATTATTAGGCAACGTCCTTTCCTTTGGCAAAATGGGTCAAAAGAAGGACTTGACAGGCTCAGAAAAGTCAAAAATAGTGAGATATCTTGCAGAGGGATGCAGCAGTCTCAAAATTGCAAAGCTTCTGAAGCGTGATCATCGAACAATCAAGCGTTTCATTCAAAATAGTCAACAGGGTCGCAAGAAGCGTGTGGAAAAACCAAGGTGCAAAATAACTGCCCATGAACTGAGAAAAGTCAAGCGTGCAGCTGCCAAGATGCCACTTGCCACCAGTTTGGCCATATTTCAGAGCTGCAACATCACTGGAGTGCCCAAAAGCACAAGGTGTGCAATACTCAGAGACATGGCCAAGGTAAGAAAGGCTGAAAGACGACCACCACTGAACAAGACACACAAGCTGAAACGTCAAGACTGGGCCAAGAAACATCTCAAGACTGGTTTTTCTAAGGTTTTATGGACTGATGAAATGAGAGTGAGTCTTGATGGGCCAGATGGATGGGCCCGTGGCTGGATTGGTAAAGGGCAGAGAGCTCCAGTCCGACTCAGACTGCCAGCAAGGTGGAGGTGGAGTACTGGTTTGGGCTGGTATCATCAAAGATGAGCTTGTGGGGCCTTTTCGGGTTGAGGATGGAGTCAAGCTCAACTCCCAGTCCTACTGCCAGTTTCTGGAAGACACCTTCTTCAAGCAGTGGTACAGGAAGAAGTCTGCATCCTTCAAGAAAAACATGATTTTCATGCAGGACAATGCTCCATCACACGCGTCCAAGTACTCCACAGCGTGGCTGGCAAGAAAGGGTATAAAAGAAGAAAAACTAATGACATGGCCTCCTTGTTCACCTGATCTGAACCCCATTGAGAACCTGTGGTCCATCATCAAATGTGAGATTTACAAGGAGGGAAAACAGTACACCTCTCTGAACAGTGTCTGGGAGGCTGTGGTTGCTGCTGCACGCAATGTTGATGGTGAACAGATCAAAACACTGACAGAATCCATGGATGGCAGGCTTTTGAGTGTCCTTGCAAAGAAAGGTGGCTATATTGGTCGCTGATTTGTTTTTGTTTTGTTTTTGAATGTCAGAAATGTATATTTGTGAATGTGGAGATGTTATATTGGTGTCACTGGTAAAAATAAATAATTGAAATGGGTATATATTTGTTTTTTGTTAAGTTGCCTAATAATTATGCACAGTAATAGTCACCTGCACACACAGATATCCCCCTAAAATAGCTAAAACTAAAAACAAACTAAAAACTACTTCCAAAAACATTCAGCTTTGATATTAATGAGTTTTTTGGGTTCATTGAGAACATGGTTGTTGTTCAATAATAAAATTATTCCTCAAAAATACAACTTGCCTAATAATTCTGCACTCCGTGTAGAGTCAAATGTAAATGGTAAATGGTAAATGGCCTGTATTTATATAGCGCTTTACTAGTCCCTAAGGACCCCAAAGCGCTTTACATATCCAGTCATCCACCCATTCACACACACATTCACACACTGAATGTGAGGCCGTTTGTCTAATAACTAAAGCTTGACTGAAACTGGGGCATGCAACAGCACAATGATCGAAGCTGTTCCAATGCACCCCTCTAAGCCAGACCTCAGCCTGACTGAAAAGCTGTGGAGGACTTTATAAGAACTGTTTATAAACTAATCCCTGGATCTCTCAATGAACTCAAAGTAATGCTCTAAAGAAGAGTGGGGCAAATTTCCACCGCAATGATGCGAGAGACTGGAAAAGTCATACAGTCATACAGAAAACGAGTACGTTTTGTGCCGATCGTGGCTCAAGAGTTGGCAGTTCGTCTTGTAATTGGAAGGTTGCCGGTTTGATCCCCGGCTCTGACAGTCTTGGTCGTTATGTCCTTGGGCAAGACAGTTCACCTGTTGCCTACTGGTGGTGGTCAGAGGGCCCGGTGGCGCCAGTGTCTGGCAGCCTCGCCTCTGTCAGTGAGCCCCAGGGCAGCTGTGGCTACAATGTAGCTTGCCATCACCAGTGTGTGTGAATGGGTGGATGACTGAATGTAGTGTAAATCGCTTTAGGGTCCATACAGACTAAGTAAAGCGCTATACAAATACATGCCATTTACGTCAAGTTATTGCTGCAGAAGGCAGTATTACGATTCAAATTCAAATTCAAATTTTATTTGTCACACACACACAACCATACACAGTATGACATGGGGGTGAAATGCTTGTAGCTGTACAATGCCCGACCATTAAATGACAGAAGGAAAGTTTTACAATATTTACAATTTACTACAAAAATTTACAAATTAACTTAGGAATTTACAGTAAAGAATGTGCAAATAGCAGAAGAGATTATAAAGATAAGGATTATAAATTATAGGAATTATAGGATTATAGGAAATGTGTGGTGGTGCGTGTGGTGACGTGTGTGAGAGTCCAGTCTTATAGTGATGTGTTTGGGAGAGTCCAGTCCTACACCTGGTTCAGGCCCCGAATAGCCTGGGGGAAGAAGCTCCTCTTCATTCTCCCTGTTTTGGCCTTAAGGGAGCGGAAGCGCTTCCCAGACCTCAACAGTGAGAAGAGTCCATTGTTGGGATGGGAGAGGTCCATCATAATCTTCCTAGCTTTGGACTTGCACCGCTTGGTGTAGATGGACAGCAGGTCAGGGAGCTCTGATTGAATGATGCGTTCTGCCGAGCGCACCACCTTTTGCAGATCTCGTCTGTCCTGCTTGGTGCTGTTCCCAAACCAGGTGCAGATGTTTGCCGTCAGGACGCTCTCGATGGTGCAGGAGTAGAAGTTCTTGAGCACCTTCAGTGGCAGATGGAAGTCTCTAAGTCTTCTGAGGAAGAAGAGACGCTGACGGGCTTTCTTAACCAGGGTGTTGATGTGACAGGACCATGACAGGTCCTGAGTGATGTGGACACCCAGGTATCGGAAACTGTCCACTCTCTCCACTGGCGTGCCACTGATGATGAGGGGTTTGTAATTCCTCGCCTGCTTTGTAGTGAAGTCCACGATCAGCTCCTTAGTCTTGCTGATGTTTAGGAGGAGGTTATTCTCCTGGCACCAGGTCTCCAGGTTCCTAATCTCCTCCAGGTAGGCCGTCTCGATGTTGTCGGAGATCAGGCCCGATCTACTGAATTATGGCGTGCACTCAATTTCATGCAAACTGCTTCTACATTTTCGCTTAGCTTTTCATTAAATAAATAATGAACGTGCAAAATACCATGTGTTGTTGTTCTTTTGAGGTTGTATATGGTACCTTGGTGTATAAAACATTAGAAATAATAGACGGTGTAACGAGAAACTTAAACTAGTTATGAAAAGAAAGGAAAAGCTAACTAAAACTGTACATGTAAAAAATAAAGCAAAATAAAGCATTGATACCTCTGTTTTAAGCGAGAACTGCACTATTTTTAACGGCATTTCCCTTTAAGAGTTCAGTTTCTCTGCTTCTTTGTATACCAACACCAAGACTCCGCCTCTTTATGCAAATGAGCCGTGACGTCGACGGAAGCTAGCGCTACGTCTCCTCTTCCGACAGACTGCTTTAAAAGCGTATTTAAAGCCCTGGCTGTAGTTGCGGGAGCAGTAGACAACCTATGCAACAAAAGCTGCTGCAGAGCCGAGAACTGTCCGACCACATAGCGGACGAAAACACGGAGCCAACGGCTGACACGACACGGCGAGGTGAGCGCGATGCCCGGGGGAAGCAGCAGAGACGAGTCGGGACGGATTTTTAACATTTTATAGCCGCTGCTGGTCGGCTCCGCCAGGCGGAATGCAAAGCATCTCAGGTTGCTGCTGCAGAGACAGGAGCAGGAGGAGGAGGAGGAGGAGGCATTTACTGTAGTTTTCTGCAGGCCTGTTTCAAAAACAGGAGAGAGGCTAGAGGGGGGGTTGCAATCTGCAGGGTACAGGTCAGGATAAAAATTAGGCTTCTCTTATTATAAAGTGTAAAACAAAATGGTGCAAGTGGGTGGTGTTTAAATTTAAAGTAGATGAAGAGGCTCAGCGGTGGTTGTTTACAGTTTACATGTTGAGAATACTGGCATTAGAATAATTTTCATTTCCTCCATCACTGCTGTGTGTGTGTGTGTGTGTGTGTGTGTGTGTGTGTGTGTGTGTGTGTGTGTGTGTGTGTGTGTGTGTGTGAGTGTGAGTGTAAAATTTACCAGGAAGGAGTAGTTTATTGTAGTGTATAACACACTGGTGACTGAAACCAAGCATCTACCGGTATATTTGGTTTACAGAGAGAGAAATCTGCGAGGTAGTGGTCGTGGGTTCGAGTCCAGCGGCCGGCCGTAGTGTGGATGATCACCCCAGAGGCATTAATCTTAGTTAAGTTAATTGGCGATTCTAAATTGGCCGTGAATGTGAATCTGCTATAGATCGGTGACCTGTCCGGCGTGTAACCCCCACCCCCCGTGACAGCTGGGATAGGCTTCAGCCCATCCGTGACCCTGAGCTGTTGTGTTTCGCTCTTGCCGGGGAAAAATTAGTGTAATGGATGAGAAGTGTCCTGCACTGTAACAACTGATTCATCGTCACTGGTTGTAGGTGTGTTTGAACACATCAGCTGTGGTTTTCCTACCTGACTGCATAGGGTTCAAGTGTTAAAGTATCTCTTTCTCATTTTTGTGTTTACTGGCTGTTTATGTGGATGTGTCTTGGTCTTAGATCCTTAGAGAGCACAACAAATGGATTAATGCAGAAATAATGGCCTTGATAAAAGCATTACTTGTAATGTTAGTTACACCGTAATAATCCATGAGTTAAGTGTCATTGACCTGAGATGACTGTAATCTGTATTAATTTGTGTCTTTTTCAATGTTGCATGCTTAGGTACGACTGCAGGGCTTAAGATTGCAGCTTGGACCAAACTACAACGTCTCAACGACATTTATGAAGCTTTCAAGGCCTTTTGGTGAGTCTTGCGTACACATGCACACAAAAAGCATTTTAAAGATCATCTCGTGTGTTTCACTTTGGTGTTTGGTCCACGCAAAAATATAAAAGACTTGAAGAAAGAGTCGTAAATGGCCAACAGATGTTGTGTTTTAAGTTTAATATGTTTCTGTTGTGCCGAATCGGAGGTTCACTCCGAGTGACGCGATCTTGGTTTTGGTTTGGCTTGACCTGACAGTGCACACACAGACGCACGCTCATGTGATGTTTGTTACTTCCTCAAAAAAACTATGTCAGGCTCCTGGTTTCGATGTGGTTTAGGTTTCAGTTTGTGTGCTAAAGACTAGATTGTTTAGCTGAAGTGAAAGCTACCGACTTCCTCTTGAAGAAATGTTTGCTGACTATCAACTGCTGCTGTGTCAGGTTATTACCCCTCACGAATGTAGCCAGACCCAAGTGGTCATGTGCAGATAGTCACATGAACACACTCCCCAAATGCACATAAAGATACATTTTCTCAGATCTTAAGCAAATACTGTCAACACCTCCCTCTGTACCTTCACATTGGAAGATATAGTAACTACCTGCATGCAGATGTTTGATATTTGCATGTAGAGTTGGTGGGTATTTCCATAAACAAAACATCCATGATAGTTCTGTCTTCCTGGGACTGCTGTTTATGTGGACCTCTAGTAATTTCTGATAACTGCAGAGATTGTCTTTGACCAGACCTGCTCAGACCTTCCCCTGCTGAGGTACCACCTCCTCTGGCCCTGGGGGAGGATGGTAAGGCACGCTTGAACCATGTCAGTCGATTCCTTTGTGACGAGGCGGAACCCCTTCCAAATGACTAAGCTCTGTCTGGGTGAGGCCCCAGACAACACTTATATTTTTATTGTTGACTACAGGTGAGGACAGGAATGTAGATCGACCAGTAGGCTTTCCCGTTCAGCTACTTCTTCCGCATTACTGTAGATGTTGCACCGATCTGCTTGGCCCACCGCTCGTGAACAGAACACTGTCTGCACATGCTAATAGGACTATAGTTTTAGTATGCTACCATTAGTTAACACTAGTGTCTGCAATAAATAGATGGCATTCATGTTTGGAATGGTTTATTTAGGTGTTTTAAGCTGGCTCAGATACTACCCTTTCCAAAAAAACAAACAAAAAAAGCCCCGACATACCTGTGTGTGTTGTTTTTCAAACCGATGTCCCGAGGCTGATGTCGAAAGGTTAAACGCACCCTCACTGTGACTCCAGATCTGTTGTTTTACTAGTTTTCATAGCACGAGTTCTGATGTGAGCAGAAAACAAGAAGCTCTCCTCCTTCAGAGAGATCGCAGCTCAACCTGAACTCTCAGTTTCCCATAAAACCAACATATCAAAACAAAATCTTTAAGGCAAACAAACAGAGCTACAACGGAATTAAGGGCTGAAAGAATTTGGAAGGGCTAAATCTGCATAGCATTAAATGGAAATAGGATGACATTTAGGTAAGTATGTTTTTTATGAGGTTGAACTTCAGAATGGATACCCGTGTTTTCTGTATGTGCGAAATATCTAGCTGCACAGATGGAAACAGATTGAATGGCTCAGGGAGAAGACAAGGAACAGCCTACAACCCTTCTTTAAAAGCAAAGGAGTGCGTTCCAAAGGTGTTTGATTACTGAGTACAGACAGGGGTTTACGGTGCTGTCATGCATCATTTTAAAGCAATGAAATTATTTCTGCAACAGTCGTGTCAGTGACCTAGGGGTTTAAAAATAAGTATAAATGAACTGCAGCTCTTCTTTTTGCTCCAAAACCACCAGATGATTTAGCTTGAACTAATACTGGCTGCCTGAATCTCACTCATCCTCCTTGCATTTCACTCACACACAAACAGCAGATCTGGCTCACTATCCCGAGTCCTGATCCTGTGTGTAGATAACCCATTTCCTACTGGTGAGAGGTTTTCATACACAAACATGAGAGGGGAGCGGGGGAAAGAAAGGAGTGAGCTAATGTTTTTCCACTTACGATCACAGGGCAAATGCGTGTGTTTATGTGTATTTGTTCATCATCTCGCTTGCATCCGAGCCATCAACAGCCTCGCTCCCCTCTCGTCTATAACAAGTCTTTCTAAGATGCTGTGCATTTATAAATGCCACTGCATTGTTTAGAGTCACTTTATCCTCAGTGAACTATGTTTTCTTCAGAGTTCAGGTGGGCCCCTGTAATGAAGAAGATATAATGGTTTGATTTGCTGGTGACCTCACAGATGTGTGTTGAGGGGAATCTGCAGCCCGGCACGTTTTTGTGTGTAGAGAGTATCTGTAATGCATGGCTGGTTGATTTTCTAAACTTGGAGGACTGTTATCAAAGTCAATACTGTATTTAGCCCCTGTTTTGAGTTGGAGGACACACCCCTAACCCATAGGTAACCCATAGGGTTAGGGTTAGGTTTAGGTACACTCTGTACCTGTGTGTGTGTGTGTGGGAAGATATTGCCAGTAGTACAAAACGTCTTCTAAGGACTTTGTGTGCTCTGCACTTCCACTTTGCTTGCTCCTCCTCTACTCTGTCTTGTATGCATTTTTTTCTTTTTTCAGACTCGTTTCTTTTCTCTTCACTCTGTCATTTGTGTCTTCAGTCTTTGTTTGTATTTATTTTGACACGTCTTAAGCTCGAGCAGACGTTCCAGTTATACAACCTGCTTGTGGCGCTTTGAACTCATTAAGTAGAGTCATGGGAAAGTTAGGTGTGAGGTGATGCTTTACAAGTTTCCTTGTTGTTCATACAAAAGCAGACGAGGATAAAGCCTCGGCAAGTTTAAGGTCAAGGTGTTTTGGCCGTCATCGTGGTCATCAAAAAAAGCATCCGGGATTAGAGTTGAAATGTCTTCATAAACTTAAAGAAGTCCTTTCGGCTTCTTTTTCAGGAACTCAAGAGCACCACGATCTGGATGACTGTGAACCTACGCATACGTCTAACTACAACTCTCATTCATGCAATCACACGAGCACCTTTTTCTGTCCCTAAGAGCTTTACCTAACATTCACACACACTGCATGAGTGCAAACTAGGGGAGGCAGGGAGTAGACCTCTGACCTTCTGATCAACTTGCTACCTCCGGAGTCACAACCACTTATAAGGTGGTCCATACAAGATGTTCATATGGTCATGTGACCACAAAGCAGGAGAGGCCAGTCGAAAACCTGGCAGACACCAAATGTGGTTTAAAAGCATCCAGATCTGCAAAACCAGCACCACATGAACCAAATCCTGGAGATTTGGATTATCTTGGCTGGATTCTTATTCAGATTATTTTAAGCCTTTAAGTGATGAAGCTGGTGAAATTTAGTAGCCAATTTTTAGGTTTAACTGCAGAAAGTACAGAAAGTTATGGGAAAGATCAGATTTTCGTTTTCCTCTGGGGCAGGCCAAAGTCTGAACATACTTGGCTTCAGCACATTGAGAGCTTTTCGGGCTCAGCTGCCCAGGGTTAACTTTAACGCCGCGTCAGTGAACTCTGTTCTTCAATGAAAAATCTGCACTCAAGGCGTATTTAAAGTTTCCCTGTCCAAAGTCTTTCTAAAGTCATTTGTCTCTTCTCTTTGTGTCGTTTTTTTCTAATCTCCGTCCTCATCTTTACTGACTCATCCTGAGTAGAAAATGTCTGAGAGCTAAAAGAGGCTCAACTTTCCAATTAAATTAGCAAAAAGCTGAGTGGATGCCAGGAATGACTGGCAGCACATCGGACTTCTTTTGGGTTGTAAATCTTGGCTGCCTTTAGAGCTTCGTGGATGAAGCACACACCTCATCCTCACTAGCATTTGCGGTTAACTCTTGGAGTATGTTTTATCAAACAGGATAATTGCCATCTGGGACTAAGAGAAGGCAGCACAACTGTTACACTCTCAATCCCTTAGCTTTTTTTTTTTTTTTTTTTTTTAACTTTTCCTCTTGAAGGAAACAGCCTCAGGTTCAGTCAGTAACATCTGCTAAACTCTAAAGACCAAAAAGAATAAAATGAGCCATTCCTGAAAACGTACAACTGCAACTCTACCAAATTTAATGCAACAGAATTGAAACGCACAAACTCTACATCTGCATTTGAGTCACAGTAGCAGCAGGTGTCCTCTTCTTCTCTTCTCCCTCCCCTCTTTTGTAGCTTATAAAAACTCTTAGATGTGTCACTTGATGTAAGACGAATACAATAAGATAAAATAAAATCCTAATTACAGAGAAAATAACCAGGTAGGAATAATTGATATATCTGCCACTGTATCTCAGATTCTTTAATATCTTGTTCAAAATTCAAAATCTACAGATGTTCATATTTAAGAAGGACCCAGTGAATAGATTTCACTTTTAAAAGGTGCTCATAGGGTCACTGAATATTCATACAGACCGGTCGGGTATCCTGGGTCTGTGAGGAGAGAGGATAACTGGCTGCGTGCCAGTAATGTCATTAACGCTGTTAGTAATACTGCACTCAAACTAATGGTTGCACGCAAACACTTGGGCACTTTTGAGCTAATTTTCCTGCAACACAAGAAGAAGTGTTCAATCTGGGGTCCTTTTAAACCTTTTTATACCTGAGAGATTACACAAAGTGTCACGGGTTTAACTAAAGGTGCGGTGCTCTGATCACACATCATCCCTCGTAGTATTTTAGCACATGTGGATGAAACGGTCCAGATGGTTGAATCAAGTCTGCGTGCTTGCACTTCGTCATTTGATATCCGTGTCTGTAAAGATGTTTGTGAAAATGTTCTAATTTGAAAGTTATTTGCCTTTTTTTGACTGTGAGTCACTAAGTTTGATCAGAGCATTATGTTGTCAGTGCTGCAGATGAAAAAAAAAATACTGGAACTAAGTAAGGAGTTAATATAGCAGATCTTTGCATCATTTCTCATTTGCTGCTAATGATCTCAGGTTTGGATGCTGTTGCTGTTAGACGCATTAGATCCCAAATCATTTGTAATTCACCACAGATTGGTTGCAGCATGATGTAGTTTGTTGTTGTCATGAGCGCGAGGCTGTCAGTGTAGGATGGCAGGTGGTTAGTCCTTTTGAATACAGTTTGCATAATGAAACAATTTAAATCTGCCATTTGAAACACACTCACTCAATCACTTATTTATTTACTTGTTTTTTTACATCAGTGTGCCTAAATAAAAAAGGAGGCAAAAAGTTAGACGATCCATTGCACACCCAGACTCATTTTAAAACAGAAAATTGTCAGTACTTGTATGTCTTATGTACTCTACAGTAAATTAGAATTGGGTTGGGTTCACTTTTATGTTTTAACTGACTAGCAAAAACCTGCCCTGCCGGTGGTTTTTGCCAGGCCCGAGGCCTTTTTTACTTTGCTCATGTATTAATACACAGACATGTCTGTTCATTTATCTTGTTATTCTGCTTATCTTCATTATATCACCGTATATATAGTCGGTTGTCAAAAATGTCTGTTCATAAACAACGACGTTGCTGTTTGTTTTGAGCTCAGCTGCTACACAGAAGCTATATAGATGCTGATAATCCTGGTACCCTAGGCAGTTTATGTAGTAAGTTTAATCAGGATTGATTGATGTGTCTAGGAGGAAATAGACATACATACATTACTACAGTCATTACGTTATACGTTCATATCCTTGGGCAACAGACGCGCTAGTGTTAGCTCCAGGTCCTTCTGCGACTTTGGCTTTCAGGCTATCAAATATAGTAAACTCGCCTGATTTTAGACATATTGTGTATTTAACCAGATATGTTTGTGTTGCCATGGCGCGCTTTGATTCGCGCTACAAATGTTGGAGAGAGTGTTAGCTGCATCAAGTTTGAAAAAAGGGTAATCACACCTGAGACAGCTTTTGGTTTGCTGCCACATCGCAGGAGTCTCGCTCTCTTTCTTAAAGTTTCACGCGGATCACATGAAAGCATGACCGTAATATAATTGTTAAATTGTGAATCATCTCCACGGCAGTCCTATAAAAACATTTGAAGGTACTTGCATGCTTGGGATTAGTTTACAAATATTGACTGTGTCACGGTGATAAAAGTCGTACAGAATCTTTTATTCTTGTCATTTCCCTTTCATTCGTTATTTGTACTGCACCTCTCTTTGTTTGATGGCGTAAACTCCCAGCACTGGTAACTATTGTATGCTTTCTAAAGTAAACACAACATAGTTTTTTGCTGGTGTCACATTTCATTGCCGAATGTTAAGGCTAGCAGGTTTAGTGAGACGGAACAACAGCAACAACAAATGAGCAGAGAAGCAAAGCAAGAAAACAAAACCTACCTTGACTTACTTCCATTGACCTATATTTGCTTTGTTTATTTGTTTTTCCCCCCAGAAATAAGACAGCAGTACCACACTGGATAAATCCTCACTAACAAGTTTTTACAACGTTACTGCTCTACTAGTATGTTTCATTAGGTTTAATTATATTTATATTTTTGCATAATCGCAATCAACTTGTCTGTTAACAACTACTGTAAAGTTGTGTGTTGCAGCAGTTGAGCGTTGTTCATATTCATTTGCCTTTATCAGCTTTAAGCATGTGTGTGTGTGTGTGTGTGTGATATTCCATCAGAAGTGTGGGCGGCGTCAGAACTTGTCGTCTGGAGGTTTAGTGCAGTCCTGAACTGGTCAGGGCAGGCACTTGTCATTCTTATGACTTGCTGTCATACGTGCTGATGTGAAACAATAATGTTGGTTACAAGACAAAAACAAACACACCAGTGTTTAACTGCTTTCAGCAGCCTCATGTGGTGAGCTTAGGGGTGGTGTGTGCGTTCTTACCGAGGTTTGAACTCACTCAGAGGCAGCTTTAGGGTTATGTTTGTATTCAAATGTCAGTGAGAGGCAAAAGTGTACTGAGACAGGCAGTGCTTGGTCACACTGGAGGCTGGAAAGAAGAAATGCACTAACGAGAGATAGAGAAAGTAGATTGATATCACCTCCTCGGTTTTTTCTTTGGTGGGGGTTTTTTCTGCCTTGTCTAGCTTGCAGCTCCCTTGTGGTTAGAAACCTCAGCGGGGGTGTTTGTGGGAAGATGCACACTCCAAAACACATACATGCACACGGTCTCTTTAAAAGTGGGCAGCCCCCTTGGGCAGCCCCTTTGGGCCATGCATGTGGGGGTTGCAGTAATACAATGTTGGATAGTGGGGGGGTACTGTAGTGTGCAGGGTTTGAGGTGGTTGAGCTACAGTGGTGTGTGTGTGTGTGGGTACTCGG
Organism: Simochromis diagramma; assembly: GCF_900408965.1. Classification (NCBI taxonomy): domain Eukaryota; kingdom Metazoa; phylum Chordata; class Actinopteri; order Cichliformes; family Cichlidae; genus Simochromis; species Simochromis diagramma. The sequence goes on along the minus strand of NW_024387523.1, from coordinate 8,065,562 downwards.
GTCTGGGTGACACACGAGTACTCTGACTCTGGGGCAGAAGTAGGTCAGATCTGCTGTCAGCAGCTAGTCAAAACCTCACCGTAACCAGCTTCACCTATTCAGATGTGCAGGGCCGCTTTAACATCAGAGGCCTTTGATGGTCATTTGTTGGCCTGTTAATTTCTGGGTCAGCAGATTATCCTAATAATGATTAGAAATTAACCACACTGTAGACACAACGCTGACATCCAGTGTCTAGACAGGCTCAGATCACCAGGCCTTGCAGATTAAAACAACAGTGTGCAGGCACGTGCGTGGCCTCGGTGTTCAGCCTGTTTAACCATATAATAATAATTTATTACAAATGTGAAATAGAGTGGTGTTCTTAAAAAGCTGAAGAGAGGCTGTGTAACATTTTAGCACAAGTCTAGCTTGCTGTCTTTACTTTAGCCTCAAACCTGGAAAACTTAAGGCCAGCGATGTCGTTTATTTTGATTTTGGAAGTGTAAGGTAAGCTTGCTAGCTGTGTTGTGTTTGAATTGGCTGCAGTTCGTATGGTGGGCCAGACAGAGTGCTAACTAGCCAGCCTGTTAGCTAAGAGTGCTAAAAATAAACATTAAGATGACCAGGCTATTACAGGCTGCTAAGCAAGCTGACACAACATACAGTCAAGGTCTCATCTCTTCTTTCCTCTCCTGTTTTATTTGCTAACGCTAACGTTGCCTGTATTTCTTCTTTAATTCTAAAGAGATGATCACGATCCTTTCTCCAAAGTTCAATCTAAAATAAGTGTGAGCTTAAATAATGAACCGTATGTGAAATATTCCAGTCCTGTGACACAATCCTAGCTTTGACACAGACCCTAATTAGAAATGAATACAAATCAATGTGTAATTTCTTATATAAATATGCACTTGTTTGTCGCTCAGATATTTACTCAGAGATACTGGCAGCTCAGCGACACAGGCACGGCGTCCTTGTCGTCACCAGATGACGCACCAGTCGTGCTAATTCATACAGATGCCACACTCAACATGTATGGATGCTTCTTCAGGATCCAATAAATTTACTACTACTCATAATATTTAGCATGCAGTGTTGATGCTGTGACTGGGTGTAAAAACAGGGCCACTGTTGAGTCAAGGCAGCACCACCAGAGGAGACCTTGCATGTGTCGTGACGTGAGCAGACTGGTTTGCTCGTCAAACGGACAAGAACACAACAGCCACTGATGAAAGAACTTGTTGATGTCTGTTCAGCTAAGCCATCGTTATCTGTGTACCTCTCTGTACGGCTGTTTTCTCTGTTTGTTGTGGCTAATCTGTTGGAATAATGGGAATAATGAGATTACTGCTAAATTGTTAGCTGTGTTGTAGCCACAACATGCAGTAGTGTGCAAAAGCCTTGAAGTACTCACAAATGAGCCTTGAGCTCATTCCTATGTATTTTGTTAGGAAAATTAGACTTGGTGCAGCAGTTTATTGAAACCATGAACTCTACGTCTAACCCAAGGACCTAGCTGAAAATGGATGGAAGAGCAGTCAGTGTCCTAGCAAAAACATCAAAAGAGCCTCAGAGAGCCTGAACAGCTATTGACTACTATTGACTAAGACAACTTGAAAGACTTTAAAGACTAAATGACAAGACAGTCTGGCTCCTTGGAAACAAAATATAAAGAAATGATTGAAAATTTTCAGCCCATAAAACCAGATATAACCAGTGTAACTCTTTTAGAATTAATTGAATTGGGCAAATTAAATTTTTATTTAGATGTCACTGCGAGCTGTGTGGTTGTTGTGCTGCAGGTTTGTTGACACGTCTGTAGTTCTGCTCTCTGACTGAAAACAAGGAGGCTCAGATTAATCGTCTCTCAGACTCAGCTGCTCCTAATTATGCTCTCAAGTGAATTTGGGTTAATGTTAGTATATTAGTTTTGCCAGAGTTATGTAAATAGATCTAATATATCATTTCCCACACCAAATGAACACACCTCCTGCCTTATGCAAGTGGGTGGAATAATTTTATTCTAGTTGTTTGAGCTACTAAGATGCATAATATGCGCAGACATCATATAATAACACACAAAAGGAAATGATGTTTTAGGCAAGAATGCAATGTGTGGTGTCTCGTTTTCAAATTCCCTGATTTAGTCCATTTTGTTTTGTGGTGGGGAGACTTTTCTGACGTCACTAGTCAGCCTGTCAGTGACTAGAAGGTTAACCTTGGCTGAACTCGCAGTAAAACAATTTTTGTGGTGTCTCGTCATTTCATGGCGACGGTTAAAGCAAGCAGAGACATTTGGCGTCTATTTTGAGAGAAGGCAGCTGGGAGTTTCAGGTGAGGCTGGGACTGGGGATTAATTTAGAGCTGCTTGGACACCACAGGGATAAAACCAAGTCGGTGGGAGGCTCTTCTAAGTGTTTTAATATGTGTGTGTGTTAGAGTGCATGTAAGTGAACAGCACTTATATTATGTCATATTCATGCCACCCGGTATAGTGATCTAAGTGCTGTGTAATGAGTAGGAGATTTGTCATTGAAGCTACAGCACGTTGATACACATGTGCCCCCTCCCGTACTCCCTGCACTGCAGCACTGCTGCACCATAACACTAACAGCCAGCTTCCGTCTACCTCCCAACCTCGCTCTGTTTCTCTTGCTCTCTTATCCCTGCCATCTGCTCCCCAAAAACTGGCCAGTGGTTGTTTTTCATGGGAAAATCATCTACAGAAAAAGGCTGTTCAAATCTTTTTGCACATGCAAAGGTTTGCGCAGCATCCTGCGTGTTTACATGCCGCTTTTAGGGTGTAGATAACTGAAATGTAGACAACAACAGAAGATAACTCTTCTGAAACAGAACACTAAACATCTGCCAGCGACATATTTGTATTTCATTTTATCACTCTCCCACACAAGTGCACGCAAACGCAGACGCGCACACATTTTTAAAGCCACATACTGTGCCAACCAACAAAGCTTTTTTTCTTCTGAGACTTTCTTCAGTGTTGGAAACATTTGACTTGAGCCAACTCTCTTACCCAGTTAAAGGCCCTGAGAATTTCCTAGTTTACATAGCAGTCATAATAAGCATAGCATAATAAGTATGTGTGGTAAAAAAATTAAAAGGCTAATGTATAAATATACTAAAATATCCATGACTCCTGCTGCTGATACACATGTCTCGGCTTTGGATATCAGCCAATAACTGAGTACACAACCAGTATCAGTATTTAATAAGCGATAAGCTGTCATCCTCAGTGTGAGTAAGAGACTGTGAATCAGTTTGTTTTTTTTAAACTCAGGTACAGTAGAGTACAAATAGGAAAACAACCTCCCTGCGATTTGTGAAAAATCTGTCATTTACTGACCGCTTTCATGTATCTGCGGTGACAAACTGGTATCCCAGAGATTGAGAGTGCAACACCCTCAACCTCTGTGTGACCGTTTCCTATCACAAGGCAAGTGCACAGGTCACCTGGTTGGAGGAAACCTGTCTCCAAACAGTTGCAGTCCAGTCACTCTTTGTCACTTTGGCAAAGGTTTGCAAATAATTGCGGTCACATTTATAAATATAGACAGCTTGATTGCATTTTGTTGGCAATCTGAGTCAGTCTGTGAGCTCAACCTTCTCTTTATAATAGAGACCGCAAGTCAACTGGTTTCCCAATAGCTTTATTCAGGTTATATTCCTATATAAAAGGAAGGTTGCTGAGTATCTCTGTCATTTTGCAGTCGAATCTTTGTCCTGCATAAACTGTATAACATTTGTGGAGGAATTTCTTTCAAATTATGTGGAATCCCAAACAGGTTTGCAGTTTTATGCAGATTTATTACAGTTAATTGCAGTATAATACAAAAAATTGCAAGTTCGCCGGATTCAGTTGCAGACTGATAGCAGTATGACTGCAAGTGGTTGACAACATGGTCCCTGCCTTCAAAAGCAAGAAGATTAAAGGGTCATGGCACATGATTGCAACAATAATTTTGATTCTCTTGCGTGACTTTAGCGTTAAGCAGTATTTAAAATTAGCTTAAAATTGACCCAGTTGACTACATCTTGCTAGATTGCTCTAAGAAGAAGTGCAATAAAAGCTTCCAAGTGTTAATTGTAACAAAACAAAAGAAAACAAAGTAAGAGCGAAGTTGCCAGCCGTCCACTCGTCCACAGTGTGTTTGCTATAAATCACAACTGAATCTCAGACCAGTGCTAACAAACAGAACTTGTCAACACGGCTAGCTGACTAGCTACAGTTAAAATTTCTGGACTCAAAAGCATTCACACCACATGGACACAAGTTGACCGTGACTCAGAGGGAGACTTTATTCCGAATGTAGTCAAGGTGTAAGGGCTGTAGATGTAATGTTTTTTTTTTTTTGGAGATTAAACAGGCAGGCTGTGATGAAGAGAGGTGAAGCGTGGCTGGCACAGTGTGCAGGCAGACTGATGGCAGAGACCGGGTGAGCTGGCTTGGCAGACAGCTAGAGTGGGCAGGCAGGGAGAAAGGAGCTGCTGCCGGTGAGCTCGAGGAGCTGAAGCTTGAGAGCAGGCGGAGAGGTGGGGGTGAAATCTAAGCACAATGAAATGAAATTAGTTTAACTCACTCACAAACACAATAAACGTGATAATGGTGTCTCTCCTGTGATGTCTGTCAGATAGCGACTGGAGAGTCGAGTAGATGTATGGCTGGTGATGAGCTGATGAGCCACCGGTTTTAGATGCTGATCGAATTGACTGCAGGAAATGTGAATGGTGCTACAACTACAAGTGACACACAGAGAGGCAATAGGACAGGAAAACAAGAGACACAGAAGAAAGGAGACAGGAAGGAGTACAACAAGGGTCATGACACTGACAGCAGTCTTGTGAAATTAGATTACACAATTCCCTGCCCTTTTTACCTTTCTTTGGATCACAAATCCTTAATCATAATAATGCACAATATTAGGCTACTTATCTTGGAGTAATAAAATGCCTGCCCCTTTATTTTTATTTACTCAATGCACAAAAGCATCTGCAGCCCCTGCAGAATGTGAATTTGATCCTGGCGTCCTTGTAATCTATATGTACCTCTATATAGGTCAGCGTGGCATTGTTTACAGAGTGCACACGTGCTTCACTGCTCTGCAGCAACACAACTTATGTTTACATACGTGAAACAGTGATGATTTGAGAAAAGAACACACATAATTAATAATAATTAATTCAATTGGTCTGTCAGAACAATTATGAAAAATATATATCATAACATCCCGAAATCCAACGCCTATCCCTCACATAATGCGTCTGATTAACAGTAAAACCTTTCTAATATTTAAAGTTATATATAAAAAAAGGATAACTTTTCATATAAAACAGGTTATCAATTATTTTGACTATCCAAGAATAGCTTGAAAATGTTTCCTGGTCTCACACCTGTGGTTACGTCTTGGTTACGAGTCAAGATTGTTGTTTGCACTCAACTTTCAAAGGTGTTGGTGGATGTGAGGGACAAACAGACTGAGCGGCAGAAGCAATATGTTGCACTGTAATCAAACAAATCAAACAACGTGTTCTCATTTTACTACAGCAGTCTGAAATTAAAGCAAATGAAGCGTGGATTATAAGTTTCATGCTTTATCATATCTTATTCTGTCAACATCCATGGTGGCAACCAACACTGTCGTAGACAAACAGTGAGATTGTAAAGAGGTTCGTTGTGCTAACGCACATATGTGATGATGTGGACTGTGGATCATAGCAGGACCGCTGCCTTTGAGCAGAGTAGCCTCCACCATTAACTAAAGGTTAGCTTGCTGTTGAGGCTACGCCTGGCTCGTGTCCCAGCTTCTGTAAAGTTAAATATCTACTGTACATTATACAGCTTCAGGTAGCCCACCATCTCCAGAGTACAATCATCCTTAAATTTGTGATTTGGAAATACAATAAGACCGACTAGATTAAGATAAATATTTGTTGCTGTCTCAAAAGTTGAACATATTTTACAGTATTTGGAATCTAGTTGTTTTCAGTTCTTGCAGAGTACTAAGTAGTTGTTTTTTACCGTGCCAGCTCCTCATTAAAAAAATTTCTAGGCTGGTTTCGCTTTCCATGAGAACAATGTTTAAAACTGGTTTTAAACCTAACACTGAGCTGTGGAAGAAATTAAGTACTGCGCCTTTGAAACAAAATGAAGCCAACAATCACATATACGTAAGCTCAATTTTCTCTTTACAGCAGTTAAAACAACGAAAAAAAGAAACATGAAATATTTTCGGTGAGTTATTCACGTTAAGTTCAAATCGGGATTTGTTTGTTTGGGGTTGTGTGCTATGGGAAGCCGCTGGCTCCAACTGTTGTTGTTGCCGCTTGTTTTCCAGCTCCACCCCTGCACCCAAATTAGATGTTCTCGGCTTTGCATAACTGATAAGACTTGCATGGTTTTCATGTCTGCAAAGTCAACTTGCTTTACAGAAGCGAGTCATGAGTCAGCACTGAAAAAGAAAGAGGAGCAGGGGAACGGAGAAGGTGGATGAAGTGAGAAAGACGGCGCTCGCTCTGATCTCACGTTTGTGTCACAGGTAATCTGGTCTATGGAGCAAGAATAAACACTCACTAAAATAGACTCGGGTTATGCGTGTTTAGTGTGTGCACTGAAGAGTCAGAAATCCTGTGTGTGTGTGTGTGTGTGTGTGTGTGTGTGTGTGTGTGTGTGTGTGTGTGTGTGTGTGTGTGTGTGTGTGTGTGTGTGTGTGTGTGTTGCTCTGTGAGACATGGGACATGGCAGACTCTTAATTTGTCTGACCTTGAACTTCACAGGCATCTCCTTTGCTTCCCTCCTGCTCTTATTTTCCTCTCATCTTCTTCACTAGGATTTTTAAAGGTTCATTGCAAGCATTTGTCTTAGTTGTGTTTCAGTCTGTGAGTGAGTCTTTCCTTGCATTTCACTCGGTTGCTCCCTGGAAAGCTGAGTTTCAGTTCTATATAAGCTGGTGCCGCATGTGTGTGGACTGATGATTAGAAACCATGCATTGCTGTCTGTGTGTGTGTTTGAGGACTACAAATGCAGGATGAATAATGCTGCCTGAGCAGGAGATTGCAAGCTACTGTCCTTAAAGGCACCCATCCTCATATTTACAACCTACACAAAATTAATTTAGGCCTAAAAAGGATCTGAAGAAGAGACTTGGACCATGGTGTTGGTGATGGTTTGCTATTAAGACTCGGGATTTCACTGTCAGAAGAGATGGATTAAAAGCTTCTTGTGTTTACCAAATTATTCAAATTGATTCAGCTCCTGTTTCATGGCAGTTTTCACCCTGACAACTCACGCTGTTTAGCATTTCTTTGGTTAATGCGGCCGTTTGTGCTCAGCAGGTGTCCTCTCCCAGTCACTTGAGTTATTTTTGAGTATCACAAAAATGAAGCACGTCCAACATTCAGTTAGTTTTATGCATTTCTTTATAGGTTTACTTCCAGGCAGAGAAATGTCATTATATAAATGCCATTATAATACTGAAATCAAATTGCAGAGTTGTAAAGCTTGAAATTGGCAGCGAGCATTAGGTACTATTTATTCAATCATTGTGTGGTAGTGTATGACTGTATGCATCAGCGCTGCCGTCAGTTTTCACTAAAGCTATTCACTAAAATCTTGACTGTTACAGAAACTCCAGCTGTATACTTTCGGGCAAAACATCTGCTAATCGAAGCTGCGTGACCGTAAATTTAAGGCTATGCTATATAATACCAGTGCAATTTTTTTAACTTGACTTAGAGGTGTCACATGCCCATACCAGTCATATAGTCTCCACGCCTAGAGTGCACAACGAGACAGGCCCAGACATGTCTGAGGGCAAGAGCTGCACATCAGAGAGCTGCTTCAATGACCCTTCAACAAAGCTTAATACTAGGGGTGCAACGATACACAAAATTCACGGTTCGGTTCGGTTCGATACTTTGGTGTCACGGTTCGATATTTTTTCGATACAAAAAAATGTTCATGCATTTTTAATTTGTCATTTATTAAAATTATAAATATATATTTTAACTCAAAAGTACAGTTTTTAAATTTAACCCTAACCCTTGTGCGTGTTTTTTATTTTGACAGCGAATGCGCACCTGCGGACCACTTATGTGCAGCCCTGGTTATTTAGCTCATCATATTGCAGCCACAGAAATTCTTTTGTCCATGAAACCATAAAGCTGCACTTTCTTTTTGCCTTATAGTCTGATTTGTCATAACTTCTCCGTTTTGTGGTAAGCTTTTCTTTGGCTGTCACTTCTTCACCCTGACCTGTCTTATTTGGCTCAGCAGAACTGAAATGCTTTTACACGCTCACTCACATAAGCTCAGCGATTCTCTGCGCGATCAACCTCTCACATGTTTAAGCTGCGGGAGATTTCACTTGTCATGTTTGCATAGTAAGCTAACGATTAATAAGACGATGTCAGAGGAATTGGTGCACAAATTATCATCACTCACAGATCAGTGCTGTCACTCTCTATACACAGTTCGCACGATTGCAAAGTGAAAGCAAAAAAACAAGCGCAAATTCAAATGCGACTTCAATATGTCACATATTGACAGTGGCTCACCGATGCCAATGACATAATTACCCAGCTACATTTCTGAAAGAATGCAAAAGCATTGACATATATTTTTCCTTCCTACAATAGCCCGACGGGCAGGGCAGAGATAGATTTTGGTAGCCCGACTGAAAAAATCGCTAGCTCCGGGACGTCGGGCTAGCGATATTGCAAGCCCTGTATCTGATTGAGGAATCACTCATCTTTGGAAAAGAGAGTTTATTACAGAGAAATGGCTCTTTCCAAAATAAAAGCTATACTATCCGCTTCTTCTGGGCTATATTCTCAGCAGCATAAGGAGAATCATGTGCTAACAGCTGTCTAAATGACTCGGCTAAAGTTAGTAGCATGCTTGTTGTTTTTGTCTTTGCACTAGGATGATGTCAGCGTAAATGTGCAGTCATATTCGTTGTGTTCCCACTAGTGCTTTCAGGTTAATCTCGTTGAAATGACCTTAACGCCACAACACGGCAAATCTCCGTTAACGAGCTACCGCCGATCGCTCCGTGCATGGGACTAGACGGCAAACACGTTAACGAGCTAACTGCGCTAACACACTAGTTCACACCAATGTAATTGAGCATTGCATGGCACATCCAACATACTGTTTTACTTTAGTCCATGACTCGCTTACCTTCAGGGTCATACGTCACATGAAAACCAAAATAATTCCAAACGCCAGATCTGAATGTTGCAAGTAGAGCTTAACTTCTGTCTCGCTAGCTTGCCCTGCTCTCTTCCTTCTGACTATGCTGTCTGTGTTGAGCGCTCAGTGGATCTGCGCTCGACAGTGCAGCCTAGGCGGAGTAGTCGAACACAGATTCACTGAGCGCTCAACACAGACAGCATCGTCAGAAGGAAAATTGATAAAATAAATTACAAATGTTGTATTGTTCGATACATATGCGTACCGAACCGAAAGCACTGTATCGAACGGTTCAATATCGATACGAATATCGTTGCACCCCTACTTAATACATTGTTCCAGCAAAAGGTGGGAACAACAAACGTCACCACCCAAGCTAAAAACACAAAGCTCTTGCAGCGGGTCATTTAGACAAAAGTAAACTAACGACTCAACCGACCATTTCTAGAGAACTTGCTAGTTGCACTCACTTACTGTGCAAGTTTAGTTACTTTAGTTATTAATAAACTGAAGCAGTTATGCAGTTATGTCACATTTTTGCCTAAAAATCACTGGAACCTACAATCTAGGCTACTTTTGTGCTTACATTGGACTTATTGTGTGTCACTGCTATAATCCTGCTGCTGATACCTTTAGTGTCAGTACTGTCAGTGACTGTAGCTCATTTGAAAAGAATACCCTTCATTTTCTTCACTCGTAAAGGCTGCTGCAATCACCAAGAAAACATTATTAATTGAAATATAGTTTTTAACCACTACTTTCCACCCCTTTTAAATTATTTCTTTTATTTTGATACCCTGATGGTGTCAAAACTGATTATTAATATATTAAACGATTAGCAGAAAAATTGCTTTAGGAAATTCTCAATAGTTTATTATTAAGCAGTAAATTAAGAGCTGAATTTAGTGGTTGGCTGTAGCCCCTAAAGGCCTGTCATAGATGAAGAAACCAATTGACATCCTCACGATAAGTATTTAATCGTGCTGGTACTGTATCGGTTGTGTTTTTCTTCTTCATGTAGTTTTAAACTTCACATTAATGTGCGTACCATTTGGGGGGGAAAAAAACTCATTGCTTCCCATGACCAGAATTACAGCGTCTCCACCCTGTTGGGAACCATAAATTATGTCCACCATCACACATGAAGTATTTGGAGATATGTGGCCAACCAGATTGGAACATTTTGTTGTTGTTGTTGTTGTTGTTGTTGTTGGCATGTTACAACATGGAGACTTTCAGCACATCGCGTTCCCTCCGTCTTGACCGTGGAGATTCTGATGTTCTTTCTGTTCTTGTGCTCAAATCCAAATATAATTCACAAGAACATTTGGGGCATATTTGTATTTTAAATGTACACCCGGAAAGAAGAGGGGCCGTTATGTAATCTGCTGCAGTGTGTGAGGTCAGGTGACGAGGGTCCTGTCTGTTTGTGCGCGATAAAATATTCAGGACCATCTCGAGGACATCATGAATCTTAATGAGGACATGTGAGTACACTAGGAGTGGAGGAAAGAAAGAAACTCTGTTGATCTGTCTCGTCTCCCCTCTCCCTCCATCGCTGGTTCCTCCCACCATCCACCTGTCAAAAACCCTCCTTCCTTCCACCCTTCCTCCCGTCACCGCTCTCCTTCCCTCACTCTAATTTTATTTACTTTCTCAATCTCTCGCTAAGAGGCTCGATAAGAGTCTTAGCACTGTTATTTTGCATGTGTGCTGTTCACGTGGCAAGCATTAGTGTGTGTTGGGTGTGATGAATCGTGCGGTCTCCATGGGTTTTAATCCAGTGGACCACTGCGCACAAAAACACACACTTTGGAATTCGGCTCTGTGGGAAATTGTATTGAACTTCCATGCAGACTGTGTTTCTCTGTCTCTCCGTGAAGCGCGCTATTAGCTGAAGGCCTTCCCTTCTTGTACTCCTCTTTCTCCTTCTCCTTTTTAAAGATTGTTTTTTTTCATCTGCATGTCTGTCGTTTCTTCTCGCCACACACACAAGCCCTCTGTTTGAGACAGTAGCTCAACTTGAAAACATTTTAGCTCATAAAACACATGGCATTCTTTCATCCTTCCCGTCCAGTTTCAAAGACTCTCCGAGTGTCTGCGCGGATGAATCATGTGCTCAAACCAATTACACCGTTTAAAAATGAACTCTTTTCATACGAGAGAACACATACGTATGTGTGTGCCTGAATTGTGGTAGAAGCATGCTGATACTTAAACCCCAAAAAACTCACACTTACAAATTCAAACACGTGTGACTTGGTTAGCCAAGTTACAGAAACAGACCTTTTCTCTATGCTGTGACCTTGTATATAACTTTGGTTTTATGTGTCCAGATTTGAGTTATTGGTGAGTTATTGGAAGGTTATTTTGTTGGTATTTTCACAACTTTTAATTGTAAAAAGCAGCAGAAACACTGGTTTATTTTGAGATGCTTATCCACAGGCTTTATAATGAAGACTTTTGAATAGGAACTTGTTTTCGAAAAGATTTTAATTTCCCATTTTTCTTTTGATTTTAAAATCTTTCGTGTCATTACTTTTTTTTTTGCCAGTATTTCTCTATGTATACTCGCTGGCCAGATTGTTATTTACACCTTGGTAGTATCTTCAGAGCTACTTTAATTCTTTGTGGCACAGAATCAACAAGTTGGTGGAAACATTCCTCAGAGATTTTGGTCCATATTGTCTTGATAGCATCACACAGTTGCTGCAGATTTATCGACTGCACATCCATGATGTGAATCTTCTGTTCTGCCACATCCCAGAAGGTGCTTTATTGACCTTCTGGTCACTCCAGAGGTTATTTGAGTATCTTGGTGAGCATGTGAACCTGTTCTTAGCTGACAGGAGTTGCACCTTGTTTGATCTTCTACTCTTCTTCATACCTTGTGCAAGTGTTTTTGGTTTTTTTTTTAGTTATTGCCTTCCTGTCAGCTCAAAGCAATCTGACTTCTGGCTTCAACAAAGCATTTTCACCCAAACAACTGCTGCTCACTGGATATTTCCTCTCTTTCTCCGTAAACCCTAGAGGTAGTTGTGTGGGAAACTCCCATCAGATCAGCAGTTTCTGAAAAACTCAGACCAGCCTGTCTGGCACCAACAACCATGCCCCTTTTTTTAGAGTCGCTTAAATCACCTTTCTTCCCCATTCTGATGCTCATTTTGAACTTTAGCACACCATTTTGATCATGTTTATACGCCTAAATGCACCTCGTTGCTGCCCTGGGATTGGCTAATTAGATATTTGCATTAACAAGCAGTTGAACAGGTGTATCTAATGAAATGGACCATAAGTGTAGATTGCATATGCATCGGTGCCAAATTTTATGAGAAGCCTGTTTGCACTGTGTTTTATACTTGCTGATAAATCATGTAAGAGAAAAAAGAAACAGCTGTAGTTTCTTTTATACAAGCTCAGTTGTTGTTTTTGCAGCTGATCGTTATCACCTTCAAGAATAAAACCACTCCCTCATCTAATCTCAGCTGATGCATGAAAAATCACATCACTCGCACCTTCCCACACCTACCGAGCTCATTAGGAGATAACAGTAGGACATGTTTAAGATTTAAGCAGCTGTAGCTCACTGCTGTTTTTCTCTCCTCTTGCCGTTTTTCTTCCAGATTGATCAGCCATTCGATGGGGATTTTCAGAGGAGCTCCGCCTACCGTCGCCGCATTCCCTCCTCCTCCGACCCCCTCCCCCCGCGACCTTTTGATCGCCCCCACCCACTCCGTCATCCAGCCCTCCATCCAGCCCTCCATACAGAAAATGACTCTGGAACTCACTGAATGGTCTTCTATATGGATTTTTACTGCTTGTAATAGACAGTAAGAAAAAAGAGGCGCAAACCTCGATGACAAAAAAGCCATAAACACCCACAACACACACACACACCCACACACACCCACACACACACACTCACACACACAACAAACACAGCTACACACACAAACACTTTCATACCAAATAAAGCTGTTTTGCAAGCAGTTTCTCTCACACCTTGACGTGCACACACAAAAGAAGCAAGTGCACAAAGCCACTCTTGGAATGTACCGCTTACTCTTCCCATGAAATTCAACTGCTTCCTTTATTTTTCTGAGATTCTCTACAGGCCTTGAGAAAGCTGATTTTATTAGATTTTTTCCCTTCCTCCCAATTTAAACAAGGATTAAAAAGGTTGGGAATTTCAATTTGCAGTGTTTTTGGAGGACAACTTTAGAGGACAGCTGATTGCTAATTTTTTTTCTTCTTTTTCTGGATCTGTGATACATCTGGGGATAGCAGATTAGTTTATCTGCAAATATTTAGTGTCTTTAACCTTTATAGTTTTAGTAGGACCCAGTTTAACATACATTTTATTACCTCGCAGGCTGGGAAGCATCTGTTACAGTATTCAGCACTTCTTGAACACTTACGAAATAGATGTAACAAGTGTATAACTAGCAAGTTACAACCACTGATTGCATTTTGTAGCTTGTAAAGATTGTAATGAAGTTACTTCTAGAAAGTCACTACTCGTTTTAAAGTACAAGTAACTTGAATTGAGGAGTATTAGGAGTAGTATTGTTTTTGTACTGTAGTATTGTTAGAAGGGGTGCGCTTGTTTTCCTGTTGCTTGCATGCCCTCCAACATGCCTCCCCAGAACACAGAGGCTGACACCATGCAGGTCGGATCTCTGGTGGGTGGGGTTAGCAGCAAAAACTCCACCGCATCAGGCTTGGATGAGGAGAAAGGAGGAGCAGGAGGCGAGACGGATGGATTGGGAGGCGGAGGCGGAGCGGCAGAAGGAGGCCGAGGAGGAGAGGAATCTGCTAGCGAAGGATCGATCGAAGGGATTCCTTTAAAGCGATGGGTGATGCACGGAGCCGTGATGTTCGGTCGGGAGTTCTGCTACGCCATGGAGACAGCGCTGGTGACGCCTGTGCTGCTGCAAATAGGTGAGCAGAGTCCAGATGATTTACATATGAAACATAGAAAGCCAACATCTGCAAAGTACTTCAGCTGCAAAATTGCTGTTTTTTAAAAATATCTGTTTCATGTGTTTTTTAAACTGTAGTTCAGGATCTACATCAAACTACAACGACCAAAATTATTAATTCACAAAAAAGGGAGGAAAAGAGCAGCCACTCACAAAAAATGTTGATTCTGTCCTTCTGGATGTGGCGTTTTCAGTGGGAGAAAGAATTTATCACTGGCTAGCTCACTGCTATCAGTGAGGTATAAAGTAGAGCAAAGAGTGTGTTGAAGACATTTCATGGTGTTGTGGAAAACATTTATTTCTAAGGATCGATGTTGGGATAAGCTAATGAGTGGAGCTCTGCAACATGTGCTTGACGTAACCAAGGTACCAGGGTTGTGACCAGCACTAGGCTGTCATGTGGCCCGCCCATGGCTGGGTTCATGGGCATTAAGTTAATTGGTAATTCTAAACCGGTTGTAGGTGTGACTATGAGTGTGAATGGTTGCCTGTCTCTCTGTGACAGCCCTGACCCAAACTGACAACCTGTCCAAGTTGTACCCTGCCTCTTGCCCTATGACAGCTGGGATACGCTCCAGATGCTCCAACCCCTCAGATGGATGGATGGATGAAACGCTGTTGTCTATCTTTAAATTGTAATGCCATTTAAGGGGACACCTTAGCAGCTAAAATATCAGAGGACATATCTCATCTCCCCTTCACCTTGTTCGGATCTGCTTGGAGATTACCCGGCTTACACCCTGCCTCACAGCATGCACACACAGAGAGAACCAGACCTCCGGTCACAGTGGGCATGCTGTCATTTGCACCCAGTGTCATCTTTGACAGCCTTTTGAAAATATGCCAAGTCCAGTTCTGTCTGGAGGGTACTGGAGTCTGTAGAGGAGATGGAGAGGGTGTGAAGAGAAAAATGTGAGAAACAGCCATAGCATTATTTGTAGTTTCCATGTAAACCCCCCTCTTGCTTCTTTTTTTTCCTCTTCAAATTTCTCCTTCCCCTTCACTGACATTAGCGCGATGTCCTAGCTTACATAACCAAGGGGACATGAATAGGAAGTCGCTCTGTGGACACCGTGACTCCTGGCCGGCTCACCCGGGATGAGCCGCCACAGGGAACCGGGATCCCAAACATGCACTTCAAGTGTTTGTTGTGTCGAAGGCCAGCACTGACATCAGCCAAATGTTGGAAATTTAAAGGCTTTCAGCTGAATTCAAAAGATTGGTGTGCTCTTGATGCGTAATATTAAAGCAGGAAAAGGCATCACAAGTAACAAAAAAATATACTGTGTCTCCTGTGGACACATTACACGGGGGAGCCGCTGCATGTTTTGGTTCTAATTTTAGCCCCGATTTAGCTGCCCTAGCCTAATTTTTTTTTAGATCAGAATATATCTGAGCTCCTCTTAGTAGATTTTGAAACTGCCGGGAGGTACAAGCCCCACAGATTAGTCTGCTAAAACTAAAGCAGACAGAACAGTGACTTTATTTGTCACTGAGAGGAAAGATAATCCAGTCATGGTATTTGTGTTTTTCATTCATTTTGACCTTTTACTCGTCATAATTAATGAGAAGGTTGCCTTTCATCCGAATAAAGGAGATTCCAGTCAGTACAATACAGATAAACCGTGTTTGTTGTTATTATTACTACCGTACCAAATACTCCATGCAAAGCATTTTTACTAATAAGTTACAAATAAAAACGTGTACATTTGCGTCACACGCCTGCAGCTTCGACAGACTTGCTTTATTTTAGGCCTGGAAAAGACTACAAATGATGTTAAGATCTCGTGAAGCGGACGTGCCTATCATGTTAACAGCTGCTGAAAATTAGGTCGATGAGAGTGAACCAAGACTGTACAGTCAAGATCTGTAAAGTCATAAAACAAGCTGAGCGAGGGACTGCAGGGATTGGAGTTGTCTGAGAGCTCATTAGTATGAGAGATTTGGGGAATAATGTAATAATTTCAACAAACTGTTTGGAAAAAATGGCAGGTTGGAATTTACTTTGCTTGTGGTAATCTTGTACTCTCTGTGTGACATTTTGGCAAGATTTTACTTCCCGTCCTGTTTTGTCTGCCATACATCATGTTTTGGATAGTTTAGCAGGTCTAAAAATGGAAATGAACTCCATGTATGCTTTGGTTAACCATGGAGAGTTTTCCTCATTTCCTGTGCATGCTGATTAGCCTCATGGATGTATTAATAGATCTTAATATGGCATGTCAGCACATCTTTCTTCCAGTGGCAAAGTAGAGCTAAAAAAAATCCCCTGTGGACCAGAGTGATTTTGCCTCATAAAAACACCATTGTAAAGTGTTGACAGGACCATTATAACAGAGCTGGAAAACTGCTGGCAGAACAAACAAGGTGGAAGCAAACCTGGAAGAGGAAGTTTTATTATGGCTTTTGGGTGAGCCACTTTGTTTTGAAATAGAAAAGGACTTTTCAGTTCTTATTTTACAACATCCAGAACCATCTTGAGCGTTTGGTTTTTATATCAGTTTGGAAGTTATACGTCTGTGTACGACTACGTTTCCACCGACCCTTCACAGCCACAAAGGTTGCTTGTGTTTGCATTCATTCATGTTTTTAGCCTGCTAAAGGAAAAACAAACAGATGTAGTACCTGAAAACAACCCCCTCCTCTAACTGTGGGCAGAGCTCCAAGTTTTGGGATAACAATATCCCGCCCTCCCACACCCGCTCCTCTATGTAGTTAGTGCTCTATGCACTGACTGTAGCTACTAGAATTAGCTAGATCGTCAGTAAGCTGGCTGGTTGGCTCTGCCTGAGTGAAACCATTGTATGTGTAACCCCACAACATTGAGGTCACAGAAGGGGAGAGGGTGTGTGTCTGAGTGTGTGTGCAGCTGATACAATTTGGTCAAGGAGCCCATATTTACACAACGCGGAGAAAAGCTAAGAAACTTCTGCCTTACAAGGGCTTGTGCGGGGAGCATGCCGAGCTCTCGTCTGTTCTTATACAAGGAGGCAGGCCTTTCCCCTAAAGGCAAGGGCACATATTGGGGCTGTTGAGACAGTTATATTTATAATTTAGGCATCAAATCGGACCAAATTGGGCTTGAGTCTTGTACAGTCTGGGCTGCTAGTTGGAAACAGTCGATATAAGTGAGATAAGATGATCACTGTGCAGCTTTTGTCCTTGTTTCTTGCGTTCAATTAAGTAAATTCATTTAAGGTCAATTTTATTCATATAGCACATGTTCGCAACAATGATCATCTCAAGCTGCCATATATTGTAAGGTTAAAGATTCACCAATATTAGAGAAAACCCCACAGTGGGAATGACAAACTTCCTTTGTTTACAGTAACAAGTGGGCTCAAAGAGGGCAGCCATCTTCTGTGACGAGTTAGTGGGCGATGGGGAAAGGAGGAGACAAAAGAGGTGCGCAGAGAGACAAGGATTCAATAAGGAAAGTTTTAAACCTAATCTTAGCAGTAGAGCAGGTGTGTGTTTACTGAACCCAGAGTGGGAGCTTGTTCCACAGAAAGGGGTCTGATAGCTGAAGGATCTGCTTCTGTGTACCCTGCATCTCACCCTGTAACAGCTGGGAGATGCGTTGATATCTTACATACCCTGAAATGTTCTTGCTTATTTCTCTGTAAACTCTGTGTTTGTGGCTATTTTTTAGGTCATTTAAGCTGCCACACAGAGAGGCGAAGAGTCTTTTGAAAATACGTTTTGCATCCAGTGCACTGCCTTTGATTTGTTCTGCTTGACCTGCAGGGACATTTTCCTGTTGTCTTTGTTGAAAATCACCCTCAGCAGGAACACCACCTAATGCTCACACAGAGATAAGAGTGAAAGGGAGTCAGCTCTACAAATGGGATTAAGAAAAGTGATAAGGTAAAAGAAAAAGGGCAGCGTGGGGGGTGGGGGCGATGAGTCCAGACCGTGTGCTGTGTCGATCTTTTCGGTTATGAGCGTGTCACATTACATAATCAGCTTTCTCAGAACTGACATCATAGGCAACTCAAGACAACTAGTAAAGCATCAAAATACTCGTTATTTGTCTTTATCAAATATATATGTATATATGTGCAGCTCCATACTAACAGCAGGCTGTTGGACTAACGTCAGATTAGGGACGTTATCAGAAGCATTGTGGTGTGAGAATTAAGTACCTACAGATACAAGGCAGTGCGTAAGAATCATGACAAAGAGGACATTTAATGTGAATACAGCAGAAGCTCGTGTTGGTTCATACAGAGTCACTTATAGCTCACATAGCCATTATTGTTTCACTTAATTTTGAGAACTGGATGTCATTTTATGAACCCCGTCGAGTACGTCGCTCGTTAAGTTACACCCACTGACCTCAAAAGTCGCTGTGTTTTGAATTCGATTAATAGAATAGAATAGAATCAAATAGAAAGTCTTTATTGTCATTGTATTCAGAATACAAACACAATGAGATAAGAAGGTCTCGCTTGGCAGAACTGTAAAAAAAAAGAAACAAAAAAACAGCCCGAAGCGCGCGCGCGCGCGCGCGCACACACACACACACACACACACACACACACACACACACACACACACACACACACCTGGAGAGCAAAGACTCCCAGCACTCACTCACCTACTAAAAATTGTTATATTTTCTTGAAATTTCAACTTTCCTTTGATGCAGATGAGCTCGTTTCAGTTATTTTCAGCAGTTTGTGTTATTTTGCCCGCGTTCCTACAAAAAAGTAGATTTCTTTTTCAATTATTTCACGGAACTGGCTGATCCTCTAATGAAGAAAGGGTTCAGTAAATCAACTTAATACAATAAAAAAATTGATAAGTAAAAACGAGCATGAGGCTAAACAATCTCAGGAGTAGCACAGTCTGATTCAAAGGGCTCTTTCTGACCCGTAATTATTTATAATCTGTTTATTTGCATGGTTGACTGCCCACCTTTGCAGCAATGCCACCATTGTGTTACCCAAAAGAGTGCAGGCTGGCAACTCGACAACTTTGTTGTCCTTCTTTGGTGGCCTTCTTAAGGAGATTACTTCAATCCAAAATGAAACGACCTTCTCTGCGGCCCAAAGGTGGAGCTCTCTGGATTAGTGTCTTCACCTTTTACTATATCTGATTTCCTCGAATTCTGAAAAGCCATGTGCCTCTTAATATTTGCATACCAAACTAAATGACCCACAAAGTGGCAGTTAAAGTTAATGAAATAATGAAACCATTTGAGTGCTTGTTTACTTTACTAATGCATCGTGGCACGGTGCCGCGACGGCTTACTGGAGGCCAGATTTGCCAAGTTTGCTACAAGCAAACTGTTATTTTCAATCTGAGCCTTTTTTCCTTTCATGTCACAAATTTTACCACATGCCAGTCTGCGCGTTAACTTTTCTTTTGCTCCGATTTCATGGGAGCTAGATAGTAGCTGGTACCCTGTTGTCATGTCACAATAGGAAATCTGCCCCCGCTGTTTAATTTGCAACAAATCAGCTTGATCTTACGCTGTTTATACTTGCATGCCAGGTAACCTAATCCACTGAGTGATCCTATCATGTTCACTGGTCTAATCTAGCAGATGACCTTGCAGACACTGTAATACAGGGTTACATAAATGACTGGCTTTATGTCACACTCACTAATCACTATAATCTGACCAAGTCATTCAAAGGATAGAAAAGGATAGAAAAGATGGAGGACAGAGTGACAGAAAAACGTTTTTAAAACGCCTGCATTGGTGAAATGAGGGTTTATCAACACATAGCTAGAATATGGAGGTAGGAGAGAAACATCTGGATTGAAAAAAATGTGAGAAATGGGAGCCACTGTGTGTAAATCACAATCAGTCCTCATTAATCGTTTTACGCTTCTGCCTGTCACCACAGGGAAAGAGAGAGAGACAAACACACCAGTCTATTCAGTTATTTGAAGTCTTCTCATTTATAGCATTTGGACTCATCACAGCAGTAACTTTGTTCATGTTAATAACTTATCACTAACACAGACACTAAAAGTGTTTTTATGAAAGAGTTATTTGCAGGTCAGTAGCTTTGCACAGTGGTGAACCACGGATGCCAGCGGTTCCCAGACTGTGGCGTGTGGACCGTTAGGGGTCGTTGAGAGGGTTAAACTGTAGTCAGAGCAGCAGCACAGGTTACTTTCACGGATCTGTTTTTTGCATTCGTGACATAGTGTAGATGCAGAGTCAACAAATACTTTAGTCAAAGACATATTATAGGTGTGCTATTTTTCCACCCAGCAGGCGATTAGCCAGGTATGTGAGTGCTATCGGTATACGATATGTGAGGAATGCAGAACTGAATGTGTGTGTGTGTGTCAGCACATTGTTCCCGCCCCTCTCTCGCTACAGACAAGCAAACAGCAAAGCTCTCAGGTGATGATGAGGGACAAAGAAACTTTGGGGGAAGCTGTTTTTAAAAATTCTTTTCGTTTTATTAAGATGATTATAGTTGTAATCAGTGGCCTAAGGAATTTGTTTACAGAGAGCACCCTGAAACATGTGGGGAAAAAACCCTCACAAACAGTTAATATGAATAAAAATACAAAATAAGAAAAAAAGACAGTTAAAGTTCAAATATGCGGAAGGTTGTTGGTTTGAAATTAGGAGGAGGAGGAAACATAAACCCAGCCCCAGGAGGGTAACAAACCGACATCTGGCATAAAAATCTCTGCCAGGTTGATCCATACACTGCGGTGACCTCTTGGGAAACAAGAGAGCAGCTGTAAGTACTTCAAAATGTAAAATGTTTATGCCCTGTCCAGGATTCTCAGTGTGACGCTGGCCCCTGGCCCCCTTCTTGCTCTGTTTGGCGTCAGTGGGAATAAGGAGCTTCTACTGCCTCTAAAAGACAGGCGTTATCATTCTGTTCCCTGTTGGCCAGGAGGGCAATCCTACTGAGGTGGCGGGACGCTGCCCCTCCCACTCACAAACAGTGGTTAAATGACCTCATGTCGTGTCTAAAACTGGAAAATTTCTGCATTTCAAAATCTATAAGAATTTTTCAGCAAACTCTCTTATGTCAGGTGTGGAAACACAGTGTACAGGTCTAGAGCAGTGACCTGGATGGGAATGAATGGGATTATTTTGCAGGGATTATGTTATTTGGGGAAATATTATACACATGTTTATATTTCTCTCTCTTTTTTTCTTTATTTCCCTTTTTGTTTTTTCTTGTTTTTTCTTTTATATCACAGCCTTAAAGCTAATTACCCCGAATGTACAGATCATCTGTAATCCTGTTCTTCTCTTTTTGTTTATATGTATAAAAGAAAAACTCTTAATAAAAAGACATTGTTTAAGACCTATAACCTGCTAAAAGGTATGCTAAATGCAGAGGTTTGACCAGCAGTTGTTATCTTTGAAAATAAATAGAGAACATCAGCATAAATTTATGTTTTAACACAATAAATCGTTTACTCTTGTAAGTAACTTCATTGTAAGAATTTATTTTTAAAAAAATCACAAAGCTGTGCTTCATTTTAGGGGACATCTGGAGAGATGATGCTGAAAAAAATCAAAAACATATTTGTTATTAAATTTCTGTGAAATGCCTGTAAATTATTTTAGCACAGCAAAGAGGCTGGCGGAGTTGCCACATGTTGGATGTGCAAATGGTGCTTGCTTGTTTGGGTTTTGAGCTCACAGCAGTTTTGCTTAATAAGATTCGTGGGATATGGAAATGAACCAGATGTAAATGCAAACCTCATCATGCATTAAGAGCTGACCTGCAGCTTGCTCAGCGCATCATTTATGCTAACCTCAGAGCACCGCAGTGGTATAAACACGAGGCTAATGTGACAAGAAGCTGCTCAAAATTTTTTTTTCTGTAACTCAAATTAATCACAAAACACATGAAAACAGAAAAAAACCCAACCACACCTTAAAAATCTCTAAAGGAGGAAGGAGATTTACATCAAATAAAAAAATAATACAAATACTATACAAATATTTGTTTCACAATAATAATAAAAAAAAGGTTTTATGGACTTTATCCAGAAGCCTTAACACTGAACTCACTGTTTCCATTCCTTTTTTTTTTTTACAGCTTTACTTTTTTATATTTCACACTATACAAAACAAGTTGGACTGCAGTCAGTAATAGTGACCAGAAATCCATAAAACCAAGAGTGAAACACACAAACACACACAGGCCCAACAACAGCCACAAAACACATCAGTAATGGTTGGCCTGAGGGCAGTTGGGTGGATGTGTGTGTGTGTGTGTGTGTGTGTGTGTGTGTGTGTGTGTGTGTGTGTGTGTGTGTGTAGTGTGTGTGTAGTGTGTGATTGGGGGCGTATTTTAAAAGAGCAGAAAAACATCTGCTCTCTCACTGACTCTCGCTGACTTTGACCGTATATTAATGAGAGGAAGATGGATGAATACTGACAGACTGGTCCTGTGGAGTTGTTTACTCAGATAACTCCACACAGGACTTTCACTCAAGGAACTGGTGCTCAAATCCCACAAAAGAAGAGTATTTTTAGTCTTTTGGTAGTTAGGTTGTTGGTTAGGTTTAGAAATGGACGATGGTTTGGGTTAAGGCTGTTCTTTTGTTTCGTTTTTTTTAACAATTTAACCCAAATCTCATAAAGCTGAATGTCCTACTTTTTTGGAAGATGCACTTCAAAGGCAAATAATTCGTGTCCATGTACAGATAAATATAAGGGATTATATTTCCAGGCTATTTTCATTATATAAATCCAGGCTGAAATATAGATTTCCACCTTAAAAAAACTGTTTATGATGTTTTTTGCCAGAAGGATCAGTTTAATTTCCTTTAAACTTTATTTTTATGGAAAACTGTTAATATTCATAGATTACATACCACATGTTTAAAGATGTTATTCATTAGTTTGTGTTTTTTTTATTATTATTTTGACCTCCAGGTATTGCATCTCTGTGTGATACCACAGAGATCTGTGTCTGGATCAGTCATGAGGTCAGTACATATATGACATGTATTACTGTGCAATTTTAAACTTTTATGAACTTGTAAGGGTCACCTCTTACCACAGAAAGTTTTAGGTATTGCAAAATGCTTTGCAGCATAGTCACAAGGAAGAAGCCGTCTGACTTGTGACCATTACAAATTGTGACTTGGAAAAAAACTCATTAGGTTTCAAATGACAATGAAATATAGCTGTATTTATTGCAGAGGCCATTTTTTGTAATGCAGGCCAAAAAACTTCCAGATATAAAATGAGAAAATCAGAGGGGACATATTAGTTTTTGCAACAGGTTCTGGCTCTACTTTCTTTGAAGCTGCTTGTCGTTTGTCTTCGCTTTGAAACTGTTGGAGCGTTTTGATTTTACTGAGTTGTGTGTCCCATGCGATTAGTGGTGGCTGGCCAATACACAAAGTAGATCAATAAAATAATTTCAGATTGTTGCATCATCACAGAAAACTGAAATTCCCCTTTGTGTGTCGAAGGGAACAATTGTATTTCAGGCTTTAATGTGTCACGTTTTGAATTAAGAAAATGCAGAAATGCCACCTCGTTACATGGCTGACCTACTGTACTCGTCATTACGTAACGTTACCGACTGATCACTGCCGATCGGCTTCATCGATCGCTTCTTTGGTAGTGAAAGGACAGCAAATGTTGCCAGCTGGAGCATCCTGTGTGTTATAGGTCAGCCCCAGCCAGAGACCTGACTCCCTGCTGTCAATCACACGAGGCCATATATCGGTGCCAATGACAGATAGCTTGAAAGAGTAAATTCACTCATTCAGTCTGATTTCACTCATCAAACTTTGCGCTCGGTGTAAATGTCTCCATCTGTCTGGCTCTCCTTCCTCTCTTCTTCTCAGTGGGAGGCTCCTAGTTTACTGCAGTGCTGTTACATAACTCTGCTGACTAGAAGCAGCTGCGTGTGTGTGCATGTACATGCAAGCTTCATGCATCTTTAATGCCACCTTTTACGTAGTGAGCACAGTTGGTGGTGGATTTTGCCCCTGTGTTTTAGCATTCTCGCTCACGCAGAGGATAATATCTGCTCTTTTTTGTGTTAAATGAGCTGGATAAACGTCTCTTAAAGCAGTTTCCGGTCAATATAAAACAGATTTGTGTGTGCGTGCGTGTGTGCATGTGTGTGTGGAGTGTAAAAACCCACCTTTTCTCTCAAGAATAGGGTTATAAATCTGTGATACACACACTCATCTATATCAGGTAGAAATTTCTTTGAGATTTCTTGCTTTCATTGATTGAGTTAGCAGTTTGCTGTATTTCTCCCTAATAGGCACTTTGTTAATTACAACCTTAGTGGTGGAGCTTGCCTACTTGGATCTGCATTTTCTTCAGTGTGTGTGTGCACGCGCCTTGGTACTAGCATCAATGTGTGTCTGTGTGATTGATGCTCTCACCATCTCTTGCTGCTGGGAAGCACTGTGACTCATTCCTGTCTCTCCTGATGTCTCCCTCTGTCTGTCTCAGGCATTTCTTTCTATCCACTCCCCAGTCACCGTGAACATAAATGTTGGCCAAGTTTGCTTTTAGCAGATGCCACAATACAATAATAATAATGCAATGAATCCACATTCCCAGTAGGGGTGGGCGATATAAACGATATACAATAGAAACGATATAAATTTGGCCAACAATAGAGATTTTGACTATAGAGATTGAAAATGTGACGTCATTCAGGGGTATAACCGCTGTATTTTGTCCACTGTGTGCTCGTAACGGTCTGACCCTTTCACTCCTTTGATTTTTTTCCTCGTATCTTTTCTTTGACTTTTCATCAAGTCTGTCTTTGTTCTCCTTCGTTTTGTACATACCTTTTTTGGGGGGCAAAGAAAAACCAAGAATTTATTGGAACCGGAGAATGAACGTTTTGCGGTGCTGCAAATGCTTGCATTTGATGCATTACTTTGATTGTTTTGCCACGAGTTCCCGGCATGCAATGCGCAAAAGTCACGTGGTCTGTCAATCTCTATACCGCTCTATCGCGATAGCGCATGTTGATGATGTCATCAAGCTGCACCTGTTTTGGTCGAAAGCATCACAGTGGCTACAACCATTATTATCTGCAAATTATGCCGACAGTCATAGCACAGCGATGAACATTGATACATTAATGTTGAATTCTCTCGCAGCTGCTCTAGTCCCATGCTGTTGCAGTATATTAATAACTAACCTTGTATTGTGGATGAATAATCTCAGTTGTTCTCCTGACTGAAGTTTGCCCTGTGTATAGCATCCTGCTATGCGATTGCATTTGTCCCTAACCACCAGAATCCCTCACGTTAACTTTTATCGAGAGGAAAAAAAGTTGGCGTTCATCCTCCAGCTTCACTGTGCTAATGTTATGCTAACATAGCTGTGTCGCTAGCAGTCACGTAGCACAACATTATATACCAGGTAGTCCAACTTCAGTAACCCTACAAACGCCACTGCTGTTTAGTTTCTTCATTTATATCGGAAGTTTTAGCAGAGCTGTACGTTTTAATTAGTTTCAAAAATCTCTCAGTCAGAACATGGTATGTCATGTTTAGGTGGAAACTAGCGAGCTAACGTCCTGCTAACTTCTAACTCCATTAAATTTAATAACTTCTGTTTTCATGGATGCCTGGATGTTAAACTTAATTGTTACACCTGGTAAAGCGGCAACGCTGATGATTTTATTAAAGATTAAAGAATTTAGACCGTTTTTAACTCTCAGTGTTTGTTTGACTTTGGGACCTGAAATGGACGGAGTTTTGGACCCAGATTACTCCGCGAAGCAGCCATAATGCTCTGACAATCCATCAAGCAGTGCGGCTTACCAAAGTTGTACTAAAACATTTTTAACAGATTTCTGCACGCCAAAATCGGTTCGAGGTCAGTAAGCACAACCAGAATTCATACATAAGGAACACTCTCGATTTTTGAGAAAATTAAAGGATTTTAAGTGTGCTTTATAGTGTGGAAAATACGTTATACAGAAGAAAAGAATATATCGCGATATATATCGTTACCGCACATGCTTCAAATTATATCGCGATATGAATTTTAGGCCATATCGCCCAGCCCTAATTCTCAGCTCTTCCAGTTAGGGCAAATGGCAGGTTAAAAGGAAAAGCATGAACACCAACAGCAAATTAGAGCATAAAATGTCCTTTGAAGCTCAGTTTGTACTTCAGCGATCACTCTGTTTAATCTTCCTTCAAACCACTCTCTTCCAGAATAAATTAAAAAGGTAAAAAACAACATGAGGATTTGTTTTCCTCACAGATATTATACGCTGAAATTTTGCTTTAACACCAGCAGATATCTATCCCAGACTTCAAAGATATTAATTCTACATATTTGCAGATTTTAAATGAGCTGCAAGAAGAACTCTTCTTCCCTCCTGCTGAAATCGAACCCACTGCCAAACACTTATCAATAATGAAATATTGACCATAAGAGTCTAAATTTTAATTCTGCCCTCACGGCCCCATCTGTTACAAACCACATTTCTTCCCTTTCTTTCTTCCTTCCTCTTTGAGTGCTACACCTGACTCAGTTTGCATGTTTTGTTTATTTAAGACCACCTGCTTCCTCCTTTCCTCTCCTCGCGCTCTCTGTCTCTCGTTCTCTCGCTCTCGCCCTTCTTCCTTCCTGCCCACTTTCTCCCATCATGACCTCTACCCTACTCTCACTTTTCACACCGTTTCTCTCCCTCTTTTCTGGACCCTTGTCATTTTTCTTGTGGTTTTCTCACGCCAGCGCAGGATATGAAAGGATTGTTTTTGGGGGGTTTATGGAAGAATGGGAACGGGAGGAATGGGAACGGAAAGAGAGAGAGAGAGAGTAGAAGTGAAGGGCTGCAATAGGAGAGAATAAGATTGTTTGTTTTGTAGGAAAAGGACTGATTGTTTGATTTTACGTTTGGAGTTAAGTTTTGTTGTTTTCCAGTGGAGCTAGAACATTTACAGTTAATGGTGCGAGAGAGGAGGAGCGAGACCAGATACCAGTATATTGGCTCAACAGGCTAAACAATTAAGAAAATAAAAAAAAAAAAAATTAGATTGGTTGTAGTTTATTATTTATTCCTAAATAATATATATATATATATATATATATATATATATATGAATGGAATTTTGCAGAAATGCCCTTTAAAACTGACATAAAAGCCTAGTTTGCACAATACGTGCATCATCTTCAAATGATTTGTTTGTTATTTGTTGTGAAGAAATAAACCCCTTTAGTTTGAGCGGACAGAATAGTCACAGCTAGAGTGGATAAATTAGCCGACAGAGTGGGCAAAGCAAAACATTTCTTCTCAAGTTTTTCTCTGTAACCCGTTGCTGAGTCCACAGTTTTCACTCTACAGCCGTCATTTTATCAGCAAATTTAGGGAAAATTCGTCGTATTCCAACTGTGTCCTTTTCAAAAGTGGCACACTTGCATTCTTTGATCTGGAGGCATTTGGGTCAGAGCAGTGGTGTTTGATTGCCCAGCAGAGATCAATTATAACTGATTAAGAACTTTTGGAGGAAAAACAGAAACTAACTCTTGCTGTCTCACTTACAGTATGTGACCACATTTTTAAGCAAGGAGCAAAAAAGAAGTGCAGATGTGTAGAGCAACTTCTTTGGCTGCTTATGTTTTTGGTTTTTCTTTAAATAAGGTGAATATGAGTTACACTTTGGAGGATTAGACTACTATTAGACAGTTAGATGACTTAGACCAGCAGGAGCAACCATCCGTGTCTAGCCTTTCCTCCATGTGCAAGCATTTCAATCTAGAAGAAATTTAAGAAGTGATATTATCAGATAAACTTTACTGTTTGATGTCCGGGGGCCAGTATGGGCCCACTGCACACATTTACTTCTTACAGTTTAAGTTTGAGTTTAAGCCCAAAGAAGCATTAATTTATCATGTAGAAAAACTGCAGTGTATTGTTGAAATTTCACTTCTTATTATACATTAAAATATCTCTGGGATTAAATGCGTAGTTAAACTTCTTTACACTAACAGAAAGAGGAGTTTTTGCTGGTCCGGCCCACTGGAGTCAAAGTGGGGTGGACGTGCCCCACGTTGTAAAATTACTTTGACATGCCTGATCTAATAGAAAATGACTGAAAACGGACGCGATTTATTCGGACACTTAATTATCAGTCACATACAGACAACATGCAGCTGTCAGTGGTATGAACTGAGCATCACATGTTTAAGTTATGAGTATTCCAGCTGCCGGCTAATATGTCAAACTGCCTTTGATGTAAACTTCTTGTTACACTTTAGCATTAACTTGATTTAAGTTGGTCATTTTGTTTAGACAGCTCTGCAGATAATTAAAGAGAGGCGCCACTCACTGTTGTCGTACTTATATTTGTTAAACGCGTCTTGCTTTGAAACCCCGTTATAGCAACAGAAAGCATCTGATAGGTTTTACAACTTTTGGAGAAGTTTTTCGCTCAACATGTAGCTAAAGGGAACAAATTCAAATGAACTGTACAAGAGAAAACAAGGAGGGGACTGTTGTGAAAATGTGAGAGAAGCATGCAGGCTGTAAGTGATCTGAGGACTTTCTTTGCAGAACATAAAAGCACAGTGGGAGTAATTTATTCCAAGTAGT
The DNA here is from genome assembly GCF_900408965.1 of Simochromis diagramma. Lineage (NCBI taxonomy): Eukaryota > Metazoa > Chordata > Actinopteri > Cichliformes > Cichlidae > Simochromis > Simochromis diagramma. The sequence goes on along the minus strand of NW_024387523.1, from coordinate 8,036,847 downwards.
TTGAAAGTAGTTTGCTTAAATGAAGATCTCAGTGTGAACTTCAGGTCAACCTCAGATTCATTGTCCTTTTGATTGACACTAGAATACAGCATATCTTGATATAGTGTTTCAAAGTTGCTTTATTCACAATAAAAGTGGTTTGAAAACAATTGAAGCTACAAAGTTTTACTGTGTATTTTACAGTGCAGTGACGACAAGACACACATGAAATCTGGGATGAATGGGAGATTTGTGTTTCCAACAGTCACACATTAAGCTCAGTTTTTAGTCCGTGCGCACGTGTGTGTGTGTGTGTGTGTGTGTGTGTGTGCGTATATTCAGGAAATGTGTGTAGCTTTAAAAAAAACAACAACAAAAAACCCTCTTTGATGATAGACGGAGGAGATTGAACATTTTTCTTTCCCACAATCAATTGGCGATGCTTAACAGCCATGTGACAGCCCGAATATGAACTTTTTCTGTCCCTCTATCTTCATTCTTCCGTCTTTCCTCCCTTTTCTCCTCCTCTCACCTTATCCTAACTCTGTTTTCAAATGCTTTGATCTTAATCCTTTCTCACACTCCCTCTTTCTCTCCGTTTCCTCCCTTCCTTGTCTGTTACTGCACTTGTTTCTTGTTCTCTCTTTTCTAAAATGCTTCCTGCTTCTTGATTCTCTCAGTATTGTTCCCTGTGTGAGTGTGCATTTGGCCTTACTGTACTCAAACTGTGTGGGAACTCAGCTGTGTGAGCTCCTTTTTATTAATATTATTATTATTATTTCCATAGGTGAGACTGTAAGTCTGTGTCTATGTGTGGGAACTGAGACATGTGTGTATTTCCTGCATGTTGACTGTGTTTCTGGTGTTTTGTGTGGGAACTGTTTACTAGAAACAGTTTTCCTGTTTTGATGTTGACAAACCTACCGACAGACCGATTCCTATCTGCTGCTTTGTCTCCCGCTTTATTGCCGTGCCACTGTTTGGCTTTTTAACAGGTCTTGCGTTTGTGGCTTTTGCATGTTATGTGTTATTTTCGTGGGTATTCGTGCGTTCTTGGGTGTGTTAGTGTATGTGTTTATGAGAGAGAGAAACAAAAGATTGAAAAGGGTATTAAAAAATTGAGAAAAAAACTTAAAGAAACAAATTGTTCCTCAGTCTGAACTCACCAAACAACAGGAAGCACTGTGTGAATGACACAGCCATATTAGGAGCCAGGAAGCAAAGGTGATGGAGTCTCCGTGGCGACAGAGTTCCCAAGACCTGGTCGCCACGGTGACAAGGGTCAAGCCTAGTTTACGGCCTGTTCATGAGAAAGAGAGAGGTGAACATTTGTACGGGACAACAGGATGATGAGCTGTAAAGTCAAAGTGAGGTCAAAGGCTCAATGTTCCTGCCACTTAAAAGTGCTTATAGCTATGAATTTATATCTTCCCCTGGAAAAACATACAAATCCAAGGTGGCAGGCACAAGGACACACATTATATCCACGTGTACATGCCTCACAGACCAAGAGACTTGACCACAGTCCTCAAGACTCAATGAGCTCTCTGTTTGGATGAGTGGGGGAGAAATGTACTTGTTGATAAATCTGTTTGTTGATACGCTGAAAATGAATAGCCTACCATTTAAAAAATGTGAAGATTTACAACTTTTCGTCATCTCTCATGAGATAAAGCTGATTATCTCTAGAGTTTAGGTTGTTAGCCAGACAGAGCTGTAGTCCATAAAAGATGTATGTCACTGGTTTGTGGACACAGATTGAAGTTGCAGTTTCCACACTGTCGGAGACAACGTGACGGACTAGCTTATCGGGTAACGCTAGCAAGCCTAGGCGATATGGGTATATCACACAGACACAAATACCTGTTGATTAGTAAGGTATTTAAAGAATACTAGAATTTCATTCACTAAAGCATAAGCACAGACTTCTTTGGCATCTGGAAACCAGATTATTTATCAGTTAAAAAGCATTTAAGAAGAGGCCTCTGCGAGGTCTTTGTTGGCTGTTTTTTTTCTCTCCCTTTGATTACTCATATCCTTCATTAGTTGTAACAGTTAATAAGTCATTTTTTGAGGCTATAGCTATAGCCTATATCTATGGCTATGGCTATAGGTAATTATATTTGCATAGTCCAGCCTGTTGTTTTTCTTTGGCAGCATGCTGGGAAAACCTGAGCAGCAGTATGTAATGCACTCTGCTTCAAGTGAGTCACATCAGCGGCTGTTACAGTAAAGAAATGTGTCACAGTGATATCAGTTTCGGTGTGATCGAAGCTAACCGGCCTTCATCCAGAGTCCATGACGACACCTCCGCTGTGAGTGAGTGCCAATGTTGCTGATCAATGTGTTTAAGCGCTATAGCGGATGAAGTCTCGACACCTGGTGTTCACTCGATCTGCTAATGAAAAGTTTCCAAATGTAAATGTAGGCCGACTTGTTATTCTTGTTCAACCTTCAGTTGCCTCTGCCTCCTGCTTCTTCGCAGTGAAAAGCGATGGAAAAGATTTGCTCCGTGTGAATTGCAGTCTCTGTTTTGTCCTTTGCAGCAATCTAGCAAAAGCAAAGGGATGTGAGACTGTCTCACTTTTCTCACTGCTGCTTGTCCAGCTCTCAGTGTTCCTATGAGAAAACGCAGTTTAACCTTGAAGTTGCTGTTTCTGCTTCAGAGTTTGTTTCACGGATCTGCAAGGCTATCGTCAGACCACAATTCCTGCCAAACAGAAACATGTGATTCATCAACAGCAGTGAAAACATAAAAATTACCATGATTGCAGCAGACAGTTTTTCACATGATGGCATGGTTTTGCAAGCAAACAACTCCATTCCCACAAATTTCCAAGGAATTTCTACACATCAACATCGGACATCAACACTGGTTATTTGAAAGAAATGAGTCAGATTAGATTTGTCGCCTGGATTTCTATGGACTGATGAGGATTGTGTGAAAGGATCTTGACCCTGCACCTGACATGGCGACCTCGGTGTTTACCGTCTGTTCGTGGACTTCTGGGGAGGTATTAGATCAGCTCTTGATAATTAGTTATGGTGGCACTCAGTTATTGACGTCTATCTATTAAAAGAGGACTCCTTGAGAAAATCGAAAGTCCATTTAAAAATTAAGATAAGTCTTAATCTTCTCTCAATTAGAGTTGATGCCATCAACTCACTTGCTCTCTCCAAGTTTCTTCCATCTGTTGGCCCACTGAGGAATTAACTATCATTCACATCTTGCTTGTATTGATCAGCAGTTCTGCATTTCTGCTGTCTCTCTTCTTATTAAAGTGAATTATTGCAGAATTAACTAAAATAAATAAAAATAAAAAAACTTTGGCCACTTCTTCACACTACACACAGGTAGGTATTTATTGCACTGTATTAAGCATTATAATTTTAATGAAGTAATGCATTAGTTTAGTTACGTATCTCCTGTGAGTGATTTCTTACATTCATTGCAGTGTAATCTTTACATGTACCCACACATACATATGCATATAAAGCATACACAAAATCTTTCTTTTTCTACTCTTTAATAAAGCGTGCCTCAAAGCCAGACAGTAGAAATAAAGAACAAAAATGTGAAACGGCAAACACAAGGTCCAACTGCAGTACTGGCTGTAGGCCATAGTGACTTAAAATAAAAGTGATAACTGTAATGTGACTACTAAATTTGGGACCAGGAGTTTTATTGCTGTAACCATTTAGTTACAGCAATGTGCTACTTCTTTATTGTTTATATCCACAACACTGCTGGTGGCTTCTGCCCAAATTGGCCTTTAGATTTGTGTGGTTCAGTAAATAGTGGTCAACCCTCTCGTTTTGACATTAAAGAGGCGTGGTGCTTTTTGAATACTTTGAAAGTTAATTTCCCAGTTTTTAAGCAGGGTTCAGAGAATGACCTCATACCTTTTCAGTGTTTCAGCGTCTCTCCTTGTCTCTGTGCGGCAGCCAAATGGCATTCATTTTTCAGTGAGTCACATCAAGCGATAGTTTGCCAGTGAGGCAACGATAAAGTTGTGATTTAATTATTTGCAATTCAGCTGACTTCACTTAGCTTAAAGGGCTGCCTGCTTCCACCTCCTCCGCTTCCCATCTCACTAATGCATTGATAACTAAATGGGCGTGATGACTCAAAGAAACTCGATTTTACTTTCTGTTTATCAGTGAAACAAATTAGGGAAATTAAATTATCTGACTGAATACACAGACTTAGAAGCAAATAAAAGTAATGCCAGTTTTCTGGTTTACAGCTATCCTTTTATCTTATCACTCCACTCAGATAACTTTATTTTTTTTCCATCTGATCCCAGTCTAGTGTCACTGTTTAGCAAAACAGTGAGTCTGACTGGTTTCACTAAATGCCGTGGATTGAGAACACGTTTCAAAAAGTCAAACGCAAGGCTTTCCGAGTATCTTGACAAATCCTACTTGATACCTGCCCTCAAGGAGGAAGTGCTGAATCGGCAGAGGCAGCATGTGGGGGGAAGTCAGACGGTTTGTAGAAGCAAAGACTAAGCAAACAGCTTGTCTTAGAAGTGAGAAGTTGTTGCCTCTGGGTTTGACTCACAGCTTTGCTAAAGTCCCGATGATTTTCTTCTTGCTTGCAACAGTTTGTATAAGATACAGGTGTAAACAGCTGGCTTGGACACAGCCAACACTGGATCCCAATGGCTGACTGATGGCTGATCATCCTTAAATATCTTCCTGGGGCAGATTCAACAAAGTGCCTCTCCTGCTCCACTAGATCCCAAAGTGCTCTATTGCATTGATATCTGGTGACTGGGGAGGTTCTTTGAATGTAGTTAACCATCTATCATGTTCAAGAAAACAGTTCCAGGTGATTTCGTGTGCCATCTTGCTGGAAGCAGGTCGTCTTTCTAATGTCTGAACACTTAAATGCACTGAGATGCTGACACGTGATTGGCTAATTAGATATTTGTGTTAAGGAGCTAGAAGTGGTTCATTTCTAAACTGTGTCATGTCATGTGGCTTTTAAATGGACCAGAAATCTGTTTTACTTTGCAGTAACCTTATCTCTGCTAATCTCATAATGTGTTTCAATGTATTTTTAATCTTTGATGATGATAATCAACAGTGAATTTATGGTAGGTTTATAAAATGTTAAGTACATACTTCAGGTTAAGAGGGGTTAAGAGCTATTTTTGCTGGCGACAGGTGTGTTTGATGGGTTTACACAGTGTTGAGTGGTATTATTGAGAGATATCAAAAGCATGTGTGCATTTCCATTAGTTTGCTGCATCCTAAGTGTCTCTTTAGTTATTTCCACTGGCCCATCCTAATTTGGGGCCCCATCATTCATCGGATGTGTTTGAAATCCTCACCTGGTTTCCGACGCTGGAAAGTCGGCGCATAAAGATAATTAAATGTGCGCTCAGTAACAAGGTCACGTTCACATAACAGTCTGGGTTATGCTGAGCTCAATCCATTTAATTCAGGAAATGAATGTTAAATAGAAAAATAAAAGTTTTCCTGTCTTTCTTTGCTCCTATTTAGTCAGAAGTAATACTTTCCGTTTACTGCTTTCAGGTTTATGAGTTTATTTAAGCAGTAGTTAATAAGAAATGCATAAGTGCTCTTGTGCTTTCAGAAGAAGCAACAAAAAGGAGATTTCCTTCCTTCGTTTGAGAGCTCATAATTGAATTGTTTAACACAGGCGAGTCACTGTCGGGGCAGTTTCTTTTGTGTCGATTACTGACAAAAGCCTGACTAACCTGATCACTGAGCCTCCACACTCAATTTTCGCTCATTTTCTCTGCATTAAAAAGAGCACCGGAGTCTCTGTCGAATTCCTTTGTGCGATAATCCAGGGGGAACGTTAACACACAGAAGCTCAGCAGACCTGAGATAAATCCTGCCGTCGGGGCCGGTTGCTGTGGCTTTCTCCTCTTTATCTTCGTGTAGGCTTTAACAGAAGGTGTTGAAAAAGTCAGCCTCAGGTCAGCTCTTAGGCAGCAGCAGTAACAGCACAAACAACCAATTTATGTGGCAGTGCACTTCACCTGTGACTGTGACCTGCTGTCACATAGTGAGTCACTGAAAATCCTATTACCCGATTGCAATATTACATGTGTTAATTAATATCAGATAAGCAGGATATTATTATATTAATCATGATGACAGTGAGCAGCATTAACCAGCAGGCTGGCTGATTGCTGGTTTTGGTGAAAGAATCGTTTCTGCTGTTGGATGGATGAAATTATATTTCTAAATAATTGTAAGCCAAGGATGTCTGTATGCAATGATGCTGAACAGTCTTTTTATGGGTATCTAATCATATAAATAAAGTTATGTTTAATATTAGTGTCACAGTTTATGCCACCTGTGGCTAATTTAAATTTTGCAGTTGCCTAATTTCTATATTAAAAAAAATAAAATATTTATTTAATATTTAATTTAAAATATTTAATATTTATACTAATCAGAAATTCTCTCAACCTGAACAGTTTGAATGCAGCTTGCGCCCCCTGGTGGAAGCACAGTCACATCTGTGTTGCGCACCTGCTGTTAGCTCTCACTGTCTCTATCTCTGCTCACACCTCATCTGTGTCTGTCTCTGTGTCTGTGCTGTGCAGGTCTTCCAGAGCAGTACTACAGTCTGACGTGGTTCCTCAGTCCAGTTCTTGGCCTCTTGTTCACTCCTCTGATCGGCTCGGCCAGTGACCGCTGCACTCTGCGATGGGGCAGGAGGAGACCGTTCATCCTGGCTCTCTGTATAGGAACACTGATTGGAGTGGCTCTGTTTCTGAATGGATCACTGATAGGTACGTTTTTTGGGGTTTTTTTTCTTGATGAGACATTTTCTGTGTGCATTAGCTGAGAAGAGAACAACAGAGCAGTTATAGCAAACCTCACTATAGGGGTCAAGAGTTCAGGATTTTCCTTTAGCCATAATATAATAGTGTGACCCATAATCAAATGTGTGCCTAATGTAGAACAATAGTGTACGGGGCCTGTACACATCTCTAAATATAACCAAATGAAATGTCAAAGGAGTTATAAATAAGAGCAAGAGGTGTGTGAACAGTTTTCTGTCAGCAAATTCTATTCAGTTTTACTCACATCTATTCTGTTCTGCCTCTATTCTTCTGCAGTGGCACTCGGGTCAATTAAGGGCACCAGGGAGGTGTGTGTGTGTGTGTTTGTGCTGGGAGGGTTGACGTGGGAAACAAACAGTGACCTGTCTGAGAGAAATGAGTGAATAAATAAGAGAACGTGTTCGTTTCCATGTAAGTATAGGCGAATGTGTGTGAATGAGCCAGGACGACATGGGAAAGCTGTAGTAACCTGTGAATGAATGTGTGTGTGTGTGTGTGTGTGTAGCTGTAAGTGAGTGTGTGTTGACATGGGAACACAAGAGCAGGCATTTCACAGGGAAATGCTTCCTGTTTGCTTCCCCCTTTCTACCAATCACAGTTCACTTCCTGTCTGGGTGCCTTGCTAGTGCGTACCGTGGCTCCATTGTCCCCCCACCCCCTATACACACGCATACACACAAATACACAAAACACCCGCATGTACACAAGCGCACATACTGACACGCCGCTGTTCTTTCTACGAATGTTTCTATTTCCCTGACGTTAATGGATTTGAGTTTGTCATGCTTAGTCACACTGCCTCAACAACACACAATACACTCAAAGTACACACCCCACTGCACACTGTGTTGTTCACATACATTTATACAGCTTCAGGCCCTCGGGGTGCAGGGGGGGGGGCAGACCGGGTCACAAATGTCATGTGGTACACAAGGTCACACACGACATGCAACGCAGTATGGGAAATGTGCAGTGACCTGTTTGTGTCTATAGCTGCTATTGTCATTCAGTAATGTGCTGTTAGCTGCTACCATGCTTGGTTACATCAGCATAAATTAATTTATTTTTTTCGTTGTGCTACACATTTCTTCTTGATAATTATTGGCCTTTTTATTTTTGTATTTCTAAACCTAAAGTAAGATAAGCACTGAAAATCATCTCTGTGTTTCTCTGGCAGGTCTGTCACTCGGTGATGAGCAGGGGAGGCAACCAATAGGGATTGTTCTTACTGTGCTGGGTGTGGTGGTGCTGGACTTTTGTGCGGATGCCACAGAGGGACCAATCAGAGCATACCTGTTAGACGTGGCAGACACAGAGGAGCAAGACATGGCACTGAATATCCACGCCGCCTCTGCAGGTACAGCTGATGATAAATACAGCGATAAAATATTTTCCGCCATTACTGCGAAAGAGCAGAATTCACCTGTCGCGTGTTTGTTGTGTGTGTTCTTGCCCGCAGGTCTAGGCGGCGCAGTCGGCTACGCGCTTGGAGGTTTGGACTGGACGCACACGTTCCTCGGAGCAGTCTTCAAGTCGCAGGAGCAGATCCTCTTCTTCTTTGCAGCCATCCTCTTCTCTGTCTCCGTCGTGCTGCATCTCTTAAGTATCGAGGAGCAACAGTACTCGCCGCAACACGACAGGCTCGAGCAGGTACTGAACCGTGAAGTTCAGTTTTAGCAGAAATAGACTTTTTCAGTGACATCACAGAAAACATCCTTTCACTGCTCTCTTAACAGGAAAGTCTGGATCCTGCCCACCTTCAAACATCGGCCAATGGCAGGGCCGGACTTCTCGGCGCCAAATTAGAAATGATCAGTGAGGATGATACGGTAGAGAGCTACGACCTCTATGACCCATACGAAGATGACCAGTCAGAGCATGGAGACATGGACTTCCTAGAGGTGGAGCTTGTGAGAAGTAAGTTCAGAAACTTCTGTTTTTTTTAAATTAGCAAAATCTATTTTAAATGGTTTTCAATTCAAATGATCAAAAAAAAGATGGTCACTGAGCCAAGGGAATCCAAATAAACCCGAAGTTAGCAACATATGTATACTTTTTTGGTGTTTGGTTTTTATGTTTCCTAGGCAAAAAGAGAGCAAAAGGAAGTTCAGGATCCGTGTGACCATATGTCACAAAGACTTTTATTTCCACTTATAAAAATGCTTAATTGCTCTTTCTCTCTTTTTTTTTTCAGTCATGACAGGGCAGCTGTAACTTCATCCCTTTTTCTCTGCCCTGTTTCTTTCGCTTTTCTCTAAATTTCTGACACCTAAACTGATCTCATCACCTCCCCCTCTTCTTTCTCCAGGTAAAAGCGACAGCGTCCTCGCCATGGCAGACGCAACCCTCGATCACCTCGACCACGATGCGATGTTCTTGTGCCACATAGAGCCTTCCATCTTCGCCGATCACCTCTCGCCCTATCACGGCTCACCCTCCACGACCGCTCCCTTCTTCAACCCCAATCGCAGCACCCCACCCCCCCGATTCGCCAGCATCAGACGCAGCAGCAGCACGGGAAGTCAAGACTTCCTCCGCCCCCAAAACAGCAGCAATCAAACAAATGTTACCACCCCCAGGATTTCCCGCCTCTCAGCTTTCCTGCAAGAAATGGAAAACGACGACGGGCAGGAGGCGCTGCTGAACAACCAGCTCAACGAGCAGCGGACGCTGAACGGGCGGCTGTTAGCCAGCGTTACTAATACTGACAGACTTGGCACTAACAGGCTGAGCTCCAAAGGACAGGCACACCGTGCTGGAATGGTCAAAGGTCAGCATCTTTACGTTATTATAGCCATGTTGTTGATATATGTTAACCCAGTCATATTTAGTTATACTGGGAAAGTCAGATTTGCTCATGTGAAATTGTTCTGATATAAACAACTTTAGTTTAGAAAAATAGCACAATAATGCTAAATCAGTTTCTTTAAATTTTAGCATGAAAGACCTGGATAATTTCCCTACAGTGTTGTTGTAGTTATTAAAAGATGAACCCATTAACAAACTCTCTCTTCATCCAGCTGCCAGTACTGGAGCTCCTATGAGACAGTCACGCCACCGCCACACCTTCTACCGCCAGCCGTCCTGCACTTTTTCTTACTACGGCCGCGTGGGTAATCATCGTTACCGCTACCGCCGAGCCAATGCAGCTTTTCTCATCAAGCCGTCCCGCAGCATGAATGACCTGTACGAAGTGGAGGCCAGGCACAGGAGGAGGAACAGGCAGAGGAACAGACACCGCAGCGGGAACACCAACTCCTCCAGCGGGGACACGGAGAGTGAAGAGGGCGAGGTGTGTGGATGGAGGGGTGTGATGCTTAATGAGTCTGTATTGTTTGTCCTCGCTGGTAACCGTAATGTGTGATGTTTTATCTTCTCCCCTCAGGTTGAGACCACCGTGCGCCTGCTGTGGCTCTCCATGCTAAAGATGCCCCAGGAGCTGCTGCGGCTTTGTGCCTGTCACCTGCTCACCTGGTTCTCCATCATTGCAGAGGCGGTCTTCTTCACCGACTTCATGGGACAAGTCATCTACCACGGAGATCCTAAAGTATGAGAAACAGTCAAAAATGCACAGATATACATACATTCACTTCACCTCACTTTACTTTACCAACATATATCGTGGTTTTTTTTTAATTATTTACCCTAAAAACATTTATATTTCTTGTTTCAGTTTTTCTTTTCTTTTTTTAAATGCTTTGCACAGGCTTCTTTTCATTTCTCTGATTTTTTGTCATTTATTTTGCTGCAGGAGGATAAAAAAGAGCAAAACAGTCTCCATCTTAGTAAAAAGTGATGTAACTAAGCCCAGTTTTCTGTCTCACAGGCTCCTTCTAACTCGACCTTATTGGATAACTATCACAAAGGAGTTCAGATGGGATGCTGGGGCCTGGGTATATATGCCATGACTGCAGCTACATGTTCAGGTAGCCATGCGCAAGAGCACATGCTCACATCATTCAGTTTTCCTGGTTAGAAAGTGGATTTTCTTTTAATCATTTGAGTAAACAATCCACAAATCTCTCTTTTCTAGCTATTCTTCAAAAATATCTCGACAACTTTGACTTGAGCATTAAGGTTATCTACATCCTGGGTACACTTGGATTCTCCATAGGTATGAACTGCATTAATAGACCACAGTAGAGTAGAAAAGCACACTGGATAGTCAGTAGTGCCCTAATCTCCCTCTTTTTTGTGTTTTCCTTCATAGGAACTGCAGTCATGGCAATTTTCCCTAATGTGTACGTGGCCATGGTGATGATCAGCAGCATGGGCATCATCTCCATGAGTATCTCCTACTGTCCTTATGCTCTACTGGGACAATATCACGAAATGAAAGCGGTACAGATATATTCAATTAAAAAGGCTGAATGATCTAATATAGATATGAATCTACAAAGATATGAATTAATGCATAGTTAAAGAATAGCTAGTAATCTACTTTTTTTGTTAGAAGATAATTATCATATCTTTTGGGACTAATAACTTTCTTTGCATTTTTCAGTATATCCAGCACAGTCCTGGCAACTCTCGCAGAGGCTTTGGCATCGACTGTGCCATCCTGTCCTGTCAGGTGAGCGTCGAATAAAGTTATTTAATTCTGCCACTTACATTCATGTCATATATTGTATCGAGAAAACTCTGTTGTGATTCTTCAGGTGTACATCAGCCAGATATTGGTGGCCTCAGCTCTGGGTTCTGTAGTGGAAGCTGTTGGCAGTGTTCGTGTCATTCCCATGGTGGCCTCTGGGGGCTCCCTCCTTGGATTCTTTACTGCCTGCTTCCTGGTTATTTATCCAACTCCAAACAACGGGTGAGAAAACTACACGTTCTTAGCCATAAAGCAATACACACACAAACTAAGAAATAAGCCTCTACTGAGGTTTTGCAGTCAGATGATCACTAACGTGACATCATTAACTTGTTTGCCATTTTGGAAGTGGGACAATGTAGGTTAAACTACATAAGGAACCAGTCACCTAGACTTAGGGACCTGTCCTCAACCATCTGGCTATCAAAGGTTGCTAGGAAAAAACTGCCCAGGGTTGATGACAGTTGCTGTGAAATATAGCCCCAGTCACACAGGCCTACTCCAACTAGACTCCAACTACTCCATGAAAATGTGACGACTGCAGTGCTAATGCACAACTTTTACTTTGAAAGTGAACCTTTTCAAGTTTACTACTGCATGGTGAGTTGTTAGTGAGTATTTGCAGATGGATTGCTGTGCTTCATGGAAAATACTATTAAATGTTGTATTAACGTTGAGACTGTTTCATTTGACCTACTTAATCTGTAGCTGTTTTTAAGCCCATTGTGAAGTCCTAACAAATTTTATTTCAATTGTCAGGGACGGGGAATCAGCCAAAGCTTCAGAGAAACGGACTTTGCCATCGCTGGAAAATCCCAATAGCGGCGAAGGGGCTGTTACCGTAGTGATTGAGAAACCCAGCTTCCTGAAACTCAACAAGGAGGGGAAGGCCACCAGCACTACTGCTTCCTGTCAGGTGGAAAATGAGTCTGCTCTGTGATTGGCTGACTGCGCCGACAGACACTTTGCTGCAGAAACAACTTGATTTGTCATTGCTGATGGAAAAGACTCGAAGGTGTGCCTTGATGTGGATTTGCTTTGGTCCACTCTTGGCGTTTGTTCTGGCTTTAACAGGGTTTTTTTTTTTTTTTATTTAAATTTACATGTCACACTGAAGAAAACATCACAGTCTACCGTGGGACCAGCGTCACATTAGACCAACTTACCCAACAAAAGTCATTCTGGTCCCAGTGCCGCTTCAGCTGTTGACGAAGTTCCTTCCACTTATCCCTTACGGACTTTTGATCAATCCGTCAGGGTCGTCCAGGATTGAGTAATTAATTGGCCGTCGTTTTAAGGAGAGGTTGTCTCCTGTCTCTCAGGGCCTCTAGGAGGTGCTACTGAGCAGCCACCTGGACAGGAAACTTCAGGGGACTCACATACATACTCATTCAAACCCTCACACGCACACATTTCCTCATCTAAGTTCAACACAATCGAATGAACACCCTAATAATGAACTCTATCGATGAACATTAGTCCTTGAAGCTGCAATCATTACAAAATGCTGAAAATCGTTCTTCCGCACTGTGGAGTCAGGTTGATTGAGTTTTTGCTCCGTGATGTGGACGCTGATTTACGAGAATGTGTGTGTCTGCTGACTTGAAACACCAAAACAACCCCAACAACACAGTCGGCTTTGCGGGACATTGCAGCGACACTAGCTTTAAGACTCTAAAGACTTTTGGAAGTGGCATTTTTTGAAATCGCAAGCCCGAAGCCTGGTTCCTGGGGAATTTATTGACCATAAAATTGATGCTGTTGCCCTCTTTCATATGGCAGGACTGACAAAATCTTTAATTCAGCCTTCAACACGGGGAAAAGAGGACAATAATCCAGAGGATCTGCTCAGAAATATTGAGCATGAGAATAAAGTCGCATGTATATCGAACGATAAAACGACAGTCAAAAAATACGCATGTTTACCGGGTGAAATTCGACAAGCGTGAAAGTAAGAGCCTAGATGCAGTGTGTGCAGTATATGGGGCATTACAATCAAATATTGTTTTCAAGATTTAGTGAGGAACCACAGTGATGTTTCTGTTTGTTTTGACTAATCAAACTAACCTATGCTGCATGTTAGACTAGCTGAGGAGCGACAAACCAAACACCAGAGAGGAAAAGAAAAAGGAAACCGAGTTTTTCTCCTTTTCTTTACTTTTTCGCTTATTTTTTTGTTTGTTTGTTTTAAAAAAGATACTGTCAGCATTAAGTTTGCCACTCACTGCACATTGTTGGAAAAGAAATGTCACAAGGTTCAGCTAGAACAGCGTTAACTTTTGGATTTGGGGTTCTAATATTTTTTATGGATGCTGAATTTTATGGAAATGTTTAAAAAAAGGCAAACAAATCTCCATTGTCTTGACAGGAGTCATTTATGACAACAGTTTAAGGCTTGTTGCGTAAGCTTCAAGAGAAGGTCATGGCCCTGTTGTGGGTCTTTCCACATCACCAAAAGAAGAACAGAGTAGATTCTATATTTTTCAAAGCAGACCCGGACCCGGTTTTAAGCACTGTAACTTTCACAGAACAAAAGATAACACCAAGAATTTAGAGTTTCACTAATTTTGATTGAAGTGTTGTGACATTTATTTTACAATACAGTCAAAAGGCTTTGGGAAAAATGGTTAAATCTGCTGCGGTAGCTACAGCAAAGGAAGCAAAACTGCCGAGTTTAGCAATCCTTAAAGCCGGGATAGATACGAAGACCTTGATGACTGAGTGTGCGATGACGTTAAACGATCTTAATCTTCTGAATGTTTCTTTAGCTGATTATGCTGGACATGTAAAAAGTCATTTTAAAGTGTTGTGCTGTTTGTGCCCCGATAAATCAGGCCTTTAGTTGCAATAAGGACCCTTGTTGATCAGAGTACTGTGCAGAGCTTGTGCAGGCTGAGCAGGGTTGTTGGTGGTGGTGCATATTTTTGGGTCAGTTTTCCTTTCATTTCAATCAGCTGAAGCAAGCAGCTTGAAGGGAAACAAAATGTAAATTGCAGTGGGGGTGGTGACTAAATAGAAAGAACTGTTTGTATG